>NC_053131.1:10635316-11235316 GCF_010015445.1 Perca fluviatilis | reverse complement strand
TCTTGCAGTCTTTTCATAGCATAAGTTACATATCCTCATAACAAAAATGTTGAAATTAAGCATGTATCGTCTACTATTCAGTCCATGTCAATTCCTGATTTTTAAAACATGCAAATAATGGTCAAAAGCTCCTAAACTCAATTTTCCATGTCTAAATAAGTAACTTTACACCTGCATTAACTGTTCATCCAGCAAACACATTAGCAACGCTAGCATTAATTTTAAGTTATGTTTCTGGCCACCTGACAAATGTTAGTCTAATATTCACTCTCCTTTAAGCTCAGTGTAGGTCTCCACCAACTCCTGAGGGAAATATCTGGCTCTTTAGCTGCTAAATGCCCCACTGTGTTCACCTGCTAACTTAGTTTTTCTAAAATCTTTTTAGCTGAACACAAGTGCCTAATGGGTCTGAATATGACAGTAATGAGAGCAATGGGACTGGAAAGTTGTGGGCTGTAAAACTAAAACAGTTAGCTAAAAGATGCCTCAAAGGTCAGAGGGGAACTGCAGAGGTGTGTGATAATTGTCTGTGGTTTCATCACTACAAGCCTTTACACATGCATATTATCATTTTATTTATTATTAATAAAAAAAAAAATTCCAGACTATATCGACATTACATATATAGTATATTATTATTATTTGTTCATTCTGTGCTTTATTGAAGGTATATCTGTAGAAAATAATTTGGATTTTCTGTGGCTGCATCATTGGGGCAAATATATCGTATCGTATTGTATTTCTTTAGTATTATTTCTTTACACATTTTCCTGTGATTCAGTCTGACATTTGGTCACTTTACAGACTATGGAAAGTTGACAAGAAGTCCTGTGAGTTTAAACAAAGCTTAGCCACAAAGAGCAGGACTGCACATGAAACACAATCAACGTCTCAGGTAAAAACCCTGAGAACCCTGTACTAAGAGCCATATTTTGAGCAATAATCTCAGACATTAAGACTTTCTAAGAGTCCCCAAAATGGAGTTGATTACAGTTGTAAATCCTCATCTTTCCCATTAGGACAATTCTAAACTTTTGGATAACCCTGGCACACGACACGAGTTATGATGAAGCAAAACACTGAAGGAAGGGCCCGGTTTCAAAATAGAAGAAAAAAAAAACCACACCTGCGGGTACATTCCCTGTACGTGATTGGCAACAGCATCCTGGCACTGAGTCGGCGCTGCAGGCTCGTCAGGTGTTTATCACCGAGCTGGAGTTCCTAGCTCATGATTGGCTCTCCGTGTTTTCTGGCTCAGCGATGAAGCTTTGAGTGTCTTTCCACTGACTTACATCAACATGACAAGACAACTCCTCCTTGTTCTACTTAACTTGAATCAGTTACTCCTGCGTCGTATTCTTCTCAACATTATGACAATGCAGGGTCATGAGGATGTTTACCTGCCTTGTTCTTGTGTGTGCTTGCCCGCTGATCAATCATACAAGCATCTAAACTGAGCCCAGTATGAATGTGTGGCAGGCTGTAATTACAGTGGTTAACTGTTTGTTTCATTTTAAAGGCTTATTTTTTACAGCTTTGTCCTCCATCGTAAATGTGCTTTACGGTATCTGGCAGGATGGTTGTTGGTGGGATACAAAGATCAACAAAGGGAATTTTGTGGGCTATTAATCCCCTGCAGGTCAGCCTGTTTCTCTGTCATCCAGTAATGGGCTAATTAAGGAGAACAGTAACCCGTGGGAGCGCCACCCACCTTGTGTGGTGCGCGCTGTGAACCATACCTGTTGTTTCTGTTAGGATGTCTGGTTCAAAGACGTTTCCTTTTTTCATGTTAATGACGTGGAACAAACGGCTCGGCCAGGTTTGAAAAAACATCTTTATAAGCCAGAAGAAAGGATGATCTCAGTGTGAATGGGTTAATGAGTGTTATTAATTAGCAGCAGCTGCAGCAAGATTGTGACTGCAATCTTGTTTTAAACTATAGAATAGGTTATAGAATTATTTTTTTTTAAATGAAATGCAAATTATGTCAGTGGAAGTTTTTCCACTTAAATGTCCCAGTAAGTAATGTTAAAAAAAAAAAATCATAAGCCAATAGGAAAGGATAATCTCTGTGTGAATGGGTTGATTATTGACAATTTGCATCTGCTGCAACATCATTGTCACTTTACTAATCCTGGAAGAATTGAGGTCAAATCTTCTTTATTTTTGCAGTTACCTGTGTGACAATGTTTAATTTCACCATCAGAATACACAAGGATTAGTAGTCTTTGTATTTACCATTTACAATTAGATTTTTGGTTATATTTTACTATTTATTCTTCTTGTCCAAAAGTAAATGACTTCAGAGGCTTTTTTGGTACATTTTTTCCCATGTTGAATTTAACCAGTAGTGAATCTAAACACCTGAAATAACTTACACAACACTGTGTCATTAGATGGACCCCCCACACACACACACACACACACACACACACACACACACACACACACACACACACACACACACACACACACACACACACACACACACACACACACACACACACACACACACACAACCTGTTGTAGTTTCTCCTCTTTAGACACATTAGGCAATGATTAACTGGTGACTTGTTTCCTCTCTGAGCTACTTCACTTCCGGCTGTTGCTGTGTGATCTCGTGCTGTGCCTTTAGCCGGCCGCTACCCCCCCCCCCCCCCCTCCCCCCCCTCCCACCATCAATATAATACTTCAGTGATCAAACCCTGAGCCCCCCTAACTGCCAGCCAGTCGGCTTCAAAGCACCTGCAGACCAACTCCTCCCTCCACACAACCACATCAGGCTGCCTGTCCCGACTGAAAACTGATTCCCACTGGCTGCCAGACTCTTTTTTTTTTTTTATACCAGCGTGCAGTGTGCGTATTAATGAAAGCCTTTTGTCTTAAAAAAACAACATACCTACTGTACTGTAATGCCTCATTGCTCAACACTAGCTATGTTTCTTAAAACCTACTTCCATTTATGTGCTAACCTTTAACAAGAGTGAAAGACATTACAAATAAAAGTCACACATTCAAAATATAAAAGTATACACGTTTCAGCAGTAACGTGTACTGAAGTATCAAAGTAGAAGTACTCATTGTGAAGAGGAGTGACATTTAGCTTTTCGTTTTGGATTTCCATGATTTCAGATCAGTTAAAGAAGAAAAGGAAAAGGAAAGGCGTGACAAGAAAGGTCAAAAAGAAGGAAAGATAGATGTGTTGAATTTGTAGTTAAATACCAGAAGAATTTCCTTAAAAGAACTGGACACTTTTATATATATGAAATTGTATGCTTTCCTGTAGAAAAAATATATTTTTGTGTGTTTAGCTGATGCGTTGACTAGAAGACTCTTTAGGTTATGCCAGCAATCATATATGCCAGATTACGTCGTCCTGTCCAGGAAACTTCTTAGAAGATTATTTCAAAATTACAGAGCCGTTAATAATTAATCAGTTTAGCTACTGTTGCTGTTCCATTCAATCACAACAACTCAGTATGTGGTAAAGAGTAGTGTTTGTTTGCTTCAGGCAACACTAGATGTCTGCCTGTTGTGTTTTTTTTTCTTCAGCCAGTCTGGCACCAAATGTGGAGGCCGCCGGGTTCTGTAAACAATCCTCGCCTGTAGATATGTTTGCAGCTTTTCCACGAATAACATGCTGATAATCGGCCCGCAGGTCACAAAGCCTGATCTGAAGCCGGCTGAGGTCATCACCTTCCTGCTAATTGTCAGGGAGATCAGTGTGGTAGTCGTGATAAACTGGGCCAGGAAACTGGTAGACCGGGAGTGCTGAGTGGAGCTGGAGGCACAGGGGGACTGGGAATATGGTTAGGCCTGGAGGTGGAGCTGGAAATAATCATGGCGGTGATGAATATGGTGGTAATAGCATTGGGAATGATGATGGCTTCTCTGTCGACACTTCAGTCACCTCTCTTAAAAATAAAACGAACAGCTCTGCTTTATTGTTTTGGAGCAACAGAAAATAGGCTTTGAGCAACGGATGTGTCATGGCCTCCACTTTCTATTTCAGGGCTTTAACGGTGCAATTTTCTCCTCCTAAAACAAAGGCCTGCTTTTAAATGGTAGTGTTATGCTCTAGTGGTCCCAATTGCTTGGCTGAATGAGGAAATTCCCTGTCTAACTGCAGAGTAACAGTAAACCACCTGCCTTTATGCTCAACACAGCCACAAAACAATAAGAAGAAAGTGCAAGACTGAGGTTAGAATGGACAAGCGCTTTAACCGGCGGTCAAGGACAGGGAAGATTAAATCCATTTCAACCAAGGGCTCAGGGACAATCCTGCTTCAATTTTGCTATCTCATGGCTGAACTCCCATCTTTGGGACCTCGCTGACTCTACGGACACAGGAACGCATTACAAACAGCCCTTGGAATGACGCGTGGAATAAATAGTGCGCCTAAACAGAACCAGATGTTCCTCCAGTTATGAACCGGAGAGCGCTGTGATCCCGCTCTGGGTTGGGCTGATCCCCAGCATCACCGAGGAAAACCAGCTCCAGCTTTAGGCCTTAGCAAAACAGGTCTCTTCCTGTGCCTCACAGGAGCAACTATTCCTATCCTGAGATCCTTTATTAAGCAATGTATGCATTTCATTTAGAGAATATTAATGCTGTGAGCGACTGAAATGGTGTCTTTGAAGTGAGGTGGTGACTACGAGGTCTGTTAGTCAAGTAGAAGTGCATAAATAGGCTTTTAAGTGGCCTGAGCTGTGGCTTAATACATTTTCTTGACACCGACCAGCATATTTGTTGGATGACAAACTCAGATTACAACCTGCGTCCACAGTGAAAGCACAAATAATAAAGAAACAAGAGTCTACAGCCATGCATGTCTTTTCCATACAATATCTGCTTATGACAACTGAAGCATTGCATTACATGTTTATGGTTTATGGGCATGTTTACTCCCTCTTCACCTATGACTGCACACCTGTACGTGGCTCTAACACCATTATAAAGTTTGCAGACGACACTACGGTGATTGGTCTCATCAGCAACAACAATGAGACGGCCTACAGGGAGGAGGTCCAGCACCTATCCTCGTGGTGCACTGACAAAACAACCTGGCTCTCAACACCAAGAAGACCAAAGAGCTCATTGTGGACTTCAGGAAGTCTAAAGCTGGCACACACAACCCCCATCCTCATCAACGGGACTGAGGTGGAGAGTGTTACCTGCTTAAAGTTCCTGGGTGTTCACATCTCTGAGGACCTCTCTTGGACCCTCAACACCTCCACCCTGATCAGGAAGGCTCACCAGCATCTCTTCTTTTTGAGGAGACTCAAGAAGGACCACCTGTCTCCTCAGATCCTGGTGAACTTCTACTGCTGCACAATCGAGAGCATCCTCACCAAATGTGTCACAGTTTGGTATGGCAACTGCTCTGCCCATGACCGGAAAGCACTGCAGAGGGCGGTGAAAACTACCCAACGCATCATCGGTTCCTCACTCCCCTCCATCGAGACCATCCAGGGCAAGCGATGCTTGGGTAAGGCGCGCAGCATCATCAAAGACTGTTCTCACCCCAACCACAGCCTGTTCACCCCACTTCCCTCTGGAAGGCGTTACAGGTCTCCGCCCCGGAAACCAGCAGGTTCAGAGGAAGCTTTTCTCGCGGCTGTCACCCTACCCAACTCTAGCTCTGGCAGTCCGGTGACAATTTAACCTACTAAGGCCCCCTCGGACAATTTGTACAACTCTACCCCACCCATACTGTTCTATTTATTTATTTATTTACAGATGTACATACTGTAATTACACCTATACATAGCCATATTCTACTGCTCTTCATACTATTCATCTGCACATACACTTATTCTTACTACTCTTATGTTACCACACTGCACATAGCTGTACATACTGTACATATCTGTCTATATGGTTCATTCAGTATATCCATATTTATACTGTTTCTCTTATTATATATTCTGTTAATACACTGCATATATCTATCTCTATATTATTCTTACTACTAGTATAATGTCACTGCTACTACATTGCACATATATGTACATGTTGTTCATATATTGTTCATATTACATAGCCATATTTATTCTGCTCTTATAACACTGCAATATATTTCTTGTCCTGCCTATGCACCACCTGTCTATACTTGTATGCTTTTTTTTGCACTTCTGGTTAGATGCAAACTGCATTTCGCCGTCTTTGTACTTGTACACTGCACGATAACAATAAAGTTGAATCTAATCTAATCTAATGTTTAGTCAACTCAAAAGTACTTGGTTAAGGTAAGGGAAAGACCGTGGAGTTGCACTTAGACCTTCTGGACTTGAAAAAACTTGTTTATTATGTATATAATCCAGGCAGTAAACGTTTCCTCGTATTATAAATGTAATTTCTGGGACAGGGTTAGTAGTAGTTCGAAATCTAGATTTGTGAAAGGAGACAACAAGGCCCTTGATATTTTGTAAGACTGTGAACCTGAGGCACTAATGTCAGTCCATAAATTTTGAGATGAAAACCTTGAAGGGTCTCTTGGCAGGGGAAACATGCTTTTGTTGTAACTCAAAACTTGGGCTGGGGAAGTTTGGAGAGGCAACAACTTTGTGGGATTAGTCTCCATGGCCCATGTATATTTTCACTGAAAACAACAGATTTTCACATTCCGCAGCATCATTTATTCATCTGACAAGCATTATGGTTTCAGACTTGCGTTATTAGATGATGCAAATTGGGTGGAATCAGGCTCGTTTTTTTCTGTTCTGTAATATTTTTCTGTTCCCAGGATGAAGCATATAGTTTGTACAGACATGACTGGATCCACCCTCGTTCTCTGGGAGGAAACCGCTTCCATTGCCTCTAAATTGAGTCTTAGAGCCGCAGCTCCGAGCCTGCTCTTACACAACCAGTGGTTTGGAGAGCAGCATACTCGCATGCTGATGTTAACTACATACGCAGCACTTTCCACAGGTCAAACCACAGCCTCAAAACCCATAGACTATCTATTAGGCTCAAAATGAAGCAGATCATTGCTTGTGGTAAAGAATTCCATTTGAGTTACAGTAAAAATAAATAAATAAATAAATAAATACTTTAGCTTTGTCATGGTACAGTAAATGATGAAAAATTTGTCCTCAGTATAGGCCAAACCTTGTGACTCCTACTTACTCTTACTTATTATGCACACTCTCACATAAGGCTGTGCATCACATACATAAGCTATGGTCTGCTCTCTTGGAGTTTATGATGTGTGTTTTTTTCTGTTTCGTATTTATGCTACATTCAAATCATATGGAACAGATGGATGGAACTGTGGGGTTGTTTAGTAGAATATGTTAATCTATCCGCCTGATTCTGATATCAGACTGAGATTTAAGTTAGAGGTGCAAATCGGAATCTACAGCCCCAACCATGGCTCTGAAATATCAGTAGCCACGTAACTGTAGCCTGACAAGCCAGACCCACATCAAGATGTTGGGTCTGGGAACTCACCATTGGCAGGGCTCAATCCGAGTGGCGAGATTGTTGCGGGGTTGTCTTTCAAATTCCTTCTGCACTCATAGCCAACCAGAGCAACGCTAGCTGATAGATTAAACTTTTTCCATATCTGGTTGTCAAAACTCCAAACACATCTTCCTTTTATAAGAATGAGTTCAGTGCTTAAAGGAATACACCACCGTTTGTTGAAATAGGGCTTATCACGGTCTACCCTGGCTGTAGATAGGTGGGCCAACGCATTTTTTGTCTCAGTGCAAGTAATTAGGTTGTTTTTTTGTCTTTTGTTGGCTCAATTTTACTCACAACATGCTAACTGGCAACATAGGATTCCATTCACTACGCTAAGCTAACTAGCGGCGGCGCTGCCGGTGTTGCACCAGACTAAAACAATGCATGCACAAAAAATGCATTGGTCCATCTATCTACAGCTAGGGGAGACCGTGATAAGCCCTATTTCAACAAACGGTGGCATATCCCTTTAACTCCGAGTCTTCCAGAGTCGCGGCCAAAGCCGATTCGAAAGGCCGCTGTTCGCCAGCAGCAGCAGCCATCTTCTTTGTTTTCAAGTAGCAGGGAATTCCCGCGGAACCGTCGCAACTCTGCCGTCCTTATGTTAAGCCCGCCCACCGACTCTATACACGATGTGATTGGCCTGATCAGAATTTGGTTTTTCCAGCTCGCAAGCCAACGGAGAGTTGCTAGACTGACCCTGGCTGCAAATTACATTTGCTGCCGCTAGGGTGCGTCTAGATTTCTAGGCTACGTAACTGTGCTCTGTAGTGAGAAATCCATGGCGCTGTCCGTGGTGCTGAAGTAGCAGACGGATTTGTAATTGTATCTTTTTTTCGTAATCCTGCCCTTCTGTCAGTTTCATCTTGGCTCTGTAATATCTTATTCTGTATAACTAAGGGGTGAGGTATTAAAAAATACAGAACCAACAGTACCGATGATTGGTGGTTCGCTAGTCACGGGTGAACGAAACAGCCCCGTTAAAAATTAATAAATCTACTCGTAAGTACATCTAGTTAAGTTTATTTCACACTGCTGTGCTTGTATTGTGCTGTGCATCTGTAGCCACATTAGCCACTGTTCGGCAAAGTCACCAAGGCTTGTTTTCACTAAACAGACTCAGACTTAGACTGAACTTGTGTATAATGTACAGAGATTTCCAAACGGAAAGAGACATCTGAATGACATGTGACAATTGAGCAGCTTTAAGAGTTTCCAGGAAGTGTAAAATGTGTTAGAAGTTTGACACCAAAGAAATGAAAGGAAAGGAAAAAGTATGGTTATGGTTAATGTGGGAAATCAGCTTTTGATGGTGTATCTGGTGTCAACTAGAGAGTCCTATACGCCAAGCTGGAAATGCAGTAAAAGAATGTGAGCCTCCCTTATTTTTTCTCACTGTCCTCCATTTGTCCTCATCATGTCCTCCCCTCATGTTTAGGAGACAGACCACCAATAACAACGTTCACGTTAAATCCTAAAGCTGCGGCAGGGCCGATACTGTACATCGGCCCACATCAAGAGGGGTCATCAGTTTGTTCCCTACCACAGCCAATATGTCTGTCAACAGCCAATGAGCTAAAGGGCCAAAATTCAAATGTGATGCCAAAACAATTAGCCTTTTTAACATACCACTGTGCTCTGATAAAGCTCAGCCCTAACTGATTGGCGTAGAAATCTTCAAATAAACCTAAAAAGTATCGTTTCAAAGCGCTGGCACGGACCACAGAACAACAAAAATAACAAGAGTCATTTGGCGCCCCAAACATCTCATGCATCTGTTGTGCATGCTGAGGCTTTGGTAGGTTTTTGGTCGCCCGCAGAGACCGAACCAGATTCCTTTTCTCAAAATAACTGGCTGTTAAAGTAGATGATGTGTTTAAATTTGCACTCATTTCCAACATGTCATTTAATGTGGGAATGTAGGGAAACTCCACATAAACATTTGACATTGGTAAAAACTAATCAGAGGTTTGGAAAGGAAGATTTCCCTTTTATTTTTTTGTGTTGATATGATGTTTACACTGTTTTCTGAATAGTATATTTTTATAGCATTATTCAGATGCAATGTTTAAAAAAAAGACGTCCTGTAATTGGAATCTTTTACTTGTTTATTCCACTAATGAAGCATTTTGATGGGATAACAATCTCTGCTGAAGTGATGCCAAATTACTCAGGGTAGGACGGAGCGGTGGATGCCTAATTTACACTCCTCCTAAAACAAAATTGTTTCTTAACTTGGAAGAACATTCTTGTGGTATGAGGGTAGACCCAGGCTATGCTTAAGATCAACGTACCTGAACATGCTTGTGCAAAGACGTGAGAACTGCAAATAGAGCAAATGGTCATTCACACACATACAATAAGACTGATATTTGTCATTCAAACACTCATTCTATTGTCAAAGCGCATCTTTCAAACGCAGCGCTCTGTTTAACCTGTATATTGGCTTGACATGTCTGGACCTGCAAGGTGACTTTTACAGAAGGAGGGAACGCAGGCGCTCTGCCAAACCTACAACGTAGTCTGAGGTTCTGTCTCTGTGAAGTAAAAAAAAAAGAAAAAAAACATTGATATGCTGAAGAACTAGCCAAGATCAAATATAACGAAAAGAGGAATTTATGCATTTCATAATTGATTTTTTTTTTTTTTTTGTGTGTGGACCAAGGCCAGTTTAGTATGACCAGTAAAAAGAGAAAGAGCATAGGTGAGTGATTGGGTTACGGTGCTGTGAGCGAGGGAGCAGGATGTCAGGGGAACAGTGAACAGGTTACGGCCTGTCCTGCAATTAGAGGGCTGGATCTAAGCTGACATGCAGGAATGTGTCTCCATGTAGAGCGTGAAATCTCTGCAATCCAATCTGCTCTGTATGCTCCAAAATGATAACCAAAAGGTGAAAAACGTCTCGATATTTGTGGCGTGAAAAGCTCAAATTTAAGCTGTTATTGTGTTACTGTGGTAGTTAAATTCCAAGTATGTTGAAAGAGAACAATAAACAGACGCCAGTGTGAGAACATAATCAGATGGTTCTGAAAGATTCAGGCTGTTATTCGTCAGGATTCAAGTTTGATGGATGTCTTCACATGATGTTCTTTGAGCTTGATTTACTCATTTGCCTTTTTGCCAATATTTTATATACGTAAGTATTTCAATACATCAATAATGCAAATGGGGTAATGGTTACATTTGATTTCATTTTCCAAAAAACTCACCTCTGGACCAACTAAAAACGTTTCCTGCAAGTTGAAGGGCATGCGTGTAGCCTTCATCAGGCCTGCATGTCAGTCAGGAGAACAAGTTGCAGGTGTGATATCGAGCACTCAAATCATGTGATCACAAGCTCCACATACACTATTCTGAAGTGAGACTAAATTGCATTACACAGTCTGAAATTGCAGTATGCACAGCATACAATTAAAGTTAAACTAGGTAAGGAGGCTACAGTGCTAAAATACACTTTACATCCAAAACAGATGACAAAAAAGTACAAAGATACAATTTATATATAATTCATAATCAAGTATCCTTTGACAAGAGAGTTTTCAAGCCCAAAACCAAATGTAAATGTATTTATTATTGAATTACATAAAAAGGCAGTAAAAACTTAATCTGTATGTGAAAATAGAATTAAGTTAAATATAGTATAACATACTTTTAAATACATTTTTAAGATTAAACCTGCAGCATCATTGCTACTTTTGCTACGTCAGCTGCAGTTGAAAGCTCTGGAAAAAGCTAGTAAGTGGACCTTGAGTTAAGATTATTTATTTTTTTGCCATGTTTTTATGTCTACTTTGGAAAGCTTATATGTGTTGCTTAGTTTAGAAAACGTTGGCCTACAGGTTTGTTTAGCTGTTACATTTCACCAGCATTATGAATGTCAACAAATCTTTTACATCATCACAATGTATACAAACACACACAAGTCATATACTTTCAGTAGCTGCTTTAGACAATATATTTAATCCAATAAAGAAACAATCGACAGAACAGTAGCGACAACAGATTCTGGCATTAAAACGAAAGATAATCAGAAGTGAATAGCTCTTTCCATCCGGCAGGAAGGGAATTCTTCAAGGAGACGAACAATAATCATCGTGGCGCGAACACTCCCGACCTCCACTGCCTGAGACTCGACCTCTCACCTTGTGACTGACCCTTCCTGGCTGCTGTGGAGTCAGTTGTGGTATCAGAGGGCTGGAGGCAAGCGCCTTTAGTCAGGAGAAATGAATCTTCCACACATGCTGCAGGAGGAATGTCATGGTCCAGACGGACTGGAGTTGCCCCCTGGGAGTTAAGGAATTCGGGCACCTGTGAAATTCCCTTTAGTCTTTTCAGTGGTGGTGATGGGGGGGGGGGGTCAGTCTTCTTTAAGTGCATCTCCAGGCACCTCAGCTGGAGAATGGATAAGATGCTTGATTTGTCTTTCATGGGAGTGAAAGACAAATCCATTTCAGCTGTAGAAACCACCTTCTCACCGTCTGTTTGTAGTTGTCTCTTTCAGTTCAAAATAAAAAACAGCGACTCAGAGTGGAATTAGATCTGAATGTAACTAAGGAAGAGAAGAGCTGATTTCAGATTTGATCACCTTGCATCACAGACAAACAAGACTAAGAATCTACAGCCATGCTAGCAGCTCTGTGAGGCTGTACTATTGCACAGCGGTGCTTTGAGCTCAATGCTAACACCAGCATGCTAACATGCTAACAATGACATTTACATGCTGATGTTTAGCAGGTACAATGTTGGCGCTATAGAGGAAAAGTTAAGGGATCAGCAAAGTTTTTACATTTGTTAAGATATTTCACTAAATGCCACAAATGTCAACCTCTGTGTGGCGCTAAAATAAAAAAATAAATAAACAGGATTATGTCATTTTGATTCATCCTCCGGGGTCCATGAATGCCTGTCCATCACAATCCATCCAATAGTTGTTTAAGTCTGGACTAAAGTGGTGTACCGACCTAACGACATTTCCATCCCGAGAGCCACGCCACTAGCACAGCTAAAAACCACTAAAACTATTTTTATTTTAAACTGCTGTGAAACATTTTATATTACGCTTCCACCTCTGTCTGGAACAATTTTATAAGAGAAGAAATGCAACGTTTTATGTGTCCATAAATAAATGTGAGTGTAAATGAATGAAAGTTGAAAAGCACAAGTTTTACATAACACACAGGATCTGAGAAATCCACCTTATAAACCAGACATCAGCAAACATCATAGCAGAGTTTTATCACCCTCTGACTAGCTCTTTTTATTTATTTATTTATTTATTTTTTTAAGCGAACAGTCCCTGGAATTTAAAGGGACAGTCTGTGAACTTCACAGGATGACAAAACTGGACTCTTTTGATGTGCTGCACAGTTGAATCAGTGTCAAGTGTGCCTGCAGCACAGACAACGTGTTGGTGTCACATTTCATAATCTCTGTGTGCAAAACCTTTGAAGCAGCATGGCTGCAGCTCATGAATGACAACAGAGAAAGAAAAAGTCTCTGCAGGAACAGTTGAGACACGCAGGCAGCTGTTTTCAGGGAAAAAGCTCTAAAAACCTGATGTACACTACCTGCTCATCACCAAACAGCAGACATAGTTAGCGACTAGCTGGTGAGCATAGTGGAGCATTTAGCAGCGAAAGAGTCCGATATTGCCATCAGGAGTTGGTGGAGACCAAAACAGAGCTAAAAGGAGAACCACTAACATGTTCACCATATCAACTATATAAGTTGATAATATACCAGTGCTTACAGCTTGATGCACTTACCCCAAGTGGCCAAAAAAATCAAATGGTGTAGGTTTAAAAGGGATTAAAGGGGAAAAATTGCACCAAAAACATCACCTTATACAATTTATAATTGTGTGGGATTGTGTTGCGTGTTTATTTGCACTTTGCACCAGTGTAGAAGATTAAAGAGTAAAACTGTAATCTAAGGAAACCAGAAAAGGTGGTGGTGATAAACAAAAATAAAGAACAGTCGCTGTGGTGAGAGATGAAAGCAGCAGATGGGAGTGTGAGCATTTAGAAGCTGTTTAACTTAACGTCATAAATCACTGAGTTGACCACAAGACATGCACAAAGACTAACAACTAGAAGAGTAAACAGATGATTGTGAGAGTCATGTGAGCACTTTGATCAGTTGCTGCACTGAAGGTTTCTGCCAAGTTCAGCCAGGAAGCCTCTATGTTATAAAATTTGACTCATTTCTTGCAAACTTTAAAAAATAGAGAGTTCTTTCCTGGCAGTCACACTGTGTACTTCCATCTCTCTTCTATAAGCACAGACTGTACAGTATCCTAGAGTGTTATATAATCCATAATGTATGGATGAAGTATCTTCCTGGAGCAGCACATTTCATTGTCATCAGTGGTGGAAAGCAACCAAGTACATTTACTCAAATACTGTTCTTTAGGTACTACTTTACTTACTTCATTTCATGCCACATAGGCCTAATACTTTGTACTCCACTTCATTAAACAGTTGGAATTACTAGTTACTCATGATAAGCTTATAAAATACAATACTTCATTAAAGATCAAACCAGTGTTTCTTCCTCTTCATGTTTCAGATTATCGGTTGTTAGCAGGTCCACCAAAGACACATTTCCCCCTCTAAACTTCTCAGATGGTTTCATTTCAATAACTGTTCAGATGATCCAACATTTCACTAAAAATCAAAGATTAGAAAATAATCCCAAAATTGAAAACTCGCTGTGTGGCTCAGATGCCGGATGTGTTGCCGTTGTCTAACTCCGTTTGATTCAGGAAACAACAACAACCTTCGAGCTAGCGGGCTACACGCTGAAAATGGCAAGTTTCGAAGAAAATTTGGATAATGCAACAAGGCAGGCCTGCTTGGTTCTTTCGGGGAATGGTTGTAAAGATTTACAAAGAATATGTTTACGGCATTTCCTCTCTAACTGGGACGTTTTGGGATCGATTGGCGGGATTGCTGTGGACAAAGTACACACGGCGATACACTGGTAAGAGCAAATGAGGTTTAACCATGTATCAGCTAATTTAAATAGCTCACGTTGCTGTATTGTGTCAACAGTTGACTTCATTTAATATTTTATGTGGCGTTTTCTTTTGCGGGGTGCAAATGTTCCACCAAAACAAGTTCCTTCCCGAGACTATTTTGCAGAGCCAAAGTGTCTCTGCGTCCGGAGCTTAGTGCCGCCCAAGACCATTTTGATTGGTTTAAAGAAATGATAGCAACCCACAATGTTTTCTTCTCATATCCCTGAATGCATCTGTGGTGTAGCCAGACCTTACTCCACAATGCTATGGAGATAGGTCTAGCAATGCAAGACTAATCATCTCATGACCCCTCAGATTTATCTTGTGACCCTTTGGAGGGGCCTGACCCCCTTGGGAAGCACTGGACTAAAGTTTTACTGCAAAACGTAGTTTTAATTTTGATACTTTAAGTACATTTCACAGATGATACTTTTGTACTTAAGTAGGATTTAAAATGCAGGACTTTTACTTGTAATAGAGTATTTTTGCATTGTTGTAGCCTTTTCTTTCCTTTAAAGAATGTGAATACTTCTTCCACCACTGCTCGTCTTTCTGAACGTTATTGAGTAGCTCTCTAACCTGAACATTACAGTAATATCCTCCAGAGGACGTCAGGCTGTGTAACACCGGTCAGTTTGATACATGTACTGACTTATTAACTGAGAGACGAGGCGTCCTTCAGGAGGCAAACATGACTCGAAAGATTTAAAGACGACGGCGTGATATATTCTCGTGTTCGCGCAGGGTTCAATCCATACTTGATAGGTGGAAAAGTAATGAACATGTCAAAAGACAATGAGTTCATTTTAATATTCATAAGCTGACCACAGGCCGCTTGCAGCAGAGTCCAGACAACATGAAACATGAGTGCAGCCTCTGATGAGTTCATTACTGAGGTGAGTTAAGACTCGTGTTCGTCCTCTGAATTCTAATCAGGAGCTCATAAAATCTGTCCTCCCTCGTGGTCAGGGACGAGTGATTCCTGGTGTGCTTTTCTTCTTCTGTGGACTCCAACTTTCCTGGGCTGCTCGGTTATGGAAAAAAAATCATAATCCCAATTTTTTTGGGGATGGAATCACAATTATTTAACACAATTACTCATTGACTTTTTGGAGGATGTTGCGTTTTAAGTTGTGCAGACACCACTTTTTTTAAATGCCACTAGACGCCACAAACTTTACACCCCTTTTTCTATGTGTAATCTAAAAAGCCTAGGAAATGATTTAGCCCTTTTAAAAAAAAAATTATACAATGCATTCGTGAGCTAAAGGTAAGTAAGTGATGGTGTATGTTACGCTGTAAATCATTCAGATTTTTGACAGCTGACAGCAGTTTGTGTTGCTGTCAAGTGACCCGACGTCAAGTGTCTCTGGTTCACCAGAAGCAAAGCACTCTTTATGCATGAGCGCCTCAACGCTTAATAACATAATTACATTATCTGACCTCACCCTGCTGACTATCTGCTAAATCATCTCTATAAAGACGCAACAAGACACAAACAGTGACTTCTGATGCGTAGGGGGTCGACAGGTTATGGATTTAAACATCCTATAGAGTCACATGAACCCCTCCATTATTCCTGAGCCTTCCCCTAAAAATACATGTTGACAAACACCCGAGCCCTGCAATTAAAAGGCCTTTGGGACACAGTGCTGATAAAGTTCAGTAATTGTTCCCCTGTCATATAAACCTTGTAATTAGCTCACGGTGATGGAAGTGTCTTCTTTCTGCGAGGATGTCGGGACTGAACAGAAATAGTATAATAGTCTGTCCTCCTCCTCCTCCTCCTCCTCCTCCTCCTCCTCCTCCTCCTCCTCCTCCTCCTCCTCCTCCTCCTCCTCCTCCTCCCCCAACAGCTGCAGCTCTCCAGAGAAACACCGGAGTCATAATCCTGCTCTGCGCCTCCTTGAGCCCTTTTCCTGACACTTTGTCTCAAATATAAACAGGAAGTAGGAGCTGCACCAGGAAGGATGTTGTGAAGGGTTAGGGCAAGTGTCCAGGCCACCTCGATGAGGTTGGGTTCAGAAGATTTGGCTGTTCCACATGTTGGATAAGAGGATAATGGAGATGTTGTTATACTCTTTCATTCTTTGAACATCACCTAAAGAGACATGGATTGTTAGAAAAATGCTCTGTGCACCTGCCTGATTGATATTTGTTGCAGCAGTAGGTTACAGAGGAGGTTTTATACCTGGAAGGTTGCCAGTTTGGACATACTAAAAGATCCTGGCAGCAAAGTCAATTTTGAATTAATTAAAATACATCTAAATGGTTATAGATGTCTAGATGCTAATATATATATATATATATATATATATATATATATATATATATATATATATATATATATATATATATATATATATATATATGGATTAACATGTGAAGTGTACCAAAAGTCTTTGTCGTTAGCCATTAGCCAACAAGCTAACTAGCTAACTAGCCCTGTAATTCATCACCAAGCTTCTTGAACCACATAGCTTTTTCACAAAGCACAGATTAGTTTAGCATCTTTGCCATTTTCTGGGGTGACCCAAAAAAACACCGCAGAGTTGCATTATGGGCAGTGGAGGACCCAGGGCTTTGGAAGCTTGAACAGTTACTGTACTCCTATAGCTGGGACTACAAGTCAGGATTACTCAGACTCTGCTTCATGGATTCTTGTTTTTATCTTTTTTTCTTTTTCTTTCATGAAGTATCACAACTTAATGAAAGTGCAACACTAAATCGCTGAAGTACTCATTAAAGCTTATATCCATGTCCTGATGGTTGCCCGCTTCTCATCAAATTTAAATAACCTTTCATGAGAACAGCATATCTGATGTGTTTCAGATATGGATTTTGGTTGGTCTGTTTTAATTTATTGTATATTCCCAACAATGGTTGGAGGTGCTTTGTTGGGGAATGTAGACTTTCTGGTCAATCTTTTCCTATAATGACATTGTGTTTTTGGTGGATTTTGCTTGTTTAAATGGTTGATGCAGTCTCATATTCCATTGTTGTGTCGCTGTAATTCATGTTTGCAGCGGAGATGCTGCTCAGCAGTTGCCCTCAGATGCAGACGTAAATTTAATGGTACCGGCAAAAGGCCAAAACAAGCTGTCCCCACCGGTTAGAGGAAACGCTTTGATGCCACCTCTGACTGTGCAACTATAATACCACGCATGCCGTTTACACAAAGCGCTTTGGGGCATCACCATTGCCGTTCCCCTGATTATGTAACCGCAGTATACAGTGAGAATGTAGACTCAAAGGTATGCTTCACCAGCCAGGAAAGACTTTCTCGGAACGATCTCATTCATGCTTATAAATAACAAATATCCATACTCTGACATTTTGTTTCTGCAGCAGTGAAGTAAGTTTGTGTTGATTACCACATGATGACCTGCTTTCCACAGCCTAACGAACACATATAAACTTACCCTGAAAGGAAACATATTAGCCCTGAGCTACAGCAGAGAAACAGGCTTTGACCCGGTTTTATCTGGCTGTTTGTAGTCAGCCTCACATATCAGCTTTTACGGCTCGGCCATGCAGCTTCTGTCAGACTGACGCAGTGTCAGTCTCTACATCAGCTCCTCAGACATGAGAGGACCTCACCAGTGATGGAAAGTAACTAAGTACATTTACTCAAGTGCTGTACATAAGTACAATTGTACAATTGTACTTTTGGACTATTTCCATTGTATGCTTTTTACTCCACTACATTTCAGAGAGAATTGTTGTACTTTTTACTCTGAGAGCTACAGTTACAAGCACTTTGCCAATTAATTCTTTTTTTACTTACAATTGATTTCATTTTAATTAACTATTGGAGCCCCACAGAGGTAAATCTATCCAAAAATTGCACAATAGAAGCAAAGATTAGAGAAAAGTTCTTGGGACCATTTTTCTGCAGAACGAGTTTGATACTTAAAGTACATTTGGCTGAAACTACTTTTATATGTTTAAGTAATAGAGTATTGGTACTTTTACTTACTTAAAGGAATACGCCACTGCCGATATATCTGTGCCCGAGTAGCAGTGCTTCGGCTGTAGCCTACTTCCACCCAATATAGTCCCAAATCAATATCTGCCTAGGAAATCATCTAATCTTAATCTGCATTGCTATTTGTACTCGTTGTGAACACGCAGGCCACAAGAAGTAATTAGGTTTTGCTTTTGTTGTTGTTGGGTCACTTTTACTCACGACATGCTAAACGGCAACAAAGGATTCCATTCATTACGCTAAGCTAAGCTAGCGGCGGCGCCGGACTAAGACAATACATGCACTGATACAAAAATGCATTTGCCCACCTATATAAATATAGAGGAGACGGTGAATAACCCTTTTTCAACAAACGGTGGCGTATTCCTTTAAGAATCTGAGTACTTTTTCCACCACTGGAGCTCACAGCATGACAGACAAACTACAGTGCGGTGCAGATGTACACAAGGATTAACTTGCAGCATGAAGTTATTACCCGTCACATTTGAGGCTCAGACAAATGGCAAACCCTTCCCTTTCCCTTTTGTCCTTTTCCTGTGAAGTGATTTATACGTACAAAACTGGAACGCAAAATGCCTAAACACACACTCCCAAACTCCCAGACCTGTGATAATGTTTGGGTGTGTTTCATGTGTTAGTTTAGGGACTTTTCAGATGAACCAAGAGGACCAGATGTGTGTTTCGCCTCAAACGGTCAGATCCATGGAAACAGCTGCACGGCTCATTGAGTTCAGTTTAAAGTTTTGGAGATTTGAGCAAACATTGACCTCCTCCTGACCACAGGATCTCTGTCTTCACACCGACGCAAACCTCAAGGCACATAAAGGAGTTCACCAACACCTCCGCACTTAAATTAACATTGACGTTCATCCATTTTACATCTCTTACAAAAAGTTTTCCAAGTGTGATGTACCTCTAACGATAACGAATGTATTTATTAGGCTTTATTTATGAGCAGGTGATGATTAAGCAAGCTGTGAAAGCCCCTTTTATAGTTTAAACATGCAGTTATCATGAATTCATTTTCTTTTCAAAGCTGGCAGTCTTAGAGGGTTTTATTAAACCAGAGGTAAACTTTTGCTTTTGCTTTTAGGAGCAACTGTTTTTGTGGAATTTCCTTCTTGCATGAGTCAGTAATCGGTGTCAATTACATTTAAATATTTCTTTAAATAGACTTCAGTGGGTATTTTTTCTGCGTTGCCCTGCTGGGATCTTTCTCTGCTTCAGCCCTTATCCTGAACTGGCCGGCAGACTGCAAACCCAGCCAGTATATTTCCCTGTGTTTATACTTCAGGGAGCATGTGCTGCTATTTTAGTAACCTGCCTACAGGGAAAGAAAGATCTTTGCATCCAGGCGAAGACAAGGGTGAGGGTGGGTTTTCTCTCTGGCATGACTGCAACGGTTTCGTGAAAATATACCTGCTGGAGACTGGAGGCGAGACACAACAACAAACCTTTGTGTTGATTCATGATTTCTGTTTGAGCCACCATGTGATTATCTAACCTGAGAGGAAGTGACACACAGCTCAGAGATGTAAATACGGGAGAGCAGAGGGCCGTGTTTGCGTAAGAAAAAAGAAAAAATCATTTTGGTGGACTGTAATCATACAGTAGTGGAGAAACAATTAGTCACTGAACAACCTTACTGTCTGATGGACGTGTAACGGTACAATGGACACATGTGGGCTGAATGAAGAAAGAGGTATTACAGCTGCAATATGGCGCCTGTGCTCCAGACTACCAAATTAGTCATGAAGGGGAATAAATAAATAAAGGTTTACAATTTGGTCAGGAAAAAAATAAAAATAGAAATACACTTAAATTCAGCATCTATTTGAATGTGACTCAATTAGATTAATGTATTTCCAGTGGGAGGGCATACAGTCTTTGTTTGACTGATTGATTTTTGAAAAATGTGTAAAAAAAAAAATCAAAGGAAAAAGGATTTTAAAAACACAATTTATCAAAGAAAACTCAGTTTTGGAGAAATGCATACTTGTGCCAAATAGTGTTAAAAAAACATTTGTATTTAATTTGTTTTGAATGTTTTTGCTGTTTCACTTTCTCCTGCATTTTCTATTCCATTTATATCATTAAATCTGCACAAAATTCACATATTTTGCAAAAAAATAAGCATTTACGCCATGTATAGATTCACATAAAATGTTAAAATTAACAAAATGGTTATAGCAATGTATATATTTAGACTTTTTTTGCATGTTATAGGATTGTTTTTTTTCAGGTTTTGACTTCAGACAGTTGCTATAGCATTATTGTGGATACTTAATGTGAGACCAACTGGACTGATCTGCTAACTGTTGTGAGGTTTTGTACATGAGAAGGCAAGTTTTAGAAAGAATGAACGGACGGAACAAAATCCATTGTGTCAGTCTCCTGATTATCTTGCACAGCATTTCAGATTGAGGAATAAATCATAATTACAAGCCCAAACAGAAGAATCTCCATGTCTTCATCTCCTCTGTAGGTTTTAATGGTCTAACCACATGAAGGACACTGAGGGGACACAGCAGCTCAGAGAACAAGTGCTGCCTTGTTGAGCGCTCACACTCGCACCTCTCTGGCGTCCAGTAGCTCAGTGAGCGAGGCAGGATCATATAACACTGCCTTGTTTTTCTCATGGATTTTTGTGGTTTGAGCAAAAACCCTCCTGGCCACTGGCCCGGGGATTTCAATCCAAAAGAAAGACCTCAATCCAGAACTGCCTCTGCCTCGTCCTGCATACTGAAGACGGCTCATTTCTCACATAATTACATTTTCAGGCAGAAAAGACACTTTGCCAATCAAGTTGATATAATTCATCATTTGTTGGAGTATGCTGCCATTATATTTATGAGATTCAATGAAAAATGGGAGTTGCCAAAATGGAAATTGAATTGATTTACGTTGAGAATCAGATGGATTTTGAGTGTGGAAGCAGAGTGGAGGGAGTGTGGGAAAGCTAGCTGCCCAAAACTAAGGTGGAAAAAGTGACTTAGGTTGAAGCCATGACAGCAGATAAAGAGACTCTCAGGTCATTTCTTTACCACAGACAGTGGTGGACAGTAACCAAGTACTGTACATCCATTCAAGTACTGGACTTTGGTACAGTTTGAAGGTATTTGGTATTTCCATTTTATATCACTTTATCCTTCTTTTCTACATTCAGAGATATATGTTTTAGATATTGTTACATTTTATATTACAAAAACATTGAATAAGAATATAAAATACAATGCATTGTTAAAGAATCAACAAGGGGAATTAACAGCTACAATTGAGAGATAAATATTGTACTTTTTACTTACAGCTATAGTTACTGGTTACCTTATTTTACATGCAAAACATTTGAACGGTTTATCAGTTATGATGCATTGTAAGAGATTAAAGGACCTGCATAGCCACGCAGGTGTTTTGAGTTGACTGGTTACACCTGCACAGGTACGCTGGGTGAATGTGAGCAGAAAAGGAGCACCCCCCTATAACACAGTGTTTTTACATAGCAGTATCGCTACTTTTACTTGTAAAGAATACTGAATACTTTAACTCCTGACTGTGGAATTTATACCTGGAATTGTCATCGAGTTCCTCTGTAGACATCTCTGTAGTCGGATTGTTCTTCATCTTGGTGTGAAATATCTCCATCTCACAGGCCTCAAATAAATCTTATCTCCTTGACATATGGTTGCTCCTCTTCCCAGCATGTAGCTTAAAAGTGGTTCAAAAATAAATCATATTCACATTGTCTGACAGCATCATAGGCTATATATTCTGTATCTTGAAACTCAAGCCACCAAGGGAAATATTCAAACCCAAGGCACCATCCCATCAAACAAAAATATTCATCTATTCATCTTGTTCATCATTTTGTACACGTTTTCCCAAAATTCAGCCTGACATAATTGGAAACTTTGGAAACTAGGATTTAATATAACATTCTGTGGGTTTAAACAATGTTTAGCTGCACAGCATGAGTTTGTAATGACAAAAAAAAAAGGATAACATGTATTTGGACTACAAGTGTGATCAATCACACTTTCTCTGATCCCAACAAATGATTGTAAATAGTGAACTGTCAGCGTGCAGCAACATTTTTCCATTTTGAGAGTCAGAACGACAGCACATGATTGATGTGGACACAGACAGGAAGGTGAGTGAAGGTAAATAATGAAATCCAGCACTGCACGCTGCAAGATGGCGTGCCAGTTGGCTTGAGACGGATCTGCAGCAGCACAAAAATGTATAGTTGATAGAGACAGCTCGGTTTAGTGCAGCAGTGGTGGTGGCTGTGCCTAAACTTGATCTTTGAATATTTGTTAATAAAGGTTTTTTAAATGTTACTCTTCTTTGTGTAAGTCAGTCATACATTTAATGTAGGTTGTATTTCAACATAACAACCTTTACAAATTTCATTTTCAACCAAACAGCCATGCTAGCAACTCTGTGAGACTGTACAGTACTCTGCTGAATGCTAACTTGAGCTAACATGCTAACAAACACACACTTAGTGATCATCAAAGTCCTTAGAATTCATCCTACAGAGACGTTGAATATCTTAAGCAAATTTTATGGCAGTTGATCCAAGTCTTGTCAACCTATTTCACTCTGAACCAGCAAGGTCAACCTCACGGTGGCGCTAGAGTTAAAGTCAGGAGATCACCAAAATCAGTAGGATTCATCGTTTGGGAACATTAATGTCGATACAAAACTTTATGGCAATCCATCAAATACTTGTTGAGCTATTTCAGTCTGAAGGAAAGTGGTGGACCAATTATGACCAACCGACATACAGCCACGCTACTAGCATGGCTTGTCTCGCATTGCCGGACCTATCTCCACAGCGCTGTGGAGTAAGGTCTGGCTACACCACACATACATTCTGGGATAGGAGAAAGAAAAACGTTCTGGGTTGTTTGCATTTCTTTAAACCAATCACAATCGTCTTGGGCTGTGCTAAGCTCTGGATGCAGCGATGTTGGCTCTGCAAAATAACCTTGGGGAAAATAAAACACCACATACAATATATATATATATATATATATATATATATATATATATATATATATATATATATATATATATATATATATATATATATATATATATAAATAAGTTTTTGGATTTTATTTGATAGGATAGCTTAAAAACAGGAAAGTGGAGGCCATGCAGCAAAGGGACATGTGTCGGATTCATACCCCGGACACTGCCAAGGACTCAGACTACATGGGATGCACGCTCTACTGGCGGGGGTTGGGGGAAGGTGCCACATACAATATTAAATGAAGTGAACCTAATTTGCTTTTACCAGTGAACCGTGTGTATTCTGTCCATGGCAAATCCCCACCAATCAGTCCCAAACATCCCAGTTAGAGAGTAAATGCAATAAACATATTATTTGTAAATCTTTACAATCATTCCCCGAAAGAACCAAGCAGGCCTGCCTTATTGCACTATCCAAATCTTCTTCAAAACTTGCCATTTCTAGCGTGTAGCTTGCAAGCTTGAAGTTTGTTGTTATTTCCCGTAGTGAAGGGAGTTTGAGAACGGCACAGAGAGCGGAAAGTGAGGGACACGCTGAATGTCAGGCAATTATCCTGGAAATGTACTTCCATTGATCCAGACTATTGGCATGGCTAACAGGGAGGAGACATATAATATAAAAGAGGCTTAATTGTGTTTTAACAGGGAATGGCTGCCTTCCTCCATTGCTGAAAACTTTTAAAACGTTCCTGTTAAAGTGAAAACAAGGACAATAGAAAAGCACATCGACCAGAGCGAGCTAAATGAACAAGAACAGAAAGCACTAAAGCAGCAGCGGTGCCATCTGCGTTCACTTTACATTGCAGACTGCCCATCCAGTGCAGAGGAATCTGTACTGTATGTGCCTGATAAATCAAAGCCAGGGCAGCTTTTTATCAAGCATCTGCTTGCATGCGCACATACACACACACACACACACACACACACACACACACACACACACACACACACACACACACACACACACACACACACACACACACACACACACACACACACACTACAATCTCACTGCACTTAAACATCAGAAGGGCCTGCAGCGGGCCGCTACAGCAGGGGGAATCCCTCCAAACACCTTCCACCTCCTCCTCTTCCCTCGGAGAGATTAAACCCTGGTAAACAGGGCATGTGCAGAAGGCCACTCGAGCTGCAATGACTGATTAGAGATCTACTCTAGAGACCGGCTCCCGCTTAATCCAGGGGGAGTAACACCACTCTTAAAGAGGGTGGATGTACAGTAACTCCCACACAGGAAATTGGAAGCCACAGGAGAACAAATGGAGGGAAATGTTGTGAACTGTAGCTAATAACATTGGCTAAAACATTAAGTGCCATGGTAAATTTCCTGTCACATGCTCCCTAAAGTGTAGTGCTGTGTCATACTGGTAGCCCCCGAACTGTACCTGTTTTATTCTTTTTTATCTTCTATTTATCTTTTTTATATTGTTTTCTGTGTTCCTTTTCCTAATGCCTTTTATGTCCATTGTAAAGCACTTTGAATTGCCTTGTTGTTGAAAGGTGCTACACAAATAAATGTGCCTTGGTTTATACAGTAGGGTGAACATATTCCAAAATGAGTGCAACAGTGACGCCTGCTGGCACAGACCGGAGCTCTTAGTAACGCATTTCCATTTATTTTGTATTTCTCCAATTTGTTTTTCAGTGATAAGACTATGCTACGCAGAAATGCACAAACCATGATCATCATACTTACATTGTACACCTTGTTCAACCTGCTTACAACTTAAATATCATGCTAATAAACAAAATCTGAGTGTGCTCAACAATGTGGTGTATTCTCTGGCTGCAGGATGTGGTGCAGACTGCACAGCATACTGCACTGTATAATGCAAACGCTATGAAGCATACACTATATGCAGGGGTATACAGTAACTGTACACA
Source organism: Perca fluviatilis (assembly GCF_010015445.1). Taxonomy (NCBI): domain Eukaryota; kingdom Metazoa; phylum Chordata; class Actinopteri; order Perciformes; family Percidae; genus Perca; species Perca fluviatilis. The sequence continues at coordinate 11,209,903 of NC_053131.1, read as the reverse complement.
TTTAGTTTAGTCTATTCACACATTAAAAGGCTTGATACAAGGTATAATATTGTTTAAGGGAGATTATAGGCCAAGAAAAGGCTTATAAAGACAAAACCCTTCTAAGTAACACTAGTTACACTAAGCAGAAAATTAGAAAAAGTGTAAAAAAAAAATGGGATGACTTAAAAGTCACTGTTGATTAGTGACCTTTTCAAATGTTTTTTGAACAATGACAATGTAGATGATGATTGTAGTGATGCCTGTAGATTGTTCCAAATAGATGGTCCTCTGTATTTTGAGTTACAATGCACTGTTAAAGATTAAACCAGTGGTTCCCAACTACTTTGTCAAGCTGGGCCTTCTTGTCAAGTTTCAGATATGAGTTTCCCTCTAATCTTCTCAGATAGTTTATTTTAAAGGGGCGCTATGCAGTTTGGGCCATTTCTTTGATGTTTTTCCGCCTTTTGCTCGCAGGTTTCTCTATAGAGCTCTCCCTACAGCTTCGGAATAGATATTTGGCAGCTCCTATGTTTACTCGTGTCTGACTCCTTGCTCGGTCAGTCTACCATTTCCTCTTTCTCTGTTCCTCCGACAATGCTTTCCTAGCTTTCTGCTTCTTTTTGGCTGGCTCAGCCATGACGATAGTGTGAAAAACTCCATCCCTACCTTGTTCTTACTAGCCGGTTCCTGGATGGGGGCGTGTATGCGTGCAGTGCCGTGAAGCAATTCGTTACATCGCGAGACCTGATATCACGCGATACTTCCTGACGCTGAGGCCGGTGGCTTGCCGGCCGAAAGTTGCAATGGTGGTTTTTCCACTCACAGGCGCTAGGGGTAAGACGACCACCATTCAACCCGAAAAAAGTCATATAACCATTCCAATGACTCCGAAGCTGTTCAGTTAAGGTAAATTAAGCTAAAAAAATGGCATAGTTCACCTTTAAATAACTGTTTGAGGCAATAAATACACATTTTTGTGGAAGAACTTTGTTTTTGTTTTTTTCCTGCACCATTAACCATCTGCTGGCCCCTCAGATATTGTTTGTGACCTTGGGAGTGGCCCGACCCCAAGGTTTGGAACCACTGAACTAAACTACTGAACTGTATACAAAGTAGTTCAATAGCTCCACCTCAGTAGCTACTACAGTAAGATACACAGTGATGCGTCAGTATTAGGTACAATCTAACAATATCATATTTAATAATATATCAGTCACGAGGGACACTTTTCTGCAGAATAAGTACTTATATTTTGATTCTTTAAGTACCTTTTCTGATAATACTTCTGTGCTTTCACTTAAATAGGATTTTGAATGGGACTTTTGCTTGTAATTGAGTATTTTCACATTGTTGTATTGGTCCTTTTATCCAGTAAAGAACCTGAAAAATTATTCCACCACTGCTACAGCATGTACTAATCTTCATAGTGAAGTGTTTGGCAACGGTTGCTCCAAATATTTCATACTTGTTTATTTTTCAGGATGTTTCTCGGAACCGTCTGCAATTTAAATTTTTTCCAGCTGTGAGCAACTCTTCTATTTCCTTTGTGCATCACCAGTGAATATAAATCATGGAGGTTCATATTTGTGCCAGTTGACTATTGGAAGCAAAAAAAAAAAAAGTTGTTTTCAGAGTTAACCCTTTATTTAAAAGAAATGTTTAAACAATAAAAGGAGCACAGCCAGCTCAGAGTAAAGTGTGAATGCTACAAGCTGTTAATAAAGGTTGGGTAAAAAATTACAACCATCACCAAAATGAATGATAAAATAAACATTTATACCAGTCATTATTATATTAGCCTAATCAAAACAACAGAAATACGCACACGCGCACACACACACACACACACACACACACACACACACACACACACACACACACACACACACACACACACACACACACACACACACACACACACACACACACACACACACACACACCTTTACAAGACTGAAATGAATAGTGGCAATAATATCTCACACATAAAAACACATACACATAAAAGTTCCAATTTGTTCAAAATTTCAATGACAAATTCAAGTACACAAAATAGCACTCATTTAACATCAGAAGTTCATGTTTAATTTGTCCAATAAAAAGTGGTTAAAAACAAGATTACAGTGGGGTGTATTATGTCTCCCTTTGTCGAGCAGACCGCTTCCTTCTGGTCCTCTTACTGTTCCACAAAGCAGAGTAGCGCTAGGACAGATATGCCAGACTTCTCTCCATATTTAGTTGTTCCTCTCTTTAATACGGCATGCAAATACTGTTCTGTAGACCTGCTGACAGGTTGATAACACATATGGGTTCTTTAAGCAAATGTCCTTTAATAATTAGAATCACAAGTAAACATTAGTAACACAAAATTAAATAACGCATCCCATTGGTTGATTGCATGATACATTATGGGGACATATACCGGTACTATCTACAGAACAACATTCACCGCGCCATTTACTGTATTTGGAGTGTATATATTTCCTTTTTAAAAATCAGCATCTACCTAGCGTTTCTGCAAACGGGCAGTGCAACAAAGTCTACATTTTGGCCATATGAAGGGTTCCTGCCCCATAACATACCTGTACCAAGAGAATACACACTTTACACAGACTGAGGGAAAACGATCGGGCTGAGATTTAAAGGTATAATCCTCACAATTTTCATGAAATTGTTGGCTATTTTTTTTCTGCAATAACAATTCAATGTATTTACATTCAGTCAAGACTTCTCGATTAGTGCTGACCGATAAATCGTATTTTCATCGTCATCGCAATATGAACATGCACGGCAAACACAGCAAAAGATTGCCTGAAACGCAGGGGAATAAGAAAAAACTTTTTTTATTTATGGAGGAGTACCAAAACCCTGTATTAAACGGGCCCAGGGGCTAAAAATTGTAGGATTTGTCATCACGCTGCAGCCTCTCCTCTGCGTCGGGGCCGAACTCCTCCACACATAGGCTAACACACACAAACACACACAGAGCTAAGTCAGCGGGCAGCAGGTCAGAGAGGCCGCAGAGGAGACCGGGAAGTAAAGTGAAGATAGCTCAAGCTGAAGCTTGAGCTAAAGCTTTACTTTATCAACACACCTGTTCAACAAGCAAAAACATGTAGAAAACAAGATATTAATCTCTCTCGCAGTCTCTCATCCACTGCCGTTACGTCTTACAATAGCGAATTGTGACAAGCAAAAACAAAAGCCGTTTTAAGTCCGTTTATCTTAGTTTGCCACGTATCTTAAAATTTGGCAAATTCTTGTAAACTTAGCTGCTGACCGAGACAAACCAGCCCCTACTCTTTCAGATAAACCCACATGGCTAATTAATATGCGGTGATGGTGCCTCAGGAGAGGGAGGACAGAGGACAGGATGAATGACTAATACTGACTGATACTGTCCGTGACAAATAAATCTCGAAAATCTTCATTCTTTCTAAACTTCACTCAGTATTTTGATGTCCGGAATATTATTTATTTTATTGACATTTTTTAGATTGTTTGCAGTGAGATTTCAATGATTACATACAGTGACTTTGGTTACCCTTTACTTGAAGGGAGGCATCTATACAAGAGTGACATGACACTGTCATGAACGTGTCATAAACATTATAAACAAGTCATAAACGTTTATGACATAACTCTTCTTTGAATAAGTGTCATTCGTTTTTTGTCATGACAAGTTATGGTTAGGGTTAAGGTTAGAGTTAGAGTTCATGTGTCATGACAGTGTCACGTGTTCATGACAGTGTCATGTCACTCTTATGTAGATACCTTTAAGTAAAGTGTTAACGTGACTTTGCTGTTGTAAACAATACTGTTGCTGCTCTACAAACATTTAGCCTAGTTTTAATTAAAATATTCAATTCCAAATCCGGTTCTGAATTTAAAGACAACCAGGCTGACATAGGAAACGTAGAGCTAATATGCATACTTCAATAACTGTTTATCGCAAGTCATGTCGCCATCGCAATGTTGATAAAGGTTATCGTACGGCGCAGATTTTCCTCCTATCATGCAGGCTCTCTATAGTTTCCACTGTTTGTGGAGTAGTCCGCCATTTCCACGCTAGATTTAAATTGCCTTTATTGATATCAGCCTCACTGTTCACTCTCGATTCTCCTTACACAGTATCAGAGGTGTATTAAGTTGCTGCTAGCATCAAAACATTTCCTACTGCTGCTTCACATTAAAAGCATTCAACTGGTGAAACACAGAGTGGCTTTATTGTGAAGGCGTTACAGGAAACGGGATGTATTTGTCGAGGTTAGCACTGACAGCTGTTTCAGGGAAAATAGGTCTACAATACAACCATCATTTTTCAGCAGGAGATCAGTAAATATTACAGTAAGTGATCAAACAAGAAGTGAGCTTGTTGTTGCCACGATAACCACGGTTGTCGCCTAATCAACTAGGCATGAAATCTTCAGGATTTGAACACTTTGGAGCCATTTCTCCCCCCCCCCCCCCTCTTTCCTCCATAGTACACTAAAAATGAGGAGTGAGTTTTGGTTGGGTCAAACCGTCAGGGTTTGTAAAATACATACCTTATGTACATAAGCTGAGTAGTAATAAAATTTAGCTAAAGAAACTTCAAACGTAAGCTTGGTATAATGATTCTCAAACAAACATAATAAACACACTTTAAAAAAAAAAATAACGATGCATAGCATAAACAATGTTGCAAAATCCAGCTCTACTGCACTTCATACCTAAACCTCAGCCAGGCGATTTGTCTCCACAAGTGGAAACAGGTGTCAGCAGTGTTTTTTCTTTTTTCTTTTTTTTTTCCAGGTGGAGCCTGCTGCTCAGACAGAGAGAGTCTCAAGCGCTCCCGTTAAAAAACAAGGGAGGGAGAAGAATAGAAGCGAGGCGTTTCTGGGGGCCTGGAGGAGGAGGAGGAGGAGGAGGAGGAGGAGGAGGAGAAGGGGAGGTTAGCTGTAAACACTGCAGCTCGGGACCAAAGCTCCTCCGACTCGGCCGACGCCATGACGCTCTTCTCTAAAAAGGAGTAGGAACCGTGGGACTCTTTAGGCGTCCTCCTCGTCGTCGTCGTCGACCTCCTCGCGGTTGGCCACCACCCTCTTCCTCAGAGCTTCATCAGAGAAACCCTGTCCCCTAGGTTCTGGGTGGCCCTCTGGGGACCCTCTCCTCCTCCTCCTCCAGACGTCATCCTGATCGTCCTCTTCTTCCTCTTCGTCGTCGTCTTCCTCGCCGTCAGCCTCGTGTTCGTCCTCTTGCCGTTGGATTAACCTCGCCTGCTCCATGGTCTGTTTTTCTGCAGAATAACAGTTTTGAACAGGAGCCAAGTTACAAACAAAACCTGATTACCAGTACATTTGAAATCGATCTGTGCTACGGTTTCTGTCATTTATGTATGTAAGATAATTGTATAGGAAAAGCAGCATTTAGTATGATCTCATATGAAACTCACTCTGGTAGTAATCTGAAGAAGAGAAGCGTCGTGAGGGGAAGGCAAAATCTGCTATGAACACCAGTAACTGCAAAGACAAAACAATAAACCATTAATTCACTGGCAACGCGGGCATTCGTTCTTGTCAGAGCGTTCACTATAACTTCACGGTTATTAAAAATCATAAAGAAGTGCTGCACAAGTACTCACCAGTCCCAATGCAAGGCCAGAGAACAGGGTGGCCAAGCCAAAGATAACATAAGACCCCCAAACAGGAATCCCCAGCTGCTCTGTCATGTAGTTATGACAACGCTGGAAAACACACACACAAAAACATTTTTACTTGAGGCTGTAAATGGACGTCAACGTCAATAGCCAAAATATACTACAAAGTACATCAATAAGTCATTGTGTCAGTCATTATATCATAAGTCATTATGAAAAACAAGGGCACTGTAGTGTACTTTGACTCAATCTTACATGCACTATCCAGCTGCCAGAAATACTAACTCAGCAAATGTGTATTCATCTGCAGCTGAAAATAGTCCCCAATAATTAGCTCCTGTTTTGAGTAATGTTTGCTGAAAGAAAAATGAAACTATTTAGTTATGAACAGGTTTTTAAAGCCTTCTGTTTTAATGGGCTTGGTGCTGAGAGCCACAGGCAGGCAGGGGAAGACAAAGCATTGCGAGACTAAGGCCATGTTTACACGTACATGGTTATTTTGAAAAACTGAGATATTTCCCTTCGTTTACACACGAGAATTCGCCTCTGAAAACGAGTCTTTCTAAAACCTCCGGCCTGAGTGGAGATTTTGGAAAACTTTGTTTGTACTTTTGCATGTAAACTGAGACAAACGGAGCTTTAGGCAGCCCAGGAAGTTTGGAAGAGAAGAGAGAGGAAGTGATTGGTTGCTGTTGTTGCCATTTTTGGGACTCCGATTGGCTGACGTGGGCTTGAGCTTCTCGTTACACTGCCACCTACAGTTTTGGCATGCTCTTGACGGCATATATACACGGGTACATGTAAACAATCACTTTTCTGAAAACTGAAAGCTGTGCACATTGTTATTTTTTATTTTATGAAAATAGCAGGCCACGTGTAAACGTAGCATGACACTACTGATGTTTGGCCTTTTCATGGGATTTGTTGACAATAAAAGAAAAATCTAAAAAGCAATGCCATCCTTAACCTTTAACAATGGAAATAACAAGTTATCTACCCGAAGAGGTAGGTTTCTGTGTCTAATGTGTCAGCCGTGTATCCTGTGCAACTGGATTTGTCGTTGGTTTGATTTTACACCCAATAGGTTTGCCACGTAAAAAGACAGCCTGGTTCCCCTCATTCAATTTCACACTGAGCAGCACATTCTTCTTTGAATAGATTGTGGGAAATGAAATAAACCCCTTCATATATATATATATATATATATATATATATATATATATATACACACACACACAACACCTACAGCACTACCAAAGAGTGAAATCCTCACTTACCCGGATAAACATGGAGAGCTTGAACAAAGCAGACATTGAATTCATTCTGCCAAAAGAGGAGCAAACGACAGTATGATTTAACACGGATTTGTCAAACTGTAACATCACTACAAAGCCTGAACATAAAAAAGGGGTTGTTTGTGGTTCTTAATTTAAACCAACAGAAAAGACTAAGAATAGAGCTAACGGGTATCTGATGTTGTTTTACTGATATTTTAACTAAAGAGGTACAGCAATGATACAAAGCACTGGATAGCCACTGTGATGCAAAATTCCAGTTGTTTTGTTATCGCTGCCCTTAGGGCTGGGCAATAATCTAAATTAAAATACATTTTACAATAACCACAACAGCATCTTTTGGTATTGATGTATAATATATGCCATAATGCTTGTAGGGAAATGAAAAATCAGCCCTATGTAACCACATCCTCACACTTTATCATGATCATCATTGTGTAAAGCTGTAAATACTCACAGAAATGAAGATGGCCCGAACCAAGAGGAAATTGGCTCGACTGCTCTCCATTTCTGCTCATCGACAAAGCTGAGGAAGTCGTCTTTAGTGCGAGCTCCCTGGTACTTCCTGAAGACGCCGTCCTTACAGCTGACACAGATACAAAGGTTTAGGAACAGTGCAGTGTTTTGACCCACATTTTCAGTGAGAAAAGTCTCATGGACTGACACATTTTCAAAAAAAAATTATGCATTTAGCGGCTGTGATCCTGACAGTGTGGCAGTGACAGTTAATTTTGAATGGCAGCCTAAAAAAATAATACAGCAAATGGGAGACAGGCCAGTGGTATAACTGCAAAAATATCTGTGCGATTTTTATCCGCAATGAAGCATTATATGAATTAGGGAACAACTGTGAATTTTGCAAAGTATATCGCCCCAATCTGACACTTGTTAATGTGGGGGTTTTGACTTGAATATGCATTTTTAAGACCAAAACTTACTTCAACAATCAAAAATAAAACTCTGCCAATGCAAAATTTGATGTAAAGGCTTTTGATGGTATTGACTAAAAGTGATTCAATGGTTTAAATCCATGCACATTTCAGAAACACATACTGTATTTCTCAAAGAAAAAAAAAGTTTGTTTATCCCCCCCTTACTGATGATTATATTAAAGAAATTATGCAAACACCGAGATATAGTCTTTTCAAAATGTTAATGTGACATTATAGAAGGAGAACAGAGATCTGATGAGCTAAAAGCACATGAGATACTAAACTTAGTTAAACCCACTAGGTTATTTTCTTTCAAGATAATGCACGTTAGCATTACACACATCACAAGCAGCCACAATCAAGAGGAAGCAATAAAAACCGCAGAATAACTTAGAACTCAACTTACTGGTAAATAGTAGGAAGTGAAGTAATGATGAATCGCCCACTCAGACCTTACAGAACAGAAGAAACAGTACTGTCAGTGAGCAGGAAGGAACAGTGTGACTCATAACTATACTGAAAGGAATTAACAGAGGGGCCAAATTAATGTTTGATAGCAGCTCCACTGCACCACTTGCTAACATGATTACTTAAATTGCATACAGTGCTGGGAAAAACATTAACACATAATACAGTGAAATAAAGAATCCATTAGTTTAATACCACGTTGTTAAAGCTCATACAGATCTTAAGTGTCATTTTTCAGGTTGTAATTTGTTGTGTTATAAATAACCAGCATTTTGAGAGTGTGCATGTGTTCCTTTTTTACTAGTGCAGTTTTCTATGAACATGCATGCTGGCAGGAATTTTTAGACGATTCAACTTGTCAAATGAATCACAATTTTGCAGTGATGTAAAGTGATGCATCTACACATCTGGTACCAACTATCTGCCGTCTTTGTACCTCAATTAGTGGCCTTATGTTGCCGGCAAAACTCACATGAAATGGCCAGTAACACCTGACCCATACTGACATTATACACATTTTTTGACATTTTGCCATACTATCAAGTCAGTGGTAACTGTCCTTGATAGTTCTGGTTGGTTTTTGATCAATGTGGACAATGTTGCAAAACCAATGAGCAGGACTGTTATATAGCAATATTGGATGTTTGAAACTAGAAACCTGATTAGTCAGGCCTTCAATTTGCTGGGCTTTCCTGACTGATTAATCTCTGTAGATTTTCCAGAACGATTTTTTGCTTACTGTTTTAGCTAAGGTGTTGACTCAACTTTAAGGTCATTTTGGAGGCTATAGTTTGTAGTGCTGTTGAATTATGTTGACAAATACAAAGAGGTGTTTATAATATTTCTGTCTATGCTGATCATCAACAATAATTGAGTGGACCAAGAGCTAGAAACACCGCCTATATTATCCAGTTGTATGTTATTACAAGGAGTAATGTCTTACCTTTGCCTCAACCTTAACTGAAGGCTGTTTACTGCAGAGCTGTTGTTAGATGTTTCAGCTATTTTGTCCTGCTATATAGGACATGCTGCACTGGCTTGACAGCTCTGTTTTGTTATGCATGTAGGAGTCACAATGAGCTGCCAGCTGGCAAAGGTCATTCAAGCCTACCGGGTTGTTCGGTGACGTCCACCTTGGCTATGTTGACCCCCATGTCCTCTCCCCAGTCCGCGAACTCCTTCCACGCCGGCTGGAGCTGCTGGCATGCTGGACACCAGGGTGCGTAGCTGAAGGGGTATCAAGTTTCACAATCAAAGCCTCTGATAAACTGCACAATCACTTGCATCAAAGTGTAACGGTAGATCATCACTGAGTACAAGCTGAAATGTACTGTTGACCGGAGTGTGTACTTTATTTGCGTGTTACATAGCCAAATGGCTAGCATTCAACTCTGTGGTAAGCTGGTTAGCTAGCTAACGTTGAATAAAGATTGCAGTTGTTAGCTTAGCTACGTTAGTTAAGGACACTTTAGCAACTTGTCAGGACTAAATGGAGACTGTTACAATACTAATCAGATAAGACAGAACATTCAGGCTTGCATATGACACCGGAAACCATGCCCCGTTTCTATGAACTCAAAATAGCTAGCTAGCTAAGTAACTGACAAGCTAGCTAGCCGGTTAGCTGTTAGCAGTAGCTGTTAGCAAGGCACTGACAATTCAATCATCCATTCTCCTGTCAGGATTTCCTCCCAGGTTCCGTCAGTCACTTCTCTGAGGCCGTCCCGCTTTGCCGAAACGGGTAGCGACGTTAAATAAATCACCAGAAACAAGCAGCATATCCACGAGCGTTGATTTCTTTGCCGTGTTAAAAAAAACATTGTTGAGCCTATGTTGCTACTGCTCGCTAGCAAACACGCCATGTCGTGTCTGATCTGTTTGAGACAACCCGCTCACTTCCGTTGTGCGCCCTAACGTCCGAGAGGTGGGCGGTGTGTTCTATACATACATGTCATGTGAAAGTCTGAAACTATCTTTAGAAAAATACAGATAAAATGAGCAGTCATCAGGTGTTGTTTGCTTAGTCGTAAAACAACAAAGGAAGCAACGTTAGCAGTGCAAATGTTAGCATAAAGGAGGGCAAGTAGATAACAGCAGACGTCTACAACGAACCAAATGCAGTAAAGTAAAGCAGCTTGTTACGTCTTTTAAATAAGAATAAGCATTACTTTATTTCATTCTCATTTATTGTAAACGTTTATGACCAGCAGGTGGTGTTATTGTCTCTAAAATAACTCAGAAAGGAGGTAGATATGATTTCTATGTGGACAGTGATGGAAGAGTAGCAATAATATAGTGTAAAAATATTCAAACTCGTAAAGTACAAAAGTATCAGAATTATGAAGTGCCAAAAGTAAAGTAACTCAATATGTGGCCGATTTGTACATTATGTTATTGTTTTAGTTTTTTTCTTTTTGTTATTAGTTGATTTAATCTTCTAAATCTGCAAAGTAACTAGTCGCTAAAACTGTCAAATAAATGTTGTGGACCATGGATCAGACTGTATATATCCAGGTATATTCACCTAGCATGCTGTAGTGAAAGTGTATATATAGTATATGTGAGAAACAAGAATATGTCTGGAACAAAAAAAAAAAATAGGTTGATGCCAGTTCTGAGCTTCTTTAAATGTCTTTTATTTTAATCCAATCAACAGTCCAAAACCTAAAGATATTGAGGTCACAATGAAACAGAGAAAATCACCAAATCTACACTGAGAAGCTGTAACTGAAAATCAATTTTGAGCTTTAATTGATCCGTAAATCAATGTTTTCGAAGTGCAGATTAATTGGTTTATGCACCTGATGAATTCTGATAGCAAATAATCAATGTTTTGATCAAAAAGGAACTGTGTTCTTCGTTCAGTATCTTCAAAGCTGCATGATCAAAGTGTTTTGCATTTTCCATCTGCATATGATGCAAAACCCCACTGAGAGCAGAGTTAAATCCATTAGATTTGACCCGGAGGTGAAATGCAATCCTGTTAAGACCTTGCCTTCTAAGTAATGTCAAGCGGTATTTTCAGTTTTTTTCATTCAGCATTTTCATTTGTTTTTGTTTAATTTCAACTGTTAAGTAAAAACCCTCACTGCCAGATTTTTAAATGTCCTGTTCCAGGCTGGTACTTCGATCCATTCATTTCCTGTCACATTTCTGGATGCCTGAACCACTTGTACTCTTAAAATGTGAAGGAGCAGTGGTTCTAGTTGTGCTTTTACCAGATAGACTATACAAGATCTTAAAGGATAGGTTATTTTTGTTTGTTATTTCTATCTTAATACAGCAGTCTGAGTTAGCTTTTTGAAGCCTCATGTTAGCTTTGAATGCATTTTGTACAGAATGATGACTGAATTTTGTCCTCCATTTTTTTGTAGGGAGGGAAGGATCACTTGGTGGCTACAGTGGAAGAATGACCACAGCAACCCTTTCAACCTTCATAGCATGGTATGTGAATCATAACCTATCCTTTAACCCAGTTGTTCCCAATCTTTCTGGCTTGTGACCCCTTTAAACCAAACCATGTATACTTGCAACACCTCTCATTGGTTGCAAATGTCTACCACTTGTAACCCGTTCAACCAAAAAAAAGTTTTATTAGAATAATTTTAGAGTTCCAAAGAAGTAGAATTACTCAGTCATTTACCGGAAAAAAAAGCTAAGACATGTCCCTGAGGGTGATCCCAGACACACAGACTAAAGATCATGCACATAACTGGTGGCTGAAACTAAAACTGACTGGAAACCTCAATACTCTTCTTCTGTGGGAGGTCTCAGGGTATCTTAGGGTCTTTTATGGAGAAAATACTGGCAGCAGATTTCAATCTGAGCACAGAGCAGGACAACATTTGACACCCACATGTTCTGAACCTACAAATCTGTCCTTCACTCTCAAATCTTGACCTGCAGATTGACAGCATAACGTTTTTTTTTTTTTTGTGCTCACTTAGTTCGGTCACTTATAAACTTTCATATTTTTGTGCAAGATAGTATGTGTGTAAGAGAGTGAGAGAGTCAATCATCCCTGCCTGTGTTTCCCTGCATGAGAAGGTTTCAGTCTGAGTGAATCTGCAGAATGAGAGCAGTTATTATTGCTGGGAACCTGCAGGCAGATTGCAGTGGGAGCCAGTTATCAGTGCACCTCACGCTCTAAAAATACCCTCCAGATGACATCCTTTTGTGCCCCTACCCTCGCACCCTTTCTCCAGCCATCAGCTCTGCTCCACTTACAGAGCAAAATGAATCTCCCTCCTGCTCGGCAGTCATCTGCTCTCCTCCTTCACCTTAATGTGGCAGTGAGGAAAATAAGTGGCAGATTGGGGAGTTGTAGTGCTGTTTTTGTGTTGTTCTTTCAAACTCCATTACAGGGCTTGGGCTGCTGCTGGCTGGAGGCAGGAAAACTGTGGCATTTTCTCTCTTTTGTAGCCACTAGTGCTGTGCTCGTTCAAGACGTGCCTGTTTGGAACGGTACGATTACTTGGCCTGTGGTACTGCTGCTCGTTGCTTTCTCCAGAACCATTTTAACCCCAAAATTACTTACTGAATGACCCCAAAGTACTTAATATGCAACCCCACTGTATACCACTGACTTACTGTGTACTTCTTCTTCAGAGGAAGACATTGTAATACTATTTACTTGACGAAGAAATGTTACTGGTTACTTTGCAGATTCAGATTTTACTCACAAATTATTACAATTAAAATGTGGAGTTATTGCAGACATTTGCCTCATGGACTCATGGCGGTGCGCCATGCGCCACCTATCCGTCTCGCTATGAGAACCGATCAGCAAAAATGGCTGAGCGCTATATGTGGGAGGGGGGGGGGGGCCTGGTTTCCTCTTAGCGTAATGCTCTGACTGAATTTAAGCTGGGCTTTTACTGTGAAGGGTAGACACAGAAGAGCAAGCGTTATGACAGCGTTTAGTTTTATTTACAGTTTATTAGGCTAATATCCAACGCTGTTCCAAACTGCTCCAAATTCCAAACCCCAAGTTTGCTGGGTACCCAGGAAGCCAAGTGTGAAGTAGATCGCATGAACGCTTCTTGAGATACTTGAAAGACACACATACACACACACGCTCACACAGAGGTTCCTCAATTTTATAGTTAGATGTTCATTGGTCGATTGGTCGTCCAACACTTGAGTCCAAAGAAAAAATTCTCGATAACCATTGCGTTTATTGCCATGAAATTCGGCAAAAACATTCACAGTCCTGCACTAACTTTACATTGGTACTGACTTATCTCACTGATGGTGCCTTCATGTGGGCTTGTGTTAAGAGTTTATCTGTTGTGATGAGATGTTACTCCCACCAACAAACATGCACTTGGCTGTGGAAGATTTTTCTAATTTTACATTTAATTTGCTGCTGATTAAACTGTTGATGGCTGGCCAGAGGCTGATTGTTGCCATGGTTACTGCTCTGGTTCAGTGCAGCCTGCGGATGCCAGTTAGAGACAGTAATGTTTAACAATTTTTCTGTGAGCATGAGTTTATACATTACTTAACCCACTATATGGACCTTGTATTGTCAGCTGCTGTTTCTAAGGTCAAGACTGAACTTTGAACCTCAGTTTCTAGTGTTATTAGAAGAAAGAAGTATTTAAACAAGTACAATCATGACACTATTAAAGTCCAGGTGCTGATGTAGATAGCATGGTATAGCCTAGTCAGTAATTGGACATTCCAGGAGCAGGTTGCACCAGCTGTGCTTCAGTTCCAACTTAGCCTAGTTATTACCCAAGTGTTTATGGAGTGGAGATCCTCGCACCACTACATTTAAACGAGTTGCCCACACAAACTTTTTATGCAGAAATTAGTTCCAACTGCTACGTAGCTAGCTAATCAGCTGATAAAAGAAGTGTTAGGTTGCTAACAAATTTGTCAATTTAAATTGGCAAGTAAGGAAGTGATTTGCCCTTAAAATTGTTATATTAAAAGTTTCTGTTGCAGTTCACAGTGCTACAAGGATTTACCGTTTACATATTTTATTGCTTTTGATTGTGCAGAACTACAGATTTTTTGTAGCAACCTATTTACACATTTTTTACGTCTTTGCGAAGAAATTTCTTAGGTTTTAATGGTGCAACCCAATTTAGCAAATTTCTAGTTTGAAACTAGTTGCTGGTGCAACAAAAAACATTCCACTAAAGTTTTCCTAAAAGACAAATTTAAAGAAAGACCCCTTCTCCTCGGACAGCTGGAGGTAGAAAATATAACAACGGAATTGCAATATATATCAATAGGATTACACTACAGTTGGCCCAATACTAATATAGCAAATCCAACACAAGATGTTCAGTAGAATAAGTCCAAGAAATGAGTCCAGTGAATTAAATCCAATGTCCACTTTATAAGTTTATATAAGTTGTGCTTTGGTGTGTAGCCATAAGTGGGATCATTATTGAGATATACAATAATTACTGCAAAATAAAATCCATCAGGGTAATTATTGTAGAAGCACAAAGTATAGCAAGGGTTTGTGTAGATTGCTGCACCTCATCAATGCCACAGCAGGGTCGTTTTCTATTGGAGGTCTTTGGCAACACACCTGTGGTGACTTCCCTGATTAAGCTGTGAGCCAGAATGCTTGGAAGTCTCACCCCAAACAGAGCAGTACAGCAGTGCTTTTGTGCTCTTTAAAGAATCAGTATTGATTTGCCTTTAAAGCAAGATCCTATATGGGTCTCTCCCAAGTGAAAAGATAATTTAGTGTTGTGTATTCATATGGGTTGCATAAGAGTACGAGCAGCTGGTGTGACCTATTCACTGTGGGAAACCTGGATGTTGAATTATTGATACTTTATGTAAAAGGATTCAGCTCTCTAACAAGGATGGTGTGCACATTTATTATACTGTAGGGGAGTTAATTTGCGACAATGTAAGTGCCTTGAAAGTGAGACTTCTACCTTATTAAAGCGTCATTTGTTGATTTTATTTGGCCAATTGTAACGTTTCTATTGCAAACCAAAAATAGTAAAGTTGCAGGCCGTAAAAGATGCTCATCGAAGCGAGCAAAACACTTCAACATGTAATCTGAATGTGATGTAAATGTTGAATGTAAAAGAAGTAACTTAAGTGCCTATAAAAACTACCCTCTTTGCAGCACAAGCAGGTGTAAATGTTAATGAGTTTTTCCTGAAGCCATACATCTTTTCATTCTGTCATCTTTTCTTTTTCAATTTTTTCAAGGTAACTTACGTCACCACATCTGAGAGACCCAACACACTTACTCACTGTAGGCCTACAGCTGTATCTCTGCATGAATCTGAAGGCCATCAGTGGGCAGTTTTCATTTGATGTACTGCTTTATTGTCACACAGTTATTATCCATGTGACAGCTGATGGAAATTTCAAGAGTGATGAGTGAGAAGTGGTACAGCGTGGGAGTGAGGAGGTGGAGCATGTACTCCAATCACAGTGGAGTCTCTCCAACAGTGGCTGCACAACACAACACTTTACAATCACTTTCTCTGGGTTGTCCACTTCTTCTGTCCCATAATATCTCCCTCAGACACACATACTGTAGTTATCTCACTCTTTCTCAAATCCTGTGCAGTTTATTGTTCTTTCCTTCCATTTTTTTGTGGTAACCAAGTGATAAGATGCTCTCGTCAACCTTGTTTCCCCCAGCAGCCGGCAGTTGTTTTCAGTGTAAAAGCTATGAACTCGATGTATGATATCTTCTCTTTAAAATGGTGTTGTGCCAGCAGAATCAGGTGAGGAAGCTGTGTGACACAGACAAGATGTTTCCCAGTGGAGCGACGAACAACACCAGATGCACCTGAGAGCAGAAAAGCCAAGTGTGGCAATTACAACTAAATATCAGCTGTTCCAGGATTCCCATCAACATCTGGAGCCACTGGAGCAGTCCTCATTACCTGTGAGATTTCATTTTTTCCCCCTTTTTCCTCTCATACATCTTACTTATTCTTACAATGAGGACTTCCTGTGGTTCACACTCTCTGGAGGGATTCACTGCCAACTGCTCACACATTACAAGCTTCAGGCAGCGTGGTTACACTCCAGCTGTTGCTGTAACACACAACATCATACCAACATCATTTAGTGTACTAAATATATGGATATATAATGGATAAATACATTTGGTATTAATTATGTGACAATATGTCTTGTTGAGGAATGCATTTTAAGGTGTTAATTTATTTGAAGTCTTTTCTGGGACAGTTTCAATTAAAGCAAGGACACCTGGACCTTGCTAACCACTTAATAATTATTTAAATCCAAACTCTTTAAGAGTAAATCCAGATTCAGTTTGAAGTTTAAAATGTCCTTTTAAGGGTTTTGGCAAACTTTGCAAGCAAGATTTTGTTTTCCATATATGAGGTTAATTCATGCCGTGAAATGTCTCTGGTTTTATTATGACTTGCTTTAAAAAGCCATCAAAATCTTAAGCTTCTAAAAAGCTCCAGACACTAAATGATTAGTCTCTCATTTGTTTATGTACTGTACCATTAGTGAGCCATGTGTAAAATGGGAGTAAGGATGAAAAAAGTTGATCTTAACAGAAATATTTAGTATTTTATTGCTTTCTACCAATCTTCTCTCCTTTTATTACACTGTTATGAGTTTTGTCTCTAGTGTAAAAGCCAAACTACAGTAATTGCCTCCCCTCGTCTCCTAAAAGACTATAAATCACTCGGCATCCCCAAACCACATTAGGGATTCTGCAACAAAATGCCTTTTCTCATTTGTGAAGTCAGTACAAACAGTATCTGCAGTCTTCAGCTCGGCAGCCTGCAGAAGTGTCAGAGTGTCAAGCTATTGAACCCTCTGGCCATTGATTAATGAGTCTCTCTCCTCCCTCAGCCCTCTTAAAGGTGCCACTGGGTTGTCATTAGTTTTCATGTCGGAGTCACCTGAGGGGACGATTTTGGATTCAACCCATATGCCACATTTCGATGTGTTGCACACTCGATGATAAATAGTTTATTTCCTGATCGAATGCATTAATTACGCTCCTCAGATAGGCACTTAGATAGACACAGCTAATTACCAAACATTTCTCTGAAAAACAATCTTTGCTCAGATGCAGCAAAATGTAGAATTCATCAATGCCAACACCCCTAAAAATGCTCTTAAATGCAGCAAATGTGTACATGTTTAATTAATAAGTTAAGTGTTGGATTTGTGACAGTTAATCACATTTTTCCAACTGCAAAAGGTCTTAAAAAATGGATGAGAATTATTGATGTGCTTTCAACCCCAAAGTCTTTACTAGCTAAAACATACCTTAAGTTTTAATGGTGCAACACAGTTTAGTAAATTAAAGGTGCCGTAGGTAGGATTGTGAAGATCCAGGACTTAGCCAAAAAATGTGAACATCGACAACTTCTCAGTCCCTCCCCCCTTTCTGCTAAAGCCCTAAACGCTCTCGTAAGCCCCTCCCCCCACAAGGGAGAATGAATACGTGTGCCTGAGCACCCCCCCGGCCCTGATTGGTGCATCTGAACAGGGAGCTGTGGATTTTTGCAAATCGCACTACAGGCTGTAGGTGGTGCCAGAGGAGCTTTAAATGACCTGCTTCTTGTAGTTTTACTGGAACATAGGGTCAGTTTCAGCAAATATGACAGGAAGTTAGTTTTATAAGTCTGCCTTTAATTGTTTGAAGTTAAATAGTAGTTATAAGAACTTAGGAAACAACTTGACACACAAACGTAAGGATGGATTTACAAATAGCTGGTGCAACCCAATCTTGAACAGTAAGGAAACTGTTCCTAAATGTGATGTACGACCATAAATTCAGGAGCTAAAGAACCGAACAAAATGGTGACGCTCCAGTTCAATATGTGGAAAAAATATATATTACACTGCCAGAAACCCAGGCAGAGACAAGGATGGAGAAATCCATCACCTACTCACGCATCATTTTGGCCACAGTAATATTAGCTGAGAACGCTGCAGCTGAACATAGGTCAGTGTTAAATTTGATTTCCTTAATAGGGTTTAGTTTAATCCTCCCCAACAATATTTGCTTTCTAAATGCCAATAAATGCTTTCTCACATGTTATTGAATCTCCTTTAGGCTGTTTTCACGTTTTTCTCTTTGTGTGTGCATTTTCCATACATAGTCATTAATGTCATTAATCATCATATAAATAGTGGTTTTGTGTGTGTGTGTGTGTGTGTCTGAGTCCAGTGATTCTCCCAGCTTGTCACTGCAGTGCTCTGAGGTTTCTGCTGTGTCGCAGTGTGGCGTGCAAGGGAGAGGAAAGGAAGGGGTGATGCATTGAGTGACATAAGAGGAGGAGGTGCGGTTGAAAGTGGATCAGTCGGACAGTGGGTCACTGGGCCGGGGAAGCATGGCTGTTTCTGCTGAGCTCAGCTTACGATCAGACACCTTGATTCATCATGGAAGAAACAGTTTTCAGATTTAAGAGTCCTAATCTTTATTGACATGACTTCCACTAAGGCCGTGGAAGGGCATAAATTACTGCTTCAAAAGTAATGAAATGTATCAGTGCCTCAAGATTAATTCATCAAGGGTTCTTTGGACTGGATGAACTTTTATTCCATTATGTTTGACAGCTTGAATCATCTGTGATCCCATTTTTGATGCCAGCTTAATTTTCACAGTTCTTTCCATTAGCAGACTTTTAAAATAAGACCTCCTTAATGTCTCTCTGCAATTATGTTTCTGCTATAGTTGGGGGACACAGAGCCCACGCAGTGCTGAAGAACACCTTACAGACATGTCTAGCAGGGGAGCACAAGAGGTCAGCGATATTTAAATGAGAATGACTTTATCTGTTGCTCTGCTTGTGTTTGTTTTATTTTACTGTGTGTAGACTGTGAGTGTGCGGACTTTAAAGTGCTGATATTATGTTCATTTTCAGATTCAAAATTGTATTTAGAGGTTATATCAGAATAGGTTTACATGGTTTAATTTTCAAAAAACACCATTATTTTTGTTGTACTGCACATTGCTGCAGCTCCTCTTTTCACCCTGTGTGTTGAGCTCTCTGTTTTAGCTACAGAGTGAGGCATCTCATTTCTATTCCATCTTTGTTGGGAGTTGCACATGTGCAGTAGCTAGGTAAGGACTACTAGCCAGTCAGAAGCAGAGTATGAGGGTGTACCATGCTAGCAGCTAGGCGAGCATTATAACGTGTGTTACAAAGTGACGCACGTTTGTCTCTGAAGTGAAGGCTGGACTACAATAGAGCTGTTTGGAGCAGTTTGTGAACAGTGTTTTCTGTTGGAGATGGTAAGTCCCTTTGGGGTGGACTTTGGGCTTTTTAACTTTGTAAACCTATAACGTGCACAAAAAAGATATATGACACAATAAGGGAAAAAGCATAATATGAGCACTTTAAAAGGTCCCATGGCATGAAAATGTCACTTTATGAGGTTTTTTAACATTAATATGCGTTCCCCCAGCCTGCCTATTGCCCCCCAGTGGCTAGAAATGGCGATAGATGTAAACCGAGCCCTGGGTATCCTGCTCTGCCTTTGAGAAAATGAAAGCTCAGATGGGCTGATCTGGAATCTTCTCCTTATGAGGTCATAAGGAGCAAGGTTACCTCCCCTTTCTCTGCTTTGCCCGCCCAGAAAATTTGTCCCACCCATGAGAGAGAGACCTCATGGCTCTCAAACGAGCAAAGTGGCAGTTGGTCAAAGCCACACCCCCACCCTCCACCTTGCCCCCCTCTCTCTCCTCCTCAATAGCTACAGACACAGAAATGGCACATCCTAAGGACTGGCTCTAGTGGCTGTAATTCTGCATCAAGGCTGAATTTCGGGAAAGAGACTTCAGATACAGTATTAGCGGACCACTAAGGTCTATATAAAAGAGACTTCAGATACAGTATTAGGGGACCACTAAGGTCTATATAAAAGAGACTTCAGATACAGTATTAGGGGACCACTAAGGTCTATATAAAAGAGACTTCAGATACAGTATTAGGGGACCACTAAGGTCTATATAAAAGAGACTTCAGATACAGTATTAGGGGACCACTAAGGTCTATATAAAAGAGACTTCAGATACAGTATTAGGGGACCACTAAGGTCTATATAAAAGCATCCAAAGAGCACCATGTCATTGGACCTTTAAAGAAAATCTGCAGTGGTGTCTATTCATTTAATGGAGAACATACAATTACATTTGTTTGCATATTCTGTTTGGTTTTTGCAAACCATCAGGGACAGGTTCACTGGGGTTTGACATGCTGTCGATTAGTTCAGGAGTGGTTAATAGTGTGCTGCCTGGGATGCCTCTTTATAAGGCTCTGTAAATGTGTCAGGCAGCAGCAGGGGGAAGCCAACTCCTCTGGTTCCTCTAATTGGATTTGCATGTGAGGAAGAAGGCCTGGATTCATTTGGAACAAAAGACTTTATTCTAAACAGTCCATCCTATTGTTCAACATTTTCAATTCCTTGACTTCCACGCTGGAGTAAAACCAAAAGTGCAGCCAAGAATCGGCTCAGCTCGTTATGATTAACAGGTTAGGAAGTGCACAGTGTAGTAAACTCTGCAGCATGAAGGAAAAATCAACATATTTTGTACAAACAGCCAAATTAGAGATGGCATTGTTGTTTGTACGAATACAAGCCAGTTTGTGTTTACAACCCACAGTAAGTTTATATTATTAAGTTTGTGCATAAAGAATGACAAACCTCCACTGTGCTATAGAAGCTGTCAGAGCATCCTCATGCAATCAAAACTGACTATTTATTGCGTTGGCTCTGTGCCTGCACAGTCATTTTAGAATGAAACAAGTGCAGACTCTCAGCTTACATTTAAAGGGGTGGTTACATCCATGGACAGTGTAGAAACTGTAGCCACTTTAGCCACGCTAGCGTTATGGTTGAAAGGATGGTCTGCACTTTGGTCCAAATATCTTATAACAACTATTAGATCGATTGGCATTCAATTTGGTACCGACATTCATGTCCCCCTCAGGGGGGATTGTTATAACTTTGGTGATCCCTTACTCTTTTCTCTAGTGCCACCAGCAGGTCAAAAATGTAATTTGCCCAATACTTTGGTTTATGACCAAATACCTGCAAAGCTACATGTCATTACCATCACTTAGTGCTAATTAGCAAATGCTAACACGCAAAATGTTGAACCTGGTAAATACTACCGGCTAAACATCAGCATATGAGCGATGCCGCTGTGAGCATGTTAGCATGCTGCTGTTAGCATTTAGCTCAAAGCACCACTGTGTCTACGTATAGCCTCACAGAGCTGCAAGCACAGCTGTAGACTCTTAGGGCTAGATTTATCAAGCCATTTGCGCCTGTTTCCAGGCGCTAATTGGTCGCAAAGACGGACGTAACCGATGCGGGCTATTTACAAACAGGGCGCACTTGGGTAAAATCGCAGATTGTCTGCCACATGAGCGAGAAGAGACAAGTTGCGCTTTCAATATGCGTTCGTGGGAGGGTCGTGGGGAAAGTGGGAGTTCCACCCAAAAAGGTGGGAGGATAAGCGCAAAGTGCCCCTAATTATATATTCCGTGGTATTTACAAAGACTGTCAGTAAGAGCGCGCCTCTATTCTGCGGGGGAAATTCTCCGCCTCTTTAAACCAGCAGCAATCGAGTTTCCTCGTAGACCTTTATGCCGCTGGTCAAATGGCAACAGTAATTTGAGCAAGACAAAGACATAGGCGAGACTGAAAATATTTTTAAACACAAGAATCACACTTTGTCAGTGAACACAACATCATTTAGCGTTACGGATCAAGCAGCCATGCAATATTAGAGTTACTGGAAGAAATCAAAGATGAAATTGAATCTCCCACTCAGCGTTCACATCCCATTCCACCAGTTGTTAAATTCCTCCCTACATTACAAATATTGGCATCAGGATCATTTCAAACAGTCATAGCATCAGCAGTGGGAATATCGCAGTCTGCACTCAGCCATATCATAGCACAAGTACCGCTTTGCTACAGCGCAATTTACGGTATAGTGGGCGGAGAAAGACGCTGCTTGCCTGATGGGTGTCAGGGTTGATAAATGCTACGCAAAATGTGGAAGCATAGCGTGCGCTATTACCGAACTCGCATAAACGGACGCAGCGCAAACTGCGCTAGTGTTAGTAAATCTAGCCCTTAGTCTTTTGATATTTTGTATTCTCTTTCTGTCTAAAACAACATTTAGATTCTCTCAAAGGATTGCACAGAACAAGAAACAAGAACCATTTAAAAAAAAAAACATCATAAAAACATTACCACTCCCCCGCTGCTTTCTGGCATACACAGTAGAGTTCAGCGCATACACAGTAGGGTTTATTGTGAACGTGCCATGCTTCAACTCTCCCCACCATTTCACAGCCTCATATTTTAGTAAAAAGCTGTTTTTTTTCCTGAATACTCTGTGATCCCCAGAGGAAACATAAAATAACTAATTTTAAATCTAATTTCTAAGCAGCAATGACTACAACAAAAACTCTCTGTTTTGTGACTCAATGCAGATGATTCACCCTCATCCAAATATGAAGGAACACAGCTCCCTGCCCTCGCTTAACCTTCAGTTGAAATGCAGTAACACGAGGCCATTAACGTGCACACATGCTCACATTAACGCTGGCACTCCTCTGTGCAGATCTAAAGGTGAAGACGAGAGGTTGTTAAACATGTGCGACATTAATAAACAGCGAAACAAATGACATCTTCTGGTATCTCATTTGCTGCTAATGGCATATTTAATGGCGAGACATCTGAAACACACAGAAGACTGTTTGATCTGTCGAGGCATAATGGAGCTGACAAACTCGGTCTCCTTCAAAATCAGTTTACAAAAAGATGCTGCTATGTGTCTGTGAAGGATTACTGTAATGTGTGTGTACACCAGGACAAAGGCCGCGGTGCATGATTTAGACTAGATTCTAGTCTATTGATTTAATTACATTTCTGCTCCTAAAGTCTGTCAGGTTATTTGATTGGTCAGACATTTATACCTGGATCTGTGCGCACAGGCTCTGCATTCCTTGAGCAAAATTGAATTCGTGGATGATATCTTCCAGATCCTGCAGTGCAGTGACTTCAAAGTTCATATTTCAGGAGTAATCAATGGTGGAAAATATGAAGTACATTTACTCAAGTAATAGTAATTACATTTTCATTTTATGCTACTATTTACTTGTACTACATTTCAGAGGGAAATTAAGTTAAAGCTTAAACCTATAGTTCGGATTTTCTTCTTCCGTACACTCTGGCTCGTAAAGGCATCTCTTGTCTCCACAGTGAACGTCATTTCGTCGTCCCTGTCCTAATCACTCGTTTTTATATTCTTGTATTTGTTTATTCTATAAACCGCATAGAGTCTGAACCAAATGTAATACAGTTTGCAGCACGGTTGTGCTTATGCGTAGAAATACGTAAGTTCTACGATTGAGAAAATGTAGTGCCAAAGGAAAGGGCTGCCTGAAGGCAAGATAAAGCGGTGAAAATATTCTAAATAAAGCGTACACTTAAACTGATATTGTGTTTTTTAGGTGGTCTTTTTTTAGGTGGCTAAAATACGTTTAGCTGCCGCCCCCGTCCACAGCATTACATTGTTAAAGGAACACACCGACTTATTGGGACTTTAGCTTATTCACCATATCCCCCAGAGTTAGATAAGTCCATACGTACCCTTCTCATCTCCATGTGTGTCGTAACTCTGTCTTACGACTAGCCTACTTTAGCACAGATCCTGGAGGTAACCGGCTCCATCTAGCCTACTGCTCCCAATAAGTGACAAAATAACGCCATCATGTTCCTATTTACATGTTGTGATTTGTATAGTCACAGTGTGTACAAATAACAAGGTCACGTGAGACACAGCCATCTTCTAACCGTATACATACTGGGAACTATATTCTCAGAAGGCGAAGCACTGCTACTTCTGCTACTTGGGCGGAGTGATTAGCGCAACACCTGAAAAGCACTGATGTTACTCTCTGCTCCTCACCACGGGTGCAAATCACTCCGCCCAAGTAGCAGAAGTAGCAGTGCTTCGCCTTCTGAGAATATAGTTCCCAGTTTGTATACGGTTAGAAGATGGCTGTGTCTCATATGACCTTGTTATTTGTACACCCTGTGACTATACAAATCACTACATGTAAATAGGAAAATGTTACCGGTTACCTCCAGGATCTGTGCTAAGCTAGGCTAGTGGTGGAGATGAGAAGGGTATGTATGGACTTATCTAACTCTGGGGGATACGGTGAATAAGCTCCAGACTTAAGTCCCAATAAGTCGGTGTGGTCCTTTAAGCTCCCGTGTCAGTACTCTGGTTTGTTTCTCTAAACTGGGGGTGTTCCGACCGTCATCTAGTATCGCTAATACACTGACTATAAATATATACCTCATACAATCCCACTTCAAAAGATCTAAACTATCCCTTTAAGTAAACGATCTGAGTAGCACCATTAAAAATACTGCTTTTTCAGATCTCTATGCTCTCACTGTTGGGTAAACACAGACGCAACAACCTACGCTGTTTGTACAATCTGCAGGCCTCAATCCTGCTCATATTCATCCATAACAGGAGACGTTTACATAAGGTGGATTCCCTTGTTGCTAAGATTTCTCAATGCCCATGTAAGTAAAATCATTCATGTCTCAAATGATGCTCACACAGGGCGCTACTGGTGTCTGAGAGGCAGGAAGGATTGTCGGAAGCTGTGGGAGGACAGGACAAAAAAAATGCGAGGAAACGAATGAATAGCAAGAGGTGGGAGGCACACAATGGCGTATCATTCACGGACAGACACCCACACAGACACACACTCATCAGAACCCTTAAAAATATAGATTTACGTAACAAGCTTCCTGCCCAGAGCAAAGTACATGAGTAGATCCTATTCCTTTACAAAAATAAACATGAAACAGACTCCTCTTTCGCATGTGACGTAAAAGGTTTCTCTTTTGATAACGTACCTCTTAGTATACTGAGCGTTAACGTTGCTGTGAAGATGCCAAATGCATTCACATTAAATAATTCACTGATTCATGAAGATGCCTCATTGAATGATCAAAGCTATAGTCTGTGGTGCAGCGGTTAGGAGCCCTTTTTCTGCCGGAAACATGTCCACCCACTTCTTCAGACACTGGCTTTATGGAAGAAAATTGCACATATATTTCCCTCCAAAGAATTTTCAAAAAATCCCACAAAATAAAGACTTTGATGATTTGAAATGAGCCAATCGGCTTCCAAATTAATTCTGAGCTTGTATATAAAGATTCAGGAATAATTTATGAAGACCAAAACAGACAAGACGATTCTCTATACTCACTGTAGTGCACTATATCTATTGTTTTGGTAGATCGCATACAATAAGCTAAATAAAAGTACTTCCCCATTCTAACAAAAGTAGATGCCAAGGCGGCAGCTAACAGATACCAACCAAGGGATGACTTTAGACCATAGAATGCTTCAGACACACCTTTCTTTCGTCACCTCTGACCTTAGCTCAAGACAGGCTTCTTGTCACGCTTTTTCTGAAGCAGCCCTCTGGGGGCTGACGGAAGGAAATCCTAGGTGGAATTCCAACACAACACCTTCAGACTGTGAAGCTCTTTCTCAACCTGCTGATTTTTCCGGAATCAGGAGTGTTTGAGTTTGTCAATTTTGAGATTAATTAAGGGATACATTTATGCATTATATTCAGGTTTACCGTCAAAGACTAGTTTTTCTGGCTTTCAATTCAAAATTCAAAATGACAATCATATATTTACTGGTAAGGGTATTTTAATGGATTATCTGCATGGTTTAAGTTTTTTTTTACAACAATCCACTTAAGATGTACTAGATAGTATCAAAGCCACCATAAAACTTTCACCTTCATTAAAATGGATTAAATCAGACATGACCTCATGATCTCACCTTTATGTAATAGATCTCTGAGAGTTGACAGAAGAAAAACAAACAATGCAGGTGGGATTTAACTCACAACTTTCTGTCAGGAGTCTGTGAGATGAACTCACACAGAGAAGAATTAGACTTTGCCAGTTTGTCAGTGGGAACATGTTTCAGTGTAATTCTGATTCAGTCTGTAAACCTTTCTCTGCAGGTTGGTGAAGATGCTGGCGCTGGAGATGGACCAGTGGTAAAGGACACCGGCCAGTGATGTCGAGACACAGGTTTAAACCCCGCCTGAGGTACCCCGTCTCACACAAGTGTGTGTGTATGTGTATGTGTGGGTGTTTGTGTGTGTGTGTGTGTACTTTCATTTGTCTGCTCAAAATAACAAACATTTCAAATTTCGCCAACACAAAAGTCGTTTGTTTGGGGATGATTATTTTTGAAAAAAATCAAATAAAATCCAGCTGAAGTACCCTCTGTGATGCTATTGTAAATAAAATATGCTATGATGCCATGATTTTTTCAGACAGCCTGAAATACCATTTTCTTGAAAAAGAAACATAAATTATACTGGTCTACTTAACCATTTACAGTTTTGGAGCACAAGTAACATTTATGTTTTTAGGAATTTACTGAAGATTGTGGGCAGTGCTGTAGTTTTTAACCAATTTTCAATCATTTCTTCTCAGCCTTGGGGTCTTAATATTATTATCACAACATAAGAAACATACACTGTGTTGGTTTAATACTTCTATTCTTTTCTTTTTACTGGACATGCAGCGTCTCCCTGCAATCTACACTTCACCTTCATTCAGTACAACAAAAAGAAAGCAATGGTTGAGCCAAAGCCAACATGAAAGCCAACATGAAGCTGCTGCAGTCTGTCATTTTTCTCTTTTCTCCCTTTGCTGCAATCTGCTGCAATCGTAGTTCAGATCACAGACACACGAACCTTAACTGTAAAAGTTTTGAATATCAACTTAAAACCATGATGGACTGTGTTGTCTAGGTAGCTTTTGCCAAATCACTTTGCTTTTTGATGCTGAAGGACAATGTACACATACATATACAGTATACTATCTAGGAATTTATGTGCGCAAGTAAGAATGGACTTTATAAATAAACTTTTCCTTTACACTTTTCTGTCTCAATAAAGACAAGAAGTTGAGTCTAAAATAACTTTAAATAAACATAAAGTAAACAGTTGTATACAGTCATATGAATGACAATAGTTTTCTCCCATTGAAAATAAACCCCCATCAATAGCCATTAGAGGAATATACTTGTTATTTCTTGTTCTCCAGTATCTCCCTGCAGTACAGTGGGAGGGTTCTAATATAAGTTCAGGGAAGACCACTGTCCTATGACATTTTAAAGCTTTCAGTGATGGTCTGTGTTGTAGTTTGAAGTGCATTAATAGTGAGGTTTTCCAGCTGCCTTTGGCCCATTTAAGCTTCTATTTTTGTACACTTCTCGCCTCTCAAAAAGGCCAGGAATAGCACCTTGTGTTTAAAAGGTAAACTTGGCCTGTGTGTTAAAGGAACATTCCAGTATTTGTCTACCTTGGTCATGCTCACGGTATCGTTTAGACTTTCTTGGCAACAGATTCGGAAAAGCCGCTTACGTCAGTAGCAGGCAATATTGGTAATGAATGCATAAAATGGCACTAAATGTAAAGCTAAATATATCAAACATATCTTCATGCACTCCAAGAGGTTTTTATGTGGGCATTTACATAAACCAAATGAGATTTGCTTCCCACAAGACATATTGCTTTCCAAGAAAAATATAAATTCCGCCATACAATCAAGAACCTTCACCTAATTTATTCAGCAAGGCGAATGCCCAGACCTGACTTTCTAATGTCCTTTGCTGTCGGAGCTGGTGGTCACCACCGAGCCTCTTATTGCTCCCCGGGGGGGCTGCTGCCGCAGGTGGGGGAGGCATAAGTAAGCAAACGAGTGGATCAATGGTCGCCAAGCCAACCTCCCTGTCCTCATCTAGTGCCTGTGGGAGGTCAACTCTCAATGGCAGAAAGGAGAGATTAACCATGAGACCTGGGTGTGTCTGGCTTTGAAAGAAAAGATGGAAGGAAGATGGGGCAAACAAAGAAACAAGGAAAAGGGAGGATGGAGTGAGCAAATAAATGAATCTATACTATGTTAGGAGCATGATATTGCGGACAATTTGTAATTATTTTCTATTTTCACTAAAATGCTGACTGTATACTTTTGGGTCTCAAGAGAAACGGTCAAAACCTTCAGATGTTATTGATGACAGCTTTACCTGTCCTGAAAAGCATGCTGTAATTGTTTGTTGTAATCGCTTTTGTTTCTCCTACAAATAATTGAATGTTTGGTCCAGTCGGCCTTAATGGCCTTGCTTCAGGTTGATTTTGGGGCAGTGAAACAAAGTGTCCAGCATGGCAATATTGTTTGGAGCCATGAATTTGTTGCAGTAATACATCTGGGATCTGTGGAAAAAGTTTCCTCCTCAGTGATAAAAATACCAGAATTTTCCTTTTTTAAAAGTAAAAATCTTGCAACACAGATTGCGAGGTATTACAGCACAGTTTGGACTTATATTACTTATATTACGTTACGTGTTCAATACCTTTTTTTTCCTAAACGGTAAAGCGACATCCTCCATCACTCTGAGATTTGAAATATTATCACGAGTTTATGAGTTCTAATCCCTGAGGTTGTACAGTGTGGAGATACAGGGGAGGGATATTTCACCAGCTGCTGTAAATGGCTCTTCATATTTGATAAAGGTGTTTAATGGGTTTAAGTCTTTGCGCTTCAGGCTGTAGCATGAGGGCTGTTCTTCCGTTTTTCACAACTCCCAATGGACTTCCCATGCTTTATGTACTGTATACTGATGGATATCGCCATCAAACTTTCATTGGACCAGGATTTTCTTTCTTTTTTAAAACACAGTCTGTAAAAGCAGCATACAGCATTTCCTCTAGTTACCTGGCATCTTTCTCCTCATGGAGAATAAACTCTTGCATTTGCTGTAACATCACACAGTCGTGTTTCTTTGTATTCTTGTGCTCCATTTTTCAGCACCTGTTCTCTTTTTGCTAAATCGGAGGTAAACAGAGGAGTCCTTGGGCCAGTAACAAAGCCTGTAGTAACAAGAGCTGAGTCCATTAGCGGGGAGTCCCTGCTGGGTGCTGGGTGGGGGTTGGGAGAGGGACTGAATGTATGGATAAAGGCTTGTGTGAAGCACATTGCAACTGGAAAGAGAAGAGGGAAACAATAAGTTATCCATTTGGGAATCCATTTGTACATTGCCCAACACTATAACTCTTAATTTCCTTGACATTTCTGGGTTACTGAGAGTTAGAGTAAGTCCTTGGAGGAGAAGGGAGAAGGTGGATTTGGTCAATAAGAAGAGTTATACACACTACAATGAAGCCTTGTTAAACTGCACAACTATATTATTCAAATAAATGATCCCCAAAGACACATTGATTACAGCGTGGCTCAACTAATTTCAAACTACATGTCACATCATTTGTATGCTTTAGCCCACAGAAGTTTAGAAACACGTACATTTGACCGATTGCGTGTTTAGAGACCGAAAATAATCAATATTCTACATTTTGTGCTCAATCCTCAGGTTTCTCTGGGTTAGGAGAACATTAGGCAAGTCCCTGTGCAACAGGAGAGCTAGGTTTTAGTTGCAAATCCCCATCCTACTTAGGATAAAAAATCATTAGGCTATTAATTGCAGCACAGATTCCCTGCAGAGCCTGCACGGTTTCAATGGGAGACAGGAAAAGTGATGCTGCACGTGGAGGCCTTTTTCTGATCACATGTCTCTTTACTCAGCCCACACATACAGTAAAATGACAGTTGCACTTTTGTTAATGTTGCTCTCCATTAGCGATGCAGCAGTGCATTGTCGCTTGCTTGTTTTGTGGAAATTCACAATCACTCTGACCCTGGCCCCTCTTATAGAAAGGCTGTGTGCAGAGAAAGAAACGCTCAGCACACAATGGAGCACTTAAATGCATTTCAGTTGCAGTTTCAGCTGCTTTGGCCGTTGTATCTTCACTGACAACATGGCACTGAGAGGCAACGTGCCAATCCAAGTCAGTGGCTCAGAAACATATCATTATGGCATTCCTCTTGTGCTGATTCCCTGCACAGAACTGCAATATTTAAACTCAGCATGCAAGAAGATAAACAAACGCAATTCCCCTTTCACTGGATCAGTCATTCCCTGATGTCCATAATTCTGCACGTCTTGGCATTAAGCAATACAAATATGTTTTGTGCCTTCTCCAAAAGAAAATGTGAATCTATAGTGTATGATCCCTGATATAATTTCTATTTTATTTGCATCAGCGTAGTGAAGAGAAAAGGTTGAAGACTTGTGATCAAATGGAAAAATCTGAAATATCGTATCTACAAATTGGCAATGACACTTTTTTTTCTTCTTAACTAATACACACAACAAGCTGTGAAATGTTTCTATTATATATGTAATATTCTTCTTGAATTAAGGTCAGACCGTTGGCCTCATGCAAAACGCCCACGTGACCTGTGTAACTTTGCATTTTTCCTTTAGGCTGTGTTTGTGTTTTATATTTAATCTCCTTACTTTCCCACTTTTTCTTCAGGATTAATATCAATCTTGAGACCAAAATTACACTTTAATAACCACAGGAAGAAAAAAAACATCTCAAAGTTGTGTTTACCGTCATTAATTCTGTAGCATATTGAGTTTAGAAATAATAATCAGAAACACGAGGCACCATTCCCAGTTTTTCCCTGAAGGCCTAATTTACAAATATTGCATCAGGAAAATGCATTTTTCAGGTGACTGTGAAGGGCACAGATGGTGCTGAATCCATAAACATGAGTTCATTTGAGGTTGTCGAAGATGCTGCTTTTGGCCTGAGATGTCAAGAAGTCAGCAGAGTGACTTTGGGCTTTTGTCAGCCAAGTTGCCCGTTCTGCTACAGAGAACCATAATAGCAGATGGTGATAATGTGAGAACTGTTGCATAAGGAAAGGTTACTGGAGGTGAGTGTGCAAGTGATGTTTAGGCAGCACTTTCATAAGTTTGATTCAGTACATTCTGAAGGTTAGATAAAGCCATGAGCTTTGTCAGCCGCAAATGCACTGCATAAATAGCCCAATATCCCTGGGGATTATGTCCATATTGGGCAATTCTGCACATCGTGATTTACGTCAAATGCCAACGTTTAATGCCAAGCTAAGGAACTAAGGAAAGTTGTGTAGGTTTGGGTGGTGGATTTGTGTGTACTGCAGCAAGTCCGACATGTAGAAGACCACAAAACTGCAACTACCATTTGTGTTTTTCTTAACTGTAACCATGATCGTTCTAAAATCTTAACTTTTGCCAAGCCAAACCTCAATCTTATTTCATTTGGAGACTGTTCTCCTAAGAAGAATGACAGCATCAGTCGTTTCAACAAGTGCCCCAAACGACAAATGTTTATGTCCAAGTGGCAAAGACCACTATTGGTCACAATTAATATGATGGCGTATAAATAGCACTCCACTTTTAAGGACATTTTGTGTGTCATGTCAACGCAAATTAGGCTTTTCTTGAGTCATTTGACACCCTGTTCCAATTCGCAACATGTCAGTTTTAAACACGTGATTAACGTGAATTCAAACAAAACTTCTTGATTAGGCAGCAAAACAACTTTGTGGGTTAAAATAAGTAAGTTGGTCATGTAAATTAAGTTACGTACGTAAGGCTTTGGAAAGCACAGACAAATTATGTCATTTTAATAATAGGGGCATCAGATCAGAAAACACAAACACATACAGTATGTGTCGTTCTAGAGGACATGAACAAACAATGTATTTTGTTATTGGATTTGGAGTTGGACTTGTTCATTTGCCATAACCACAATCTTTACCCATTCTGTAGTTGCCATGCTCAGATATTGCAGAAAGTGAGAACAACATTGGACATAAAAATCTTTTTTCCAAAACTACAAATATTACCAGGATAATGCTGACAGTTCTCATTTACTACAATTGGAAAATAAAGCAATTTTAAATCTTCTCTATCTTTAACTCAAAACAAAAGAAATGCCAAAGCTTGTTTAGAGAGTATGTTTCCTTCACTGTGTAATTTTGGACTCAATATAACCATCAATTCTCTAAAATTACAGTAGCGTCATCCTTTAAAGAGTTCTAAAACAACAACTTTTCTTAAGCCAGAGCTCAGTAACATAAACACTTCCTATTCATATCTTGACAATACCATCACTAGATTCCCATCTAGCTTGACTGTGTTTCCCGTAAAGCTCCTGCAGTCTGTGTAACTTCTTTGCACAGATTGCTTGATGCCTCTGGGGCTGCCGAGGGAGACTACTGTGTTGATAAAGTTAATAGACTCACAAAGGAGACTTTATCCCTTATCGATGGAGGGGAAGACTCCAATAAATTACGTGAGCTCTATTGAACTGTGGGTTGAATACTGCTTTAAGTAACAATGGGGCTTTTTTTCCTCTGGTGTGCAAGAGATCCAAGTATTGAAGGGGTTGTGATGCATTTAGGAGCTTTTCAAGAAGTCTTTATTAGCTAGCTAGCCAGGTACAACTGTCACTTCAGCTGGGAAAATCAATGGTGACTGGCTAGAAATTAGAGATGGCCCGATACCATTTTTTGCTTCCCGATACCGATTCTGATACCTGAACTTGCGTATTGGCCGATACCGAGCACCGATCCGATACCAGTGTGTCATATATTTTATTATGTGTTAACAACTGTATACTACTATCCCTGTATGTGGATAGTAATATGTGATATTATTTCTATCTTTGTTGTCGGTCTGGCTCAGGTTAAACTCTTTGTAAAACATGAACAAACACAAACAATGAATGCCACAGAACTTTCTTTTATTATGCAGTTTGACAGTCAGTTATAATGGAAAAAGAACATAAATAAACTACTTTAACGTAGACTTTCTTTAGGGCTTTATTACGTGGTATCGGATCGGTGCATAAACTCCAGTACTTCCCGATACCGATACCAGCGTTTTAGGCAGTATCGGAGCTGATACCGATATCTGTATTGGACCATCTCTACTAGAAATGAGAAGCCTGATTTTGCATGGACTTACCTTTGTCTGAAATCAAGGATCCATTGTTTCAAAAATGAATAAGAATTTGCCAGCATTATCATTGTAAACTGCATTACATAGCCGCTTTCCGACCGGAGGGATTTTTGCAGTTCCTAGAACGTAACGTTCCTATAACTCTTTTTTTTCTTGTGTTCCACCTGGACCAGTTTGGGGATTATTAAGTTCCTCTGATCGCAGTTCCTGTAACTCTTTCAGCTCCTACTTCAGGGCAGGGTCATTTTCCCTTTTCCACTTAGGAACCCTTAGTGAACTAGCAACATCTGAATCACAAACAGTACATATTCTTCACTGTCTGTTGCAATTTGCCTACGTATGCTAACTCATAAGACAAACATCACGCATTCAACCAGCTAATTGTTAATGCTAGTTAAACTTACCCGTCGTTTCGTTTGCCTGTTGCGCTCTGCTCTTCTATCTTCTTCCATCATATTAATTAGGATCATATTACGCTGGCGCCTCCGTCTTCTGTGTTTCTCTGTTTAGCCTAGTCTTTAAACGCCACCGTTCCAACTCCGTTTATTCTTTATTGTAGCGCTGAAGTCAAGTGACGACGCTATAAAGACCGTTGCCGTGCTTGCGTCACTCCCTTACCCCTCCTACCAGTTCCTATGGCCACTTGGCCAGTGTGAATGCGAATGGCAAAACCGGTTTTGGGGGAGAGTAGTTAGTAGAACTATTTAGAAGTGGACTGTTCCTTTAACTACGTTCCTGTAACTACTTGGCTGGAAAGCGGTTCATGTGTCAGGCTTGGCAACAGTAATTTTATTAGGCTGTATAAAAAACAATCCTAAAAGTATAGTCCGTTAACGTGGCAAAAATGTCACTTTTCCTTTAATTCGATTTTAGGCTACTGTTGTGATTAACAAGTCAGTTAATCAGCAGCTTTGCTTTATTTTTTTTTATTTTTTTTTTTACATCTGTCATCTGCATGATGCCTCCTCTGTGTTCTTGCACACAAGGTCACCAAAAAAACACTTAATCACAGACTTTAGGAGCATTCTGGGATGTGATCACTGAAAAGTCAAAAGAAATCTGTGAAGATTGTCTCTCAGAGCCGCATGGTGTGTCTGTCCTGGCAGCAGGAGAGAGTTGGCACTGACACAGAGAGATTAAAAGATGAAATTGACATTCAGGAGAATTGGCCACTTTTCTACTCGAAGGCGGCAAACAGGAAAGATGCAGTGTGGCCCCAAACTGAGGAGATTACACAGAAAACAATGTCATCATGCCGGAGGCGTCAGCAAACACACATCCAAAAATAGCTGATGGTCTTGTTACAAAAACTTGGTTCAGATCCATGTTGTATTTGGTTAAATATTTACATGGATAAACTTGCCATTTGTTGTATATTTTCCCAAATTATAAGAGAATTATGAGCGAAAGCATTATCAGCACAAAAGGCTAAAGGATAGAAATGAAACACCTATTGTTTTAATAGTGTTACAAAATACAAAATCAGGAGCACAATTGAGTTTATAGGTGATTATCATATTTAACGGCAGTCAAAATATGTATGTTTACATGACAGTTATTCTATGAATAAGTATCAACTCGTTGGCATATTATTTTTTTATTTCCTTAAGTACATTTGCTTTGAATCAACATTATTACAGATCTCAAGAAGATTTTCCCAATTCCACTTTGATATGGTAATCAAACAGCCTACAATCTGATGCATTGGACACATTACTTTTGTTAGACAAAGACGTCTATATGAATGCTCTTCTCGTTCTCAAACTGCTTTACAAAATATGCAAATGTAATCACAGTGGCCTCACGTTGCCCTCTGTGGGTCTGAGAAAGCATTCCGTAAAATGGGATTATTTCATTTCTTTCCCTATCAACAGCCTCGCTGAAGACTGAAACTATGGAGCTCACGTTGCCATGGATGTCTCAGAGATGTCTGAGGTATTTGGAGAGGCTCTGGATACTGAAAGAAAAAACTCTTTTGAGAGCTGCTGCTTTATCTTATCTCATAAGGTGTCAGTTTCCATGTTTTCAATCCCCAGGAATGATCTTTGGTCCCTCAGCAGCTGAGAGGAGAAGCTTTTCAAATAACAAACAACCCAAATCCTGCAAGTTTATACTGTGCATCTGCTATGCAAAGATGCACATACTTCTATTATGCAGATCCTGGCTTAAGGAATATTTGAGATAGTCTGTCCTGTTTCTGTCAGTCAAATCAGATGTGGAAAATAACTAAGTACAGTTTTGAGTATTGGTACCTTACTTTACAATACTACTACCACTACATTTCAGAGGGAAATATTGTACTTTTTACACCACTATATTCTTTTAACAGCCGTATAATGCTGAAATGCGTAGTCAGTTAATCAATTAGTTTTTTAGATTAATAACAATTTTGAAAAATACATACAGTTAATCAGTAGGTCATTTATTAAACAGAAATGCCAGACATTCACTGGCTCAAGTTTCTCAAACAGTAGAATTTGCTGTTGATTTTTCTTTTTTTTTCTTTTTTTTTTCTTTTCTATCATATTCACATGTTTTTTGTTTTTTTATAGATAAGATAAGATAAACATTATTGTCCCGTAGGAAATTTGTCTGGGGCAAGAAGTGCTGACAACAGCTGCATACAAACACATGCATTAATTATCAATCATACAGTGTGCCATAGACAGTACAGTACATGACGATATATAACGATATAAGACAACAAGGTACTGTAGGACTTTAATGTATAAGATTTGAAGATGTATTGCTGCGTTTTAAGCTTGCCCCGGGCATTTTTCATAATTTTTTGACATTTTACAGACAAACCAATCGATTGACCAATCATTTCTGTTAGTTGCATTACAAGTGCTGATTAAGACATTATAAAACGTGATGCATTGTTATAAATGAACTACCAGTTCAAATGCATTAAAAGGCTGCTTAGACATTAATGTATCATTAAAAATGATCCATTGATGTAGCCTAATATATAATCATATAACAATCTGAAATCATGAGTACTATTACTTTTCATACTTGCTGATAATACTTCAGTACTTTTGTGTTAGTAACAGTTTGAATGCAGGACTTGTAGGCTAATTGAATATGTTTACATTGTTGTACTGCTGCTCTTTAATAGACTAATCGACTTAAGAGAGCATCTTCTAAAACAATAAACAGTATTGTCTTTGGTTTACTTATACATTATCTATTATATCTGCATGATGATTACATTGTAATGTATTGTTCTGCATTGAAAGGATGGCCTCTCATTGTTTTCCTTATAATCCCCTTAACAGTTAGGTTGGTAGCCTAGGCTACATGTTCAGTTATGTCTAAGACACTAGTAGCCTATCTGTTGTTATATCTCGCTGTAAAGCTCATTAGCGAAGCCTCTCCACACTGACAGTTGACTTATCCAATGGCTGTTTGGAATCCACTGGTTGTCCAATGGTAACCCAGTCTGAGCTGATGCTGGTTGCCTATTGGTGAAGAGTGTGTCGTATCGGGTAGCCTGCCTCCTCGGTGCTGATGCCTTTCCTCTGGTCAAGGTTGCACTTGCAGTATTGCCAGTAGGACGCGACTGGAGCTCCGTTGACGCACAAACAGAGCAGCAGACTTAATCAGCTGAGACTCTGTTGTTAACTTCTCCTGTTTGTGTTCACACCCCCCCGAGGAATCTCTCACCTCACAGAAGCAGCCATGGATGAAATGGAGGAAGAGTTAAAATGCCCTGTTTGTGGCTCTTTTTTCCGGGAGCCCATCATACTGCCGTGCTCCCACAACATTTGCCTGGCGTGTGCTCGGAATATTCTTGTGCAGACCCCGGACGCTGAGTCCCCACAGAGCAGCCGAGCCTCCGGATCCGGCGTCTCTGACTATGATTACCTAGATTTAGATAAAATGAGTTTGTACAGTGAGGCGGACAGTGGATACGGTTCCTATGGGGGCTTCATCAGCACTCCGACCACCCCTTGCCAAAAATCACCAAACGGAGTGCGGGTTTTTCCACCGTCTGTCCCCCAGCCTCCTCCGCAGCACCTGCTACCGCAGCCCAGCTCTTTACCCCCGATCCCCCGCAACTCCTGCATCACTTGCCCGCAGTGTCACCGCAGCCTAATCCTGGACGAGCGGGGGCTCCGCGGATTCCCCAAGAACCGGGTGCTGGAGGGAGTTGTGGACAGGTATCAGCAGAGCAAAGCGGCCGCTCTCAAGTGCCAGCTCTGTGAGAAGAGTCCAAAGGAGGCCACCGTGATGTGCGAGCAGTGCGACGTCTTCTACTGCGACCCGTGCCGCCTCCGGTGCCATCCTCCCCGCGGTCCCCTCGCCAAGCATCGCCTGGTGCCGCCAGCGCAGGGGCGGATAAGTCGCCGCACGAGTCCGCGCAAAATCTCCACTTGCACAGAGCACGAACTGGAGAATTTAAGCATGTACTGTGTACAGTGTAAGATGCCCGTGTGCTATCAGTGTTTGGAAGAAGGCAAACACGGCACACATGAAGTAAAAGCTTTGGGCGCAATGTGGAAACTGCACAAGGTACGTGCGTAAAGAGAATATAAAGTTGCAAAATCTGTATTTGCTGTTTACAAGTGCGTCTTTTCTGTGTAGGGTATGTGTGTTTATTCACAATGATTCATCATCCTCTGAGCTGAGCAACAAGTCTGCCTTGGAAATCATTTGCGCTATCTTGTCAGTTCCGCTTAGCATCCAGTAGATATACAGAGCTGTGGGAATTCATTCTGTCACATTGGATTTAAATGAATGTTTAACAATGCACAATGTAGGAAGTGGATGCATTTACCTCCACGACATAACTCTAGATCACATTTCAGCCAGCTTCACGAAATGCGCACGTCTCCAAACTGAGAACTCTGCTGTGTTTAGTGCGCAAAGCTGTCAGGACGCATCTCTATTTGAAATTCTGTTCACGATTGGACAGCCAGGAGCAGGCCTCCTTTATCAACAGGAAACTGCTTCTATTACATCTGTTTCTTCTCCTTTAAATGATGAACTTAAGTTTCACAGTGATTCTGGCATGATTTCAGCTCTTGCCTATTTGTCTCCCGAGCTTCCATAGCAGATTCCTTCACTCTATATATATGTTCCATTCCCCTCTGTGCTTTGACAGCTCAACAGGCGCCCCACAGATCATTAGGCATGGCTAATATTGGAGCGATGCTTTAATAAGAGCCAGCAGTGAAGCACATGCAGGCCTTTACTGTGGATTGAGATACTATTTTGGAAGCTGAGTTGTTGTGAGCAGCAGGGGCGTAAATGTAGATAGTGCAGGCAGTGCGGTTGCACTGGGGCCCGTGAGGTGGGGTGGGGTGGGGGCCCACTCTGTCTGTGTAGACCGAGTGGGCCCTCCATGTTTTGGGCAGGATTGAGAGTGACTCAGATTAGATATTGGCTTTAAAATTTGGATTTACAGTCGATTTTAGCAACAAAAAAATCTCACCATAGAATTAATGTAATTACTGCTACAAAAGTAAGGGGGAGATCTGGTCAAGTCACATCAGATCTAAAGAAATCACACAAATAATGTATTTTGGAAATGGCTATTTTCGCTAAAAGTTGACAATTTTGCACCCCTGAGATGAATAATTTATTATTTTCTTTTGTATTTTTGTGTGTAATATGTATGTAGACATTGTCTAATGTCATCTCCATTTGATCATGTGACGATACGATAACAGTAGCTAGTTTAGGCGCGAAAACTGTCAAGACTGACTGAGCACATCTTTACACCGAATGCCTAATGGTGTGTGTGTGTGTGTGTGTGTGTGTGTGTGTGTGTTTTATAACTACTTACTAGCGTGCACTAGGGCCCGTCATAATAGCGTGCACCTTACGCGACTGGTGGGCAGGGAGAAGCTTCAGAGAGCTGCAGAGCTGAGTTTATCTACGCCTCGGCAGCTGTAACCCTCACCTCCACATTCTCCGCTTCCAGAAGCGAGGGAGGATGTAAAGCTAGATAAAGACGCTCTTCAATACTCACTCATACACCCACACACACACACACACACACACACACACACACACACACACACACACACACACACACACACACACACACACACACACACACACACACACACAGGGAGGGTGATGTGTAGTGATGGTGTTGCCTGGTTTTCATTAGAAAACCAAAAATATGGTGAATGCATTGATTTTTTGTTCACAAGAAACTCTATCTCTCTCTCTTTCTCACACACACACACACACACACACACACACACACACACACACACACACACACACACACACACACACACACACACACACACACACACACACACAAACCGTTGTCTCCCTTCAGGTGTACTGTAGATCAGCTGTCATTTACAGTCAGAATTGGTCTTGTAGGTCTCCAAAGCAGCCATTTAACAGCCCTCCAGTGCAATCATCTCTTCTAGATGGCTGTGAAGATGGTGTGTCACCTCAGATGTATAAGGCAATTGTAAAATTGATAGAAAAATCTGAGGGGGGTTGATCATTTCACTCACATCAAATTGCCATCACTTGAGAAGTTGCCTACCTTTTCTGCTTCATCTTTCTTGGATCCAAACTGGGGGGAAAAAAGAGCTAAAGGAGCATTTTTAGAAACCAATCGATGCTACCATAGATATTGGTGCAGCCTGTCGCCCTGTTTTTTGGCTTCTATCGTGGCACCTGCTTATTTCTGACCTGTGTTCTGAAGCTGCTGCCTGCAGAACTGCAACAGATGGCTGAGAGTTCGGAGCTGGCAGTATTGAGAATGGGCATCTTTCAGAGCCTCAGGGCGTTCCTCACATAATTCTTTAGGGAAAAAACTGTTTTTCATATCCTGCAGATTCACTGTAGATTGTCATGCATCACTTGTACTTGTGCTTAATCCACATCATCTTTAGCTGAAACTCAAGGATGTAGCCAAAGTGGTGGCACTAATATGAGTTCCCCCAGCCTGCCTATGGTCCCCCAGTGGCTTGAAATGACGATAGGTGTAAACCGAACCCTGGATATCCTGCTCTGCCTTTGAGAAAATGAAAGCTCAGATGGTCTGGAATCTTCTCCTTATGAGGTCATAAGGAGCAAGGTTACCTCCCCTTTCTCTGCTTTGCCGGCCCAGAGAACTTGGCCCACCCATGAGAGAGAGACATCATGGCTTTCAAACCAGCAAAGTGGCAGTTGGTCAAGACAGCTTTAATGATGAATGGACTGATAAGCAGGTCCTGTATGCCTCATTTTCAATGAAACAATGCTGTGGCAAAATAATAATAACACAACCAGCATCATTATCAAGAATGAAGAACACGAACATAAGGACTGCGTCATTAACGTGCATATTAAGTAGCCACATGTATTTGTTTTGGTCTTACAATGCATCCATATTTACCGCTCCAGCGGAGAGGATGGTTTCTTCAGCCAGCTTACGTTTATAAGAATTTGTCCAAATTTCAAGATTCCCTGCAAACTAAGATAAACAGTGAGACTACAAACCGACAGCTTTTGTTTTAGCTTGTTTTGTAAAAATTTGCTATTTGCAGAGTAGAGCTGTGTTTGCGTAAAACAGCGCGGTGGACAAGAGTGTACTGAGCAGACAGAGCAGATTGAAATATCGCCTCCAACATGTTTAAGCCGGTCTACACAGGTGACTGCATTGATAAGTATTGACTTTTAACTCACAAAGGTTTTAATGTAGCCTACTTACAGTAACGAGACCAGCGTTAGTTCATCTGCCCCCTCTTTGTATTGTTCCCAGTCAGAGATATGAGTCAATCAAACTACCATAAATAACAGGTCGCGCAACTGTGAACGTTGTAATTTGGCATGCGGATGAGAGAGTGCTTCAGCATTTCAACCATGATTTCAACACATCAATAACTCTCTTGCACACATATTGCCAGCGTGCCATTGGTTAAGGTCCCGCGTGCCAATGGTGGCACGCGTGCCTAAGGTTGCCGACCCCTGAGCTACAGACACAGAAATGGCACATCCTAAGGAAAGCTCATTGTGGGACTGGCTCTAGTGGCTGTAATTCTGCACCAAGGCTGAATTTCGGGAAAGGGACTTCAGATACAGTATTAGGGGACCACTAAGGTCTATATAAAAGAGACTTCAGATACAGTATTAGGGGACCACTAAGGTCTATATAAAAGAGACTTCAGATACAGTATTAGGGGACCACTAAGGTCTATATAAAACAGACTTCAGATACAGTATTAGGGGACCACTAAGGTCTATATAAAAGCATCCAAAGAGCACCATGTCATGGGACCTTTAAGGTTTGGATCTGGCCATATACAAAAACCAACCAGTATTCAAATACAGGCCTATCTATGCTCTCACCATATGCTCAAATACAATATAATATACAGAAACCAGAAACAAATGCACATAAACACACACATTAATATCTTGCTTTGCCCTTAAAACTGATCAAGGCTGTTGGTTGTTTGATCTTGTGACTGGGTCGCTGCATGTTTCAGAGTCACTGTCCAATGTTGATGCAGGAAGTACAACACTAAGAAACTTGAACCTTGTTTCTCAGCGACGGCATCTTAAATCTACACCTGCAGCATTTACATTTCAGAGCAGTGCGCACGCTCGTTGATATCATTTAATAAGATCTCTTCTATTCTCCAAGTGGGATTTTTCTTCAAGGTTTTTAATCTGCACCGTCATCGTCCGCGATGTTGTCGGCTCTCTATCTTTGTGAAACATTTCTCTCTTTATGGAGACAGAGTTGAACCACCTGCCGCCATGGCAACCAAATCCCTCTTGATGTTGTGCAGAGCAGCAGAGGTCTCCAAGATACCGGACCCCACGAGGAATCCATCCCAGATGCTTTACAGCCGTTCCCCTCCTCCTTCTACAGAAACTGTGTGGCTAAATGAATGTGGCTACAGATCATTGCTCCCGCTTTTTGCTCGGACGTCTTCTCAACTTCTCCGCTGGTCTCCGAGGCAATAAATAACACCGTGTTTTATCTCCAACCCTCCCTTTTGGACTGCCTGACCGTGTCTAAACCGCGATGGTAATCAATTTTATGTCTCCAAAGTCAATTTCAGTAGAAATTCAAGAGCTACATAGTGTGACTCACCCGGTTCTCGTCTGCCTTTTCAGATTTGTGTCAGAGGGTTCTTTTGTGGTGTCAGGATGTCTGTGTTAATCTCTGTAAATTACATTAAAAAAAAAGTAAAGGGGCTGGTAAATCTGGACATGGTGAGTGGTTCTCAGCTCTTCACGGGTGTCATAAGAGGTCGCACAGGACCCCGTATGCAATCTAGGTCAAGCTCTGTCTCCTCGGTGTGTTTAGTGGCAATTAAAAGTGATTAATCACATAGAAGTACAAGAAGATGCGTGGGTGTGCAGAAAATAGCAGATTGTAGCAGAAAATTAGTAATTAGTATTTGCCCTCTTGCCACAGGAGGAGAGACAAATTAGAGGCAGCAGGGGAGATTTTAACCCGACAACCCCGAAAGTTTCCCTTTGAGCTCTGCATGCAAGCGAAAAACAGGTTGTAGTCGTGAGTCATTTCAGGAATTTGCAAGTGATTTAAGGAATTTTTCACTTCTAGTGAGCACATGTGCTCACCTTTAAGGTCAGCATGTGTTTGACCCTAAGCCTCCTGACATAAACAGACGGCATGCGCACCATGACACAAAATCAACAGACGTAGACCCTGCAAGCTCTCATCCAAGATGTCCCAAAAAGCAGGCTAATGAGGACAGGCAGAGCAGGTACTGGGACGGATATTAAAAGACTCGTCTCAATCTTGAGGCCGATGTTGTCAGCAGCAGTTGATTCGTGTCTGAATGAGCGACTTGCAGCTCTGCCTGAGCTCAGCGGGAGCAGAGAAGGAAAAGCTTTGAAGAGTCAGACGCTGGTGGCGTGATCCCTGTCCTTCTGTCCTGCTTTAACTCCTGTCTGCTAATAGTAATGAAGCTGGCTGTCACTCCGGATCCATTGTATCCACACTCGCTCCTGCTGTGTGGCTGCTCAACACTCAGAACATCCAGACAAAGACAGCATGCACCTGTCCCATCCAGAGGACTAATGAACTTCATTAGTTAAATGTGCCATGCAACTAACAGTCCAGATGCAAAATACAGAATGACGGCTTTACCATAAATAAGTGTGAAAAAATGTGTATCTGGCTTCTTTCACACAGAAATTGGTAGAATTCATTAGCAATACAAATCTTCGGAGATATAGTACAGCTGGCGATTTAACCAAACATTTGCAAATACTGAAATTAGAAGTCGCTGATCAAAGTAATTTTGCTAATGTCAACTGTCCCCCGATAAACTACAACATCTAGTCATTTGGTCACATGCTTCAAACACAGGCTTCTGCAACGTCAATTGAACGTTTAATTGATTGCCCTGTTTTCAGCAAAACAGCTCTAATAAAGCAACTGTACAGCAGAAAGACATAGTTAGGGACCATCTGGTGAACATAGTGGAGTCTTTAGCAGCTAAAGAACCAGATATTTAACTTGGTAACTGGTTAACTAGAACAGTATAATAGGGAGAGTGAATATTGGACTTGGTGATGTGTAATAATATGTCAATGTTGTGTTTACAGTTTGGTCCGCTGTCCCCAAGTTGCCAATAAATATATCAATGCTGCTTTAATATACAGTATTTAAAACATGATCATTCAGCAGCTGGGAGCCCGGCTAGCTCAGTTGGTAGAACATTAGACTCTTAATCTCAGGCTCGTGGGTTTCGAGCCCCACGTTGGGCGCTTG
The DNA here is from genome assembly GCF_010015445.1 of Perca fluviatilis. Classification (NCBI taxonomy): domain Eukaryota; kingdom Metazoa; phylum Chordata; class Actinopteri; order Perciformes; family Percidae; genus Perca; species Perca fluviatilis. The sequence continues at coordinate 11,165,937 of NC_053131.1, read as the reverse complement.
TGTTTTGCAGTGGCTCAGCCTGTAGGGATTTGAGGCTTGGGGAACCGGAGGGTTGCTGGTTCAAGTCCCCCTACCGACCAAGAACGGGTGTGGACTGGTAGCTGTAGAGGTGCCAGTTCACCTCCTGGGCACTGCTGAGGTGTCCTTGAGCAAGGCACCAAACTCTTATCTGCTCAGGGTGCCTTTAGTCTCGCTTTGCCAGACCATCCTCCACAGTGCTGCGGAGGAAGGATGGTCTGGCTAGTCCACACAGCATTCCTGGATGGGAGAAAAAAGTGCTCTGGTTTATCGCCATTTCTTTAAACCAATCACAATCGTCATGGGTGGTGCTAAAAGCCGTACGGATCATCGGCGCCTCTGCAAAATAGCCTCAGCAAGGAACTTGTTTTGGTGGAATGTGTACGTTCAAAGGTTGTTTTAGTCGTACAACAGAAAACTCAGATTGGACAGATAGTCTAGCTAGCTGTCTGGATTTACCCTGCAGAGATCTGAGGAGCAGTTAACCATAGTCCTCAGAAATCCACCGGAGGTTAGAATGCCAACACAAAGAAAGCGGAACGAAACGGACATTGGCGAAAAGGCATGCATCCGGCGGAATTTCCTGCGGCAACGGAGCAATCCCGGAAGTGGAATGTTGTAGATTTAGACCAGGGTGTCTTTAATGGGCAGCCCCCTCCCTCTGACATCTCTCTGTTAGTGCACATATAAGGTCCTGTTTGTGCATGTGTGAGTGTGTGTAATGTAACAACAGAATGAGTAGTGTATATATATATATATATATATATACATATATATATATATATTTGAATTATTAACAAAGCCTATAGCAGCAGGAACAAAAGAGTTTTTGTGTCTGTTTGTCCTGCATTTAGGCAGACAGAATCTGTGGCCAGACGGCAACAACGTAAAGTAGCTGTTTAGGGGGTGGCTTATATCAGTCAGGACTGACTGGGCCCTCTTCAGGGTCTTTGTCTCATATAGAGATTTTAAGTCAGTCAATTTTGCCACACACTTTAGTTATGTATCGCAACCTGTTTTTGTTTTTAAGAGTGAGGGACCTAAACCAGCTCACAAAGGCAAAAGAAAGAATAGTTTCAATAAAACAACAATAAAACACATTCACATATCGACATTAAAATTGCAAAGTTTACGATAAAAAAACATGCGTTGGTGTGATTGTTTTACAGACAGCGTCAACTTGTGGCTCGAAGATTAGTTTATCGTCTATTATAATACTGAGGTATTTATATTGCTTCACCACTTCTATAGCTTGATCGTTAATAAGGGTAGGAGAGAGGGTGGAGGGATTCTTCCTAAAGTCAATCAGCATTTATTTTGTTTTTGCCGTGTTAATGTTCATAAAAGACGACTTGCACCACTCTGTAAAATCATTTAAAGTAGCGCCATACTCAGGGTCGTTGTGCGTCAGCAGCGACACTATTACCAAGTCGTCAGCAAACTTAATGATATGAGGCCTGGTGTGCTGGCTTTGGCATGCATTTGTATATAAATAGTCATGACTGCTTTTTCTTGTGAGTGAATATGTCCTGGGTCCTCCTGAGTCCTACATTGTTTAGAACGAGTCAGTCATTAGAGTGTGATGACAATCTTTCTAATCTTTAAGTACATCATCTTTGCTGTAAGTGATTCTGTGCAGATAAAAGACACTTTTGCTGTTGTTCATGATAGCAGACTGATTCACTGATATGGGGATGAGACGGAGGACAAAGGCGGGTCAGAGGTCTATAGAGAATGAAATTTCACAGTGTGTGGGGGGGCTTGGATGTCTCAAAGCCATTTAGGTTGACGCTGTTCGATTACAGGCGATGATATTTACCCCTCGAGCTGCCATGTAAAGAGATTAGCTGTGTAAATGCTAATGAAAGAGGTAGATAAAGAACAGGAAAAGGAGAGCGACAGAATGACCCAGAATGCCCAAAGAGAAGAAGTGAAACAGAGAATGTGCAGGAAAAGGAGGTAGATCGATGCTGAATGTCTCATCGAGTTTGACGAGATACTTTTTAACCGAATATTTCATGTCCAGTCTGGGTCATCTTGTCATCTTCTGTCCGCACAGAAAACATTGACTTATGCATTGAGGGGGATTTTTGTTTTGACATATTTTTATATAACTTTTCTGGGTGGGAACACAGACCAGCTGAATATTTCAACACGCTCCAGGCGTATAACTGGAGAGAGATAAATGCCTCAAAACTCCAATGTGCCAGTTTCCCTGTTGTGGCACGACTGGGAAAGAAAAAAAAGGAAGTTTTTTCTTTTTCTTTTCTGTTCATAAATAAGTCCAATACAAAAGAAAGTTAGATAGATTTAATGGAGGGTTTTAAAACAGAATAATGTGTTATGCTTCGTCACATCTGCCCTATAACACAGTCAGCCCACATTAAATGAGGACATCAGTTGCGTAAGAAAGTGAGCTCAACCTGAAATCTGTTCAGCAGATGAGGACAGGTTAAAGCCTGCAGTGACCCTGTTTTCATCATTGTTATCGCCATAAATATCATCAGCATAATCATCATTAGCGACAGGAACTGATGTAATTATCCTCAGGCTGTTCTTGTGACTCAAAGACAACCAAGACTTTACAGAGCAGAAATCAGATTTGAACTCATAAGAAGAGAGCTTCATCCTATTGGCTGAGTTAAATAACTGTAGGTGAGGTCAAAATCCCGGATATGGCGAAGGAAAACTACAGACTTGACTTTGTGATCTCAGATCTCAGACGATCAGATGGACAGTTAAAGGATGTAGCCTGATGCACCACGGCAACAGAAAACTCCTTTTTTTGATTGGCTGACAGATGTCTATTAAATATATATATATATATATTATAATTATATATTTGGAAATTGGGACACCTCAAACATTGTTCCTATCTAAGCTGCCCTCAATACTGCAGGTAACCATAGCAAGAATACTGTCACAGATAAATGATGGTTAAACCAAATATTGACTTATCATATTTGCAATAACAATGTTCTTGTTTTTTTTTTCATAAAAGTGACCCTGGTGTGAGCATGAAAGTGGATTCTGAACATAATGGCCGAAAAGGTGTCCACCCTGGCCATTCATTTCTTAAACTTGAGGCAACTTGTCATGTGTTTTTGCTTTCATAGTTGATTGGTGGTGGTCATATAGCTGTCTGACATATCACCTGAATTATAATAATTGATGCATGCAGTGCATTCCTTCTCATTTTCCCTTGCATTCCCAGCCTGTTTCCAGCTTCACCACAGATGTGTCTGTTTGCCATGCTTACCAGCTGCTTTGTACTGCACAGCAATGACTGATCAAAATCTAGCCCAAAAAAAGTCAAATATCAACATAATTTCCACCGAATAGGTGAGGTAAGGTCAGACTTTGCCTTAAATACTACAGACTACCTGACATAAGCCGCACGTTTTACTTCTCTGACTATTAATAACCACATTAATTTAATCCATGTCTGGAACTGCTTAAGCCCTCGTTTTTAAAATTGGTTCAGCGTCAGACCTCAAAGCTCCGACACACACTAACACTCACTCACACACTCACACACACACATACACACACACACCTACAGTCCATCCAACCAGGTGTTTTCACTTACATTGCCTGATTAGACCTCTGAACTGCTTGAGCGTGAACAAACTTTATTGATGGCCTGTTAGTTTTGATGCACCAGTTTAGGGCAAGACTACTTACACCTATATCTTTGTTAGCACATAGAGTTTGGTGATCACAACTCTATTCTCTTTTTCTTGTTTATCCTCCATTTTGCAGGACTTTTACCAAGTAAAAGAAAGGACCACTATCTGACTAGAGGCTAATCAAGCATGGTCATTTAAAACACCTGTGTGGGTGTACAGGCCCTTTGAACGTTTTGCCCCCCCCACACACACACTTGTAGAGAAGTTAATGAAAACTGTTGGCCTAAAGTCTGACCATTTTTTAGGTAGGAAAATCAACATATTGACTTATGATGATAAAGCTCAAATGTTAAATCCAAAATGTTGCAGAAACATACCTTTTAAAGAAAAAAGAGAGATTGTATTCCTTTATTGATATGACAGCTGACAAGATGATAAAAATGAGGGGAGAGAGAGAGAGAGATAGGGAACGATTCCCAGATGGGCGTGAATTGTGCTGTTTCCACCCCAGAAAATAAATGGATACTAAAAAAAGATTCTACTCAATTACCAACAAATGGGCTTTAGTGACAGGAGAGAGAATCTGACACTTGACTGAATGACCTGACAGGACCTTTAAAAAAAACACCTTCCTCTTCCACAGGTTAATCAGTATCAACCCTCTCCATTTCACTCTTTCTCTGTACTTTTTTTTGACACATTTAAACAAGATCATCAGCGTATACAGGCGACCTGATCATTTGCAGAAGACGCCGTCTTGGCCAGATAAATCCAGCGCTGACAAGAATAGATCACTACTGCCCCATTTCCTGCTGCGCTGTCCCATGTGTCTGTCAAATAAGGACTCCTTTTCTCACATTAAGAAACTGGAAACTTTTTTTTCATCTGAGTTTCATTGTGTGGATAGTTAACGACTTCTTCTGCATTATTAATGACGGCAGATATAAGCCATGAATAATGCACTAGCCACTTAGGTTCTGCTTGTGGAAGATGGGTTGGATATGGGATCTTGTTAAACACAGAGGAGATCTGGCCAAATCTGAACTCTTCCAGCATGTTGGAAGATGTGAGAGCTTAATTTTTAACAACAGAAATGTTACCAGGACAGTAAATATCATCAAGTCGCCTACTTAATATTTCAAACTGTATTCTCTGAGGGCTGCGGCAGTGCATGTAAACAACCACAACCTTTCATGTTAGAGTCTTAGGTTAGTGATAACTGTAGGGGGAAACACAATCACTGATCAAGCTGTACAAAATTAAAGTCATTTTTCACCGTCTTTCATCGTAGGGCTTTAGTGGAAGTTGTTTGTTTGGTGTTTTCTGTCACCAGAAGTTGTCCTCACCAGAAGTTTACCCGTTTACAGCGTGTGACCAAATGACTGAGGATTGAATTTTAAAGAACACCAGAGAAAGCTCTGAGAAAGAGCAGTGCACTTAAAACATTTCTCTGAGAGGTAACACATCTTTTTGAAAGTAGGACATTACTGTAGAAACATTTCATGTACTGTATATATATAGATATATATATGTGTGTGTTTTCTAATTACCTTGAAGAGTAATTCATTTCCTTTCCTGCAGTTTTAAAAGCTTAGCAGTGACATTACAACTACCGCTTCCTTTCCTTGCACTTCCCACTTCCTAGTGGGGGCTTTAATCCAAATTGGCTCTGATGCCTCTCTGACATACGCGGTATTCTGTGACAGATTGGCTAGTTCGCTCGGCCGCAGAGAGAAAATGAAACACGCCGAATGGCCCTGGAGCCGCTTGTGAATTATTCATGCCATGCACGTGTTCCCACTCGGCTTAATTACTGAGATGATTAGCGCTCCCAGATAGCAGGGACATCCATAACCCCCCCACCACCTGAACAAATCCTCCAGAGCTCATTGCAAACATTCCAGCATCCTCTTCTCTACACTAATGTTGCACGATGCTTTTATTTCGACTGTCCCTGAACCAGCTTGAATTTGCGTTGCATTAATGTAATTGGAAAACTGTTGAGCACAAACTCAAAATCTTATTGCTGATAGTTCTCATCAATCATTTTAGAAATGATGGAAATCTTTTCATGGTTCCCACAATTGACCCTTCGCTAAGATTTTTTTTTTAGCCTTTCCAAAACATAAAACATAAGATAAAGAATATAAGGAATGGATTGAACAAAGTGTTTATCTGCTCTAAAGCTGGCTGCAAACATTAGCATGCCCGGCTAACTAGCAGTAGGCTAACCAAGCATAGCATGAGCGATACATAGGGAATACATAGAGATGGAGAGTGGTGTCTTTTGTGTTTTAGCCTTATCAAAACCAAAAACACAAAAGCTAAATTATAAGGAATGGATTAACAGTATGTTTGTCTGCTAAAATGTAAGCTGCAATTGTTAGCATGTCCAGCTAGTTAGCTTACTACTTACACCTACTGCAGCGTTATTTCCAAAGCCAAAGAACGGCACGTCATTAGCTAACTACATTATTTTTTATAATTCATTTTATAAAACATTTTATTTATAATTCTTTGCTTTAATACTACAGCAAACTAGCTCTACGCTTATCCTTATGTCTTCTACGTGAATCATCAGATGAAGATGCTAACATTTTGCTTTAGCCTTGTTTTTGTATCCTATACTGTATGTGCATGTTTTGTTTTTTTAAAGTGAATAAGATGAAGTACAGTAAGCTGAAAAAATATATAGTTGGTTGTACTTTAGTTTTGTACCTGTTTCTTTTCTAGCTGTGTCTGAATTCAAGGACTTAATGTTTCAAAATGTGCTAAGAATTTAGTGTTGCATCTGCCCCCATTATCACCGTAAACTGTGTCAAAAGAAATTACGCCTTTCTAATCATAAACTGTGAAGCTCTGGTGTGTGTCCAATGGTGCTATTCAACCGATTTGTTGCTAAAGTTTGTCTTTCCATATGCCGACCTGCCGTCCATGGCACTGTTGTCTTTACCAAGCAGGAAGTAGCCTCAAGCTGTGCAGAAATAAAACAGCCTCTACTTTCATGGCACGTTTTGACCTGGTTTTGAGGACTGAGCTCTGCAGGCTCTCGAACAGACACTGCGGAAAAACGCCTCCAGACAATCAAGGGCTTTTCATTTCATCTGCTCTGTCACTGAACGCACGCTGACTGTTAACTGGGCGAGGCCAGGAGCTCCCTCAACGTCCATCACTGTATCACAGAGAGGAAAATGAAAAAGCTGAAAGAGAAAATGAACTCCAGTTTAGGACAAGCTGAAAGAGCAGGTGTGACCTTACTTATCTGCAATGAAACCACCAGAGTCGGAGGGAACGTTTTGGATGATTTGAGTATGATTGGCAGGATCTCAATAAGATAAAACGTAGCATGAATTCAGAGACTCAGAAATACTCTCATCTCAGAAACTTAGGCTGACCCGGAGTCACCTAATGCATCAGGAAGGAGGGATGTGAATTGTCTGCTTTGGTTTTTCCTATTTTGGATTTGATCTACTTGTTTCTTCCTTTCCAATCCAAGATTTGTCCTCCATTCCCATGTTTTATTCTCTCTCTCATAGAAATACCTTAAAAGAATAGTGTGACATTTTGGGAAATACCCTTATTTGCTTTCTTGCTGAGAGTTACATGAGAAGATCGATACCACTCTGTACATTGAATATGAAGCCAGAAGCCGGCTTAGCTTGGTTTAGCATAAAGACTGAAAACAGGGAAACTGCTAGCCTGGATGCTAGCACATTATATCTCAGATTATATTTATTATGTGGCATTTGTTTTAAAAAGGTAACTGCGCCCAAACTGCAACTTGCTCTACAGTTCTGTTTTTGTAGTGATTAAACAAATGAAATATGACATGTTGATCTTGATCATGTTGTAATAATTGATTCTAACTACACTCTGAATTGGAATAAGTTCCCTTAGAGTTGAATTGAAAATATTGGTAATGTATAATTTAAAAAGTTTGGGAATGAGCTTCCATCCAAAGGCTTATTTGTCCTCAAACGTCTGTGCATAGCATTTTGAGATGTCCTTGTGACAAACAAACAAGCTAACATGGGAAAAAAACGTACAGTTCATATGTTTTCATACGTGCAGGTCTCTTGAGACTTTGAAATAAGAGTCCCGAGTTAACAAAGAGGACGTTTCTTACAGGAAAGTTTACATTTGAGTCTTTGCTCAGCTGTTACCGGCTCAGACTGTCCCTTGGTGCAGTAGACTCATGTTAGCGGCAGCTGTCATGGTTTCCCAAACGCTGGGGTCAAAGGTCATCTGTTGGCCCCCGCAGACAGATTCACATTTGACCAGCTAACGTCAGATGCCGGGAGCTGCGTTGACACAGAGTTGTTTTCACAGGGGTTTTCACTGTATCAGCTAGTTCAAGGTTTTATTGCTCTCTTCCTGGATTGAAGTGACTTTTTTTTTTCTTTTAGCTCGATACACCCAATAACCTTTTTTTTTTCCTCAACAAAGACAATACGCTCCCCAACTTGACGGATGTTCACTCAACCAAGAGAGGTTCCCACAGGGTCAGGCCGCGTCCTCTCGCTCCGTCACCTCCATGTTCACACAAACCTCGCTTCACATACATGAATCTCTCTTTTGAATGTCTCTTTTCCCCGCTATCCAAACAGGAGCATTTGTTTGTCATCGCACACATCCAAAGCTATGGTATTTCCCGTCATGTGCACAAAGCTCTTCTCCACATGACCAGGGACTATAATCCAGTTATAAAACAGTGCAACAGTCAAGTGCTTTATTTGTACATTAATCATCTTAGTTGTAAATGTCATTTTGTGTGTGAGAACAAGGCTGACCGTTCATTTTGTCTCAGGGGTGAAAACTTTGACTCTTCAAAATGTCAGTTTCTCAGCAGCGATGAAAAGCAGCTTTGTTTGTGGAGTGACAATTTTGAGTTCATCCAAAACTTAAACACTGACAAACTTAGAGTTAGGAGATTTTCACAGCATCACTGCTGTGTATAGGTTGTTTATATGCCTAATACTTAGACCTGAACAGGCCATACTGACCTGGGAATCTGCATCTAAAATAACTTTAGATGCTTGGATTAGCATGCTGGGCTGCCTCCATGAGTCTTTGCTGTCAGTCTTAAAGGTCCCATATATATATTATTATTATTATTATTATTATTATTATTATTATTATATATATATATATATATATATATATATATATTTATTTATTTATTACCCCAGATGGGAAACTTGATCTGCAGTCAGGAGCACAAGATAAAAACGTATACAAATAAACGAAAAGACAGCAATAGAAAAACAAAGCTAAAATTAGAGAACGTTTGACATTTTAACTTGAAATACGACTTAAACGATTTATCGATTATAGAAAGGTCGTCTCAGCTCTACGTTACCTTCAGGTTTTATGTGATTAAGGAGGCTGGCTTAAAGCTTTATTGTGTAACTTTTTGATATTATAAATCTCCGTTACATTCAAGCCATTGCCAAATTAGTTGCTACAAAGCTAATTAAGACTATCAGCTCCATACAACTCTCTCTGTATTTCTCAGTATGACTATGTTCAGAAGATTGTGTCGTCCGGCGACTTTCCCACACAGAAACTCGAGTGAAGATAATTACCTCTTCTGAAGAGTCCATCATGTTTTTTTAATCCTCCATGTCCTCCTTGGCTACTATCAACTGCATCGAGGAGTGGTGGGGGCATGTGCGCAATCATGGAAGGCTTGTATCATGTGGACGCGCCGACAGAAACTACGCACTATAGCTTTAATTTCCCCCCAAAATAGAATTACATCTTTATTTGATTTGTCGTATACGCCCCTGAGTGCAAGATTTGATTACAACATTTTGCAGTTGTACAAGAAAAAAAAAAAAAAAAAAAAAAATAAAATTTTTTTTTTTTTTTTTGGTTTTTTTGCCTTTATTCTCATTTTTTAATATCATAATTTATTTTATGAGTTATATTATGTCCTACAAAATTAAGTCCTGTGTGGTTCAGATACTGTCAGTAATTTATTTGTTTGTTATTATCTCTATATTAGTTAATAGACTTCTTGTTGGTGTATTTTTTTTTGGAGAATGGTTTTTTTTGGTGTTTGTTGTTGCATTTAGTATGTCACATAGCTGAGTGTAACATTGCTGCCAGTTTGCACCCTATTCCCAAAACATCCATGCATGAGTGAATCCTCAAATTGGAGTCTTGTCCTACTGAAGATCTTTAATATGTTTGGTCCTGAAGATTCAGCACCTATTTATATACAATGGAATGATGATTTGTTGTTATTTGAATGCAGTACAAAGCCATATAACTGCAGTGCTGCTGCTGCTGCATCTCTAATGTCCTCTCTCTGCGCTCACCACAGGGTCAGCTGTCTCAGGCTCTCAACGGCCTGTCAGACCGAGCCACTGAGGCCAAGGAGTTCCTGGTTCAGCTGAGAAACATGGTGCAGCACATCCAGGTACTTAAATACACACATAAACATGCAGGCAACTGCTGCTGCTTTACACACTGCCTCCTCCATCCCAGTAGCAATACACTGACTTGTCTTGGCAGCTTGTTTCCCGTCTGTCATCCCCCTCTGTGATCCCTGTCCTCCACCGTACGTCACTGCAGTAATCGACAGAAACAACAATTCTTATCCTATTATTTCACTGTTAACATTTTGTAATCCCTGGCTTGGAGTCATTGTCCAGTCATAGTGCTGCACATGAAAATAACACTATTTAGGACATCACTTAAAACAACACTTAAAGTGAAGCTGTTTGGTTAAAATCTGACTTTACCATCAATTTAAATTCAAAGTTCTCTACTTTATTTGCATTTTCAACAGATCAAATATTAAATTAGAGTTAATTTAATCATGGTTGTATTTGCATGTAGCGTTATAAACTCTGCAACTAACAATTATTTTCATAGTCAATTAATCTGTCGATTATTTCTTTATCCATTAATCGATTAGTTGTTTGGTCTATACAATGTTTAGAAAGAATCCAGCACACTGACCATTACACAAGCAATTGCGTTGCAGGATTCTTTCTAAGCTCCTGATTTGCTACCTTTGGTCACATCCAACGCACCTGCCCGACAAAAGAGGTGTGCAAAAAGCTTTCCTACATTGCACTGAGTCTATACAATGTTAAAAAATGTCGATCAGCATTTTCAATGGCTTGTTTTGTTCACAACTCAAAGATATTCAGTTTAGTGTCATAAAGGAGTGAATTAACCACAAAATATTCACACTTAAGAAGCTGGAAGCAGAGATTGATTTGAGTGGAAATGTCCCTGTGTTTACATTCAGTGGTATTACATGTACAGTACTTAGTCTAAGTGCAATATATTGACCAGGAATAGATTAAAACGCTCGACAACCTTCTGCTGTGTGTGGAGACAAAGCTGTGGTCAGCTTAAGAGGCCGATTAGGGGAGGAAGGTGGGATCAAAAGCCATCGTTGATTATCGTCACAGATGACGCTCCACCGACACCCATCAAGATGGGAGATGCAGGACAGGAGAGGAGGCGTGGGAATTGTGAAAGCGAACTCTACGAGGCATAATTGCTGACGCTTCATGATGATTTTATCCACCCACCTCGTATGATAGCTAACTACTAGAGGAGACGTGTGAATGAAGATGCATTTTTAAATAAACTCTTCTCAAAGGAAACATTACGAGTTTAAATCTTATTATCTCTGTACATTTTCAGTGTTAATCATGCTGTTAAATTGGTGTCAATGACTGCCTGAGTGATTCTACATCACTCATTAGTGTCTCCTCTGCTTTTGGTTTAGTAGACTGTGTATTTTGAATTCAAAGCTTCTATATATTTTCAGTCATGATGCGTTATTCTTTTCAGCCTCTGCCTATTGTCTTGCAGGAGAACGGCGTGGAGTTTGAGGCCTGTTTGGTGGCGCAGTGCGACGCCCTCATCGACGCCTTGAACCGACGCAAGGCCCAGCTGCTGTCTCGAGTGAACAAAGAGCACGAACACAAACTGAAGGTGAGTGAGCTGACCGGACAAAAGAAATATACAACTCAATGTGTCAGATGGATATCAAGCTTTTAAAAAAATCTATGAGATGGTGTGTACATTCACAAGAAACAGCATTTTGTTGGAAAATATAATCTATAAGTGTTTGCATTAAACGCTTCCTGTTTGGGAAGTGGAAAAACAATAATAACATAGGCTTGACTAAAACAAATACACTAATATTTGTGATGATTTTGGTATTTCAGGCATCATTTGAAGTGTTTGTAAGTTGATGTTATAGTGGAAACTGGTGCCTTCTTGATTGGTAAGAAAATCAATTCCATATTGATAGGAACTAAAAGCAATTGCTGCCTGGAAGGACGGAAAATAATCGAAATATGTTAGTGTCAAATGTCAATTATTTAAGCTTTTTCTGCAACTCTTGCATTTAGAAGATGTCCTCGTTGCAGGTTTAAAGATTCAGCACAGAACTAAACAACCTACCAATGCACATTTTTTAGATTTAGCATAAAAATGAAAACTCAATTCCAATGATTTCAGAGACATAAAGTGCGACATTTGTCTTTACACCGTGTGCGACACATTGAACGAGGGACATAACCGACAGATGGAGTCAACAGGAGGAGGAGGGAGAGATACATTTGTGCTGTACAGCATCCAATTTCACGCTTGGATGCTCTGTAGAATCAAGGTTTCACACGTGTAGGTGGTTTGAGAATCCCAGCCTGTGCATAGCAACATGTGAGCACTCTCATTTTTCCTCTCTTTCCTCCATATATGAAATATTTAGATGTGAGGCATTTCATGGAAGTGCATCATAAATCACTCACAAATTGAAAAACAAATTTTCATTTCATTCACGTTTAATTCTCTACAAGGAGGACCGGTCTCTTTTCGTTTGTGTGTATTTTTGAGGTTTACCTTTTTTTTCATTTGAGAGGTTTTGTAACTGAATTTCTCTTTTATTTTTCTCTCTACACATTTACGAACTGGGGCTTAACATTGAAGAAAGAATTCAGTAGTTGGGGAAATGATTTGCTTTCTTGCCAAGAGTTAGATGAGAAAACCGATACCACGCTCATATGCTCCTGGAGTCTTGTTATCACCAGGAGGTTACCAGTCAACCAGAGACTCCAGGACGTTACTGCTCTTGAACAAGAAACAATCTGGCTCATAACCCCCGGTAAAACCCCAACATGTTGTTTTACACTTTGTATTTTGTACCAGTTAAACAAGCAAGATATAACCTGTTAATTAGTGAGGTTTAGAGGGGCTGGTAGGCAGATTTCTATACCCTCTGCTTGCAGTCTTCATGCTAAGATAAGCTAACTAGCTGCTGGTTCTAGCTTAATAGTTGGCGAACAGACGTGAGAGCGGTGTTGATCTCCGCATCTAACTCTGCTCTCAACTAACTATTTGAAACTATTTTAGCACTTCCAAGTTTTAAATTGAAATATTTAGAGCCAAAGACAAAGCTGAATCAGACCACCAACCGTCCCTCCCTCTGCAAAGTAACTGTCAGGATTAGTCAAGTGCAGGAACCCAAATGCAGACCAGGACAAGGTAAGTAGATATACAAGGTGAGTATTTATTTGGAATAGAACGTGGAAATGGTTTGGTCCAGTTGGTCGGCAGGGAGTGGGGCTGGAAGGTGGCAGGGTTTTGTGCTGATCCAAATGTACTGCAGTGAAGTCGACAGCCAGGCAGGTGAGAGTGACAATCCAGGTGAAGAACTGTAGGCAGAGGAACAGGCGGCAAAAAGGAAAAAAAAGAGCAAAAACAGCAAAAGATTTTACAAAACTAGAAGCTTGACACGAGAGCAAAAACATACTGGTAACGCTAACAAAGCAGGGAATGGTTGTCTGGTCATGGCTTTTATGGTGCAGAGGATGATAATCAGGACCGGGTGTGCAGATTGCAGCAGGTGAAAGCAGTTGGTGAATCAGCTGGGATTTGTTCAGGAAAACTCAGGAAAAAACGAACTTCAGGTTAGAGCAGAAAACAAAACATTGGCAAAACAGGCTCAGGATGCTGGATTAATGACAGTAACCAGTCCTAGAGGACAAAGGCCCAGGGGTAAGCGTCTGTCAACAATCTGTAGCGCCTATGGCGCCATTTTGATGCTAACTAGCCATCACCCGCCGTTAGCATTCCATTGACTGCCATTCATTTTGACGTCACTTTGACAGCGAATATCTTTACATCTGAAGCGTTTAAAGACTCTATTTGTCCATTGTTTATTTCTAAAGAAACACGACAATGTATAAAAGGCTCCATTACCTTGTACCTCACGTTATGGCTCCGTAGCAGACGTTTCTGTAAAAATAGATTGTGTCATAACCACGTGACGTTTCTGTAAAAAACGATTGTGTCATAACCACGTGACTTACTGTCGCATAGTAGAGGAATTACCGTATAGTACAGGAGAAGCTCACAGGCAGTTTTGACTCACATTAACTGTTTAAGTTTAATTACTAATGTTAACCGGCATTTTAGTGATCAATAATTAGCCTGTGCCTATGTTATCTCCTTACATATACCTACACTCTCCGTCTCTGTAAGATTGGGAATGATTGAGATTTCTCTTGGCACAGCTACCAGAAGACTTCCAACTTTCAGACAGGTTGCTCACCTCACATCTACGTCTTCAAGCTCAGTTGGAGGCTGCGTAGTAACGCTCAGCCATCACCAGAAAAGTGCTTCTACTATCCTTCACTGGTCTCCGTCCAGAGCAACGGGATCTATTGGTCCATTTTATATACTGTCTATGCAAAGGACACACACTGACACTCTGAGCAGTGTGTACTCCTCCAGTATTCAGCTGCAAATATGCTCCAGTCAACAAAACTCGTACATTTTGCAGGTTAGAAGTATAAAACCTCTCACCTTCACAGCAGCTAGAAAAGCTGCAAACTGTTACACTCATTGCCTGCAGTGTCACAAATGTCAAAATTACAGCAGCTATTACTTAGTTTTTTTGGTTTTTTTGTGCCTATAGATGGAACACACTGCAACATGTTTTCGGCTTCAGCTCTAAACTTGCCTGTTCAGAAACTGCAGCGCCGCAGGCCTAGTTTTGGGCGACATTGTGCGCTCTTAAAATGCAAAATCTGTTCCATTAATGATTTATTGGCTGTTAAGTGATGGATGGATGTTTAATGTGGGGCATCGGACACGTTTACACCTCCAAGACGGAGGAATGTTAATGTAGCTCAGCGCTGATCCGATCCCACCTGTCAGATCAGTGCCTCCATGTGTTGTTCGCCGAATCTTAATGCCAGAAAGACACATTTCCCCATGACAGATCTGATATTATTTTTGCTGCGCTGCTCAAGCACTCAGGGACACTGCTTTCCATCATAGGAGTTTCCCACAGAGTCAGGGATGCAAGAAACTCTCAGTTTCACATGTTCTGTGTTTGTCATCTGCTCCCGCAGGGTAGCGTAGATCTTTTGAGGTAGATCAGCTGAAGTAAAAGGAGGGGGGTTAACTGAAGGCATGGCTTGTTTTCTGGAGTAATTGGAGCCCCTCTGACATGGCCAGTCAATGGGATGCTTTCTGCTTCATTAGCATGTGGCTCAGTGGCAGAGGTCATCCTGCAGCTGTAATTGAATGAGACTCGTTTCTGTCCCGGTGCACTCCTGATGGTAATGTAGCTCTTTGTGTATTTTCCAGATGTACCGTAGCATCTCAGATGAAAAGCAGAGTGTTGCATAAAACAAAATGCCAGCTTTGCATTTTATACGCGTCCAATTAAGAAACTAACGAAGTGCCCTAATTAATCCTGCTGATGCAGTCACATGGAGCTCTTTTTATGAGGAGAAACCATAAAAAAAACATAAAATCAATTAAAACAAATGTGTACTGCTGCAGCTGACTTGGCATCTCCGACAGAGCTTCCTGCTGCTCTCCTCCTGGTCCTGCACGCGGACGCCAAAGCTCAGTCGCCATGGTGACCAGGACGTGTTGCGCTTGTTTGAAGCTGTGGAGGCGAGAGAAGTAGTCCTTCATAACATGAGTCAGGTTCTTTTTTTTCTGCACATCAGGAGGACTGACCTATGTGTTTGTTCATAAAGATAGCAGAGGAGGAAGGTGGTTTCATGGCGGTTTGTCACACTGAGCGGTAACAAAAGCTCCTTCACTCGGTCTCACTCAAACATCCATACAGTGGTGCACTGCAATTTATAGCCAAGGCAAACTACCAAAACCCTTTTCTGGGGGCCCTGATACTAAATCTCTCTATATTTTTTGTAGAAAGACAATCAATTTGAAATATTTTTTGTCTTAATAACAATCAGAATCAGCTTCTAAATCCACTATTTGTTAAACGTGTGTAACAGTCGAATGTAAAGACGTAAATACTGAAGGCACAGCCCTGTTTTTAGCTGACTTCATTTGATCTTAGACTGGTAGCGATTTTCCAAAGTCTTTAGACTGGTTTTCTGTCTTTCAGACAGCCATTTTTCTCACTTTATGTCAGTAAATTATGGAAATCTACTTAAAAATAAAGCTTGTTCTCTTGGTTTTTGTATTGATTCAACAAACAAGATTTAAGAAGGTAATATGTTTCCTTTAGACAGAGCCACGCTAGCTGTTTCCCCTGTTTCCAGTCTGTATGCTAAGCTAAGCACCAGTATAGTGCTTTGATATGGAGAATTTATTTAATATGATCAAACCAAGGCACGCCGTCTCTGCTGTCAGTCCCTCTCACTGTATTTCATCAGGGAGATCCAAGCTCACAGAGTCGGCAGTGCACTGATGAGGGATTCTTCTGAGCAATGATTAGAGAAACACAAAGTGAATCAGAAAGTCAGTCTGCGTCTTCTGCGTTTTGCCACCAGATGCTCCATCCTCTGGATACCCAGCCCTGGTCGTTTAATGAGTACAGCTGCACCGAGGCTATTTTTATTTCCACTGTCGTGATTTGCTGACCTCCCTGTTGGCTTCTCGTCATATGACTAAGTGTGTTGCTCCAGGGGATCCCTGCTCCCCGGGGTCCTGCTCATTCAAGCGCTCAAACACGGGGAACAGTTTGGACTGTACAGACATGAACTCAGGGAAAAAAACAAAAACGGAGGCAAATATCGAATGACTAATTCTCTCGCTGTGAACAGAAGTTTTTATGGCTGCAGTGGGATCTGCAGCACAGAGGATGAACATGAACTACTTTAGACTGCTGCTGAAGTCAGTATCTGGGGATTGTTCATCAGTATTTTCTACTAATAGTATATTAGTACTTGGTGGAAGAATTTACTTTTTGTCGATCAACAGAAAAACTATTTCAGGCTGCAACTAACAATTATTTTCATCGTCTATCAATCATTTAGTCTAAAAAAGACAATAAAATAAAGTCCGACCAACAGTCCCAAACCCAAAAATATTCAATTTCCAACTATATAAAAGCTGAAAATATTTGGAGATTTTAGGGCTTTTCTACTGAAAAATGAGTGAAAGTAGTTGCTGATTATTATTATCTATTGAGTAATTGATTAATCCACTCATTGTTTAAGCTTAACTCATTTTAGTCATTTAATATTTAATATGCCTCTATGTTTAAATCAGTAGAAGTGAAGCTCATGCTTCCACTGCATTTTCCTCTGCGTTTCTCTCTGAGTAAGAGACACATTAATGCCAAGCAGGAAGCGCCCTGATCCTCGCTGACAGCTGGGTGTCTGTGGAAGTGGCACTTGTCACTTTCTCTGACCATCACTGCAGCGTGTAACATACAGGAAGCAAAGCAGGAGGGGATTTTAATCCCTTTAGTCATGTTTCCCACCACAGTCCCTCTTGTATCTCTTTTTTTATTTTAATCTTTATTTATTCAGGGAAGGTTCTTTTGCAGGAACACCCTGATCACATTTACACAGTTACACATTCCTACCTGGAAGCTGCCCAGTGCAACCACAGTCTGATCTGCTGGCCACTGACCTGAGTGCTCAAGTGGCCACCTTAGTGGTGGTATGAGGGAGGGACAAGTGCTGCTCTTTCACTTTCCCCACCCAGATTTGATCCTGTCAGTCTGGGGATTGAGCCGACGACCTCCCGGTCACAACCTCGCATCTCTAACCTCTAGGCCACCACTGTCTCTTACTACTCTACCTTTAATCAACCTATTTTGCCTCCATCCATTTCGCTTCTGATGTCTCTCTTCGCTTTCTTCTGCCTCTTTCAACCCATGTCAGTATCATTAAATCATCTTCATGCACTTCCATAATGTCAAACTGTCATGGATTGTATGCCAGGGTCCTGACTGACTGTACACAGGCCTGTGCTGCTGCTGTAAATGGAGCGCTTAGGAGACTGCAGCCCCAGTATCTCACAAGGCCAAAAGTGCCGCAGTGGCCTAATAATTACAACAGAAACTCATAAAACGGGTTATTTATTTCACGAAAGAGGCAGGCTCGCTCACAGGACAATATGTGCAGCTGTTGAGGTACTGGATAATATTGGCCACTTTTTAAGTATCTAGCCTTGTTTGGCTTGATTTTTACGACACAACTTTGGTTCACACACTTTCATAGAGTTGTTTTCGGTCGCAGCAGGCAGCCTTTTGTTGCGAAAATGCTCTAAAAACCCTCTGGACACTACCTGCTCAGTGCCAAACGGCAGATTTAGCAGCTAAAGAGGCAGATATTTCCCTCAGGAGTAGGTGGAGACCAAAAACAGAGCTAAAAGAGAATAATGTTGGACTAAGATTCACCAGGTTTTGCTAACAAGTTCCCCATTTCAACTTAGATGTTGAAAATATGTCAGTTGTGTTTACAGCTTGTTTACAGTGCCCCAAACTGGCACAAAAAACAGTGACTGTAGGTTTTAAATATAAAAAATTGTCACGTCATGTTAGCATCTCCTTTTATAAAAAGAGTAGTAACATGTTTTAGTGAGTCAAATGGCAAGAGAATACATTTCTCATCCCAGTCCTTGGATGAAGAAATGTAATGAAAAGCTGCTGTTACAAACATGAATAATAACTGCAAAGAAACATATTCCTGTGTGTGTCAGTGCTCTCTGAGCATCAGTTTGTATTAATTTTGCCCTCTCGTTGTTTGGGATTGTTTAAGCAGTGCTGTCGAGCTGTTGTGACTCTGTATGACGATGTGTTTAATCACCATGACAGCCACATATGTCTGAGAGGACAGAGGACGCAGTTTGTTTCCCCCCCGTGAGCTCCCCTGTCATCTCTGCTTCTGCAGAAACTGTGGCCCACTTACACTGCTCTGCCCTCTACCACTGTCCTGCACTCTCTCTTGTAATTTATTAATCCCACATCCCTTCTCTCAGGATGCTTAATTTCCTCCCACCTCAAACTGCTGCTGTCCCTTCATTTGTGTTAAATCCAGGTAAATTAATCTTCCTCACACTGATTATCTGTTGATCAGCAGGCAGAGCGGTATTGCCGGTGGCAGCTTTTATGTCTTAATCCGATGCTGATTTAAAGCAGATTCCAGGAAAGATGACTGCAATGCTGAGAAAAGCTGTTCAGTAGGCAGCGAGTGTCGAGTCTGAGAGAGAAGGGGGAAAGGAAGGACCAGGGAAAAGGACAAGATATGATAAAAAAAAAGGTTCTCTGCAAAATTCCTCCACATGTATTGTCCCCTATGGATTAAGAGATTGTGATTCCAGCTGCGTACGGAGGAAGAGTGACAGCAACTCTGATTGTTAAACAGGCAGCGACAGCAGTGAGAAACTCTTCCTGGAGCCCTGCCAGGCCACTGCAGGGGTGTGGATGTTCCAGGCGTGACACAGCAGGCAGGGTTTGGCCCTCAGCCAGAGAAAAATAGACCCAATCATCAGAGCTGGAATGAGATTTCCTCTCGTCATTGTATGGGAAGAGAGGTTAAACACGGTCCTCATCTGGCTGATTGATTACAGCACTAAAAGGGGGAATAATTAGAGTATGATTAGCTCTGTAAATATTTATTTACTTGAAGATATTCTGTTTGCAGTTAATATTTAATCCTCTTAGAGTGCAATCAGACCTGCAATTTGTTTTATTTGGAACCTTGGAGGAGAAGTTGCATTTTCATGTTTGGTTTATTAAAGTTCACGCTGTCTGGACCGAAGGATTCATTTTGCAGCCTTTTAGTGATGATATTTTGGCAGAGTTAAGGAGGCACAAAACAAAGTGATTCCAGACTCTGTAAGCAGCTGGACATGATTGATTTGTTTGGGGATTTTGCTTAAATTTACCGTCCCTGGCGTTTGCAGCAGATAGGAGCACACTAGGAAACTGAGGAGATCAGATGGTCCTTAGTGGTTCAGAACTAAAATCTGTATTTTCAAGAATCTCCGTGCAGTTAGTTTGAAGCCGCCTGCTGGTCAGATCAAATTGTCTTCAGCTGCCCAAACAAACTAAACTGGGAACGGAAGTTTTCAGTTCCCTGATGTTTGAAAAAAGCACGACAAACATGGAGGGGTGCCCTAACCAATGAACTGAAAAAGCAAAGTGATAACATAACACAATCACCCTCTTCGATCCCTTTTTTCCCCTTATGCTGCACAGCCAAGATCATTTGAAATAAAAGGAAACTGGATGTGGAGTGGTTAAAACATTGGTCATTCTGTGTTTGGGACACTGGTAGCCTGAAGATGATTCTGCCACTTTGACCACAATCAATATATTTGAATATTTGCACACATAATGTTAGGGAAGGGTGATATAGCGATATATACAGCATGATGTTGAGATAGCTGTGCCTTTATTTATCTGTGATGTAGCGTGTTGATTTGGACATCATGCAGTTTATAGAAATATTAGAATAATTGGATAATGTTCCTGTATTTGTCAGGTTTTTATTTCACTGTAGCAGCCAGAAATACATCTGAATTCAGATATGGTTATCTCAGCTATAATGATTTCACAAGAAAAATGAATATATTATAATATATGATGCTACAATCCTGAACTCTTCTTACTAGGGGTGTGGAAATTGAATCATTGCATCTCCCCCCTACATTCAGGAAGTATCTTTTTTAAGAGCAGAGCAGCAGCAAAGGGGAGTTCATATATATCTGACTGCTTGAATTTGTTGATGAAAACCATGTGTAGCAATATATAATAATATTGAGGAGGTGATGCATCGGGACGCATCGTGATTCATCAGGATATCGATTCTTATTGTTGACAGGATAATTGTAATCGAATCGGGAGACCAGAGAAGATTCACACCCGTACTGATTACAGCCTTAAAAAGGGGGCTTTGTAAAGCCTGACTCTATGTGCCTTACAGTAATGTTACATACAGAATAATATCTAACTGTATGAAAGTCTTTACAGTTTGTTGCATGTCAGGGGTACAGTACTTGCATATTGATGCGCTGTGACTTCAGTCATCAGTAAATCATCTTCCTCTATTCTGTCGGCCTGCAGAAAGGATTTTCCTCTCCATTCAGCCTTGGAGCCCCTCAGATAGCAACAGTGAAGTTTCTGTTACCTAGCAACCCTCGGTCCAGCACCTCCATTTATTTCACACTGTTGCGAGGAGGCTCTGTGGACATCAGTAGTGTCAGCGGCGGAGTGGGAATCTCCCAGGTCTATCAAATATCCAATCAAATCAATCAAATATCTTGTTGTATGTGCGATAAGGAGGGTTTCTTTTATTGATTTAAATCTGTTCCATTGTATTCAGATCATGTTAGGTTGAGATGCATTATGAATATGGGGAGGGCAGCAATAGAAACTGATAGAGGACTGATTTTACTGATGTTGAATGTGTTTTCGAAGACAAAATTCAATAACTGTGTACAGATCATTCAGAAACTGCTACATGTCTTGAGTCTGTATCTGCTGAGAAAAAAATGTTTGGCTCATCACATCTCTGATGTAACCGGTGATGCTGACAAGCATTCACGTCTGAAAACAAAATGCCACTTTCCTTCCGTTAACGTCAATAACAGGATCATGTCGCCAATATCCCTTCAGCCTCCTCTTACTCCTTCAATCTGTGTGCGAGTCTCAAGAGGGAACAGATTTACTAAAATCAAACACTTTGACAATCCTGCTGATAATCTCATTATCGGTATTCCTGCTGGTCGTCTCATTCAGCGTCTCTTCATCCATTAACAGCCATTTTTAATCTGTGTTCTCCAGCCCCTCCTTCAATTTCAATTCTCTGTCCTTCCTTTCAACGTTGCCGTGTTTTCTTGCCTTCTCTGTCTCCTCTTCTTCCCTCATTTACAACATTTCTGCCATCTTCTGCATATTAACTCCCCTCTAATTTCTCTGCATCTCCAGTCATCCCTATTCTTTTTTGTCCTATTTATACTCTACAGCACTCGCACACTTTATTAAACCCTCTTCTGTGTATTTTATTCGTGTTGCACTCCAGAGTAATTACAGGAAAAGGGGTGGTGATTAACATATGATTATCTTCTGTGTGCTTGTTGTTATTGTTGTTGTTGTATTATTCATGCAAAACTTGATTCCCTCGTGGCTGTTTTCTTCTTTTCTCTACCATCATCCCTCTCTTTTTTTTTTTTTTTACCCCTTCTATTCCCCAGGTGGTTCGGGATCAGATCTCCCACTGTACGGTGAAGCTGCGTCAGACCACAGGGCTGATGGAGTATTGTCTGGAAGTCATCAAGGAGAATGACCCCAGTGGTTTCCTGCAGGTAAGCTGCAAAACAATACAAGTCTCCTTTTTCCATTCCCCAAGTACAGCTGGGCGATATGGAGAAAATCAAATGTCACTATACTGTCGCTCTTGACCAAATATCTCAATGTCGATATTGCGACTATATTGTAGGGTTGGCAATTGGTGCTTATACTAAATATTTATTTTCTCAAGGAGATTTTAGATGAATTATCATCAGTAATGTGAATATATCTTTTAAATGCGTAAAGGCAAATAATAAAACGGCTAGAAGTAAGGTAAGTTCAGAAAAACACGTAAATCATGTTACTGTAATGTAGTCTTTAAAACGGGAAAGTCATATTACGATATTCAAAATTTAAGACGATATCTAGCCTCATATATCGATATCGATATAATATCGATATATTGCCCAGCCCTATCCCCAAGTTACATTAATAAAGTGGAGCAAAATGCAAAATGTTTCCCAGTGCACCAGTTCCCAACCTTTTTGGCCCACGAACAGAGTCGTGACCAGTTCCACCAAAGAAGATTTCTCTTGCTTTTGCTATATAATAGTTTTTTAAGCTCTGGAGAAGTGAAATCAGCCATGAAATCAGGTTAGGGCAAAGATTAGAGAAAAGTCAGAAAAAATTGTATATTCCCCAATTCTCATGCTTATTCTGTTCAACATCTACATGCTCCTACTAGCTCAGATACAAATAGAAAACGTCAAATATTGTACTATAACTGTGGTCTCATACAAGCTCTGAGTAAGTGCATTCAACAAATCAATAATTGGATGTGCCAACATGTTCTCCAGTTAAAACAAAAAAAGAACAAACTGAAGAAGAACAATTCAAAGTTAGCGCTCGGCTTCAGTCGCTAACATTACAGACCACAAACCAAGCCAGTAATCTTGGCTTAGTCATGAAACTAAATTGTAACATCCACATTAAGACAACTATAAAAGCAGCCTTCAGTATATATCAAGATTTAAAGGATTTATGTCCCAGCAGGATTTAGAAAAACAGCTAAGAATATGACTCAGACCCAATACATTTTAGATAAAGTTGAATTTCAAAGTGAAAAATAAGCACCACCAAAACTGAACTGATAGATGCAGTTGAAGTTAGTTTGCTGTCAGATGCTTTCACTGCCTTTGCTGAGCAATTTCACCTTGTTAAAATCAAACTTATTGGACATCTTTGGTTTAAGTTGACAGTTTTATGGCTAATAAACTTCAGCGTTGAGCTGAATCTGATGAAATGATGAGCAAACACAGTATTACAGTATATCGATGCATGTGCTTGACAGTGGCCTGTGTGGAGAGACCTTTTACCCATTATGGTGAAATAGTGGGGAAATAGGGAAATACAGTATGTTAATACGTTATTTCAACAATAAATTTGGTGTTTATGTCAGTAACATTTCCTTTCCTTTAATTTTCTGATAATGTTCTGATTATTTCCTTGTTTCCTGTTAAAAGGCATTCAAGAGAATGGGTTTGGAGTCCCAGTTCCGTTTCAGTTAGTTTTAGTTGTAAATAAATGTGTTGTCCTCAGATCTCCGATGCCTTGATCCGGAGGGTAAGCATGACAGAGGGCCAGTGGGGGAAAGGAACCCTCACCCCCAGGATGACCAGCGACTTCGACCTCACTCTGGACAACGGCCCCCTCCTGCAGACCATCCACCAGCTGGACTTTGTCCAGATGAAAGGTAAAAACAGAGGAAATAATGGGTACAGACACCTGAGGCACTTAGACAAGAGTGGGGTAGAAGAGAGAAGGCAACTTTCTATAAACTCAAAGAGGCAAGTTCAAGCCCTCATGAGTGCTAAAGTCTTCTCGACTGAAGACAGTAAATCCCTATACCAGCCTGTGGAGGAGCTGTTCTATAGTCAGACTGATCTGTGTTGTGAAAAATCACTATAATATACAGCACCTGAGGTGTTTGCAGTACTGAATCGTTGGTTTATAGTAAGGTTTTGGACTCATTTTACCAAGAGAATTGTTAAAATATGAATGTTAAAACATAATTTTACCTATAATATTTCTGTATGTTGTATCTTTGTAATGTATTACGGACACTAATGGGCTTTTTTTTTGTAAAAAGTTTGCCGTTTTTAGAGACAGATTTTTCTTGCATATGACCTCTTAATCTTTTAAAATCACAAATTGCTGGATGTGTGCTTAAACATTTGTGTTTGGTTTGATACCTGCTTTACACAGTATGATATCTCTGACACACTGAAAGTGTTTGCTAAAATATTCTGTAAATTACTCATGATATGGATGGATGCCTTTGATTATTGACTTATAAATTCATAATTGAACATAAATGAATTTATAAATTCATAATTTAATCTATAAATAATAAATATTGAACAGTTCTTTGTGCACTGCAAAGTCATATCCTGTGTGTGTGTGTGTGTGTGTGTGTGTGTGTGTGTGTGTGTGTGTGTGTGTGTGTGTGTGTGTGCGCACGTGCGGCCGTCCTTTCATATCTCACTAGGCCGTAATCTGGCCTGGTTTTTCTTCTCCTCAGTCCCAGCTGCTCCCATGCTCCAGCTGGAGGAATGCTGCACTCAGAACAACAGCGCCACGTTGTCATGGAAACAGCCGCCACTCTCCACCATCGCCGTGGATGGCTACATTCTGGAGCTGGACGATGGAAACATGGGGCCGTTCAGGGTAGGTTTCCCTGCGCAGGTACTCTTTTGTCTCCGCCCGTTAGGATTTATCTGTCGACTTTAATATAAGACAGACATTACTTTTACTTGGGAAAAGCTCAACAGGGGAATCTTTGTTGGATTTACATTTAAATTACAAGACAACAAGTGGAAAAAAAGGACCAGTTAGAGTAATAATTTACCTTTAGAGAACACCACCCGTCTCTCTCTCTCTCTCTCTCTCTCTCTCAACAAAGACTTCTTCATTCGCTGCCATGGAGGACACCAGCTCAGCCAGGGGAATGTGAAAGGAACGCTTTGTCGCCTTAAATCGCTCTCTCGTACCACGCAGCTCTGAGTGATATTAGAGCAGCTCATGTGACATACTGTAGGGACACGACGTCAGGAGAAAGGGTCTGTAATGTAGCTGCCAGCTGGGATGATCCCGTAGGAAGTGTGATCTGGGATCAAAGCGGTAGCCAAACCCTCTCCAGAGGTGCACCATGTAATCTATCCAGCTAAGACCCTCCTCAGTTCTCTATACATCCAGGCCCCTGCTTTGTTATAATGGCAACTTAAACCCCCTGAACAATACTCTAAGTACAATGGCAGAGGATATCTGTGTCCCGCCTCTAAACCTGTAAAGTGCATAAAATTCAATCTGGGTGATCTTTCTACTTTGTTAAACGGATGTTAAACTTTGGAATGAATCCCCTGGCCAAGTAGTTAAGGAGATAGATAATAGAGTTAGTAGATAATCTCATATTCCCCAATTTTAGATAATTTATTCATCTAGAAAAGTATGCAAAAACAGCCTAGGGTTTAAAGGGTTAACAGAGCCTCGAAACACAACTAGATCCAAATGTAGTCCCCATATTTCAATCTCAGCCTTCTCTCAAATGTTGCCATCTTCTAATAGCTCCTAAAAAGCACACCATGTCTATCAGAATCCTCTAAACAACATAATGAAAGTGGTTTGAATTGAATGTTCTGTTTGTGTAAGTGTGTTATTGACTTTTACACTTCTTAGAACTGTAAACAGATGTCAACTTTAGGGCTTTGTGAGTAGACAGAGCATCAGCTAAACACTCTCTGTGTAATGCGAATGGTCCAGCAGCTGTTTGTAGAGGCATCCTGTTTTAATTTGATCTCTGAAGCCAGCTGTCTGTCTGAATGAGCCTTCATCCTTCTGTCTTAATCACAACTGTTGCATAAGAGGGTGATCATTTACATCCAATCTGCCAACAGATTCGCCAACTGCATCCGCTGACTGCTAATTGGTTAGCAGTCGATGCCAAATTATGTTACAGCTTGGAGACATTTCATCTGAATTTTAACTGTTAGCCGTTAACATTTAACTGTTCAGACTTAATATGGTATTTATTGTGTTTAAAAGTCCAGTGTGTAACGTGTTGTTCATTATCAAAATCTGTGTTGCCCAAACTTGTCCTTTTTCATGAATATTTACCTCCACCATCAATTCCAAGTATTCCTTTTGGCTTGGAATTTTACATTTGCATGCATGAACTGGGGTAGACGCTCCATATTCATGCGCCATCTTGAAATACGTTAGCCGGTAAGGGACATACAGGACATACTGCTCCGCCTTTCATGTTTTCGCTGTCCCATGATAAACTCACAGGTGCTGCTAATTGCTAATGGGTATCGTAGCTTCCCGGCCTCGGAAAACATGGAGGACCACACATATTCAAAATCCAAATTTCAGGAACAGGAGTCTTCTTCTTTGCCCCCAGAAAAAGAAAAAGGATATTTAAAAGAGCAAGAGACCAGCGTGAAGGCTACCGTAGCCGTAATACTGTACGTACTTCGAACTGCGTGGTGCGAGAGAGTTGATTGCGATATATGATCTCAACGCTAGATGGGAGAAATTCCTACACATTGGACCTTTAAGTTGACTGTTTTACTAAAGGTTTTTGTATGCTTTAAATTGTCTTTAACTTGAACCTGAGTCATTTTATGTCATACCTATATCTGGTGCTACATTTTGCCAAAAAACTATTTACTTTCCGATTTGTGAGAGGGAAGTTTTCCTTTCTCCTCTGAGTCATCAAGGCTCGCCAACGCAGCACCACACTGAGCTTGGCAAGTTGTGTGTCCCCATGTCTATTTATACTCCGGTGTGGGCTGCCTCACCCACGCTGAGTTGTACAAACTCACACTCTCGCTTATTACACTCAACCGTCCCAAATCCAAATGGGACGCTCCTTCAGAGGCAGAGTCGTGCGGGTTAAAAAACGAAGCAGGGCTCTCTCTGTGTCATATTTACGCACTTGATGTATCTGCCACCTTAACAGGAAGCATTTGTGTGTCTTTACAGGAAGTGTACGTGGGGACGGAGACCATCTGCACAGTGGACGGGCTCCACTTCAACAGCACATACAAGTCCAGAGTAAAGGCCTTTAATGCCAGCGGAGTGGGCCAGTACAGCAAGACGCTGATCATGCAGACCTCTGAGAGTACGTTAAGCATCTTTTCCTTCTCATACTACTAATATGGCTGTATGTCTTTAAGGGAAAAAAAACACTCTCAAAACAGAATTCATTTATTCGTTCAGTCTGTATTTAGAATAATATTGTCAAAAAGTTAGAGTCCAGATAGAGCCGAGACTCAAGTCTGCGTTGCCAATAGAATAGACTCATCCATGCTTCTTCACTGGCAGTACTGAACTCAGCCACCTGCATGTATTTCTTATTAAGCAAGCAACCTTTATCGACAGTATTTATCTACACTTTTAAAAGCAGCAGGTCAGAAGAAGAGCCTGGCAGATTTATCTGCCAATAAGTGCCAAGAAATGGCAAACTAGGTTTGAGTTGATTGAGAAACAACACTGAAATCAGTTTGTCACTTGGTGTTCCTTTTTTTCAGCACTTTTGCTTCTCCAAATGCCTGCCACATGTTTGTTACTGTATCCCTGGGTTTCCCAGGTGTTGTAACACCGTTCTTACTCTTTGTTGTTATTGTACACATTTTCTTTTGCATGATTAGATCCTGAAAAGTTTCTTGGTTACATTTCTCTTGATATCGTATTGGATTTATGCCATGACGAATCCAATCTGATTGCCCAGGATGTTGTGCTCTAGCAAACAGCTGGCAGGTATTTTATCACAGGTCTAATAACGGTAATAATATAATTTCGTAGTTACTATCACTTCCTGAGATCACAGACTAGAGTCCCGGCTCAGTTTCCTTCTTCTTTTGGATGTGAAGCGTTCATTAACAGCACAACATTTTGACTTATCTTACAAAGATCTTAAGAATAATAAATTGTTGCTGCCAGACTTAAGCCTTGCATCTTCAGAAAGACAACTTCTTAGAAATTTAGGGGAAAGGAGAACATATTTGGCCACTTCTTTTGCACTTTTTTTTTTTTCTTATTTCAGATTTAAAACCATGCACTTTGAGTTTTTTAATGATGGGTTCAAAGAGATATCAAAGCGGGCCATCAAACATCCTCATCCTCTTTTTTTTCTTTCATGTAACACAAACATAATAACAGTAAAAGCCTCCAAAATATCGATTGCAAGGTTTTAAACCAAAAGCAGTAGCAGGATGTGAACTCTGTTTGAGGGTGTGTTTGAGCCTTTAAACCAGGTACATCCAGTAGCAGATGGTTTGTATATAATCCACCCATGTGCTTGCTTTCCCATTAGTTAAATGCTGCTCTGCACACAGGGAAGCTTGTCATCCATCAGTGGACCTGAAAGCGCCAGACAGCCTCCCTACCTGGCAGAGAGAGCACTCAGCAGCTGCTGGGGGCTGCACAAACTGATCTAACCACTCAGTGTTTTTGCAGAGATCTGTCATCCTTCACCTGGACAACTGGGCTTTGATTTTGTCGGTTTTATTTCCCGCATGGAAAGGAGGACGTTTCTCCATCAGAACCGTCTTTTCCTTTATTTTCGTGCTTGTTCTTTTGGAGGCTCCCCTGATCTGTTTCTAGGAACTCTTTGCTTTTGTTTTTAAGGATCTCATCTGTGCTGTTTGGGCTGCCTGATCAAACCTGGTTTTTACCCTCTCCTCCATCCCTCCCGACCCCTCTACACTGTCTGCTTTACTGCTTCGCTACGCTCTACTCCTCCTTCCCTCTTTTATTTCTCCCCTCTTCCCTCTCCTTCTCTACTCCCCCCTTCATTTCACATTCCAGCTGGACTCCCTCCATGTGATATTCAATCTATAGGCACAGGTATGGACGGCTCTCATTGCTGACTGTTTCCACACTAATCCCCCCTCGTCGCCATTGCTTGTGTCATCAGTGCAGTGCTTCACTCTCAAACCAGCAGGTGGGCAGTTTGCTGCTCTGTGGGCTGCACTTATTAAACATTCGCTACAAGCTTCTAATAAATGTCTTTGTTTTATTTCCTTTGGGAAATAAAGCTATGTAATGAAACTTTACTGCACATGGTGACACCAATGAAAGATGGTGGACAAGCAAGTCCAGTGGAGCCCATATAAAGCGCAAACATGCATCTGTTAAACTCCCATATTTCTCTGTGTAGAGTATAGAGCTATGTTAATTTACAACCCTGTGTCAAACTGTTTGCAAAGTTATTAGCATTTGATGTAGCCTGCTGCTTGCAGTGTAAGGCTTTGCAAGAGCTCACAGAAAGTGAAAGGGTCAGCTCACCCAAATTACAAAAACCAAAACGAACCCCTAGTGATGTCAATCCATGCAGATGGTTGTGGTTTTATTTGCTGAGGTTTTAAATCGACACCACCAACCCAATACAATTAATGGAAATTTAGAATTTTCTTTGTGCTGCATAAATTAAAGCAGTATTAAATTAAAATGTTTGCCACTTGGGGGCAGTGCTACATTGACATATTATCATCCTATAAAGTTTATGTGACCAACAATTACCAAATATTTGCATATTTACACTTTCAGTAGATGCAGAACAGCATGATCATTCAATTGAAGTCGTGTTTCTGTCCATCTGGTGAATGTAGGTCCATTAAGCTCTCACAAAGACCATAAGATGCAGCTCAAAACAAACGGCAATTATCGTTTCCAGACTGTCTGACACAGGTTTTATATTATATTATTAAGATTATTAAGATTAAGTTATAAGTTAAGTTGTAGAGTATGTTAAGAATTAACCATAAGAATATTAAACATAATATTGTTAGTGAATCTTCTTCTCATCTTCTTTCATATAATTATAATTCCTTTCATTAAGTGTTTACAGTGTAACTTCCCCTCATCTAACCTCCAGCCTCTAGATTCATGTCACTGTCTTTTTAAAGTCATGACCATTGCATCAGGTGATATTATTGATGCTAAACAACAGCGTGTGTAACTCTCCCTGTGTGTGTGTGTGTGTGTGTGTGTGTGTGTGTGTGTGTGTGTGTGTGTGTGTGTGTGTGTGTGTGTGTGTGTGTGTGTGTGTGTGTGTGTGTGTGTGTGTGTGTGTGTGTGTGTGTGTGTGTGTGTGTGTACACGCAGTCGCTTGGTTCACCTTTGACCCAGCCTCCGCTCACCCGGACATCGTCCTCTCCAACGACAACCTGACGGTGTCGTGCAACAGCTACGACGACAGGGTGGTCATGGGTAATTCTGCCTTCTCCCGCGGCGTTCATTACTGGGAAATGACCGTGGATCGCTATGACAACCACCCAGACCCGGCTTTTGGGATCGCTCGGGCCGACGTGCTGAAAGACGTGATGCTGGGGAAGGACGACAAGGCCTGGGCCATGTACGTGGACAACAACCGGTCCTGGTTCATGCACAATAACTCACACACTAACAGGTAAGGAGTCCAAGTCTTATTTCATATAAAAAAAATACTAAAAGCCCTGCATTCAATACAGGGAATGTGAACTGATTTGTGTTTGTGGTCCATTGATAAAAGACCGTAAGATGCAGCTGAAAGCTCCAGAAACAGCTAATAAGCTCAGACTTTTTTGTTGTTGTCAATGACTATTTCCAAGTTCAAGAATAAACTCTGACGTACAGTGTTTCAACTTTTGTATTTTGGGTGAACTAACCCTTTATAAGAGACAAACTAAGAATTTATTTTAAAAAGTACCAATAAAAAGATATAGTAGGGGCTGCCTCTAGCTCACCCAGTAAGAGCGTTCGCCCCATGTTGCCTGAGTCCCTTTGCTGCGTGTCATCCCCCATCGCTCTCCCCCTTTCATGCCTATCCACTGTCACTATGTAAGAAAGGGAAAAAGCCCCCAAAGATAATCAAAAAATGAACATATAGTATAAGTAGCAATACAACAATTCAAAAACACTCTATCACAAATAAAAGTCCTGCATTCAAACTTACTTGCGTAAAAGTACAGAAGTATTATCAGCAGATAAAGTATCAAAAGTAAAATTACTACTACTGCAGAAAAAAATGGCCCCTGTGGTCAATGTGTGAGCAGCATTTTAAGGTTGTAGCTGCTAGAGGTGGAACTAGATTGAACTACTTTACGTACAGTTGGCTAGTTTTGTCGAGTGGTTCCCAACCTAGGGGTTCGGGCCCCTCCAAAGGGTCACCTTTGAAACACTGGATCATTTTATCTCTTTGGGTCTCAAACAGTTATTCAAATGAAACCAAGTTTAGAGGGGAAATGTCTGCCTGGTGTAACTGCTAACAACTCATAGATCTCTGACATATGACACAGGGTTTTTTGTAACAAGCCAAAAAAGTTGGGAACCACTGGTTTAATCTTTAACAATGTGTTGTATTTCATAAGATCTTGATACTCTTTTTTTTTTTTTTTTTTTTTTATAATATCTAAATCTGAAATGTTACAAGTAACTAAAGATGTGACATAAATGTAGTTTT
Source organism: Perca fluviatilis (assembly GCF_010015445.1). Taxonomy (NCBI): domain Eukaryota; kingdom Metazoa; phylum Chordata; class Actinopteri; order Perciformes; family Percidae; genus Perca; species Perca fluviatilis. Next base: position 11,134,295 of record NC_053131.1, on the reverse strand, counting down.
TCAAATGTGGAGTAAAAACTACAATATTTGAATGAAAATACTCAAGTAGAGTACAAGTACCTCAAAATTGTACTTGAGTACAGTACATATACTTTTTAGCTCTGTTAGCATTACAGTTACAGGATGGGAGGACAAATATTCTGCAGGATGTAACTGACAAAAGCAGCAGTATATCTGTCATATCTTCAGTAAATTTCTCTGGTGCAGGACGGACGGCGGCATCGGTAAAGGAGCTACAATAGGAATTCTACTGGACTTCTCACGCGGCATCCTCATCTTCCTCATCAATGATGAGCAGCAGGGTCCAGTGGCTTTTGAAGGCTTGGAGGGCGTCTATTACCCCGCTATCAGTCTCAACCGAAATGTCCAGGTACCGACTGATATTGTGTGTATGTATGTACGGTATGTATGTATGTATGTATGTGTATATATATATATATATATATATATATATATATATATATATATATATATATATATATGAACTGTGGCTACACATTTAATTTAAACTACTTCCATTTCTGAATTGGAAAATTGGAAAATGAATCCCTTAACATACAGATTTATCCTTTTTGTTTTTCCTCAAGTGGCTTTAAATAAATGAATGAATGCTTATTAAGATTGATACCACTCTCATGTCTGTGTTAATATGAAGCTTCAGCCTGTTAGCGTACAGAAAAAAAAACTCCTTTTCTACTTTGGTTTTTATACGAATTAAAACACATGAGGGTTAGCTGTTTCCCCCTGTTTCCAGGCCTTATGCTAAGCTAAGTTAGCTGGCTGCAGATAGAAGCTTCATATTAGGGGGGAAAGACATCAAAGTGGTATTGATCATCTCATTTACCCCTTGGCAAAAAAGCAAATAAATATAGAACTTTTCCTTTAAGATTGTTAAATCTTCTTCTTCCAAAATGTATAACTATTTATAAGGTTGTTATAACCTGAGGACACATTATTCATATTGATATTCAGACCTAAGACTCAACTATTTTTATCTATGCACCATTCTATTAAATGGAAAAACAGCTCCAGGGGGTGCTGTTTTATAGCTGTCCCCGGCTCTCCCTCCCCGAGCAGTGCTGCAGGCAGAAACAGAGATTTTTTACTTGTAGATCAACAAAGTATCATATGGGCGCAGTTATTATTCATTAAAACTGCTTTTCAAGTTTTACAAATATGGGCTCAGAGGATTAAACCTTTAAAGAGGAAGCTTCAAAGACTCAACAACAGTTTGCAGCTGAATTTCTTATTGCTCTCAGTCAGTTTTCTGGTTTTTAATGCTGTCTCTGGGTGATGAAAGCCAAGCGCCTCCAAGACAAAACACTTCACTCACTGAGGAAATTGTTCAACAACTCCACCTGCTGGCACAAAACCAACCCTCTTTGCCATGTTTAATATTAACCCATATACTTGTATGTAAATGTTTTTCCAGATCACACTGCATACTGGTCTACCCATCCCTGACTTCTACTCTCCCGGAGACGCAGATCCCGCTGACTCTGTGTGCTAAAGACTCACCACCACCACCGGCTAGGGAAAACCTCTCCAGGATTTCCTAGGGTTCATCATGCTAGTCAATGACTATGATCCAACCCTCCCCCTTTCCTTCCCTCCCCCTCCCCCTCCCCACCTCCTCTTGTCCCCCTGACCGACTGACCCCATGACTCTCTGTAAGAGGCCCCATCCAGCGCTGAGCCATGCCTTTATCATGCCTAAACCTTGGACACATGAACTATCTGCAGGACAAAAATGGACCGTGCTTTGCAATGTGTACCTTGTATTTTGACCAGATTTACAGTTGAGGAAGATGAAATCCTGTTATAATAATCTCAAACTGATGAACTTGGAATTATGTGCAGGGATCAGAATATCTGTTTAAAGGAATGGTTTGATATTTTGGAAAATATACTCATTTCCTTTCTTGCAGAGGGTTAGATGAGAAGATTGACACTAAATTTGAAGCTAGTGTTAGCAGTCAGTTGGCTCAACCTCAAACAGGGAAACGGCTAGCCTGGCTCTGTCAAAAGTTCACAAATATGTCGCCCAACCACTTCTAAAGCTCACTTATTAAACTACTCTATCTCATTTGTTTAGTCTGTACAAAAAAATGACGTGTAAAAATGACATGTTGTGGTTTTAAGGGCACAAATATAGTCACATAACACCAGATAAATAAAACCAGAATGTCTCGTTTTTACATTTCAATTTTAAACTAACAAGTTGTACTGTAATGTGCTAATTAGTGAGCTGTAGAGATGCTGCTAGCCTGGCTTTGTCCAAAGCAGGCTAAGCTAACAGCCTGCTGGCTGTAGCTTCATATTTAGAGTACAGCCAATGAAAGTGGTATCACTTTTCCTAAAATATTGAACTTTTTCTTTTTAAGGAAGGAGTTTGTTTTGTAAATGAGTTGACTTGGAAAAATTTGCCCCCAGCATACCATCAGCATACAGTTCAGTATATCTTATTCTTCTTTCTTATTTTACATTAACAAGCACAATATCCTGTATATATTACTTTCCTGCCGTCAGTCTCGAACATCCTGACACATTTAAAACACCAGGGAGACCATGAGAGGGGGTCTTTTGTGTGTTTGTGTGAATGTGTGTGAGGTGGGGGTGGATCGGTTGAGGCAGGTCAGCAGCTGCTATCCTCCCTGCACCAGAACTCTCAGCCGCGTCACTGTCCTATCCTCACCTGTGTACCTGAGACGCTTTTCTTATTGGCTTAGCTTGTGTGATCCTTCTGTATCGTCTGTAATTTAAAAAAAAATTATATATATATATAATTTTTTTTACAGCATCGCCATGTAAAATGCTACTGGAAGCGAGGCCTTCTTGCAGCCTTTCTTTGCGGTGCAGTTCTCAGAACAGGAGGGATGGATTTTGGTTTAATGTATCATAAAAGCGGGCTATTCCGTGTGTTGACAATGGGTTAAAGATGATGACTGTGAAGCTCTTTGAATAAGGTGCTACAGCAGCTCGCTTCATTCTGGCTTTTTTTACTGTAGGTGACTGAATCCTGGTAGTTTTGTAATATTGTTATTGAAATGATCTATTACAAAGAGGTGTATAGCTAAGTAAGTTATTGATGTTCAGCATTGTTTCTTTATTTCATGTATAGTTATAAACAGAAGGAAAGAAAGTGTATCTTTTTGTCCCTTTTGAAAATGTAGTTTGGAGTTTTTGAGGCTTTTCAGTAATCGTGAGAACCAGTTTATGTCAGACTAAAGCAACAGGAACGGTGATGATGTACTGGGATGTTCCTGTGGCATCGCATTTGGGCAACAGCCTCAACATGCAACAATGAAGCCATGCTAGCAGCTCTGCCAATGCTGTACAGTGGTGCTTTGAGATAAATGCTAACCCTAGCATGCTAACATGCTCACAATGACAATACTAACATGCTGATTTTTATCGGGTATAACGTTTACCATGTTTACCATTGTAGTTATTTGCTAATTTGCAGTATACACAAAGTACAGCTCAGGATGATGGGAATGTCATTAATGTTGCAGGTATTTGATCATAAATCAAATTCTATGGCAACATTTTTTGACCTGATGATCACCAACAATTTATCCGGGAAGGAACCATTATTGTGTGTACCAAACTTAATTGCAATCCAACCAACAGTTACTGAGATATTTCACTCAAAACCACAAATGTCAACCTCTTGGCAATGTTTGTACAAGATGTCTTATGAATCCATCCAATAGTTGCTGAGATATTTTAGTCTGGACCAAAGTGGTGGACGGACCGATCGACATGGCTATCCCTGGAAACAGAGCAATAGCATGGCTTAAAAAAAAAAAAAAAAAAAAGTAACTGAATTGTTGGACTGGAACTGTTGCCCTTTAAGTTGCCCAGAAACTTTTCCCAGTGCATCGTCGCTTTGAGACATACCGTACATGTCTAGCATACACATAAGGTGCTATCCTGTGTTTGAGCTTCATGGGTGTGCCTTTTCTCCTCTTCAATACCCACAATATTATGAAACTTTGCTACAAACTAGATTAATTGCTTCAGCGGAGTCAATTGTAACATCTGTGATGCCTGACTTTACCTGCTGCTACATATTTTTTCTATCGGCAAAAGGGCAAACTCAACAATAACCATGTTTGTTATGAATATAATACCCACAGTATTGAAGGGAATATTTAGGGAGGTTTTTTTTTTTTTTTTTTTTTTTTTTTTTTTTTTTTTTTTTTTTCTTTTCTTTCTCCCCTGGATTAATATTGATTGTAAATCATCCAAGATATATGGGTTATGATATATGGCCGCTAAAATGGCTGCACACAGTAAACTATATGCTGTAGTTTTCAGTAAGGTATGTGCATGAGTGCTGACAATTGTGATAAACCAGACTACTACAGCGTTCAGCAAGTTGCACGGCCTTTGCTGCAAGGATTCAAGCTTTGATCGACGCAACGTTTAATTGGTGGATTTTCGTTCAAGCCTTTTGTTCGGTCCGTAATTATAAAGTACAAAAGCAGCCCATTTAGCAGAGGGACACTGAGCTCGGACAGAGACAAGTGCCATTATCACAGCATTACATAACCTCAGATTCCAGGACAAATAAACCAAATGGCTTTAGTTCAATAAATCACTTCATTAAGGGGATTTTCCACATGTCCAGTAGGAGATGACACACACATATTTTACTTTTCAACACAAATGATCTTCTCATGGAACATTTTCGGTGTGAATAAGTGAGGTTATATCTTTGATTGACAAATAACATAAATGTGTTTTTTCTCTACTGAGCGGGGTGCTGATGTTAAAAAGTGTGTGATTGTAACATTTATTCTTTCTAAACCAGCCAAATACACTTAAAATGATATTAAACTTAGACCGGGGGATGATTTAAAGTCCATCCTACAGCCTCGTCAGACTTTTATGAATTATTAGAAACGTACACACAGTCGCTGGGCGATACTGGGTGTTATATATCCAAATGTACATACATATGTGTGTGAGTGTGAGTGTGTGTGTGTGTGTGTGTGTTACCTGCATTATAACCTCATTTTAACTCCAAAGTGATTTGTTTTGCCCTATTTGATCAGAGATGGAATGTCATCACTCGATATTATTATTTACAGTGATGCTGAAATATGTCTATGGAGAATTTTATGACTATAAAATGAACATCATTATTACTATGATTTGGGTATTATGATTGTTATGATTATATGTCTTTCATTACCATATTACTGCTATTATTATGATGATCTGAAGTGTAATATGAGCCTATGTTTTATTTTTTGTATTTGTGAATATTCAATAAATAGGTGTCAACAAGGTCTTATGTTGCCTGGAATATCTGTCTCTCTGTCTGTATTTTCTTTGTTTTACAACAGTGAATCAAAGTAGATTAAATGTGGCAATATATCTGTCTATCTATCAATACTTTATATATATACTATACTTAAAAATGGGGTAATTCATTATATCATTCAACGATATCCTTTTTTCATTATTGAGAATAACTGTTTCTTTTTGTTTTCATACAACTATCATTCATTTTGAATGAACTTAGAATAAAATATGACTTATAAGTTTAAATCATAGAGATTTGTGTGCACCTAAACTGCACAAAACCTCCAGTCCTCGTTATGTGTAGTCTCTCTGTGCATCTTTTTCCTGCTCTGAGCTCTGCAGCTCAGCAGGGGCCGGCCAAGGAAACACCCTCCCCCTGCTTCTCACCAATGAAACGCAGCAAAAGGAGGAGACTGCTTCATGAAAAACTGCCACCATCTTACCTTTCAACTTCACTTCCAGCCTGGACAACTACAGGACAGAGCTGCCGGCCCAAGCATGGCGACCCCTCTCACCGACCAGGAAAAGCGCAAGCAGATCAGCATCAGGGGGATTGTGGGAGTGGAGAATGTTGCAGAGCTGAAGAAGGGCTTCAATCGTCACCTGCACTTCACTCTGGTGAAAGACAGAAACATTGCAACACCCAGGGATTACTACTTTGCCCTGGCTCACACTGTGAGAGATCACCTGGTGGGGAGATGGATCAGAACACAGCAGTTTTACTATGAAGCTGACCCAAAGGTAAAGATCAGAGGTTTCGGTGTTTCATACTGGAAATATACATCCCACATAATACTTCTGAGTATCATTCAACTGCAAAACGCCACAAAGTATCTCAAAATACAGATAACCGTCAACTAAAATATCCTGAAGCCTACAATGCAAATAATATCATATACACTTAAAATTATAGGCTTTGATATATGTTTCAGGCTGTCCAAAAACTGACCAAAAATATATATATGTATTTCACATGTAGATGACATTTGAACTTCCTTTTTCAAACCTGTTCTATAAAATGTGTTCAGAAAATATTGCTCCGACTGCATTTCAAATCCCTTCTGCATGACATGAAGAGCATATCATTTTACATGTTTTTGACATTTTTATGGGAATTAGTCTTGAGCAATGTTTTTCTGTTCTATAAAACTTTCCACATTTTCAAGACCTACAATATTTTTAGTTCACTGCGTCATGTTTACACTGCTACAGTAGGTAAATGTTTGCTTATATTTCGGTTTCATTCATTTGCTGCTCAGCTCTGCACGGCATTTTCTTCACCTTCAAGCCACAAACTAAGTATATCACAATAATGTAGTTAATATTAGATTTAGACAGTCTCTGAAAAGATGAAATCTGTGCAAAGAAACATGATTTTTTTTTCTTTTCTTTTCTTTTCTTTCACATTCATGTTCAGAGGGTGTATTATCTGTCTCTGGAGTTCTACATGGGCAGGACGCTCCAAAACACCATGATCAACCTGGGGCTGCAGAACGCCTGCGATGAAGCCATCTACCAGGTCAGACAGAGTTTTATAGGAAATAGAGGCTACAACACCACACATGCACATAATGACTGTGCTCATTTTACAACATTTTGCTTTTTAATACATTTGTTTTTTTTAATAGTAGGCTTTTATGTTCCCCTGTGCTGTAGCTCGGCCTGGACATGGAGGAGCTGGAAGAGATGGAGGAGGATGCAGGTCTGGGGAACGGAGGCCTGGGCAGACTGGCAGGTAAAAAGACACAGAGAGAATGAGAGGAAGGGTATATATTTCTATCCCCTCTCCTCTAAAATAATTCAAAGTTGCAGGAAATGTTTTTAAAGTTCCACTAAATGAGTCCAACACCAGCCATGCTTGCATGCAAACACTTTATCTCTAGTACAACAATACTCCATTGTAATTTCTAGGCTATTTTGGCAGTTGTCCATCAAATACCTCTGTGCGCCTATTGAATGTTTGAAGCAACTTTCGGCCACAGAAATGTTGCAACAGAATGTGTAAATGAGCATTGCACCATGAACTGTCATTTTGTGTCTACATTCAGCACTACAGACTTTTTATTTTGAGTTTATGTGTAATCATGAATAATTCTTTTCTGCACACAGCATGTTTCTTGGATTCGATGGCCACCTTGGGTCTTGCAGCATATGGTTATGGCATTCGATATGAATATGGAATCTTTAACCAGAAGATAAGAGACGGCTGGCAGGTAACTGCACATCAGCTGTTAATCAATTGTCTTTTACCTTCAAAACACAGTCTTATAAATAAAATTTGACCTAAAATGACTAGATATCTCTGATACAAGCGCACCCATTTCTCTCTCCAGAGATCATAGATCCTTTCTTATCTTTTACTTTGAAATTCAGGATTTTGTTGTCGGCCCATGTTCATGCTATGAGGAGTCAAAGTGGAGTGGGGCCAAGGTAGAAATGAATTGGGTCAGAATACATCACAAGCTAATCATTAACAGTAATTTACAGACACTGCAGTGGTGCAAGCTCCTGGCAGAAGCTGGTGTTGGTTGGTTTTAGATGGGGGGGGGGGGATATTGTGTATCTTGTGATAAGGGATCCCCAAACTCCAGGCTTTTGCCCTTTTGAATTCTCCTGGTTATTTGCTGTTCAAACCCTCAGTGTAAACATGTACCTCTGAACTGGATTTAAGCTCAGTGTTTTCTCACTGGGTTGCACGAACCTATACGTTTAATCCCTGCCGCTATTGAATAGGAAGTGAAAGTTGGTGCTTTTTATTCAGCACTTAACACAAAATATAATCAAATGGTGCAATAAGTTGGCTAATTTACAAAAGGGAAGTCCTTTTTCTTACCTCCATAAAGAGGTCAGAGGTCAGTTTAGAGTCTTGCTCAACGCCTCTTCTTTCTCTCTGGACTCCTGCTACTCCCAACAAGTAAAATCCTATTGAATCTTTTTATTGAACTCTTTGCTCTGTCTGATCTATTGTAGGTGGAGGAGGCAGATGATTGGCTGAGGCATGGAAACCCGTGGGAGAAAGCCCGTCCAGAGTACATGTTGCCCGTTCACTTCTATGGACGAGTAGAGGAGACGAGAGGTGGCTCCAAATGGGTGGACACTCAGGTACGGAGATATGTATAGATTACAGCAGACAGGGATATTTTGTTGATAGTAGTTTAGTATCATGGATGGGATGACTGAACAGGCCTACCGGGTACATGCCCAGGGGCCCCTGGACCGGAGCCTCTGTGTGAAGTCACTAACAATTATTGTTGGAAATTCAATCAAATGACCACAAACCTTTACAAAGAGACGCAAAACTACCACAACGAGCTGCAAAGCGTCTAAAAAGACACAGAATGACCACAAGGAGGAACAAAACCACTACAGAGATGCAAGACCACTAAAAAAAAAATGTGCAACACGACCACAAACGGACACAAAACCACTACAGAGATGCAAGACCACTAAAAAAAAAATGTGCAACACGACCACAAACGGACACAAAACAACTAAAAGTGACTCAAAACAACCACATTTCACATGTCTGTGTCCAGGGGCCATTGTCTCATACTCGGTACATGGCTTTGTTTGGAGTTACACATAGTCATTATTTATTGATATTATTTCATGTTAGAATTTTTAAGGTGGTTTATTTGTTTATTATTGCAAAGAACCACAAGGGCTTGTGAGTCACACATTTAAAAAAAAATTTTGTACGTACTCCATTCAAAATTCTCTAAACCTGCCCCTTGGTAAGATTTCAGATTTTTCTTTCCCGCTTTGTCTTCCTGCTGACTCACTGTTTTCACTTTTATTCACGCAGGTGGTTTTGGCGATGCCCTACGACACCCCCATCCCCGGCTACATGAACAACACTGTAAATACCATGAGGCTGTGGTCCGCCCGCGCTCCCAACGACTTTAACCTGCGAGATTGTGAGTGCTAAAGGGCAATTCTGACCACCTCTAATGTCAAACCCACTTTTGCAGAACAGTCTGTGCATTTCCTTTTTTAGTTTTCAACAGAAACGCTTTGCAAGAAAGAAGGAAACCGCTGCAACACTGGCACCTTGCGAAAAGATGTCTGTGTTGCAAAATGGCTCAAATGTTGTGGTTTCTTCTCCTGCAGAGTTTAATCTTTGACTTTAAATTACACTATAATATAAAACCTGTAAATGTAACTAAAAAAAACCACTGCACCTGTCTGTAGTTAACGTTGGAGATTACATCCAGGCTGTTCTGGACAGAAATCTGGCAGAGAACATCTCCCGTGTTCTCTACCCCAATGACAATGTAAGTTGATTGTTTTATTGTCATTAAGCACATTCTGATTTGTCTACGCAACAATATGCAAAATAAGTGTTACTGCAATACTAATGCCTGAACATTTTGCATCACAAGATCATTTTCTCTAGTGGTCAACACACTGATAATGTGTTCTGTCCGGGAAAATGTCTATTGTACTATAACCAAGGCCATGGCCATCTCTGTGGTCTTTATATATGTTGTAGTTCTTTGAAGGAAAAGAACTTCGTCTGAAGCAGGAGTACTTTGTTGTGGCGGCCACCCTCCAAGACATCATCCGCCGCTTCAAGACCACTAAGAAGGGCTCTCCTGGCCGAACCTCCTTCGAGAGCTTCCCGGAAAAAGTAAGCTTCAAAATCAGCCATTTATTGATCAATGCAAAAGGCTCAAGAAGTGAAGGAAAGGAAATGAGGTATGCTACTTCACTTCTTTTCTTAACCTCAGTTATGGCTAGAGGTGATCTGGTGGTATTTGATCTTGACATCTTTTCTTCCGTTTTTTTTTTTTTTTAAACTAGAAAAGTTAAGAGGAGATAAGCATTACCATAAAACATATTGTGATATTTTCACTGCTTTGTCAAATGTGTTATTGGCCTGGAAAGAAAATGTGTTACAATAAAAGCACCCATTGTTTCACAGCACCAAGTGTGAATATATCTGCAAAGTGAGAAACCCTGCAGAAGTAATTGTGATTTTGTGCAAAGTTGTGGCAATTTGTGTCTTTAATTCAAAGGTAATTTCAGATATGAGAGCCCAGCAGCTCAGTGTTTTTCATTTCAGCGTTTCACAGCTGCGCTTCTTTAATCTCCTGTTATTCTGCAACAGTTAGAGGAGGTAAAATCAATAAGAAGGTGTCAGTACAGAATGTCGTGTTTTCCAGGTTGCCATCCAGTTGAATGACACTCATCCGGCCATGGCCATCCCCGAGCTGATGAGAATCTTTGTGGACATTGAGAAACTCGACTGGGACACGGTGAGTAAGAGTCAGAGTTGGTAGATTTGAATTCAACCATTTTTGCTTACTGAGAGTGACTCGAGTGCAACAGGATTAAATGGGGAAATCATAGCAAGTAACACAAAGGAGGTTAAAACCACAGAGCATGACAAATGAAACAGACACTCCTGTGTTGCGTAACGTTCATGTGCAACAGGGAAAGTCAGGCAGGTTAAGAAACAAAAAACAGGCAGGCAGAGTTAGTTTTTTTTTTTTTATGTTGCAATATTTGAGATGCAAATTACAGATATGGAGGAAAAGAAAGCAGGAGAGTTTCTTAGATTAGATTGCAAGTGGTTGCAAAGCTCAATTGTGATGTTTAATCAGAGAAAAATAAAAATCTCCCCCCTCCTCCTCCTCTGCAGGCCTGGGAGCTCACTAGGCGCACTTTTGCCTACACCAACCACACAGTCCTCCCCGAGGCTCTGGAGCGCTGGCCTGTGGCGCTGCTGGAGAAGCTGCTGCCCAGACATCTGCAGATTATCTACCGCATCAACCAGGTCCACCTCGATGTACGTACTGGGGCTCAGACACTGGCAGAAACCGAGAGATTGTGTTTTATTGACTGAACACACGCGCTGTGACACGTGAATGTGATCTCCTAAAGGTGTGTCTGTGTCTGTTCTGTCACTGCAGATGATTGCATCTCTCTATCCAAAAGACATGGACAAACTGAGGAAAATGTCTCTGATCGAAGAAGATGGATGCAAGAGGGTGAACATGGCGCACCTGTGCATCGTGGGATCTCACGCCGTCAACGGAGTTGCTGAGATACACTCCAACATCATCAAGACTGACGTGTAAGCCATTTCACACACACACACACACATCTTCAAAACACAAGTCTAGGGCTGCGTATTGTTAAAAAAATGTAAAGATAACGATACAGATACCTTGAATTTAATGCCGGTTCCTGAACGATACGTTTTTCGATACAATTTCTTTAAAATCCATTTTAATAAAAAGAAGTTACAACACTACAAATTACGCTTTAAAAAAAAAACCAGCTCCTTTACACCTATGTGAGGCTCACTGTAGCCTGAAAAAAAACAACACACACACGTGAGCCCCGTCTCTGTGCGTAACGTAGTAGTTTTTCCTGCATGATTTTAATATGTGTAATGTTAGACAGCTAATCCCCACCTTAAGATAATGGTAGAAGCATGCTGCATGCTTAATGGCTCACTGATGAGACTTATTCCTTAAGTATTAAAATTGGTATTGAATGACGAGGCATTTCTCGATACTCGATACTAAGGGGAACAGTACCTTAGTTTGGTAACAAGCCCTAAAACAAATCTGTGAACAAAATAATGGAAACCCTGTAGACTACTAAGACCAATTAGCTATATCTCTATTGGTCATATAGTGGCAAGTGACAAACATTTGTATAAACAAATGAAAAAGAAACCTTGGCAAACTGCATCACCAGAAAAGAATGAAGGTAGCTTAGATAGGCAGACCACTGAAACAATAGCCGAGTTGCTAAAAACCACATCAGTATGTCCTCATAGATAACCACAGGATTGAATCATCTCCTCTGTTACACACTCGCACACACAACTGTATGGTGGGGCTTGAAAGGGCAGGCTGCTGTTAAGAAAACTAAGACGCAAAGACGGATCAAACAGCTGAAAACCTCCTGAGCAGTGAGAAATGAATACGATGTGATGAGTCGATCATCTTTGGTAGTATGATAATGGGACATTCCTGTCATGACCATGGGTTTTGTTTAGTTTCCTGTTTTAATTTTGTAGTGTCTTTTCTTCTGAGCCATGTCCTGTGTGACTTCCTGTGTGTTGTCCTGCCTTTGTGATTGTCTGCCCCGCCCTGATGGGTTTCACCTGTTCATCAGCCCTCATGTCACCTGTCCCTCATTGTGCGCTCCCTTTTGTCAAGTGTCAGATCGTCGTCTCTCCCAGTGTAGTTCCCCTGTCGTGGTTTGCTTTTCTAGTTTTCTCAATGTGTTGGATTTTTGGATTGGATTTCCTGTTGCCTCATTTCCTGCCTGCCTCAGGACGCCTTCTGTTGAAGTGTTTTTTTTTTTCCAAAATAAATGTACACAATGTTCCTGCTGCCTTCTCGTCTGCTCTCTGCACTTTGGGTCCAAATCTGCACCACCCTGACCATACCAGTGTTTTTAAATGTTTTAGTGCGTTTACTATGAACACAGTTTACATCCCAGTTCTCCAGTGTGTTACGAAGGTCAGCAAAAATCTAAACCGTGCATGATTTGTATAGTTAAGGAGACAAAACAAGCTTCCTTTTTACTACCTGATACAAATACTGTATTGGCTTTGGATTGGTTTCTGGATTGTTTTGTCTAATGATGAATAACCTACATGAAGTTTCCCATTTTTTCTTCCGTATTCCACAGATTCCGTAATTTCAGTGAACTAGAACCGGAGAAGTTTCAGAACAAAACCAACGGCATCACACCCAGACGCTGGCTGCTGCTCTGCAACCCTGGCCTGGCTGAGCTCATAGCTGAGGTCTGTTTGAGCTGCCTGAGCAATAAACCACTAAATGATTGAGTGCCAAGAGATGTTGTAGTGGTGAAAACCCTTTGGTCCTCAATCCTATATTCCCCAGCTGTCTTGTGATCAAATCTTGGCATAGCTTTCCCTCCTGAGTCTTTTCCAGCCCGTGTTCCAGTCAGCTTGCCAAATATATATGAGGTGGAGTGTGGTAAACACTGTCGAGTTTGTTTTTGCACACATTTTATTGTGACCTTTTTTAAATGTGTCTTTCAGGTCATCGGGGAGGATTATGTGAAGGACCTCAGTCAGCTAAAGAAGCTGAATGACTTTGTCGACAATGCTGCCCTCATCCGTGATATCTCTAAAGTGAAACAGGTAACTATTGTAGGTACATTTACTGTAAATGCTGCACTGAAGTACAATTTTGAGGTACTTGTACATTACTTGAGCTTCAATTTGAAGCCTCTGCATACCTCTATTCCACTGCGTATCAGTTATTCTAGAAGCTTTGTCTGACATGAAAGTAGTTTAATTATATTGATAAATTGCTAAAATACGTCTTCCATAGCATATCCTGTTTTTCTGTTATACTAATGAATACTTGATGTTGCCATACAGTACATGAAGAAGAATAATAATAATAATAATAATAAATCATAGAGCTTTTCTAGGTACTCAAAGTCGCTTAGTCACATAGTGGAGGCTTTGTTCTAAATGTCCTGTTAAGTCATGAATCCATGCATTTCAACATGAATAGTTGTGTATATATTTCATTATTGCATATTTCTGTATGCAGTAGAAACCATCTCGTAGTTGTTTATAATTTCTGCACATCATAACTGGCACAGACAGCGTAATCGGATGTATTTGTGCTGTGCAGCTTTTAAAGTCAGTATGTGTCAGAACAGGCCTGGGATTCAGCAGCTTCCCCTCACTAGAATAATTCCTTTGTTGCTAAGTAACGTATTTCTGATTTTTCTAACAGGACAACAAGATGAAATTCGCCCAGTACCTAGAGAAAGAGTACAGGGTGAAAATCAACCCATCCTCCATGTTTGACGTCCACGTGAAGAGAATCCACGAGTACAAGCGGCAGCTCCTCAACTGCCTGCACATCGTCGCCATGTACAACCGTATGTGAAATGTCTTAAGTGTTACTAAAATTGCTGGAAGGTTTTACAAGCCACCACAGGGCTCTGTGAGCGCTACATAACATGACACAATCTGACATGTCCTCATGTGGAAGATTCCTCACTTGACCGTTGCTCCGAGCAAGTTAAAACAAACACTAAGAATGAGATGTAAATTTTCCTTTTAACCAAGGGTGGGAATTTCCCATGCAATCATCGGACTGGGATAAACAGAAAATCACTGTCATCAGAAGTTATGTTTTGTGCAACATGCAATACTTTAATGCTGCCTTTCCCTGCATCTAAAACCTTTTCCTTCCTTGAGAATATTCCCAGCAAATATTCCTATAGTACATTTAATTAAAAAATGGAAATTCAGTCTCCTTAAAGTGCATATAACCCCTAACCCAAACAACGGAATAAGACTTAAATTAGTAAGTAAGGGGACAGATCTATCACAAAATAAGTCTACAGCCATGCCAGCAGCTCTGTGAGGCTGTACTATGGCTCCGTGGTGCAATTATTGCAATTGCTCCTGAGGCGGAACATGAATGTCCGTACTACATTTTGTGGCTATCCATCTGATAATTGCTGAGACATTTCACAAAAAAATCAACCTGCTGGCTAATTGAAAAGTCAGGGGATCACCAAAGTCATTAGGATACATCCACTGGGGACCATGAACGTCTGAACAAATTTTCCTGGCAATGACAATTTTAAAGCTATTTCAGTCTGGACCAAAGTGGTGGACCAACTGACTGACCAAAGCCACACTGCTAGCATGGCCTAAAACAACAACAACACACATCAAATTAGAAATAAAAAAAATTAAAAATGAAATCCAAGTGGACAAAATTCCAATTATAGGCAACACTTAATTAAGTTTTAGATTTAAACATGGCCAGAGTTGGAGAGTTAGATCCTAACCCATAGTGTTTTGCAGAGAAGTCATAAGATGTTAAAAATGGCTCCCTGACTTATTTGTAGTCAGTGCAGAGACCTGAGAAATAATACTGCAATGAGACTATATTTCTATTGATTCACCTCTGTTTTTGTTTTCCCAAGGCATCAGAAAGAACCCCACTGCACCTTTTGTACCACGAACAGTGATCATCGGGGGAAAGGTACCAGCTCAGCCACAGCACACACAAAGTTCCAATAAACAGGCCAAGACTGGTGTGATATTTCAGTTTTTACAGGTAGTCCGTGTCCTGTCGCCCTCTGCAGGCTGCTCCTGGTTATCACATGGCGAAGATGATCATCAGGCTGATCACGTCAGTGGCTGATGTGGTCAATAATGACCCTGTGGTGGGAAACAAGCTGAAAGTCATCTTTCTGGAGAACTACAGGGTCTCTCTAGCAGAGAAAGGTACCGTTCAGACAACTTTCTTAAACATATGCACATGTTGCTGAGTGTCCATAACTCAAAAACACACAAGTGCATGGGCATAATGCTCATTTGAAGGGTTTCATATAAAAAATAAATTATGCAATTGGGGCGAACAACTTCCTCAAATGTAATGGATGGTTCACCAAAAAATTGAAAACAACCTCCTTCTCTTCCTCAGTAATACCTGCCACAGATCTGTCCGAGCAGATCTCCACTGCCGGCACTGAAGCTTCAGGAACAGGTAACATGAAGTTCATGCTGAACGGAGCTCTGACCATCGGCACCATGGACGGAGCCAACGTGGAGATGGCCGAGGAGGCTGGAGAGGAGAACATGTTCATCTTCGGCATGAGGGTGGAGGAAGTGGCTGAAATGGACAAAAAGGGGTAAAGGAGTGTATTTTATTTCTTGTGTAACTCTTTTTATATTGTTAATATATTAACATTTTTTTTTTTTTTTTTAGATATGATGCCATGTCGTACTACAAGAGGATCCCAGAGCTGAAATATGTGATGGACCAGATCACGAGTGGATTCTTCAGCCCTACAAATCCAGACCTTTTCAAAGACCTCACCGACATGCTCTTCAAACATGACCGGTGAGCACCACACGCACATTGGTTACTGTCCATTCCAAAATGCTGTAGCCCAGCTGAGCTTACAAGAAGTTAATTAATTGATGCTGATGCTGTCATGTCATGTCATTTCTTCTAATGATGGATGTCAAACTTCTGAACTTTTTTTTTTTTTTTAGTTCAAGTTGTCAGATGTACAGTATGTAATACCTCTTGTCTCTCTTCAGTTTCAAAGTGTTTGCAGACTTTGAAGACTACATGAAATGCCAAGAGAAAGCCAGCCAGCTCTATCAGGTAACATTTTCCCTTTGACAGACCTCTGGCCTGTGTACAACAAAGTGAGATTAGAGGGTTAGACAGCTATCTTTGGGTTTAACGTTTTTTTCAAGTATCTCTTTTAACTGGGGTAGATCAGTTGCTCCAAACGTTCATGTCAAGGAATACTAAACTGACACAAATTAGACCACTGACCCCCCCATTTGATAGGATTTGCTTTAATCTGTTATATTACAGATAGTGTATGAAACCCATGTGCAAAAATAATAATTCCCCTTTTTGCTGCGGACCCCCTGAACCTCCCTCAAGGACCCCTCAAGGGGCCCCGGACCCCACTGAGGTAGATCACCATTGTAAAGAATTATACAACTTTAAAATGAACTAGACCCAACTATAAAATGGTCAAGCAGGAAGAAAAAAGTGATTACGAAAAGACAACAAATCTACAGAAGCAGAAAAACAATGCATATAAATGTATGTTTGCTTTGTATTTTTCCCTAAAAGAATCCAAAGGAGTGGACGAAGATGGTGATCAAGAACATCGCTGCCACAGGGAAGTTCTCCAGCGACAGAACCATCACAGAGTACGCCACCGAGGTGTGGGGCGTCAAGCCGACCGACCTGAAGATCCCGCCTCCGAACGAACCGAGAGAGGCCATCGAAGAAACTGCCAGAGCTCTGAAGAAAATGTAAGGCTTTTTCACAACCGAGGGCTGCCTTATGTTTACATCATCAGTAACTGTTCCTTTCCTTCGTGCTTTTAAACCGTCAAGTCACACATCACGGAATTGAACTATTTTTTTTTTATTTTTATTTTATTTTTTATTCAAGAACTGTGGGTGTTTCAGAAATCACACCTACAAATGTTTTCATTTCCTGAACACTTTATTGTCAACACACCAGGGTCAAAGCACTTGCATTAAAAGAAATGTCTGTTACAGTCCATACAGTAAATCATGCGTTTAGCGTGGAAAGCGAGGTGGAATAATTTCTTCATATTTGACAATCCTGGAGTTCAGGATCGATGGGTTTCTGCATCTCAGGAAGGCAGTAGGATGTCAGTAACTGAGCAGCTGATTAAACTGAATGTTTAATTACAGTCCTGCGACTTTATACTGTATGTACTGAGTGACAAAGCCTGTCTGTACTCCAGGCAGTTTAAAACAATGATTTATTTGCGTCTGTATCAGTATCACTTGGTTAAGGAAAGATGCAAGCCTACTTCATTTGTGATCTACAGTATTTTGTCCCAGTGTTTGAATAAAGTTATTGTATAATATGTTTAATCAGTGCTTATTTTTTGTTAGCACACACACACACACACACGCACACACACAGACATATTTTGTGCCAAAAATAAATATGTACGTTGGAATCTATTGGGCTTTATTTACTTCTCTGGAGGAGGGAGAGCCGATCTACTGTCTCAGGTTTTGTAAAAATTTCCTGCAATCAAAACAGATGAAATATTACATTTATCTCCTGATGGAATGTTTAACAAGCAACAGTGTAATTCAAGTTTTTTACACTTTCTTGTGGTTTGCACCTTAGCATAACATTCATTGTAAAATTCATATCAGTTTTGACAAAACTTACCCAATCACATTTGACAGATTGGGATCTAAGTAGATGCTGTTGTGGGAGAATCCAAGATTTGCACTGTAGGAGATCATTTCAACCGGAACATCTGTGTTATATTCTTTCTTGGTCTGGAGTGATATCTGGTACAGCTGGAGACCAAATCAAATGCAAAGTAATTCAACAAGGAAGCAGCAATATCTACAGGAAAATGATCCAAACAGTGAAAAGAACATAAAGACCTACTGTACCTTCAGACCCATGTTATAAGGAACAATATCGTCATCCTTCGAATGCAGGACAAGAAGTGGGCTGGTCAAGGTCTTTAAACTGTAGAGATGTCGGGGTAAAATATACATTCACAGTCAGAGCTAAATTAGCTGAATATAAAATGTATTTAGTGCCATTTTATCATATTCTTTTGCACACTTATCTGCATTTATGTTTATGTTGTCTGCATTTATTAAAAGATGGCGACGGTTGGAAACCCAGCAAAATTAACCAAGAAGAACTGCACTTACTTTTTATCGTTAGCAAACACAATGTTGTTCTTTTCCAATATGCTCCAGAGCAAGCTCTCAAATCCTGGAAGGAACATGTACATCTGGAAGAACACACAGCACAAGTTTTACAATTTCCTGTGTACTGCAATAAGATACAAATACTTGCAGAATAGAAATAGTTATTTGGTTTAACATCAGTCAACTGTGTGAATGTATCCTAGTACGGTTTTAGAAAATAAACTGAAAATTATTAATTTCAAATAAATTATAAGAGTATGAATACAGAAAGTGTTAAGTGAGCTGTGTCACCTGTGTGATGCAAAGTGATTTCAACATGGTAAAAGTCTTGATATTTGTATCTGAATAGAAATGTTCTCATTTGAGGCATTACTTTATTTATTTAAAATGATTTTGGATTTCAGATGAACCACTTGAGTCATATGAACATGATTTTGTGGGTTCAAATTTTTTTGTACGTCATCTCTCAGCCTTTGTACATAGTCTCAACTGTGTCTTAAAAAATGTCCTCTAAGTTCTTAAATTATTTCTATTGATTTGACATAGCAGAAAAAGTTGTTCATGTCTTAGTAATTGCATATTTTTTTGAAAAAAATATCAAATTTAGACAACTGTGTTTTCTGGGATTAGTAAACACCCTGAGGGGCTGCAGACAGGCAAAAATGTAACAAGTCACCTTAGTGACCGGATGGTTGGCTACAACTTCTCCAATTGTTGTGAATGGAGCTTCAAGGATTAAAGCATCAACAACAGACCCTAGTATTAAAGATAGTAACAAAAAGGATTAAAAACACATTATGAAATAAACATATAAATAAAATATGAATGGGGCGAGTATTCCATTTAACTTTAATGGCTCGTTACGTCAAAACACACACACACACACACACACGTTAAGAATTATTCTGGCTGATTAGACATCTGCAACCTAACAGAAGAGTGACAATCAAACTCCACAAGCCCACACAGCCCTCCTGAGAAGAGGTCTACTCAGCCAAAAATAATTTAAATGTAAACCTGCCTGGGTTTAATGCGGCAATGCAGGGCCTTTACAGACTTTAACCTACCTTGCTCTTGTACTTTCACTGCAGTATTTGTTGCCACACTAAAAGAAAACAAAAAAAAGAGTGAAGTATGTGATACACAGTCTTATCTTTTCAGTTGTCTCAGTTAGCGTCATGGAAGGGGGACGTTACTGGAGAGAAACTGACCCAGTGCCAAGCGAGTGTCCCCACAGACAGACAGGACCTCCTCTGCTTTGTTTCTTTACCCAGTGGTACAGGTAGAGGGCGTCACTGGTCATTCCAGCTTCACTTGGCTCCCCAGTGGAGTCTCCAAAACCTAATTAGATGACACATGATCCTTCAAAATCTCTATTGTATCCAGATAAAACTGTATACTGACTGGCAGAACAATGACATGATATATACTCACGCGCTGTGAATGAAAAAATACTGTATTCAATTTGTTTTGCCAAAAAGAAGAAAAGTAGAGTATGTTATACTTAATCTAATTTTAGTTTGGAGTAATTTAGTCCCTTTTAGACCTCTTTTGAACTGTTATAAAACTCCAATAACAGAAATCCAAACACATTCATTTGGGATTTGGGAGGGATAATGCTATGTCTAAAGCACTGCCATTACCAACCACAGATATAGAATATGTAAACCGATTATATATAACCATGTTTTACAGCTGAGGTCTCTGACACCCAAAACAAAAGTAATGTGTTGTTTTCTGTGGCGAACTTTTGAAATAATGTCAATCATGTTTACCCCAAAAAGAACATAGCCTACTGTATGGGGTTTTATTTAGCAGAAACATGGTCACTTAAAGAAAAACAGTAAGCATCTTACCTCTGTAGTCTAAAGATAAGACATGGTACCCTGCAGCACTTAAAATCTGCAACACACAAACATCCACATTGTATCTAAAGCTGAGAGTAAAAAATTATCAAAACTGAAAATGCTTTAAAACAGAAACCGTACCTTCACCAGTTCCACTCTGTGATTCATGGCCCTGCAGAAATGACATGAAAGCAATGAATACAACCAAGCAAGTGGCTTTCAGATTCATTTTCTCCCCCACTGCATTGTGTTCATTGTGCCTGTGGATAAACCCAGGAGCCTGAGCAGTGATGCCCACTAGACTCCAATTAGGATCAATTCAAGAGTCCCTATCCTACCACTCTCATCCCACCTGGTTGCGCCGTTGCCATGGAGATAGATAAAAACAGGACGGCCGTCTCCCAGAGTTTCCCTGTACCACTCGGGGCTTTTCCCTGGGGCGTCCTCCCATTGGCTGGCAGGGAGTGTATGCCTATGGGACATGAAGATGGAGAGCGAGAGGGGAGAGAGACAAACAAATACGTTTGTGTTTCCAGACATACAGTCAGGGTTTTTTGAGTGGTCTCGTGCAAATAAATGAGATTGTGGTCCCATTCACTCAGGAGGAGCCACCTGTCCCGAATATGCACATGCTCGTGGTATTTTCAAGTACTGATGCCCTTCAATGGACAAAAGAGGAACCAGCAAATGACCTACCAGACACCCACTGAGACACCGTCCTCCGTGTTGAGGTAGAAGTTGCATGTGTGGTTCAGCACATCTTCAGGTCTGCCGAGATCCAGAAAATATGGAAACCTCACTGCAGCAGGCACGAACACACAAGGTTAGTAGGAGTTTGTTATTGAAGTAGTATTTTATCATATCCCGTCATATCGTATCACATCATATTACACTGTATTATTGTAATGTATCGTATTGTATCATATTGCATTGCGTTGCATTGTATCACATCAGATTGTATATTATTGAATAATGTATGTCTTATAGTATTGCATCGTATATTATGATTGCAATGTGTTAAATGTCATAAAAAAAATTTCATGTTTTGAAAATGTGAGGACAAATCTCAGGACACAGCTTATTTTGCTATAGGACTACTTGAAATATATATATATATATATATATTTTCAGCTCACTAGCTAGCCGTTCGCTACGGTTTGCGGTTATTTCCATGGTAACAGCGTCGACCTCCACCATCGCTGTTACGCTTAGGATTGTGGGTAGTGTGGCTTCTACGGCAGCAGCATCGTTTCACATCTCATAGGCCGCATGATAGCTCGTGGTAAGTCTACCTTGAATGGTTAAGACATGGTCAGAGCCTGTCTATGGAGAGCCTGTTCACTCCCTATCTCACTCCCTATTAGCCCCATTGTACCAACCCGGAATTTTCCCGAGAGTGGAAATTCTCCCCTTATTAGACATTCTCTGACATGGTTAATAATCGGATTCAGAAAATGAATGGGATTTTCACTTCCGGATCAAAACTGTTGAGTTCCATTAGAATAAGAATATCATTATATCATTTTCACAAAATAACCACAACACTGAACACACTGTGTCGACCCGATTGGTTACATAAGCATCATGTTGCTCGAGCAAACAGGCTGCTTTCTTATGACATTTAAACATGTAACGTCAGTGACTGGAAACGCACGTTACTTACAAAAGTGAGCAAATATGACATGGCCCAGTATCCAGGGGAACAGGTAGAGAATGACAGGCACCGAGGCGTACACAGTGATCAGAAATAACACCGCTCTCTTCATCCCTGCCTCAGGTGAAACTTCCAATTCCCGCAGCAACAAAATCGGTGTGTTCCCTTTTTCTTGTTTCACTGGTGACCCGAGGGAGAGATCCAGCAGAGCTCTCCTCCTGCCAACATGCGTGTTGGGAAATGCAGAATAAAAAGAGGTCAAGGTTCAGCTGAAACTGCGCGTATCTTCTGACACACAGTGGTTCAAATACTCCTACAACAAAACGGAGCACACCCAGCTGACATGACACCACTGCAAGGCATTGTGGGTATTGGAGTTCTTTAACATTGTAGAAGTAGTGGCACCACCTTTATGTTTACAGTCTATGGACAGTGATCACCACATATAAATATATACACCTTATATACTTTTAGAACTAAAAACTACTCATAATCCAGAAGGGCCCTA
This sequence comes from Perca fluviatilis, assembly GCF_010015445.1. Classification (NCBI taxonomy): domain Eukaryota; kingdom Metazoa; phylum Chordata; class Actinopteri; order Perciformes; family Percidae; genus Perca; species Perca fluviatilis. The sequence continues at coordinate 11,111,743 of NC_053131.1, read as the reverse complement.
CATTGTGTTTTATAAATTATATTATTGGATTAAAAATATTGGTGTATTCATATATAAACAATATTTTAATCATGTTGCAGCTGGTGGATGTGGAGTTCATTTTTGTACTTTATATACCTATCTTTTAAAGTAATCTAATGCATATTTTATTTGATGATCAAATGTTTTGTGTGCAATATCTGTATCTGCTGCTGTCAAATAAATGTAGTGTAGTACAAAGAACGATATTTTCTTCTGAAATGTAGTGGAGTAGAAGTATAAAGGAGCAGAAAATGAAACTACTCAAGTAGACTCTCTTAAAGTGCAGTACTAAATATGCTTGTATTGTATATAATTGCACAAAAGAACTCTGTACAGTATGTCGAGTAAATAACCTACAGGTTTGGCAGAATATATTGTTTAGAGTGTACACACTGTGCTCTGCCAATCAAGTATTTTAAGTAAAAATTCAAGGTACTTGAGTCTTTTCTTTTCATGCCCCTTTCTACTCCACTACATTTCAGAGGCAATTATTGTACTTTTACTCCACTACTATTATCTGACAGCTTTAGTTACTAAGTACTTTATTTTTTGCATACAAAACACAACAGTGATTAGTCGAATAAGAACTATTTTGATCATTTAATTTTTTTTTAATTTTTTTTTTATGTAAGAACATTTCATGATTCCAGCTTCAAAAATGTGGAAAATTTGGTGTTTTTCCTTTAATTATTTTAATCTTTTTGATAATGTTGAGGTTTGGACTGAAGGTTGGACGATAACAAACATCGTGAAGGTGTCTCATTGGGCTCTGGGTAAATGTGACGGCATTTTTCACTATTTTCAGTATTTTTACAAACCAATCAATCAATCGATTAATGGAGAAAATAAAAGGCAGATTAATCCATAATGAAAATAATCAATATTTGCAGTCTTCTACAAAATACTTCAAATAAGATCCACCTCAACCAACTGCAGTAAACCTGCTTTTGCATTCATGCATAATAATAATAATCTAATTATATTATATAAAAGCATAACATTCACAGGGGACATTTTTCTGCATTGAGTACTTTTACTTTTCTCTTTACTTTTAGTAAGGCTACTTAACATACCTTTAAGTAACATTGTCAATGCAGCTCTTTTCCTTAACAGAGTATTTTTTACAGTGTGCAAGAAAGATCTGAATGCCATATGGTAGCTATGTCCAAGGATAGGTGTCTATGCTGGACTATGTCTGAATGAATACAAAGCTTAACAGTCGAATAATACGGATAATAACAGGAACATTTCGTTATCTTTTAAAGCAGGAAAAGTATTGATTTAATTTAGCAGTGTTTGGTCCACAGGGGGCCAGACTGGCCAGTCAGGCCGTCCCAGGCTTTCGGTCACCGCCCCTTCCTCTATCAGCCGCTTTTCAAAATCCGCTACAAGGCGGAGGAGGAGATAGACAGAGCCGAGGACACAAAGCGGCAGCCACGCTCTTGGATGCTGTTTGGACATAAAATTTTTCCAACAAGACCCATTCCTGCATCTTCAAGCTAACTCATAAGTCTTACAGAAAAGGATAAGTTAACGTTAACGTCACCGGGGAACGGCGACGCCAACGTCACTACGCGAGAAATGCTGTAAAAGTTTGTTTTATACCCGCGTTCAAGTTGGCGTTAATCACCAAAATTTAGTTGGGAAAGGAGCCAATTATCGTCCAAATTCGGAGGCTTTGGTAAGTGTTTTTAGCTAAAAATGTTGAAACTGTGTCTGCTTTCTCTTCTGTGTTCTTTCACACTTTACACATGACAATTTAGGAAGAAGTTGGAGCCAACAGCAATCTCGACCATAACGTTTCCTCCCAACATGACTGCTGATAAATTAGCCCAGTTAGCATAGCCCATCACTTTCATATAATGACTGTATCATCTTTGACTAGTTTTAACATTCTTTCGCTGTCTATGGTTTAACAAGCTAAACTACTTCACAGTTGGCTAGCGGGCTTATCATGTCCATAACCGACTTTAAAGTGTACTCAGGTGTGGTCGAGCTGCATTCAAGCATTACTAAGGCAACTGTTGACAGCTTTTCCAATGAGTGATGCTAAAGGGAGATTCATTTACTAAGTAACTGGCAATATAATACTAGCTAACCGTCATATAACGTATATCTTACATCATACGTCTTTTTCCCCATTTTTGACTGCATTTTGGAAATGTTCAGTTTCAGTTTCATAAGGAATGTGTGTTTTTTTATTTTAAATGTTTAGACATTGTTTTTACATCCCATAGAAAACACGAATGGCTATGATTCTAAAAGCATTTGAAATTTATCTCACCATAATTATTATTATTTTTTTTTTTTTAAATAAGTAATTGACACTTTGTGTTACCCAGTTTTGATTTGTTACAGGTCAAAGACAGGATTTTTTAATTTATTTTTTCGGATCAAGGACAAAAAAAAATACCCATAAAGATTGGGAAAAGAAGCGATCACAGACCTCCAGAAAAACTATGCTTTGGAGCAGTATGCTGCCGTACAAAGCCAAAACGCAGTAACTACATATTTGGTCAAAATTGAGTTTAGAGTGGAAATGGGCTTTGTAACATCTCCTACGTCTTGTGACAAAAACTCCTGGTTCAACTGTATCCCGTTTCAGAGAAATCACTATCTCAAATTTGCAGTAACTACAAAATCCAAGCTAGTACCAAGGCAAACCGCAGTAAGTGAAGTTACTGCGTTCTGCCTTTGTTTACCCGACTTTGACTCGGTAGCTAGTACCAAGGCAAACCGCAGTAAGTGAAGTTACTGCGTTCTGCCTTTGTTTACCCGACTTTGACGCGGTAGATACTGCGGTCTGCCTCTGTAGCCACATTCAAATCTACCAATCTGTCCGCCTCGCGCACAGCATCCTTATCACAGAGTCTGTTATATAGGAACGCCGTGCGCGAGGTGACACTGTGATACAGACCACCAACAAGCCAACATCATTAACCCAGAGAAACATGGCACAATCCCGAGGAAAACTTATAGTGTCTCTAGCTTTGAAATGCAAGTATCCAGACAGTGGTAAGGAACATGGTAAAATATGAACACCTAACCTGGCAAATAACACCTAAATCAATAAATTGCCGTCACTTGCTAGCGAGCCGCTAGCATATAAACCATTTTAGCTTACCTGCTCCCCTTGAAGGCAGTAACGTTAGCATCTATCCACTCTGGATACGCTGTCATAACTGTTTTGTTTCTTGTTGTCTTCATTACTTACGCTATTGTAATGTATTTTATTAGGTAATCTCTCAGTTGAAGCTTAAGAGGAAGTTGTAAACATAGAGCTTTTATTTTGACGGGAAAAGGGAAGTGGAAAAAGCGTTGTATTTTCTGACCGTTGTCAGCATTTGAATTAAGTGAGACGTGCCGTCTTTGTGTCTTTATTTTAGAGCCCAAACAGTGAGACAATATAAGAAACGCTCGGTTACACTAGTTTCATTTAATTTTATGAGTATTTTTTTATATGGAGATAGGCTACGTTCTAAATAATATTTTTAATATGTCAATATGTATTTTCAGTTGTCAGAGTAAAACATCTTTTTTTTAATGTCTCGCAAAATTGACTGTGACACACGAAATGGACATATGCACACCGTCTCACGCAACAACACAATTTTTCATATAAAGTAAGGCAGCATACTGTGACTGTGCCTAACGCATCTGCTTTATAATGTTGTCTAGCTGACACACACACACACACACACACACACACACACACACACACACACACACACACACACACACACACTCTTGTTATTCTGTTTGAGTTATGTTGTTAAATGTATATGAATTTTTAAGTGCCGTTTTATAAGTAACCTTGGTATTTAATGAATTAATTTTCAATTAACATAAAATCAAACCCAAAACCAAAATACCAGCATTTTGATTGTGTGTAAAATTATAAGGATGTTTTGGGGAAATAATGAGAATGACAATTTAATTAACTAATCAGGGACATTACGACAAAATACTATTCTTGAATACACTGGATGAAGGTTACTAACAAGCACTTTCAACACTCAACCTATAAACATCCATAAACAAAACATAAAACCAATTAAAACAAATGAAAATGTATAAGGAATAAAAAAAGAAAGTTGGATTAACACATTTCAATTGTAGATACTGCACTCTGCCTTTGTAATAGTGTTTTAGTTGCTTGAGGTTAGACAAAGGCAGAGTGCAGTATCTACATTTTTAGGGTCAAAGGTCATATCAATGGTCTTTTTTTTTATGTATAACATTTTCCTTCCTGTAAAGGTATTACATAAAAGTATCAACATTATTGTACCTACAACATGTTTGGCTGGCCTGTATGAAAACTTTGAAGCCATTTTTCTCAGTTTCAGTGTTGGCGTAGTTACTGCACTTTGCCTTTGTAGGGCAGTATGGGTTTCACTCTTATGGGAGTGGGTAATAGAACACAATTCATATAATAAATAATATGTGAAGTTGGAATTGTAAAATTGCTGTAGGTACGTAATAAGAGATATTTCTTCATGATGCGATTCCCTCTACATGGAGACAATAGTTTTGCTTTTGAAAATGCAGGAAACTTTCTTTTGTCCCATAGTAAGTCATCATCTCCTATCCCAAAATGGCCAACAAACACTACCCAGTATAAGTGCTATCAGTGTTTCACTAGGCTGATGTCGAAGAAATAAAAGTTTAGAAATTTTTACTTTTTCAGATTGACATCTGTAAGTGATAATTATGAGTGGATGCTGGGATGGTGTGAAGGATTAACCTCCTTCTTGTGACCTGGACCAGAGTGATTCTTTGGCTGCAACAGCTGTCAAACCCCGGCTACCATGAGCCACTGTGGCCGGCGGAGCCGAGCAGGAGGGCTACCAGGATAATTGGCTCAGAGGCTACTTGGAGAACGCAACTAGTAAATATTTTAAATGAGGACAGGCAGTGCTGTTACGAATTAAAAACACTATGATTATTTTTAATTTTATTTATTTCTCACATTTACAACTACGACACTATAGCTTTAGACAAGTGGCCATACCGCTGAACCATGATTTCCTTGCATTTCATAAGCCGTTCACATGTGCAGATGCAGACTACTGATTTGGTTTTTGTCTCTATTGTCTGTGGTGGATGGGTACCCCGAGTCTGGGGTGTGGGGGACACCTGGCCGAGCACTTGATGGTCTCACTGAGAGCAGCTGAAAAAGCAGGGGTCAGGAGGGGTGCTCTTTGTATAAGCATTTAGGCACACACTGGGAAGTTTCAACTTGTATAGAATATAGGGTTTCAAACTTAATTAAAAGGGCTTATACACAGTATTTCCGTAATGCTTATGATAGAACAAAGTTCAGATCTTGTTGTCCCACAAGAGGAAATCATTTTTGCAGCAAGAAAAAAATGCACGTTAAAATGTAAAACATAACACACTTGGACAGGAACTGAAGGCATTAAAGGTTATTAATGCCTATATATTTCAGATTAAAACAAAAGGTTTATGATAAAAGCAACAAAAGCTAGCAAGGATAAAGCTGCACTAAGCTGTGCTGGGAACCAATAATCCATAAGATGTGCAGTAAATAAATGAAGTAAAAAGATAAAAAAATTAAAATAAAAAAATGACAAGACCCTTTACAGCAAGAGAAATAAGTTGCTCAACAGCATAAAATGCAGTATTAAGCTTGAAAAAACTCATCATAAAGTAACCAAAGGCATTCAAGGAGGGCATTTAAAGAGCAGTAATATCAGTTGAAATCAAGAAAAGCAAAAAAATCGAAACAATGGTGGCACTATGTGAACATACGACTGGTGCTAACAGTCCACTTACATAGTGTGCAGAAATATGTTATAATTAGAAGTCTGCTCCGCTCTCCATTGCTATTTCCAGTCATGTTTGACATTTACCTTCCTTAAGCTTCAGGTGGCTGACCTGGACTGTTGCGTCTATGAGCTATGTCATTGCTTAAGTTTGTCAGACTCCATCTTTTCTTTTTTATACCTGATTAAACAAATTATTAGCATCCTAAATAATTACCCAAGATGCATACATGGTTTGTTTTTCTGTTATAGCTTGAGACAAACATGGCCAAATCGTGCCAAACTGGACTCCAGACTTTTGTTTGGGTCCACAAAAGTGCCCTGCTCTCTGTTAATTGGTTGTTATTGTTTTTCAATTACAGCAATGGTGCATTCGAATAGAAAGTATAACAACATTGTCCATGTCTCTGTAACTGAAGCTGCCAGTCAGTAAATGTTGGCTCAAGGCTTCTGGTGTAACCTTCCCAATTAGTTCCTGGCTACTTTATCCACTTGGTTCAGCACCACATTTTGTTGTCTTTGTCCTTCGTCTCTATCACCAGTTTGAAGTATTTAAAGGAGCCTTTAGTCCTTAAAACTTCAAAAATGCTGCTTTTTTTTCTTCTTCTCATTATTAACTTCTTTTTGTCAGTCTTTACAAAATCAGACCCCCCCCCCCTTCCTTTTTATATATTAGTTATTGATACTTTATAACAATACTGAAATGTGTGAACTACATTAACTGGAAACCGTACAAGGTGAATGTGCCTCAGATTGAATAACGCGTGTCATAAACAACCCGGCTAAAGGCGTAAAGAGAGTCATGGTCAGTGTCAGACATGGCTGAGTCTATCAATTTACCTGATTGCCTAATCATTCTAATTTGATTAGCCAAAGCCTCCACCACAAATGACTCTTGAGCTGTGTGTTGGTAGCTCAGTCGCTCAGCAACACTCAGATGAAGGAGCTGTTAGGAACGCATGCTGTTGAGATAGATGTTTCCACCCTGTTTGTAAGTATAACAGGGATTGGATATATTATGCTGTTAATTTAGAATGAAGAGATTTTATCTTGTTTTGATTTTATTTATTTATTTTTTCCTCTGTAACAATGATTGAAGTTGAATTCTGCTATTGTTCTGGCATATCACTCTGGGTAGACACATCAGCTAAAATGAGATGGAAAGCGTGATTAAAACAAGGATTTCCTTTCCTTGTCTTTCAGGGCAGGGTGCTGTCCTGTGGGATGGATGACACCCAAGAGCAGGACCAGTACGAGGAGCGCCTAAAAGAAGTTTTTAACAGTTTTGATGCCAGCGGCTCCGGCTCACTGTGCCCGGAGGAACTCTCTGACCTCTGCCAGTCCCTGCACCTGGATGACGCCACACCAGCTCTTCTCCACATACTGCTGCAGAGCCAGGACCGCCTCACTGCCAGGGTACGTTTATTCCCCTGCCGCTGAAAACGAGCGGTTGTTTTTGTCTTACTGGTTATGGTGTGCCGTACTTTGCTCAGAAAAGCTGTATTTGCTTTCCTTTTCTGATGCACAAGGGAGTCGTGGCCTTTTGGATTTCCTGTGCAAAGGCTCCTCCTCGTGCATCCTTTTTGAATTTAACCGACGTCTGTGTTGAGCCACTCCAGCTCTCAGGCCTTTGTGTGTCCAGGCTTTTTGGTGCTTTGTTGGCTGGCTTGTCGAGGAGAAAATGTGCCCCCATCAGCCCTGATCCCAGGTGTCTGTCGTCAGGACAACCAAGCCAGATAATCACTATTCACAGATGCATTTCTTTGAGGGTGCTCCATGCGAAAATGTATAAAATGGAAAGGACACTGGTCTAATCTGTACAATTGGACTTCAGTTTGTATGAAATGCATTGTACATTCAGAGGATCTCCAGTATTTATCTTTTCAGCCCAAAGTAGACAAATGAGATATAATCCAAATTACTTACCTTCACACTTTTGCATCAAGTTGTGTTTGTATAGAAGTGTGTGGACAGACGGATGGCTATTGTCTTGCATTGGTGGGTGTGTGTGGGCGGGTGAAAATGTGAGTAGAGGGCAAGTGAACTGATTGCACACCCATGGCATCCAACAATAAAGTCTAAAGGAAGAAAAAAAAAAAACACGTCAAGCCGGCAGCCGCCAGCTTCGAAGCACAAAGAAAATCACCATATTCAGGGTTAGCAGCTGTTGATTGTTGAAGTGTGACCTCGCTGCTCCTGCTCAGCAAACCCCCTCCACCCAGACAGCCAGGGACACCCAGCCTCCACCCTGCACACTGGGAATTACATCCAGTCTAAGGAATTTCCGTGAACTTTTGCTTTGTTTTTACTTTGCTTCACATACTAAGCATTGCTGTCATATTTTTTTCTCACATTTATGTAAAACTGCTTTTTGTCTGTTCTCGTTGCAGGTTGACTTTGACCAATTCAAAAATGCACTTATTCTGGTACTGTCATCAACTCTTGAGCCACCACAAGCAGAACTGGAGACCTTGTCAAAACCAGGTAAAGTCTAGATTCTGATGTTTTGAAGAAATCTCACACAGACAAATCTCATTAAAATGCACGCAGTGTCCACCTAAACACACACAAAGCATAAGCCTTATTATTATCGGTAATTTATGTCGGTATCAGTTAATCGTGAACTTTTAAGGAAACCTTTTCCACTCAACAAGGTGAACTGTGAAAGCTGAGTAAGTGGAACAGCCCACATGCTGATTCAGCTGTAAATCTACATACAGAGAGACGGAGCCAAAAGTGCAGACCCAAAGCCAACTAGCCGCCAGTTGAATTATTTGCACCATCATGTTTGGTCCGCTTGCATGGTTTGTTATTTTATGGCTGTAGTTAATGCAAATAGTTGTTTATATACTAAGCTATCTCTTTGGAAACATTTTTTTGATACTCCAAAGTGTGTTTTTTGTGAATGCATATTTCACACTTTTGGTTAATACCAATCTTTTCCGTTCAGTTATTTTATTTCTCTATGATCACAAAAGAGTGACTGAGACCATACACCCTAGATAACCACGAGGTAATATGAAGTCTGATCTTGGTCAAAGCAAATGATTAACTGTCAATATCTATGTGTTGCGGTTAATGAAGCCTAAAGTCTATCCATCTATCCAATTTCTCAGCAGTTTGCACCTGAAACACTGTCGGCCGGTAGTTTTTAATATTTGTTTCATTCTGACAAATGGGAACATGTGGCTTTAAAAGGTTCTGTACAGCAGTTACACTTTTAGAGAAGTTGTCATATTTGGAGAAGTAGATGTTTCAGACTGCGGCACATATTAGTCATTGAACATCTTTCTGTATTTTAATAATATCCTCTGTTATGCCCAAGACATTTTTTCACAAGTGCTGCTGTATTCAATTAATCATGACTATTTGATTTCAAAGTGTCCTCTCATTGACTCTCCTCAGACTCTCCTGAGATCCAACCAAAGTTCGTGAAGGGCAGTAAACGTTATGGCCGCCGCTCCACGCCGGAGTTCATGGAGCCCATATCAGACTTCTGTGAAGTTACAAACGCAAACCCAGTGGAGGAGGACGATCTAGAAGACAACTATGACTCTGCTGTTCCCCGGAAGCGTGAGGTAAAAAGCTAAAATGGATGTTCTAAGTTTTTTTCCAGCAGTGCTCTGAACCTCCAGACACTGGGAATGCCATCCTTATCACCTCCTGTCCTCGCATGCGCTGTGTTTCTCTGCAGCCTCAGGCCGCCTGCGAGGCGTTATTCTTAGCTAATCAGCTTAGTGGCATGCAGGGCAGATCCTGAAATGTAATGTAGACACTCAAACACAGGATTCACAAGGCCCTGTTGATTACACAACAACGCAGCACTGTCTTTAAATAACACTGTGAGCATAATTACAGTTTAATACGCCTCCGGTAGTCGAGATGTAACCGCAGTGTTTGTGTAACTTCACACAGTGTTGCCAGTTTAAAGTATCATGATGCGCTTCTGTGCGAGTGCTCAGTGTGGAGTTGAACTTTGCCCTGAGTGTATATGCTGGCTGTGATGTGGTGGTCAAGGCCACAAGCAGAGTAATTCAGGAATTTACCTCATGTCCAAACAGATGAGTTTTTAAGCAGATAAAAAGAGAGGCAGGCGCTTATTGTTGTTTATGGTCCTCAATATTTCGCCCACAGTTGCTGTCAAGTGCTTTTTCTTTAAGATTGACAGCAGGTGCCTCCCACTGTCTGCACAGGACAGTAGTGGCTTGGATGCGACATGCGTCAGTGTCACAGGGTTGTATAACATTAGTACAGTCATGGCCACGCACAGCTGAACACTCTGCATGGTTCCACAGCTTGATCTTTTAGATCCTTTTCTTGGATTATCCTGCTCACCGCTGACAGAGAGAGTTGTTTGACCTGTACGGAGGTCAGAGCTCACACTTTGTTTGTTCACGGCCTGCGATGGAAATCGGGGTGAGAAATGTACATTAACACCAGCAAGAGGTCCCATTTTTGTCGTGAAAATCTATTGGGCTGTAAAGTAACAGGGCTGTGCTGTGAATTAATGAATTAGTCTATTAACGTAAAATGAATTGTCAACTATTTTGATAATCGGACAACGTAAGTTATCAAGAAAAGATGGCAAACACTTACTAGTTCCAACCTCTCATACGTTAGAATTGCTGTTCTGAATTGCATATCTTTAGGTTTTGGACTGTTTAGTTGCACAAAACAAGCACTTAGACATCTGCAGACATCACCTTAGGCTCTAAGAAAGAAACTGTGATCACTACATTTCTAACATCTTATAGACTAAATTATTAATTGATTACTGACTGCTTTGGCCTTTTTTGACATTATTTTTCATACTAATAAATGTGCGAGCATGGATGCGCTGCAGAAGAATAAATCGTGACAAAGAAAAGTCCCCAACTGGTCACCAAAACAGTACAATGATGGCCAGTTCAGCTTGTGCACGGATGGATGTGTTAATATTCTGTGTATTGTCTGTGCTCCTGACTCCACCCCAGATGCCTGCCAACACTATTCGAGACATTAAACTGAAGCGTGTCTTGGTATTGACTAATCTATGTTGCAACAATGCTGGAATGTCCGTCCTGGGGACCAGCAGATGGGGATGGGTCAGGGGCCTCTGCCACAGAGAGAGACTGCAGGCCTGGTGCTTTGGGAGGAGGAGGGTGTAAGACTCTGACAGAGGAACAATGAGCCCCACTACCCCCATCCTGGTGGATGCCTATACACCATGTATCAAAACGCCACTTGCAGAATCCCATCTGTTCTTCATTCCCTCACTGTTTGCTTCCCAAACAATAGATGGTCACGCTGGAACTGGGTTGGAGTCACACCCACATAAACCCTTCCTCCTCTCATATTTTCTCGGCAACAACAAAAAAACGCAACCAACTTTAAGTTAAAATCTTAAAAGTCGACTGGTCATTTGAATTTTAAGAGTAAGAAAAACTAATTTTGGATTTTAAACTAGTGTCCTAATTGTTTATTTTAAAACCTAATTTTTCCGGAGTGAGCAGCTTCTCATTTATTTTAACTTTAGTTGTTAAATGTTTGAACATTGGCACGGGGAGTATTACTATTAACATGTTTGCTAGAAAAGAACGAAAAGTGTGTCTGTCCGTGACACATTTTCTCTATTCTTATTACCACCATTCCCAATTTGCACACCGACCATCCCTGATGCCCTCGTGCCATCACAAAAGCTCTTTTGTGCTTTTTGTCAGACACTCCTGCCACCCCCCCCTCCCACCCCCCTTGCACCCAGACTCAACCTCACCTAATTTAAAAACATGTTTGAACTTATAAACAACTGACTGTCACATGAAATAACCCAGCCTGCAGCGAGGTTTTAATGTGGTGATTTTTCTCACAAATGAGTTTCTATATTTTGATTCTTCAAAAAACGACATGTTAGTAGGTTATTTAGAGGCTAGCTTCCTTGTGATATTAATATAAATTTCTGTGTTTTTTTTTTTTTTTTTTTGTGTTAACAGCGCTGGAATGCTCACGAATCAAGCACAGAGGAGTATGAGGCAGAAGGTACGTCAGAGTCGCAGTATTTTCAGAAAATTCACTCCATAGCGGTTTGTCTGAATGATCAGTCTCTTCTAACCTTGTTTGTAGGCCAGATGCATCTCTGGAACCCCGATGAGCCGAGCACACCTCGGAAAGCCATCTTTCCTCCGTCCACCTGTTTGGAGGAGAGACTGCGTAAAGCCTGTGACAAGCTGGAGATATCATGGGACGGATGTGCCGGTCACACCCAACTGCTCGCACTTTGTGAACACCTGGGCCTGGAGGTGAGATTCTAAGATAATGGAGAGACCCACACATAGAGTGAAAAGAAAATACCTTGTCTCTCTCTCTCTCTCTCTCTCTGCTACTTAAAAAAAGACCACACATTTATTTTTCAGATAAATTTAGATGTGCTCCACAGTCTACCCGGTGATGGAGTGATGAATGTTCAGGAGTTTGTTTCCAGGGTTGTAAACGACAACAAACCCCCCACACCGTCTGCCTCCACGCCCTACAGACAGCTTAAACGACACCACTCCACTCAGGTATTAGTTTGTTTAGCTCTACGAGGTCCCAAGAAGTGGGGTAATTCCCTTGTTGTTAATTCATTTATTTCTTTTAATTCTGTATTTTTGTATTATATTCTAGCTCTAAAGGAACACTGCGATTTATTGGGACTTTAGCTTATTCAACGTATCTCCCAGAGTTAGATAAGTCCATACATACCCTTCTCATCTCCGAGCGTGTTGTGACTCTGTCTGACGGCCCCATCAGTAGCTTAGCCTAGCACAGATCCTGGAGGTAACCGGCTCCATCTAGCCTACTGCTCCCAATAAGTGACAAAATAATGCCAACATTTTCCTATTTACATGTTGTGATTTGTATAGTCGCAGTGTGTACAAATAACAAGGTCACATGAGACACAGCCATCTTCTAACCGTATACAAACTGGGAACTATATTCTCCGAAAGGCAAAGCACTGCTACTATTTATGCTCGGGGCTTCTCAGGTGCTGCAAGCATGTCACTCCGCCCAAGTAGCAGAAGTAGCAGTGCTTCACTTTTCTGAGAATCTAGTTCCCAGTTTGTATGTTGCGATCCAGGATCTGTGCTAAGCTAGGCTAGCGGTGGTTGTGTCAGACAGAGTTACAACACGCACGGAGATGAGAAGGGTATGTATGGACGGACTTATCTAACTCTGGGGGTTATAAGTCCCAATAAGTCGCCATGTTCCCTTTTTTGCCTGGCCTATCATATCATTGTGCATAAAACAAATTGTTGGTTGACAAAAAAAAAAAAAATTCTTTCTACTTCCTCTGTAATAGAGTGATTGAAAGCTAGATCTCAGGTTGGAATTTTGGAGATTAACACTGTTAGTAAAAAGACACAATGTCCCCCCCCCCCCCGTACAGCCCTTTGATGAGGGAGGCCGTAGGATAGCCACTCCTTTTGCTCTGACCAGCACCATCGGCATGCGTCTCTTCTCCACCCTTGATGACGGTACCGGTTTCACTCCAGTTGAATACATCCTGGATGCCTGGCTGGAAGAGGGAATAGAAAACAGCATGGAGATCCTGCAGGTACTTATTCTTCTAATTATTACTGTGGCCATTAGTTCTTAATTACTGGAATTTTAAATGCGTGCATTCAGACCGCTGATGACAGAAAGGAAATCCGATTGTGCAGTTTGGGAGAACATGGTTTACAAAACTTCAAGAGATTTTTTTTATTTTTTTTTTATTTTTTTATTTTTTACTCCATGATTCAAATAAGTAAAGTATTTTCTAAAACATTTGCAAAAAAGGACAAATGTATGTGTAAATTTGGGCACCCAGATAGCTCAGTTGGTAGAGTGAGTACCCATATATAGAGGTTTACTCCTCGATGCAGCGGGCCCGGGTTCAACTCCGACCTGTGGCCCTTTGCTGCATGTCATTCCCCCTCTCTCTCCCCTTTCATGTCTTCTGCTGTCGTTTTCAAATAAAGGCCTAAAATGCCCAAAAGAATATGGAAAAAAAATTCTTAAATGTATGTGTAAATTTGTTTCGCAGGCTTTGAATTTCAGCCTAGATGGAAAACTGAGTCTTGGGGATCTCACCATGGCACTTGAGAATGAGCTACTCGTTACTAAGAATGGGATTCACCAAGCGGCACTGGCCAGCTTCAAAGCTGAGATCAGATATCTTCTGTGAGTACAAGTCACCACTATAATACAGCTCATTCACATCTTAATACGCTTTGTTTATATTTGATGAAGACATTTGGAATCATTTAGAACCGGTTTGTCTAAAATACGATTTCATGAATGCATGGTTATTGTTGGCTTTTGTTCCTGTTGTCACGTGTCATGGGTAAATCTTTGTACAATTATTGACCCTGTTTTTCTTTTTTTCAGAGAGCGTTTAGACCGAGAACTCAGGGAGAAAGAGAAAATCCAATCTGACTTGGAAAAAGCCGAGAAACTGAAAACTCAGCTCGCCACTGAGGTGGATGAGCGTCACTCTGCCATTGAGCACATGAATGACCTCAATCTCAGGTAATGCATCCCTCAGACTCTTTGTTCTCAAGTTGTATCCCAGCAAGGCTGTACAGAACAATTTGATTGATTCATGTTTAATTGTGCCTTCTGTTTGTCTGTTTGTCTCCTTCATCTTCCACAGCTTATATTCTTTTACGTAACGTTTGGTACAGTCGGTTATTCTGGTGTTCTTTGTAAGCGTCCCACCCTGTTTTCTCTGTGCCTGAATGTCTACAGGAAGCTTGAACAGGACCACAAAGAGAAGCTAGCAGCTGTACGATCAGAGCTGACCAAGGAGATGGACCAGATCCAGCAACAGGCCAGCCTGCAGCGCAAGGAACTAGAGTCAGAGGTCGAGAAGATCAGGGAGGATGAATCCTTTCTCAGAGACCACCTTTCCATCTCTGTGAAGGTAACCGAAAAGTCTCTCCTTGCTTTAATGGGTATTATATGGTTTATTGACGCAGAAAGCACTCACTGATGAACCTTGACATGGCTTGATTTTCTCACTAAATGTTCTTTTCTGCTTATCCAAAATAAAAAGGTTAATAATTGTAAACACATGTTGTTGGTATCCTAATTTTTTTTTTTTTTTTTTTTTAGGAAAACAGACGCCTTGAAATGGAGTTGCTGGACATCACCGAAAAACTAGTGGAGACGCAAAGCCAAAATACAAAACTCCAGACAAGTTTGGACAACATTATGAAAGAAAAGGTATGGAGACATTTTATGGCTCTCCATAATTTCAATACTGACTTTCTCTGTTGTTGGGGTTATTGGAATTATTATTATTATTTTTTTTTTGTGTGTTTTCTTTTTGCTTGCTCTTTAGTTTTTGTTTGATTTCCTGTATTCTCTCTCGCTTGTCTTATGTCTAGCTCTTTTTGATGGAGCCCTTGTTTTTATTGTATGGTTTCTTTGCAAACTATAACGTTGTAAATGATCTTATTTTCTTTTAGTTTGGAGACTTGGACCCTGGCAGTGCAGACTTGTTACTCCAAGAGGAACGTATTAAAGAACTACGCAGCAGCTACGAAGCTCAGTGCAGGGTAATTGCGTCTAAATCTCGAAACCTGCCCACCTTTTTCTTTAAATTTTTCTCTTTTCGCTTGCATGTCCCTACATGCATGCACAGCATGTAAGAAGTGTCGACAGAAATATTGTCTTCACAGACTTGAAGTGATATACATGTTTAACTGGTAGCGCTCTCATTTGGCAGGAGCTGCAGGATCGTATTGACGAGCTGCAGTCAGAGTTGCAGGAGTTCCACGGTCTCGGGCGAGTTCATCAGCCCTGCAACAAACCTCTCTCTGAAGAGCTGGAGAGTAAAAGCCCCGGCATGGAGTCTGATCCAGGTAATGAATACTTACACAACGCATGCAGTCCCTGGAGAGCTAATTGCAGAGCTCTAACTGCATCTGTTCATGATGACAATCAGTACATAAACAGTTTGCGTAAAAACAAGGAAACCTTGTGTCAGAAGTCAGCAGCTTCACCAAGTGGTAACGTGACTTTTTGCAGGTATTGGTTGCGAGGAGGTTCAGCCCTTCAGCATGAGCCTTGAGGCAGAGATGATGTTGGAGCAGCTGAAGGAGCAACACCTTCAGGAAATGGAGGATTTGCAAAACCAGCTGGAAAGCAAGGTTAGTGTAGTAGATATCTTTTTATATTTCAGCGTTAGATCTACATGTATTTATTTGTAATTAAAAAAAAAACTAGAGCTGGGAAGAGCATGGAGACGTATAAATGTAATATTAAACTGGTGAATTGAGACGATACTTTATGGCATTTTGGTCGTTATGTAATTTAATTGGTCTTTAACTGGTCTTGTTGGCTGCATCCCAGTTCTGAACTTACTTAACTGTTTGGATGAGTGAGATGAACAATTAACTCCTGTGTCTTCAAAGGATTAGTTTGAAATTTTGGGAAATATGCTTATTTCCTTTCTTGCCGAGAGTTAGAAGTAAAAATCGAACCACTCTTGTGTCTGTCCGGTAAATATGAAGCTACAGCCAACAAATTATATGATAATCTTAGCTTGGAAAGAGACTGGAAGAAGACTACCTAGGATTTTGTTACCTTTTGGACAGAGCTAGCTGTTTGCCCCTCTTTCCAGTCTTTATGCAAAGCTAAACTAATTGGCTGCTGGCTGTAGCTTAACATTCAGCATACAGTTATGAGAGTGGTATTTATCTTCTCATCTAACTCTCAGCACGAAAATAAAAAAAAGTACTTTTTTTTTTTTTTTTGAAGTCCCAACTATTCATTTAAACCCTCAACATTCTTTACATCGCCACAGATCAATGAATTTGATAAGATGGTAGGAGAGCAGAGGGCGACCCATGAGGAACAGCTGGCTGCCTTAGCCCTCCAGTACCAGCAGGAGGTCCAGGCGTTGAGGGGGGAGATGGTCGGCATTCAGAACCGGGGACAGGAGCTCCAGAACCAGCTAGAGCAGGCAGAGCTGGAGCGGACTAGTCTGGAGCAGAAGCAGGCCCAGGAGAGGGAAGAGCTGGAGAATCTGCAGGAGGAGGAAGTGGGAGCTTTTAGACAGAAACTGCTGGAGGCCCACACCTGCACTGCAGACCTGGAGGAGCAGCTGAAGACCCTGGAAGCCCTGCAGACGGAGACGGATGGACATCTCGTAGACGAGCTGAGGAAACAACACGCCGTGGAGATTAAGAAACTGGGGGACGAGCACGCAGAGCTTTCTGAAGCCAGACTGGAAGAGGAGCGAGAGAAACTGCAGGAAGAGCAGGCTGAGTTGGAGAAGAGATTGTTAGGTGATTGGGAACGGGAGAAAGAGCTGTTGCAACAAAGCCATGAAGCCGAACTGCAGGCCAGACTAGAAGAGGCAAAGGCAAGGTTTGAGGAAGAGCGCGACGAGATTGTGCAGAGGCTGACAGATCAGTGGCAGGAAGAGAGGGCTCAGCTGGAAGAGCAGAATAATGAGACTCTGCATGTGGCGCTGGAGGAAGAGATATCGAGACTCGCCAGGGAACAAGAAGAGAAGGAGGGCGAGCTCCGGGAGCAGTGGGAGAGCGAACGGGGCCAGCTTCAGGAGCGTCAGGAGCAGGCTCTGCTTGATAGAATACTGCAGGAACGGTTGCAGGTGCAGGAGAAGTTTGAGCAGAGGGAGAAAAAGCTGAAGGAGGAGTGGGAGAGGGAGAGACTGCAATTGGAGGAGGATTACGAAGGGATGCTCCAGGACAGGCTGAATGAAGAGAAGGAGAAGCGTGAGACTGAGAAAGAGGAGGAGAAGAGAGTGAAACGCTTTATGGCAGAGGAGAGGGATCGTCTAGAGGAGAGCCACCGCGAGGCCGTGAAGGATCTGACCGACAAGCACGCCAGAGAGAGGGACGCTCTCAGCAGCGTGTTGGACAAACTACGGGAGGACATCGCTCAGGAGAGGTGAGAGATTTGGTTTGTTCTTTCTTTTTTTCACATTTTTAATTGAGAATCACAAAGTATTACAGTTTTCACAATCCTCTTTGGATTGAAACCTTTACAGAGTGATCCATATTTTCAGATTTTTTTTTTTTTAAACCGTATAATATTAGCACAAACAAAAAACAGGGTGTAGCTCCACTTGAAGTATATATTTTTTTAAATAGGCCTGTTCATAAGTAGAATAAATAATTGATAAAGAATTGAAATAAAATAAAAGATTACAAAGTTACATGAACCCAGATGTAGACATGAAGGGCATTTCAGGGAACTATATGTAGTTTGAGTTTTTTTAATTGTGTTTGTATCATAGTAAATTATTTATCACTTAACACTTGCTTTGTCCTTAAAGGAACACGCCGACTTATTGGGAATTTAGCTTATTCACCGTAACCCCCAGAGTAAGACAAGTCGATACATACCCCTCTCATCTCCGTGTGTGCTGTAACGCTGTCTGACGGATCCAGCGGCATCAGCCCATCACAGAACAGGCAGGTGAATGGTTCCAGTAATCCTACTGCTCGATTAAGTGATAATAATTAACACAACTTGTTCTATTTACATGTTGTGATTTTAGAATTAGCAGTAAAAAAACAACGTACCATGAGGATCTCTTCTAACCGCGAACAAAACAAACCGGGAACTATATTCTCAGGCGGAAGAATATAGTACTTGGGCGGAGTGATATGCTCGCAGCAAGCCTGTCTGAGAATATAGTTCCCAGTTTGTTTACGGATAGAAGACGGCTGTGTCATGTTACGTTGTTTTTTGTACACGCTGTGACTCTACAAATCACAACATGTAAATAGGAACATGTTGGTGTTATTTTGTCACTTTTGTCACAATTGGGAGCAGTAGGCTAGTTGGAACCAGTTACCTGCAGGATCTGTGCTGGGCTAAGCTAATGCTGGAGCCATCAGATAGCGTTACAGCACGCACGGAGATGAGAAGGGTATGTATCGACTTGTCTAACTCTGGGGGTTAAGCTAAATTCCCAATAAGTCGGCGTGTTCCTTTAACATTCATCCTTTAAAATAATCTCAATTTGATAGTTTATTTCTTTTTATTTGTTTTAACTTGTACTATTAAGAGTTGTAACAGTTGTAAGCTGTAAAAATCCTTAAATGAACCGTGTACAGGAAGGAAACTCAGATCAGCTTCACCCAGAGAATCAAGGAAATATTTGGCTTTTGAGAGATTTTAATAAATGTAAAAATGTATTTATACAGCGCTTATCACAGATAAAAATCACAAAGTGCTTTTCTTAAAACATCCAATATAATACATATTAAAACAGAATGCACACTTTAAAATCACAAAATAATACATAAAACATAAAATAAAGTGCAGACAGGTTAACCAAAGGCCTGTTTAAAAAAAGTAGGTCTAGTAGGTAATTGTGTTTTTGTATCAAAGTAAAATATGTATCAATAGTCCTTAACAATAGTCTTTTGAAAATAAATTTTAAAGTTATTTGTTTTAACTTGTATTAACTTGTTTTAAGTTCTAAACAGTTGCTGTACCAATCATTAAATTAACCGTGTACAGGAGAGAAACGGAGATCAGCTTCACCCAGAGAATCAAGGAAGTGGAAAGTCGTTTCTCAGGTGATCAGGAATCAGTCGCGGAGCGTTTACAGACTGACATTTTGAAACTGGAACAGCACTACCAAAGTAAGCTGAAGGCTCTTTCTGAAAGGCACAGCGAGCAGGAGCTCAGCTGGGAGGCACAGATGCAGGAGGTCCTCGCGAACGCTGAGGATCAAAGAAGAATGATGGAGGAGGCCACGGAGCAAGAAAAGGAGAGCCTGGATCTAGAGTGGACAAAACGGCAACATGAGCTAGAAAGTCTTCATCAAGAGGAAATAGAAGAACTTGTGCTAAAGAACCAGCGACTGCAAAACGAGCTGGACGACTTTATCAGTGTGGCTCAGACTAAAGAGATAGCACTGAGTAGGCAGCTGAATGACCTCCATAACCGGCTCCAAGGAAGTCTGGAAACCAAAGACGAGCTTCTTGCTCAGTCTGAGAAGAAAGCGCTCGAGATTGAGCTCCTGCTAGATCAAACGGTGGCAGATTTTAAACAGGAGAGGGAAGAGCTTCTGTGCAGCCAGTCAGAACTTCAGGCAAAATACACCGAGATGCTTTCCATCTCTGAGAGGCAGATTACTGAGAGGATTGAACTGTTAACTGAGCGCGACGATTTCAAGATGAAGATCGAGGAGCTGGAGACGCTGCTTAGACAGGCAGCAGTGGACTTTGAGCTTGAGAGAAGGGAGCTACAGGAACATACATCCATCCTTGTGGAAACGTTGGAACGCAATCGAGAGAATGACCGAGAAGAGCTCATAGCCGAAAGAGATGCGCTTAAAATCCGAATAAAAGAGCTGGAGATGGAATTGAATCATGTTTTGTCTTGTGCCAAAAAGGCTAAGGAAGAAGAAATGAAAGAATTAAAAGATAAAAACACTTCAATGGAGGAAGAATCTATATCTTTATCTGGTGAAGAACAGGAAACCCGTTTGGCACCACCTGAAATCTTTCTCAATGATGCTATTCTTCGCTATTCCTCTAATCCGGAAGTGTTTAGTTTGTCACCATTTCTGGTTGAGCAAGACGTTAATGTAGAGACTTTAACGGAGGCCCCTGATGCAGTGGATGGAGGTCCTGAAAATATCGAAAATGTTGATAAAGAATATGTTGAAAACATCGCCGCTACCGGTGATGATCAAGGAGACAACATGGCAGAAGTAAATCAAGTTGTTGCTGTCCCAGAAGATTACCAAATTGTGGATTCAAGTTCTGAGAAAGTTGAGGGAGACCCAGAAGTCGGCGGCTGTTCTGTAGAAATTGGACATGAAGACCCTGAAGTGACGTCCTGTGGCGTCCACTACCCAGATTCCCCAGTTCCAGATGGAGATAATTCAACTGTTGAATCCAAAAACGAAGCGGTTTCCCCACAGATGCGGTGTGAGGCGGTCTCGCCCCCTGAGGCTTCAGAAGGTGTAGATGCCGAGGAAGTTGCAACAGATTGTGAGAATAAAGTAGCTCTTGAATCATGTGAGGAGGAGAACAAACCTCAAGATGTACAAACTTTGGAAAATGAAAGCACTTACCAGGAAGATGAGCAATGTCATGAGACTGCGGTTAACCCCTCCGTGCTGGAGGACACAGGTGACCCAGATGAACGGCCTCTGGTGGATGCTGAGGTTGGGTGTTTACCAAATAACTCTCACGACCGTAGGCAGGAAGTTGAACTTGTTTCCGACTCAGACTCTGAACGGTTAACCACCGAATGCACACGTGATTGTCTGGAAAGTCTGGATGAAGATGCTGATTGGGAGGAACGGGGATGTTCTCCCCCTAAACTCCAGGCTTTGTATTACACTGCCACGGAAGAGAACCTCCTCCTACATGAGAAGATTTCTCTGCTTCAGCAGAAGACTGAAATACTAGAGAATCTTCTGGCTCATAACACTGAAAAGATCAAAACTGGCAACCAGATATTGGAGGAAAACTATAGCCTCAAGGTAAAAGTGCTCATTTTAATGGAGCATGTCAAAGAGCTGGACGTAAAAGCCTTAAAGATGACCGATCTTCAGATTAGATATGAAGATTGCATGTGCGAAAACGCCAAACTGAAGGAGCAAAACGGTGAACTTGAAAAGAGAGTTTGGAGCCTTGAAAGCAGGATGAATATTTTCCACGAATTCCAAGATGGGCAGATTGTGCTGGTGGATGAGATCAGCAGGATGAGAGGGGAGAACGGTGAACTCTCCGAGTTGTTAAGTGAATTGGAGTGGGAGGGTGGAATTCTTTCAGCCGTACACCCAGACGCCGAACAACCGGAGAGCGCCACAGAGGAGTCTCTCCTGGATAAAGTTCTGGCAGTGACTGATTTGGAGGACAGCTGCGAGGAGTTTGAGAAGCAGAACACCAAACTGCGCAGAGCCATCACAGAGCTACAGGACGAATCGTATTCATTAAATGAAACCACTCATGCTCATAGGTAACGTGGAGAAAAACTAGGAACCCTGCCCTCCGTGTCTCCTGTGGCTTCTCGTTGTCCCATCCCTGTGGTGCTTTGATTTTTAGGAGCGCT
Organism: Perca fluviatilis; assembly: GCF_010015445.1. Lineage (NCBI taxonomy): Eukaryota > Metazoa > Chordata > Actinopteri > Perciformes > Percidae > Perca > Perca fluviatilis. The sequence goes on along the minus strand of NC_053131.1, from coordinate 11,089,880 downwards.
CCTCCTTTAATTGACAGGCACAATGTTGTGCTGTTTATCCTTCCCGTGATTAGGTTCCCAAATCCTTTTGTGGATGCAACAGATCTTAAACACGCTTTTTGATCCATGTAGTTCAATGTGTGTAAATCGTAGAATAAGATGCTTTTAATCAATATGTAGCAAGTGACTCTCTATACATAGGGCTGGGTACCGAATTAAATACTTTTTAGGCACCGACCAAATTGCCGCAAAGAATGCCTTTTCATTTGATAACAAATTTCAATACCTAAGGAGTAAATCTCATCAGCATCAGTGAGCCAATAAGCATGCAGCATGCTTCTACCAAGATCTAATAATGCTGCTGATTGGCTGTCTTAACATTATACACGTCATAGAGGCACGCACAGAGACGGGGCTCACATAGTTTGAGCTGACCAATAAATAAACAGATTTGTGCCGCAATGTTGTCATTTCTTTTTGTTAAAATTTTTTTTTTTATTATAAAAAAAGAGAGATGGATAGTATATATTGGTATCAGTACCGGTATCTAAACATTTTTTTATATACCCAGCACTATTTATACATCATCCCACTGAATTATAAATGTACATTCTGACATGTACTTGTTGTTGTCATCATGGCTTGTTGGAATCTAGTTGTTCATGTGGTTTTGTCTGCCTATAGATCTGAGGCCAGTCGTCTCGCTGAAGAAAACGTCCTCCTCAAGCAAAAGATTGCCGCGTTGAAGGAAGAGGACTTGAAAGAGGTCCAGGAAGAGTTGATGTAAGAAACAACACATTTAATTTAAACACACTTAATAATGACCTCTGTTTATTGTTGTTTTTGTCCATTTAAAAACTGACATTTCCTTCTAATGTTTGATTTTAGACAAACACTGGAGCACTTAAAAAAAGGGAAGATTGCGGCTCAAAAGGCAGCGGAGATTTTCAAGAAACAGGTACTGAAGTAACTTATTACATTAAGAGTCTACAGCCACGCTAGCAGCTCTGTCAGGCTGTGGTGCTTTGAGCTAAATGCTACCGTCAGCAATGACATGCTTACATACTCATAAGAACAGTGATAACGCGCAAGTACAATGTTTACCATGTTGATCACCTTAGTTTAGCGTGATAGGATGCTAACAGTTGCTCACTAGCACTGAACACAAAGCACAAATCATGTTCAAATAATGTGAATGTTATTAGTTTTTTTTTTTTTTTTCTTTTCATAAAACCAAAGTACTGGACAGTGTTACATTTTGACCTGATTGCCCCAAATGAAAAGTCACAGGATCACTAAAGTTATAACAATTCATCCTGAAGTAGACATCAATAGAGAGAATATTTATTTTAGTCTGGACCAAAGCATTGCCATCCATACATTTTTTAATTTTTTTTATTTCAAAACCATTTTGTCTCCACACAATTGATTCACCTTCATTCATAAGCAGTTAATAATAAATGTATTATCTCCTCTGCAGATTTCAGAGCTGCGTTTGCAGAGCCAGCAATTCGAGGATAAGAATGTGATGCTGTCAGAGAAAAATGCCCAAAATATTTCTGATATGGAGAATCTACGACAGCAGCTGGCAGAGCTGATGAGGGAGAACGAGAGGAGGGAGGTGTACGCCGCTGAAGAGAGAAACAAGGTAAACACGAGTTTTATAACAGACTGATGGTCGTCGTGGTGTTGTGGTGGTAGTCGGTAGTTAATTGGTGGCTGTTTTGTGTTAGCTGGCAGCTTGTGTGTCTTCTCTGGAGGCAGAGCTGACCAAAGCTCTGGAGGACGCTGCACAGCTGCAGCAGAGGAATACCCAGCTGTCACTGCAACTCTCTGGCCTCCGAGAGAAGGTGAGCATCAGGCCGTGGACACTTTGATGACACAGACACAAAGCGATAAAGCATTACCACCACCTACTCTTGCCATGGAAATGACTCAAGACAATCTAAATGAATACAAGTAAAAAGAAATATTTAATGTCCTTAAGGTAACTGTAATCTGCTGAGATATTGTGGTGTGGTTCTAGCTTTAGCAGTTAACCTAAAGGATTGTTTAATTACAACTGTAGTCGTCTTCTGGTTCTCAGGCAGTCAGAGTGGACTCTATGGAGAGTCAGCTCAGCCACCTGATAGAGGAGCGGATGAGCACGGATACGGAGACTCAGGGCCTCTGCAACCAGCTAGCCAGATCTCAAGAGAGAGTAAGAGTCTGCTGTTACCCACAGAACCATCTGTACCAATCAATTGCTTTTAGTATTATTTCAAAGCATTCATAGTAATTGAACAGATTTGTGAACAGTGTTACTCAGGACCAAATATATTCCTTTGTCCAATCTAGGTCAAGACGGTGGATGAAACTCTTCAGGCTGTGAGCCATCAAAGTGCTCGTCTTAAGTCAGACCTCCGTGTTTTGCAGCAGGAGAGGGATTCCCTAAAACTTGAAAATTCAGTGCTACACAAACAGCTGCAAAATGTCAACGATAAAGTGAGATTTATTTTTAGATGTTTTTCACTTGTCAAACAAAAATAGCAGACTGAAAAAACACACTTAAGTGCAAGACTAAAGCAAGAAAAAAAAAAAGTATATTTGACACCATTTTGTACATTTTTATTTTTAATTTTTAATTATTTTTTCAGTAGATTTGACCTTTTTACCTTTTTTTTGTTCATCGCAGAACCACATTTTAGAGATGGCCTTGCACTCGAGTGGTCTTCAGAGTCAGAGCAAGAAGCTGTACAGGGATAAGATGTCTCGGCTGCTGGACCAGGAGCAGCAACTCCTGAGGCAGGAAAACGAGAGGCTTCAGGCTGAAGTGTGCAACGTCAAAGGAGACCTCATGCAGTCCAGAGAACAGGTGAGCTGAGGACAACAGCAAACTGTAATGAACGTTACAAATCTGCAGTCAAGATTCAAGATTCAAAATCCTTTATTAATCCCACAATGGGGATATTCACATTGTTGCAGCAGCAGGAGAGAAAGGAAAAAGAAATTTATAAAAGACTCTAGAGCAGAGATCTTCAACAGGGGGTCCAGAACCCCTAGGGGGTCCTCAGAGTTGCTGCAGGGGGGGTCTCCAAATTATTGTTGGTTTTAAAAAAAAAAAATACTATTTAGTAAATATTAATCCCACTGATGATAGGCTTACTGGCCTATAGGTGAGGTAGTCACTAAGGTAGCCACCCACAGATACAGTTCAAAGATTTATAAAACCATGCCAACAATTATTATTTTAATAGCTTTGTATTTTATGCACTAGAAAAGTGTGTATATAAAGGCTTTAGGCCGCCCTACACCCAGTTTAAGATGCAACTTCATTTTATACAATATATGTAGTAGAGGGTCCCTGAACCATCTCTCTTTCAGCTAAGGGGTCCTAGGTTTAGAAAACGTTGAAGACCCCTGCTCTAGAGATAAACAAACCACAGATAAATATAATTAAAGAGAATAAATGTTTTATACTAAATAGATGGTTATATTTATGCAAAGTTGTCTTTACACTATTGCAGACATTATTATTGCACAGTTATGAGTCCTGGTGTGTGGGTTTTGTCATGTAAGCCATTTTCTCACTCGGTCACTGATCTGTGACCCCTTTATTTTATGTCCACAGGTCCGTCAGCTTGATGCGACTGTGCTGTCCCTGAAGCAGCACAAACCACAGAGTCAGCCCTCCCTGGTGAAGGCCTTGGAACAGGAGAACGCCTCTCTGAAGCAGGAGCTCGAGGCACAAAAGGAGCTCACCAAGGTATAAACTGCATACATCTATTTATTATTTTTTTTTTTTTCTAAGATATTTTTTTGGGGCATTTTAGGCCTTTAATTCCACAGGACAGATGAAGACATGAAAGGGGAGAGAGAAGGGGAATGACATGCAGCAAAGGGGCGCAGGTTGGAGTCAAACCCGCAGCCATCTATTTAGTATAAAACATTTATTCTCTTTAATTATATTTATCTGTGGTTTGTTTATCTCTAGAGCAGGGGTCTTCAACGTTTTTTTTTTTAACCTTTTTTCTTAACATGCTGATTGTGTGGCTGGAATTTGTATTACATGTGCTTTGTGTGTTTCAGGGCTGCGAAGCAGGACAAGGACACACAGAGCTGGAGGGCCTTCAACAAGAAAATGAGGCCCTCAGGGCCCAAATGACTCGGCTGTCTACACAGCTGCTAGAGGTACCAACTTTTCTTATTCTACTGTTTTTGTTTTCTTTCTTATGTATTGGTTTGTGTTATTTAAATTGGGCTTTTCTTTAATATTTAGAAAGTCTCAGCCATAACTGCACAAATTTAACTTTAATTTCCATTTTGCACTACTTGCGTTATGTCCAACAAGTATTGTATTTTGCCAAGTATTGTAGCGTTTCTATCTTCTTCTTTTTTTTTTTTTTTTTTTTAAATGATCAATTTTTTATTATTTTTATATTTTTTAACACACAACATACAGAACAAACAAATACAATCGACCAAAACCCTCACCCACCCTCTGCGGTCTCGAGGAAAGCAAAACAAACCAAAATACAAGAAACAGAAATCCCACCTTGCCTAGTTGCTCTCCTCTGGTTCTTGTGATGCTGAGGTCATTAGGACTGATACCTGCGCTGCTGCGTTTCTCCATAGGTCTATAGTAGATGACTTGGCTTTGTTAATCCTTGCTGTAGAGAGCTCAAGCATAACTATGTCCAGAAAATACGCCAACCACTGTTTTATACAAAGCGAGTGTGGGGGGGCGGAGCCATCATTTCCTTGGTCGCGGTGGAGCCGGCTAGCCATATTTTCTTCTGTCTCCCAAGTAGGTTTAATTTAGAGTCATCATTAAGTAACAAAACAATCGGGTCAGTAGGAATTCGACATCCGGTCACATCAGATATTATTGATGTTGTTTTATTCCAAAACTCATGCACCTGTTCACCCTCCCAGACCACGTGCAGGAAAGTTCCAGTTTGTTCAGGTTGACAGAACATGCAATAGGGAGTAGGAATGGCTTTAGAATTGTAGCGTTTCTTTGCACGCTATCTTTGTCTTCTTTGCTAAGCTGCTGTAACAGTAACATTTCTATCTGTCTATCTGTCTGTCTGCTTATGCTCGCTATTTCTGGCTGCAAGTTTTGTACTAGAGTAACTATTTAAAATGTTTTTCTTTTTATTTGGGCTTTCATTTTGGTTTTGATTTTAGTTTTAGGAGTGCATAAGTAGTTTATTTTTATTTTGAGGAATTGATTAGGTTTATTTTTTAGTTTTTCAAGTATATAATATATAGTATTACAATTCATAAGCCTTGATTTACACTAGCTGAAGAGGGTAGGATGAAAGAATTCATGACCTCAAATAGGAATACAGGGTTTAACAGCAGCCGGCATCCGCTATGTTGTATTGCCGCCATCTTCTGGTGTAACTAGTTACTTTGTCATTAAGGATAGGACAAAGTAGTATAGCAACTACAGTGGAAATGGAGGGAGTAAACAAAACAATTTCGTTTTTTTTTTTTTTTCAAACTGCGAGTTTTAGTCCTAGTTTAGTCTGCCTTCAACATACCTTTTTTAGGTTTATATTGGGAGAATTGAATTATAGTTGCGATTAGATCATTGTTAGATAAAATGACCTCATACTGTATATATTTCTCTTCAGACCGTGTTGCTGTCTTCTTTTACTTATTTACTCTACTTTGTCCAGACATTTCAGGTTCAGTTGGTCGGACTTCTGCCTCCATCACCTCACAGGATGCCCAGGGGACAGCATCGTGGTGAAGATCCGGACAACATGCAGGTACAGTACAACCTGAACCTTCCCTGATAGCAGGCTCGGGCAAAGGCATGTATAAAAATGCATAAGCTAAATGACAGCTCTAGTAGCCTTGCAAATTAAATCATCACTTATAGGATAAACGCATGAATCCTTTTCAAACTACAGGATAAACACATTATTAAACAAAATTTGTCCTGAGTCTGCTTTAAATTTCATATAGAGCCAAAAACCTGAAAAAGCAGTTTAGTACCTGAAGGTTTAGTGCCATTGCATCATTGCACGGTTTGGTTTTACATTCATCTCCTGCCATTTTTCTCTCACTGTCATAACTTTGATTTGTCACATTATAGCCATTTGTTGTCGAAATTATCATAAATTCATCATTAATGGCTATAATATGGGAACTACATCTCATGTTGGAAATGTATGGGATAAAATGGGAGTTAAATGTAAACATACCCATGGTGTTTCTTTCACTCTCACTTTGGTGTAGAAAGGGTGGCAACTAAAAATAAATCACTCAACTCAGGTGCTGAAAAATGTATTTGATGTTTTTTTTTTTTTTTTTTTTTTTAATCTGGCCTGAAGTTGTAAGAAATGCAAAAAACATTGTTCAGCATCAAAGCGAATATTAATGATACATTTGCTTTAAACGTGTTATTTCTCAAACACCTGAGCTGAGTGATATGTAGTTGTGATAATTCTCATTTATTTTTATTTCCCATTTACCGTTTTGTTTGAACGCTGGGTTTACATTGCTCCTTGTTTTGGTGCTTGTCGCAGATCCATCTCAACACCTGTCTGTCCTCACCTCCTTGTGTCGTGTGTGTAGTGTTTACTTTTTGGGTTTGGTGTTTCATCTGTCAGGCCCGTGTGTTTCTGAACTCACTGTCTTTTATTTAATTTTCCATCTCAGGACTGAAGTAGTGATCATCTGGGTGTGGTCTATGAAGGTAAATATGGTGCAAAATGCGAGAGCTTGTAGTCTTGATGTAAGCACTTGTAGAATACGATGTGAGATAGTAACCCTGCTTCCAAAGTTACAAATCAGTTTAGCACTAGGGATGGCACGATACCACAAATCTGGTACCAATACCAAGAAAAGACAGTGTTTCAGTGTTTTCTTTTGGTTTCAACTTTCTGTTATGGTGTGGAGGGGAAAGGAGAGCGTGATTTTACAAAAACGTCATTCCTCTGGACCCCACAGCCCGTTGCTTTGAAGCCTGGCATCACCACACAGCCAGCCTACGGTACCGTCTTTCATGAGTTCACCTGGAACTCCCAGACACCAAGCATGTTTAGTTAAGTCTGTTTCTCTCTGCCGTTGTTGTTTTTCACAAGCACTATCAGAGCACACGTCAGGTTGTGATAGACAACGGCAGAGAGAAATGGACTCCATTCCGGTTTGGGAGTTCCAGGTGAAGTCGTGAAACCCACCGCTGTAGATGTACGATAAAGCCAGAAGCTGAATGCGGTCAAGCCGTACAGGGAGACGAGGGGCTATTCGCTGTTTTTCCGTGCTGGTCGGTGTTCTTCTTCAGCATTTAGCGGCAGTCTAGAACATTTTTAACATTAGGCGTATATACTGCCCCCGTCAGAATGCATCCCCCGGAACCTGGAAAAATGAGTACCGGCACGTTTTCAGAATTTTGGTACAGAGTTGGTACCGAAGTATCGGTTCTGGTGACATCCCTGTTTAGCACCACATGTATTGCAAGAAGTGTTGCAGAAGTTGAGGCTCGCAGATTTGCCACTGTGGGATGCGAGAGAGCACATACTGTATGTGAAGTTGCAGTAACAGATTTGTTGTGGTTGTGAAAATATAAGTAAATGTTGTACTACAAGTTTGCAGCGGTCATGTTATTTATATGTAAATATCAGTCTACACATTGGTGAATATTTTTTCTAGGAGTTCACATTCAGAACATGGGTGTGTGAATATTTTTTACAAGTGCAAGTTTTAACATACAAGTTGTTCTGCAAGTTCTCGCATCGTATTCTACAAGTGCTCCCATCAAGTCTACAAGCTCTCGCATTTTGCACCATATTTACCTTCATATTTACCTGGTGGCTGTTAATCCATTTGTCGTATTGCACAAACCTCTGTCTCACCCCAGTTAGATAGATGTAGTTTGTACGAGTTTATCAGTAAATAGTGTCATCCCTTTTAGTGTATTTTAATAGCATCTGACTTTTTGTTGTCATTTTTATCTGCAGCATGATCCTACTAGTTATCACCAGGTTACCATCAAATGTATTATAATCACTGTGTATACTATACATTCATGTTGTTAATATTTATGTCTGTTCAGTAGTTTTATTTTATTATCTAGTTATTTACATGACCTCCTGGGATTATTCAGGTTATTTATCTGATGGTAGGTATGTATGCATACCAGATCTAACGGCAGAATCTATGGACCTCACACAAATTTTAACAGCCTACATAGTGTCCCAGGAGATATTCAACAATGGAGTAAATGAAGTAAACCCAGCCTCCCATAAATACTAACCAACATAACCCGAACAAAACAAAATCTACATTTTTGAACATTTTCGTTATTGCCGATTTTATTTATAAAGCACATTTTCAAGTGTTTTACATTAAAAAAAAAAAAAAAAAAAATTGTAAGGATAAACATTAGAACAAAGCATAAACAACATAAATAAGCATACAGTATAAGCATCAGTTAAAGGAGAATTCTGGTCAGTTTCAACACGTAGCTCTGTTTGTAAATTTGGAGTGCTGTCAGTAGCGAGAAAAACAATCGGTGTTGCCTACACAGTGTTATCCTCCTGCTAGCGTTAGCACCCAGGAGGCTGAAACAGGGCAAGTTTTAAACATGCTTTGGCTAAAAGAACGTTTAAAACTTGCCCTGTAGATGTGAAAGAAATGCATACAATGTGTGCTAATTCAGCTCTGTTTAGTTCCGGTGTTGAGACGGCAAGACGAGTGCTTAGGGACCGTCAACAAACTACAACACCGAAAAGAGAAAAATAGGCATATGCTTATTTTTTAAAAGTAAGTGCTGTAGTACAACTAGCAGGAGACAAGTTTAGAGAAAGAGAAGGGGGTTACGCCCTCAGAGGCGATCTAAATTGGAAACAACCTACCTGTAATACAGTAATGAAAAGCAGGTGCATTTCTGTCTGTGGCGTGAAGTTATGGAATGCATTACCAAGGGAATTAAAACATATTGGGAATGTTTTTAAATTTAAAAAAGGTTTTAAAGACATGATACTAGATAAGTATAGACATTGAGTATTATTGTGTGTGAAGGTGGATAATCATGTTGATGATGACAAAAAAACCATTACCATTATAGTTGTCATCATTAATTATGATATTATTTACCTTAAGATGGCAGTTGTAATATATAAATATATATAAAGCACTGACCCTTAATGGGTGTATGTATGTGTGTATGTATGTTTGTGGGTATGTATGTAGGTATGTATGTATATATGTATGTAGGTAGATGTAGGTATGTTTTTAACTTGTTTTAAAAATGTGACAAGGGGGGGGGCGTTATATAAGCTGAAGCTTCTAACCCTACCCTTTGGTTATAACTAATGACCAAATGACCAAATAAATTCATTCATTCATTCATTCATTCATTATAATTGATGTACGTTTGGAGACACTACCTTATTTAATCATTAAATTAATAAATATTTTTGTATCTCTTTTCGGTGTTGTAGTTTGTAGACGGTCCCTAAACACTCGTCTTGCCTCTCAACACTGGAACTAAACAGAGCTGAATTAGCACAAGTTGTATGCATTTCTTTCACATCTACTGCAGTCAGATTCACCGTGTTCACTCAGAAGGAATCACTTCACATGGGTAGGCACTGACATTTCGAACATGTTAAGAGGCTAAAAGCACGTTTTAAAACTTGCCCTGTTTCAGTCTCCTGGGTGCTAACGCTAGCAGGAGGATAACGCGGTGTAGGCAACACCGATTGTTTTCGTTTTACTGACAGCACTCCAAATTTACAAACAGAGCTACGTGTTGAAATTGACCGGAATTCTCCTTTAACACATTGTATGTCTGATTCAGTTCATGAATAGATAATAGTCTGTTATTCTTATAAAGTATGAGGCTTTTATCTATCATAAGTAATTGTTCTCCTCCTAATCGGCTTAGAAAAATTTAGTTTAGAAAATTAACAGTTTCTGAAAAAGAATACCATTTTCTAAGATGGCATAAACATTAAAGGAGTACTTCAGCAATTTCGTATTGCACTTCCATAAAGGTGGGGGGACTCACAAGGGATAGATTTAAAAAAAAAAAAAAAAAAAAAGGTAAAAACTGAAGTAGCAGAGGCCAGGATCTCTTGACTTTTAGTCTCTATTGTATTTCCCATAATGCAACTGCTTAGTGTCTTTCAATAGCCAAAACAATGGTGACGTGCCCCTTTAACAATATAAATATATGGTATACACAAATGTTATGTATAAAGTGGGATCTTACGATTTAAAAAAAATAAAAATAAAAAAAAAATGTCTGCAAGAACACTAGAACTGATTTGTGTTCTTGGTGGTTTTATGACGATCACCAACTGGTGGTCACAGTTTACTCAGTTTACGAAATCATTGACTGGTAACTATGGGAGACATTTGTAACTATGGAGACCCATGCACAGTCAGTATTAAATAAATGATTGAGATATTATGAAATCAATATAAATGAATAAATGCAGACTATTTTATGTAATGTAGCCATTAAATTGTAAAATAATAACACATTTTTCAAAGGCATCTCGTGTTAATGACAAAAATGTACTATTGCAAAAAGAAGCCCTTTTTGAAGTAACATATATATTGAGCTGAGTTTTTATTTTATTAGCTTCTTTAAAAATTTGATGTGTGAATTGAACACACGTTTCCATACAAAAGCTGTGTAAAGGCGTGTTAACTGACCAGGCCTGTGAGGTTTTTAGGATTAGAGGAGAGGGTAGAGCCGTGGTGAAGTGTTCCTGCCTTTTCTCTCCAGGGGCCGATGCCGGAGCAGCGGGCGGCTCACGCAGACAGCTACCGGCGGATCGGTGGATTGTAACGCCAGCGTCTTTCCCTGCTCTTCACTTTAGCCTCTTTTGTTTCCTCTGAGACTGCTTCTTCTTTACTCAGTCCTGCTCTTCCTCTGCTGTTTGGAGCCAAAAATCTGACCGTGGCACACAATGCAATCCTTTCTGCATCCTTATAGGAGACTGTGAACCAATGTGGTGCCTGATTCAAAAGGCATGAATGTGTAATTGTATTTCCCTGCTGCTAGGTGGCAGGAAAACACAGAAAAGGCTCCTGTGGTTTTTCCCAATGGGATTTTGACTAAAATGACATTGGAATTTTAAAAGTTTGTCAGATATGCCATATAAAATAGAAAATCTACAAACAAGGGCTTGTTTCTTGATCGTATTTGACTTTTATAAGGGTCCAATCCTTGGTGCATTAAAAACATTTTGTAGTTTGAATACAGGGAATCTTTTTAACGCACGGTGTGTTTTTTTGGGAATGTTCTGTAATGCACTTGTACCATTTATCATTGTCTGAGACAGGGTCTATACATCCTCAGAGGCTAAATGTTATTTCTGATCATCGGAGTGTTAAGTTGAGGTGAGGTTAGTGCCTAACAGCCCTCTGAGCCTTTTCTAACAATCACCCCAACATGGAATAGCCAGGCGACGTTACTGTCTGTGTCCAGTTAAGCGATTTCTTAATGAAGGTACTAAGTGTTCACTGTTTGACTTTTGTTGTTTATGCCTGTATTTGTTATTTGACACTACACGTAGTTGAATGTTTCTTCAAGCTACCGGTTTATGTTGTGTTCTGGGACTGTGTGTGTTGCCGTTTCGGTTGTTGCTGCTGCACAACCAAAGTGAATCGCATCTTTTTGGGTTATTTATTTATTTTTTATTTTTTTCTAGTCAAACACGTCACACAACTTTGAATATTTATCTGGTGTTTATTATTAGAAACCAGATCTTTGTTTGTCCCCAGTAGTGATCTATTAATGTCATATCTGTGTTTTGGGTTTTTGAGTCATTTAGTGAGTCTTCCTTTTTTTTTGCACCATGTATAGACAACTGTATTTTATGTTTATTTTGTTATTTATTTTTAATAGAATCATGTTAGGATTTATTTTATTTATACATTAAATTATTTTTGTAGAGGTATCTGGAATACATGGCATAATTTTATACGTATTTATATTTTATTTATTTTTTTAGTGTGTTGTCCTCTCTTTTTAGGAATGTACCAGAAATCATTTAATGCTGAAATGAAGATCAAATAAAGCTTTTAGCTCATAAGGGTCTGCATGTTGTTTGATTTTTCTCACTCACATTTCTCCGTTTATACCTTCTCAAAGGGAATACAATTCAAATGTCGTCATCACATTTGCAGCAGTTTGTTGATATCCCTCACTGTCTTTTCACCAGGATGAAAGGGAGAGGAAGATGAAGAATATGGCAGAGCGTATGAGGGAAATTGAACTGTCTCTGCATAACGTCAAACTGCTGCTCAAAGAGAAGGTTGTTCAGCTGAAAGACCAGGTCAGTTCAAAAAGCTCATCGGAAATAATTTCAGTGTTGTCTCTTACGGAAAAAAATGGTAATTTTAAATACTTTTCAAGTGTGCCAAAGTCATTGAACTTGGAAATGTCTTGCATGAATGTTCACACATTTATTTTTATTCCATTTTTACAGTGGAAAAACCAGTATGGAGGGCTTTTCTTTTTTTTTTCAGAGAAATTGTGATTTACAGGATGGATAGATGGATAGATATAAAGTGGTCCACAGAGTCCAACAGATGCCAGATTTTTTTAGTCGGATATTGATATTTGAGCGTTTTAGAATATATTATGGATATATAAAATTCTATATATGAATATATATATATGTATTACATTTTTGCACACTGTCATCAGTGTTTATTAAAGACGCAACATTTCGGTCACAGACCTTCATCAGGCATCGCATTCATGGTGTGAAAAACCCATCCTTAAAATCCTTATACTAAAGCCACGGGTTGTAACAACCAAACGAAGGGAAACCAAATCTTAAAACGCCTGAGACAACTGATTAAATTATCCTTCTCTAACAAACAAGCTTGTTGACAAAATCCTACAAATATTTGACAAGTAGAACTTAAATAATAAACAATATCCTATAAAAGAGGAAAATGGAAACTGGGGAACATCCCAACAAGATGTCAGCTTTCTCTTTCCTCTAGGAGGAAGATAACTTATTGCCAACAAAACATAGAAGATGTATCAAACAGTTGGATATGAATACTTAAAATGTGGTTATTAAAGAATTGTGAACAAGATAATGTATGTACTGAGCGGAACATTTTATAGTTGAAAAATAAACTGTAATGGTAACACTGTTTCTGAATGACTGCACACGTATCTTTGGCCTTTCTGTATTGCCATTTCTTTGCTACGTATCAGCTGACATACAGTATGTGTCAATACTGATACAAGCTAATACATCCTAGTTTTTATTCGGGTTCTCGTAGACTACATCAAACCAGATTATATTATGGAATTATCAAATCCTTTTATCATCTACTTTCTCTGACTTTTCTAGCTGCACAAGAACAGCAGAGCAGACTTGTTGATCAGTGACCTGTACGAGGAGAACACCCAGCTGATGAAAGCTCTGGAGAGAACTGAGCAGCGGCAGAAAATGGCAGAGAAGAAGAACTACCTACTGGAAGAGAAGATCTCCAGCCTGAACAAGATAGTGCGTGACCTAAACCCCTCTCCTCTTCCTTCGCTATCATACCACTATAATATATAAATGCACATAATGCATCACCTAAAACACCTAAAAGATACTCTGGACATTAAAATCACTTGCCATGCCAAATGCAAGTGTCCAAAGTCACACATAAAGTGCACTGTTTATTTAATCAAGTCTTTTAACAAATACTTGGCATTGCTTAAACCATTGTGCAATCAATGCAGCTAAATGCACAAGAAAAGACATTTCTGTTTCATGTCCTCTGGCATGTTTTATCTTGTTAAAGCCTAAAATGTTCCGGTTTAAATATGCAGTATGTTTATTTGTTCATTTTGTTAAGCTTATGTTGTGTTGGACCTATGAAGAACCCAGTGTTTGGTTAGACTGTAAGAAAAGCTATTTTACAGTAATTTATAATTTTAATTTAATTTTTTTTAAAGCAGTACCTGTTATTAGTAAATGAGTAAATATTTTACCATGACACTATTTCTCTTTTGAGAAAGAGAAAAGCAATACTGAAGTGCACTTCTTATATAAGTGTTCTTTTGTCTATGTTGTCAAAGAGATGAATTGTGTTCATCTGTCGCTCCTTTCCTTCTCAAGTCCTTATGTAAAGAAGAAACAAACCTGTCAGTGGTATAATCATGTAAACAGAACAGTCAAATAATCCGCTGACCTTCTTAAAGTGTTTGCTTTCATGTTACACCTGACATTACGTAAGTGAATGTCAAGTGGAAATGCTTGCTATTTAAATACATTTGATTGAAATCAAAAAATCTAATTGCAAAACAATATATAAAGTTTTAAATGTAAAGCTGTGCCATTATGAATGTTTTAGATTCAAATGAAGGACCTTGTCTTTATAAATAATGAAGCATAAGCACTAAAGCTGAAAACGGGGTATAAATAAAATACATGGATGATGTCTGGTTGGATTTCTTACTGGATACATTTTTTTTCTGTGCTGCTGTTTGGAGAGGATCAGTGCCCTGCAGGTTCATCAGTCTATAGATGTTTATGGACTAAGTAGTATATTTTACATTAAGTACTGTGTTGCCATTTTAAGGTACTTGTACATGCTTATTTATATTTAATGTTCCTTTATACTTCTACTCCACTACATTTCAGAAGTACAAATTTTACCTTTTCCTTCACTGCATTTTTTTTTTAAACCGCTAATGGTTCATTATTTTTCACAATAATATTTAACACAGTTTTGCTTATATGTAAATGAATGAACAATAATGATGTAAATATACTGTATGTATACATAAATGTATGTCACTGATGGGCCATTCTGCAAAGTGCAGAATGGCATGTTGCAATGCACGTTGCAACATAATGTAATCTTTCATTACATTATGTTTCTAGTATTTATGTACTTCTGTGTAGAGTATTGTTGCCACTTTGGATACTTGCATATCTCTATCTAATGTTACTTTATACTTATACTTCACTACATTTCAGAAGTAAAAATTTTACTTTTTACTCTACATTTATTTATTTTACAAAATATTTTACATACATACATGAACATAATCATATGATCATGTATATATGTAAAATATGATACCCAGCTCAACCTCGATCATCTACTAAGTTTTGCTTACGTATGTACTTTTGATATTTGTATTACATTCTGTTTCTATGTTCTTTTTACTTGTAATTAACAATTTCTTCAGTGTGGTATTGCCACTTTGAATATTTTTTCCACTTTTGCTAATAGGGTGAATATTGTTAATTGGGTTAACCTGAACACTTTTGAATTTTTTTTTTCCTGTTCTCAGTTTAGAATCCAAACCAACATATTTGTTACTTTTCTGTTAAATGTGTCATATATCGATGAATGAACTGTGCAGCTAAGTTGTCAACATTATGTATCCGCTTGCAGAGGGTGAGTTACCAGGTGGGCAGGACCGTAACGTTACAGTAAAGACCATTCCCAGTGAAGACCAGCGGTGGGAGTGTAACGTTACAGTAGCTAGCTAACTATTCCCAGTAAAGACCAGCGGTGGGAGTGTAACGTTACAGTAGCTAGCTAGCTAACTATTCCCAGTAAGGACCAGAGGAGGGAGTGGAGTGCTGCTCAGTGCGGACTGGACCAGAGGAGGAAAGAGTCACCCAGTAGCTCAAGTTAGCTGGCTAACTTG
Organism: Perca fluviatilis; assembly: GCF_010015445.1. Lineage (NCBI taxonomy): Eukaryota > Metazoa > Chordata > Actinopteri > Perciformes > Percidae > Perca > Perca fluviatilis. The sequence continues at coordinate 11,074,267 of NC_053131.1, read as the reverse complement.
CTGCTAGCTAATCTAAAGCTTAAAATGTTTACTTTCCGCGCTTTGCAAACTCAACGGGATGGTTGCAAAGCCGAAGGGTTGTGCCATGACATTTGTTGTTGATGTTTCCGAGCCTTGAGTTATGCTCTCACGAAAGAAAAGTAAAAACGAAGCGTCGAAACCAGCCGAGGTACACGGGAAATATGTGAAGAAGGAAACGTCGCCGCTCCTGAGAAGTAAGCGCAACAAGTTAGCCAGCTAGCCAAAGTTAGCGTCAGTTAGCCGGCTAACGATACTTAACTTTAGTGCCAATAAGTAGCAAGCTATTAATAGCCAACATGCTTATGTGAATGTGTGAAAACATATTGCCACATTGTGACTTACAAGCTTTTAAACAACTGTTTAGTCTCGTTGTTGTACACCGTAAACAAATTGCTAACCTGGTAGTTAAAGTGCTAGCCAGCTAAATCATCATCTAGCTACATTAACGCCAGCTGTAGTGTCAAAGGAGAGTTGAGCGATACCGGTTACTAACGTATTTCCTTTATTTGTAACTGATTCCTGGGCTACATGTGGATGGTTTCCTGAAATCAGATTAGCTTTACGTTATATTGTATAATGTTAGTTAACTTGTTGAATTGTCCTTTGATGTTAAACTGTTTACTAAAGAAACGACGCTGAAGTTAGCTTCCGATTCGGCAGATAAGGTTAGGGGAAACAACTTGCATTGCTGAGCGACTGATCCTCCGTTTTTTGCACATATTACTGTTGTAAAAGCGTGTTAGACATTTTAGCTAAATCATTAACGCTGTATGAAACCCACTTTGAAATTTGTGAAAGCTTTATTCTATTTGTATAAATACAATAAAAGGAGATTTCAGATTTTTTTTCATTTCTATACCACATTAGACCAGGTCTTGCAAAAACAACTATTCCTGGACTTGTCAAATCAGGATTGCATTATACCAGTGAGGCTAAAGGTTCTTTAAAATACAGTTTTAGTCAGTCCCTCTGAAATGTAGTAGAGTAAGGAAATACTCATGTATAGTAGTACAAGTACCTTCAAACTGTACGTAAGCATAGTAAGTACTTAGGTACAACTGCTGTGTTAATGTGTTGACTGATATTGACATTTGCACTTGCCTTGTTTACCTGGTTGCAGATCTTATGCCTTCATTCATCCGTCATGGACCCACTATTCCCAGACGCACAGAGGTCCCTCTGCCAGATATGGGGCCCTCTGCCTACCCTGTGGCACCCACCCGGGAGCCAGTGGTGTCCCGCAACAAGAGCTTTCTCCGTGCCCCTGTGCAGAGGCCTCCTCATGAGGTGGCCCGCAGAGAGAGCCACCGCATGTCAGCACCTCCATACCTGCCTCGCAGCCAGGGAGACCTGTCTCACGAGTACGGAGGATCCTCACAGTCTTTCCTCACAGACGTGAGCCCCATGTCTGAGAATGGAGATGCTGCCCGGTATTACTACCCTTCTGAACCTTATTATGACAACCAGCAGCACCAACAGCAGCAGCAGCATCAGCAACGCCAGCCCAGGAGGGTCCCGGACCGCTTTCCTGAGGACTATAGATACTATGATCACAATGAACACAACTTCCAAAGACTTCCACAACAACACACTCCTCCAGCTCAAAGCAGACCTCCTTCAGGTAAACAAGGTGTTTTGATTCTCACTTTTAACAGTATTGGTTTAGATATTTCTTCTTTATAGGAAAGTAAACAAGGAGCAGTGGCAAGAAGTTGGAAGCAAAAAAGAGTTCAAAATGTGAAATGCGTATGTGATCAGGAACTCCATTATTGAACTGCAGACATGGTTTTGGAAAGTACATGGCAAGCAGTCATAGTCTCTTGATTGACTAAATCGGCATGGCTTTTCTTTGCAAATTCTGAGCTATGAAAGTGTTTGAGGATGAGTGAAATCACCCCAGCAGGTCTACAACTTGTCAGATTTGTCTTTTGGGGACATCTTTGGAAAGACATTGCCAATTTATGGCTGCCAAGAAAATGATGAAGAAAAATGATTGTTTTTTTGACACGTCAAAGCATTATGTATTGGTTTTGGACCATACATAGGCCACTGTGAAAGGAATGCAAGCCGTTGGTTGTCACTGAAGAGCTCAAAAGAGCAATTTTATTTCAGTTTTCCGGAGGGATTACATCTTTTTTAAATTACTGCTCTTTATTGTAAACATTAGTATGATGTAAGTGTGTAATTTCCATGAGATTAAATGTTTTGGGGGGTCGCAGGAATTTTCCAACCCACTCCAAACGACAGAGAACCTTTTATTATGTGGCTGACTTGTCAACGTTGTGTATATGGTTTAGTATTATGTCAGGCCCACCTATCGCACGGAGCCTTGTTTGCAGTGAAGTTAAACAAGCATTAGGGGCTCTGCATTTTTCACCTCTCTGTTTGCAGAATATTTCTGCCAAGCAAACTAGCAATTTGCAGACCGCCCCCAGTCAAATGTCTCAGCTTCAGACTGCTCGCTTCTATGAATCATCTGTGTACATAGTGCACTAAATGGTAAGCAGAGTTGTTTTGAAGGAGTCATCTACCTCAGCTCAATCAGCTGATGGTGATCCTTTTTAACAGGAATTACAATATTTTTGTTCTATTGAAAAAAAATATATCTTTTTTTTTCACAAAAAAATGGCATTAAAGGAAATAAGATGCAGTTTGAAATTATACAGTATATATTTGTAGAGCTTTTATATATTTCGTTTAGAAAATCTGGCAATTTACTAGCCTTTATTTTGAAATGGAAAAGGTTAAAAACTGTATTAACACCATTGTACATTAGTTTCACCATTTGTTGTTTTTTGTTGATGACACCAAATCTTCATGAGCATTTGATTAGCTTCTCAAGTGCATTGTCTCTCCCATTTTCCTTTTACTTTCTATTACCACAAGCATTTTTTAAAAATGTGGTCATTGCAAAAGTACCCCAGTTTCTGGAAACTGCAGGAAAAACTATTTTTTTGCAGCAGCAGAAATCAAGTTGCGGATGCAGAGAAAATGAAAATACATTTTTGTTAAAATACATTTTACACTGGTAGGGTCCTTTTTCTTTAAAAAAAACAAATCTGGGTATTTTTCAGGAAGAAAGTTGTTAAAAATTTAACGTTATGTTATGAATAATTATAAAAAAAATGTATTGTGAATTTTTTTTTATACTTTTTGATTTATACTTTTGTTGAACACTGACTCAATTTTTATCAGGTAACCCACTTCATTTCTTTAGTACAACTACTGCATCACCAGTTGTGTCTACTCTCGACTGTAGCCAGTGAAGTTCCTGTGATGCATTGAGCTTTAGATCTGCAGTGAGTGTGGCTCGCTGCCATTTTTCTGAGGAAAAGGGCAAAGATGATGATGATGATGATGATGATGAGGTGGTGGAGGAGGAGGAGGAGTGCATTTCTGCGGAGCGCTCGCACATTCCGTCCCTTCACTCAGCAGCTGGCAAAAAGCTCCAGCTCTGTTGCTGTCATTCTCGTGCAGAATTTATCAGATTGTAGCCGCCATTTTGCTGAGATTCCCTGTACATTCTGCTGTGTTTTCATCCCTTTCTTGGTCCCTCCAGGCTCATTTGGTTTTGAGTCATGATAGCTCTCACTCAGTCTAACTCATCCACACAGCTGTTGGATCAACATTCCTTGCTGACATTATTCACCAATAAAAGTACAGGATGTGTTGAATAAAACCACTCTGCTGTCTGCTCTTGGAGAGCGTTTGGGAGTTCAGTGGTTTGTTCTCTTCCGGTGAAAGCTCCTGTGTGTATGTCTGGCCACGCACAGATCTCTGCCTTCCTGTCCAAACGTAGCAACACTCCCATTTCCTACCATTCATCAAATGATGTCGGTCAGAATAAGATGCTCCGTCACAACAGTCAAAACGACCAAGCATCCCCTGTCCACAACCACTGCAATACTAAAAACTGCCTCGGTCATGCTTAGTAGTAGTGATTCATTGCATTCCTCCCAATGCATTCCTCCCATATCCCAATCTATGTTATGTTGCCACATCAGAATGTCCTTTTTAAAGGCTGTACATCCCTCTCTTTCAAATTACATTTTCCCACACATGCTGTTTTTAAGAAATTTCCCAACATATTTTTTTATTTCCCAGTGGTGCTGTTAGCTGGCAGCTGCTCTGCTGTATGTTTGGTCAGACATCTCTCCCTCTCCCTCTAGGTTTCTAAAAAAAAAAAAATGTTTGTTTTCCTCAGGCATAGGTCGAATACAGGCCAAGTCCCTTGGGAACCTCTCCGGTCTCGGAGAGGACCTCCCCCTTCCGGGCGGCTGGACCGTTGACTGGACCATCCGTGGCAGGAAGTACTACATTGACCACAACACGAACACTACACACTGGAGCCACCCTCTGGAGAGGGAAGGGCTCCCTCCAGGCTGGGAAAAGGTGGAGTCAGCTGAGTTTGGGGTCTACTATGTGGATCACATCAACAAGAGGGCACAGTATCGACACCCCTGTGCTCCGAGGTACAGTATGTCATCAGTGTGGAAAGCGAGATATTTTGTGTTATTATAAAGCCACATTTTTTCACTTCCACTTATTTATCTCTTCCACGCAGCCCTTAATGCTACCAATTCCTGGAGCAATGAACACACGCACACAAAAGTTTTTCTTAGTTTAAATTTTTTCTTCATAACAGGTTTGACCTGGGTTATCAGCATAGTCTTTTGAGTTGTCCAAATTCACAGAGATGAAATAAAGTATAAATACTATACAATACCCTTTTTTTTTTTTTTCCAGTGTGCCTCGCTATGATCAGCCTCCACCATTACCGCCTCCTGTGACCTATCAGCCACGCCCTGCAGAGAGGAACCAGCCGGTGCTGGTGCCAGCTAACCCGTACCACACAGCAGAGATCCCAGACTGGCTGCAGGTGTACGCCCGTGCCCCACTCAAGTGTGTACTCTTATGTATACTACTATATACAGTATACTATTACTTTTCGTCCTCTGACATTGTATTTTCTTAAACAAAGTTACTTAGTCCTACACCATGGTCATGGGGAGCACTAATGTACCAGGTGTGACATGCACATTTTTCACTTTACATCGCTCATTATTAGCAAACACAGGTTTGTTTCTCACCCAAATACAAAGCACATTGCGTGTATTCTTAAGGCCTTAAATATATGTTCAATGAATTTCCTACTATGTAAAACATTTGCCAAACTTTTATTTGGATTGTTGAAATCAAACCTGCACAACCAAATATTGATATGGGTTACCTACCTCTGAAGTCAGTTCAAATGTGTATTGGGCTTGTGGCCAGTTGTCCTTTTTGTGGGTTTTGGTAGTAGCCTGCTGCTAGACCGACATATCGGCCAGAATAAGGTTATTGCAGATATATTCTGATTCCCAACCGTCGCTTTGCCCCTTGCCGTCTTATACCGAGACACAAAGCACACCCTGTAGCATCTGTATGATACAAAGCGGTGATATTTGATGACGAACAGGTTGTTATTAAATTGTTGTGTGTTTTTATGTGCTTCAGTGTTTCCCTGCTCCTCTGTCTATCCTCTGCTACAAGAGCAATGTGCTGCAGAGTGCTGCTTTGTGCTGTCGGTCGGTGTCTGTTTTACACACACACACACACACACACACACACACACACACACACACACACACACACACACACACACACACACACACACAGTCACTCAGGATGAAGCTCTGCATTCCCTCGTAATAAACAATGCGGAACCTTCCAGCAGGATTGTGCGAAGGTGTGTGTGTTTATTTGTGCTTTAGAACATAATCGGTGTGAAACAATCAGAAAATAATGTTTTACTCCTCCGATTCATGGCTTTGTTCGAAGCTTCCTCTCTTCATTTACTCTCTAGCTCGCTCGACCACTGCTGCTCGCTCGACCACCGCTGCGCTCTGTCTCTCTCTCTCTCTGGCTCGTTGAGCCGGGGAGGAGGGCCCAATTTTGAATGCTGTGTGTTCACAAACAGTAAGAGATACTTCCTACATATTATACCTTTTTTAATAAGAAATTGCAGTACAGAGATGCCAAACAGGTTTTAAGTCATTTGGGAACACTGTCACCATTAACATAGTTTGTCCGTCAGAAAGTTTATTTTTTAACTTTAAAATGTTGCACTCTGTTTGTACTGTATCTTGGTCGCAATGGAAAGAAATTCCTATCTATCTATCAATATAATTTTCAGCCTCAGAAATCCAGTAACGGTCAGGCTCTAGTTGGTAGAATAAGAGGTACAAATATTACAGGCATTGTCGTCCAACACTTCACAAAGTACCTTTTTTTTTTTTTTAAAAGTACCATAAATATCTTCCCCTTTACATCAGGTATGACCACATCTTGAAGTGGGAGTTGTTCCAGCTGGCAGACTTGGACACGTATCAGGGAATGCTGAAGCTGCTCTTCATGAAGGAGCTGGAACACATCGTCAAATCCTACGAGGCGTACCGACAGGCGCTGCTGTCTGAGGTGGAGGCTCGCAAACAGCGGCAGCAGTGGTACGCCCAGCAGCCCAACAAGAACTTCATTGGGAACGTGTGATGTGTATGCGCCGCGGGGACGTCTCGCTGCCACACCTCTCTGAGGTTTCCACAGTTTGGGAGCGGTCAGGGTTTCTTTTGAAATCATGATTGACTCTTAATTGCCTCTTTACCAAACACATCTGTGCCTTCGCTTGATCCAAATATAACAGCCAGGAAGTCAAGACACGCATTGGCTGGGGCCCCCGTCCCCTCCATGTGACACTCAAGTTATGAATGAAAAAAAAAAAAAAAAACGCTCCAATGAAGAAGCAGAACCTATAATGTGCTACATCTGGGGAGACTGCTTGTGGTGCCATTTCCAGCCTCTGCCCTGACAATGGAATTGCTGTATGGATTTCTGTTTTTAAGACTGAGGCAAACAGAGTCTGGAAAAACTACGGATATTTGTTCAAAAACATGAGATTGTGCCTTTTTATTAAAATAAAACGCAGCAATTTTTATACACCAGCTACTCTGTCATTTTTGTCTGTGGGACAAAATGACAGGCAGCTTCTTCTAATTTGTTTCTCTATGAAATACTTCATAACTATTTTTTTTTTCCTTTTGCTGTGATACCCTCATAAACTAAAACCACACTTTTTTTACATAAAACAAAAAGTGTGCATCTCTTTCTTTTTTTTCAATGACATATCCTTTATAAGACAATCCACCAAAACTTTCACAGATATTTAAGTTTTGATATGAAACACGTCTTTATTTAAAGACCTTTTGTTGAATGAAAGCATCACATTTTGATGCAGTGGTTTGAGCATCTCTTGGCTCTTGGCGTTACTGTAAGTCAGGAATATTCTCGTGTGTGTATAATGAAACAAATAAGCTACTGGAACTATATAAAACACTTCAGAAGACACATTAAGTTTGCCAAACAAGTACATTTCAACGTGTCCTTGTTTCATTCTTTCTGGATATTTCTTGCCTCGGTAATGCCTTATTGTTATGGACTGACACGTCTCTTCTGCGGAAGAGGTGCAGATTCTTGGAGGCATATTCTATTGATCACTAATCAATCAGCTTAAGCCATTTTAGGATACTCAGAAATGTTTTGTGCTGGAAGTTTTGTCTTGTAAAGACAGGTGCTAGCTTCCAATCAATTGTCTCACTAAGGTGAAAAAGACATGCTTTATGACATACTTTAAAAATGTCCAACGAAAACTATTCTCACAGTCAAATAAAGGAAAGTGTTTAACAGGAAGTGTTTATGAGAGTGGTGATGCATTCAACATTTCTGAATGTCCAAAAAGGGTTTCTGATTAGGTAACAGTGGAATAGGTGTGTAAATAACCTTCTCTTCAATGAGTCCTTTACTATGCAAGAAGGTCTCAATCACATCTTTTAAGAATGGTGTTTGTACATATCTGATTTTGTGGATTGCAAATACAGGACATACGTAATAAAGTCTGCAGTGAAGAAAAAATACACTTCTGACTGTACGGTTGTTTCCTCTTGCTGTCTGTTCACTTTCACATGGATCCTCAGACATCGTTTTGAGACTTTTATTATTGCAAAACCGAAAAATACCGTTTGAAAACACGTTAGATAACGCTTAAATCTCCCCCAAATGTGTAGATGTAAGTTAATGGAACTCTTTCGTGGAAAAAAACAAACGTATCAGATACAAGTATTTCTGTCTTAAAAGATGTCTGGAGGGAATCGCTGAAGAAATAACTTGAGTCTTAGTTTTCATTCATTTGGTCCAACTTTATTAGTTCTTTCCTTGTAAGTGAAATTGCAATGCGTGTGCGGAAACTTAGCAGTGTTGACTTGGAAGAGGTTGATTCATTTGACCTTTCAGTACACTGAGGCTCCCACCATATCCTGAAGATGATTTAAGAGTCGATGGGGGCGGCTTCAGGAATGAATTGTTAAATCCAAGAATAATAGGTTGTGTTACATTTTCTTTTTTCTTAACAGATACAATCTTCAATTACCATTTCATTTGGAGTGTAAACACAATGTAAACAAATGCTACTTTTCTGACTTATGAATGGACACTCCAACACAGCCATGAAGAAAGTGGATTTCAAAACCTCACGAATCTTAAACTGGACTTAGATCGTTCTTTGCGTGAAGGCCTCACTGATGTTGATTATATATTGTGGAAGACTCTAGAAGCCACTCTCTTGCAGTGCCTTTAAATTTCCAACCCTTGAGGTCAAACCTCAGTATAAACTTGCTAAATATGCATGACAGTGTTCCTGCACTGTTGGTGACCAGAAAAAAGAAAAAAAACATTTCAATGCTGCAGCTATATGTGATGCAGACGTTTTTACAGTGAGCGCTATGATTCTGGGCTATTCAGTGAGCTAAAAAACAATAACCACAGTTACACAAAATGTACAGTAACAGTCTACAAAGCCAACGTATTCAAACACCAGAAAGTCCTGTCACTGATACAAGCCTTTTGTTTACAAATGCAAGCTGTTTTGGAAACCCAAAAAAAGTCGGGGGGGCCTGGCTTCTTTCACCGTGCAACAGTTTTTCACAGATGATTCAAGTTAAGTCTGTGAAGATGATACAAGAGATGTGGAATGAGGATCCTTTTTCCAAAGCGGGCCTGTCGCCCCGCCTAATAACAACTAGCTTTGATTCCTCAGTGGCCACAGAATAGCTACATTCCTCGGATTTGCTCGAACATTCAGTGAGAAACACAACAATGGTTTCACCCACCACCTCTACATCACAATGGAAACCAAACACGCTCTTTCCCCTCAACCTCAAAGACCAAACGCACGTATAGAGGATCACTGCATAATTACGAAACTGCAAGCAGACTACAAAGTGAGAGATAATGTCAGCTGTGTTGTGTAAACTTTGAACTATTCGGTTTTTGTTTTTTCACCCAGTGTATTTCAAAGTACAGTACGTGTCGGCACAAAGCAACTCCCTGATGCAGAAATCCACCTACAAAACAAAAACTGCATACAACTAATCAAATGTGCCATTGAGTGTGTGCATTTAGCAGGAGGCAGGCTGCAGTAGATGTGAAATCATTTTTACATGTTATGGCACAATACCACTTTGTCACAACCATTAAAACTCAATGCTTTTATAAAGTAGACCTGGTTTAAGAGCTTAAAGATGACAAACATTAACCACTTACCATGCTGATGGTGCTTGTAACGCTTCATTATTAAACAATCAGTACATATTTTGGCTTTCAAAACATAGCAGATCATAGATATTGTTTCTTATAAACGCCACTAAGCTTCAAAGAACAGAACAACCGTCACAAATGGGGATTTCACAGATTTGGCTATACTTTGAAAATCATCGTCGTGACAATTAAATGATGGGGGGGGGGAACCCGTCTGATGTGAAATCAACAGCTGACTGGAGGTTGGATATGCCGAGGTCTCCTCAAGGAGAGCCTGCAGTATCTGTACAGTTGAAAGTGAGACAATGAAATAAACGGCATCCATCCTTTGAAAACAGGCACCTACTGAGAGGATGCTCTGACACTGCCTATACATGAACATTATACAGTCCGTTATAAGGTTTAAAGTAGTGGATGTACTGGTGGGCAGCACCAGCCAATAGCAGAATAAAGGAGTGCCTGATGGGTGAGGATGTTCCTCCTCCTCTTCCTCACCATTAAGTCCCTGCTATATTCTGTCTTATCTAATTAGTCCCTCTTCTTGTCCTGCTCCTCTGCATCCTTGTCCACCTGAGGCCCGCCGGGGAAGGCGTGGTGGTACAGGTGCCTGTGATTGGCCGCTACATTGTACAGCTTGTAGAGAGCCTGTGGAGCAGAGACGAGAAGAGGTGGTGGTTACAGGCAGAGGATTTAACTCCCCGAGATCGCTTCAAATAATGCCAGGGTCGGTATGCAGTCGAGCAAGTTTAGGAGGAATGTGGATTGGTGACGGTGACGAAAATAGCAAAGAAAGTGACACATAAAAGTAAAAAAAAAAACATTCCAATGTGTACCATCGTATTTATTTGCATGTTGCTCTGAGGATCTAAATGATCCCTGTCTTTGTAAATATTCCCACCTTGATTGCTCCACTTACCTCATTTGTGCTTCCCTGCAAAGGCATTAAAAAAGAAAGAAAGATATAGTGTGAGCACATGTAACATAAAGCATGTTCAATAACAATTCATTATTGCTGTAAATGGATCTGGCTTTATCCTCTCTGCCACGGATTTAAAGGAGATTGTTTCCCTCTAGTGGTTTAAAGTACGTATCACCTAATTCACTATTAAGTAGGGGTGGGAAAAATAATCGATTCTTAGATGCAGCGCGATTCTCTCTAGAACGATTCGATGCTCGATTCTGATAAGTTAATAATCACAACAACAAAAAAAGAGGACGGGATAATGGACAACAACTTAGGTTTAGGCAAGAGTGCAGAAAAAAACACACAAAAATGGCCAAAAGGAAAAAATAAATACATTTTTTATATATATATATACACATAATCTAATAAGACATACATAAAATAATTAGGCAAAACACACATAGGCTGTTCATCTTCTTTATCTCATTACATTTGACCACCTCATGTTTCATGTTCTAAGAAGCCACTGATCCACCTTTAAACCTGACTGAGCCTCTGACATGTTACTGTTACATTACTGGGGGAGAAGGGGACGTTCACAAGCAGGTTTAAGGCTTAAGCATGGAATGACTACAAAAGAAAAACCTCAGTAGACAAAATATTTCATTAAAACTTGTGTGCGACAAATATATGTCCAAATCTAAGCTTTGTCTAGCTGCTTTGTCGAGGAAGGGATTACCAGACTCTGAGTAGCAAACTCAGATTTATGTGTATATTTTTTAAAATCACGCATGGAAATGTACATAAAAAAATTGTTGCATCGAGATGCATCGATAATCGGTTTAGAATCGAATCGTTGGCCTCCGAATCAGAATCGAATCGAATCATGAGGTGCCCAGAGACTCCCACCCCTACTAATAAGATGTAAGATAATAACAAGAGTGTACAGTATTTGTCTCTGCTGTACAGAGTGTATTCTGTTTTTTCTTCTTTCTTTTTTATTAATTGATTAGTCAATTAGAAAATTAAACAGCTTCAATTTATAATAGTTCCAGCCTCTCAAAAAGGACTTTGATTTGGGTTTAGGATTCCTGTTGGGACAAAACAAATCATTTCAATAAGTCAAGTTGGGCCTTGTGATGGCCATTAATAGAGAAAGTAATCAGCGGAATAAACAACGATAAAAAATAGTCATTACCATAACTTTGACTCACACGTTTTACTATTTAAGATAAATTCAAAACCTTTTACAGATTGGCTCTGTTGTGTATACAGTACATTATTAAACTATGTATAACATCTGCATTGCTCCATAAGTGCTGAATATCTGACTGTAGTGATTTTGGCTCAGTTGAGAATTTTAAATCCAGTTTTTTAGCTCCCTTTACTACAGCTCTTCTTACTTTTACATGTTGTGTAAACAAACTATTTTTCTGTTAACTTCATCATGTGGAAATGTTAATTTCTGTAAATGTTCATGTTTTTGTTTCGTTTTTCTTTGATTTGTATTTTATTTATTACATGTTTTTAAAAGGTTGTGAAAAGGCACTACAACAGTTGATCTTATTCGGTGTTATTATAATTATTATTTAATATTTAAACATTTTAATACATTTTTTACATTATTTATTTTAAGGGGAATTCAAAAAGTTCAACGGGAATAGTATTAAGAGAAATTTCACAGTTCAATGTTTTCACTGTTTATTTGTTTCACTTATTTATTTATTTTTTTACTTCAAGAAATGCAACATCTTTCAAAAAGTCAATGAGTAATCATGTTAAATAATCCAGATTTTGGTCAGATATTGACCAAAATAATAGGAATATGATGTTTTCCATAATCGAGCAGCCCTAATCTCTGTATCGTGTGTAAAGACTCTTGCTGTCGATTTTGCAACTTGGTGAGTATTGATTCAAATATTGATCAAGTTAGACAGCCAGATGTATTCTTAACTTCATTAATGTTTATGTGTCCGTTGAATTACCTGGTCCCACAGTGCACCGGCCACCTGGTCGATGACGGCGCCCAGTTCTCGGTATTCCCCGGAGTAGCGGATGTAGGCCCAGGTGCAGAGAGTGATCAATGCCAGACCCAGGATCATGTTACACAAGCTGGCAATGACGTCCACGCCCACAAAGCCTGTGATGCCCGCAGCCACGTACATGACAAAGATGACCACAAACAGGGTGGCCGGCGTCCGGGCTGCGTGGAAAATGTTCTTGGAGTCATTGTGCTTGATGTACTGGACAAACACCTCGTCGATTTCTCCCTCCAGCTGCTGCAGGTAGCGGCGGCTGAACTCCTCGCCTCCCATCTTCTTCACGCCCCGAAACACCTGTAGGGCCTCCTCCCTGATGAGGCTGTGTCGGGTCTGCAGCTCGCTGGGGGCAAGGAAGGGCCGGTCACCCCCACAGACCTGGGAACAGAAGGGAGAAGGATTAGGCAGCCCAGGGACAGTTTGGGATTTACTTAAAAATCCTGTTTTCACCTACCGTCTCCATTTTCTTGTTGTACAGGTCCTTTGCGGCTGCTACTGCTGCCAAATTATTCGCCTCTGCTGTGGCCTGAGAGGAAGCAGATCAAAAAAAATAAATATATATATATATAAGGTAATATAAGATCCAATAAAACAAGATGAACTTTTTTGATCTTGCGAAGGGAAATGTGTCACAGTTACAAAGAACTTTAAAACTTAAAGTTTTTTTAACATTAATATGAGTTCCCCCAGCCTGCTTATAAGGTCATAAGGAGCAAGGTTACCTCCCCTTTCTCTGCTTTGCCCGCCCAGAGAATTTGGCCCACCCATGAGAGAGAGACTTCATGGCTTTCAAACGAGCAAAGTGGCAGTTGGTCAAGGCCACACCCCCACCCTCCACCTTGCCCCCCCCCTCTCCTCCTCAATAGCTACAGACACAGAAATGGTACATCCTAAGGAAAGCTCATTGTGGGACTGGCTCTAGTGGCTGTAATTCTGCACCAAGGCTGAATTTTGGGAAAGAGACTTCAGATACAGTATTAGGGGACCACTAAGGCCTATATAAAAGAGACTTCAGATACAGTATTAGGGGACCACTAAGGTCTATATAAAAGAGACTTCAGATACAGTATTAGGGGACCACTAAGGTCTATATAAAAGCATCCAAAGAGCACCATGTCATTGGACCTTTAATATAAAAATGAACTGAATACTATATAAACCAACATTAATAGTAACTTTAAAGTGTATTGAGGCAAAAGTAGTAGAGGGAGTTGCAATAAAAATGAAAGCGATGGAGAAATGTACCTGCAGCATGGACTTTGGATGTGGCAGCTCCTCACCTTGGTAAATTTTGATGTATGCCTGAAATAAACAAAGGGATGACAAAAAGCATTAAAAGTGACACAACTGGTTTACGTTCAGTAATATAAACATGTTGGATTTAGTCACAGTGTGCCGAAACATAGTCAAGAGTTTAATAGTTACTAATACTCATAAGAAAGAGCAAAAGAAAGTGCAGTGTTGGCTTGTTTCATATGAACTAACATGCTTCTTTGTTCTGACCTTGAAGTACTCCAACAGGCCTCTGCAGGTGATTTCGCTGCCGTTGATCTCCTTCACGTCGATGTTACGAGGACTGAGAAGCCACGGGACCAGAACCTTCAGGTTGTTGATGAACTCGCCGTCGATCTCTAGACGGGGGAGCAGAGGCAACGGCTGATGAACACTACAGTATGTGCTGAAATTCAGCAGTCTTCGCTCTGTTATATTCAGCTTCTGGTGGTATGTGTGGTGCTAGTCCAGGAAATAAGTAAGAGTGCTGTTTCTCAAAAACTCCAGTGCACCACCTGCTCCTGCACAATTCATAAATATTGGCTGCAGGGTAACATATATGTACACCAGTTCCACCTCTAGAATTCAGGGAGTTTAGTTTAGATTTATAGATATATGTTTATGATTCTTTGTACTAATGGATTCTATATTTTGTAACCTGTGCTTTTGCAAGAATAGTCATAAACCAAAAGTATTGGAGAATTTTAAATGTTGACCTGATAATAGATTAAAAGTCATGGGATTGCTAAAGGTATTACAATTGAGGTATATGCCAACTTTTATTAGCTTGACAAGCCAGACCCACATCAAGATGTTGGGTCTGGGAACTCACCATTGGCAGGGCTGAATCCGAGGGGCGGGATAAATGGTTGTACAGGTCCTTTGCGGCTGCTACTGCTTAAGCTTTTGCCGTATCCAGTCGGCAAAACTCAGAACACATCTTCCTTTTTTAAGAATGACTTCAGTGCCATTCCTTTCTCAAAGAAAAGCTTAACTCCAAGTCTTCCAGAAGACCGCTGTTCCCAGCAGCAGCAGCCATAAGCCCGCCCACCGACTCTATACACGATGTGATTGGCCTGACCAGAGTTTGGTTTTTCCAGCTCGCAAGCCAACGGAGAGTGCCTAGACCCCCCTGGCTGCAAATTAAATTTGCTGCCGCTAGGGTGTGTCTAGATTTCTAGGCTAAGCTTTCATGGCAATCCTCAAGACATTTCCTTGAGACATTTCACAACAACAACAACAACAACAAATTTCAACCTCGTTAGCACGGGCGCTAAGTGAAAAGTCAGAGGATCAATAAAGTCAGTAGAATTCATCCTCTGAGAAACACAGGGTCTGTATAAAGTTTCACGGCAATCCATCCAAAAGTTTTCAAGACAGACGGTGCCATTTTGTTTTCTGTGACTAAAGTTATTTCATGTTGAAATGTTTAATTATCCCGTGTGTTGCAAATGCGCTTTGCCAAAACGTGTCTCGTTTAAATGCGTCCATTTCAACCTGACGCTGACGATCACACACGTTCAGAAAACGTTCGACAAGAAACTATTCTGTGTTCATGAAACACTGAATGAAATATGTTATGAGACGGAGGAAGTGTACCTATAATTCTTCCATCAAAGTGTGGGTTGGTGGCCACTTTGAGGCCGGGGTGAGGCATCAGGAAACAGGAGATGTTGGTGAAGCAGGAGTGGATGTGTTTACGCACGTTCTGCAGCTCTTCATGCTGGTTCTCTGAGATCTAAACCGCAAAAAACGACCACATGTATCATTAGTTTGGTTTGGTCCGCCTCATGTGGATCTGTCCAGCGATTGTTTAAAACTACACGATATCGAATACGGATACCTTAAGTCTCTTCTCAAGGAACTTCATGCCTCCCTCCTGTCCGTAGGGAAACTCATATGGAAAACTCCAGTCTCGAACGAGGAAAATCATGGACTGGGACCAAAACAAAGCAACCATGTAACTCTTGTTAATGATATCTTGTACTGTATGTTATGTTCAAACTGTGGTGGAAAAAGTATTAAAATCCTTCACTTTTTTAAAGATAATCTTTTGGGAATTTTAGCCTTTAATAGACAGGAAAGGCAAGAGAGAGGGGGAAGACATGCAGCTAATGGCCGCAGGTCAGACTCGAACCCTGAAACGCTGCGTCGAGGACTGAGCCTCTGTCTATGGGCGCCTTCTCTACCAGGTGAGCTATCCAGGTGCCCTTCAGAGCCTTTCCTTAAGTAAAAGTACTAATACCACACTGTAGAAATACTCTGTTACAAGTAAAAGTTCAGTTGGTAGAGCGGGCGCACATATATAGAAGTTTACTCCTCGACACAGCAGCCGTGGGTTCGACTCCGACCTGCGGCCCTTCGCTGCATGTCATTCCACCTCTCTCTCCCCTTTCACGTCTTTATCTGTTCTATGGAATTAAAGGCCTAAAATGCCCTAAAAAATAATCTTAAAGGTAAAAGTCCTCAATGCAGAAAAATCCTCACATTTTAGAAGCTGGAAACAATCCATAACAGTTCTATCAATCAACTAAGTGTTTAATGGTCTAATCATTTCAGCTGGACTTGTAGGCCGTTATATTGTTGGATAGTTTAATTTATAATTAAACATCATATTTTATAAACTACATGTGTTTTGTCCTATTTGTAAGGTAACTAGTAACTAAAGCTGTCAGATGAATGTAGTGGAGTAAAAAGTACAAGATTTCTCTCTGAGATGTAGCGGAGTAGAAGTAGAAAGTGGCATGGAAAGAAAAGACTCAAGTAAAATACAAGTACCTCAAATGTGTACTTAAGTACAGTACTTGAGTAAATGTACTTAGTTACATTCCACCACTGTGTTCAAATAGTATTGAACAGACAGTAAGACAGTTCACTTACAAATCCTTTTCAGCGATCATCTAAACTACCTAACGCTCAGTACATTTCCTTACGTAACAAACCTCAGTCCAATATTTCAAGATGCTTAAAGCAAACACCGATAATAATTTGTAAATGTCATTTCCTGACATTTGGATGCAGTCAGCAGCACGGTTGCAAATCTATCCAGCCAGTGAAAATGATTTACAGTACCTGGAAGGGTTTGAGGAAAGTCTCTTCCATAGCTAGTCTGCCGTACTCAGTGAAAAGCTGAAATAAGACAGATAAGACGAAATGAGTGCGGATGTGAAATTGTATTTTTAAGAAAGATCAACAGGAATGCTTTACATTCTATGGGAGCACATTCATTCAGAATTTGGCTTCAATAGTATTTCTTTTACAGGATTTATGTTTCTGCTATAAGAAAATGCATATAGACAAATACTAATATACATTAGTGTCGACACTTGACAGTCTCACCTGTAAGTGCTGCAGGTCGTCCTCTTGTACATTCTGTGAGATGTTGTAAACCTGAAAAAGACCATTTATTTACAGCAACATTTCTTTCAAATGGAAACATAGATTATTTAATAAAATGATTTTGGTGTGTGAAACCAAAGGAACATAACAACCCGGGAATGTTTGTATACATTTTTGGTGGCAATCCATCCAATAGTTGATGAGATATTTGAGTCTGGACCAAAGTGGTGTACTGACTGACCACTCCTAGAACACTGCCGCTAGCTTGGCTAAACATACAAACATGTTCATTCATTCACATAACTATAAATAGCCTTTACTAAAGCAAAGCTGGGTCAGATGGGTGAAAGTACCTGCATGGAGCTTATCATTGTGCTCAATGCAAACACAGTGGCTGAATCCCTCAGCGTCGACTGGCTGTCAAACGTGCCTTGTGTGTCCATTAGCAATACAGCGACCTGTGGAATGAAACAGACGAACACACTGACCTGTGCTGCAGGGTAGTCTGAACGTTTCTCACGCCTCTATTGCACTGTTGTAATAGTGTGTGAGGGATTGGAAAAGCCTGGAAAAAGTTCTTTAGTGGCAGGATACTTTAGTGGCAAAATGAGTGAGGTAGTTAGACTGATTTTGAATGGAGATTTAAATGGAGAAAAGATCTTGAAAGGGCCAAATTGATCTTGATTTATTTGCATGAAACTTAAAGCTGACAGCCAGTAGCACTGTTGCTTTAGCTGTGCAGACATTTGGTTGATGCTGGTTGAAAATATTAGCCGGATAGAAGTGTCTAAATGCAGAAATGGCTTTCTTCAAGTGTGGTTTTACTGGGCAGCTTCTAAGTGTGAATGCATGTGACTGAATATGTGATATGAATATAAAGGCAAGGAGCAGACCTGTTGCCAAGACAGATACAAATGTAGAAAAGGAAGTGTAAAAACACAGAAAAAGGTTAATAAAGCTATAGGTAAAGTATCTATGTCATATTTAATGATGTCTCATTATACCTTGTTTCATTGTAATAATCTAGACTATCTATAAAGAGAATGGCATACAGTCACAGGTCTTTACCTTTTTTCCATCTGGCTTGTCCACCAGGAAGACCTCACTCCAGATCTGGATCCCGGTGGTCTCCCTCTCTGAGCCCCCCCTCCAGGAGAAGCCCGTCAGAGGCTCGTCTGCTTCTCCGAGCCAGCCTTCAGATGCCTGAACACAATGTGACCAGAAGTGCTTGTTCGATGGTTTAAATATCTTATAATATTATTATATAATATATATTAAAATACATGTATATACAAGCCCCCCCTACAGTAGTACCAATAATCTGATGGGTATTCCTTTAACTACAACAAAGCAGTCTAAAACCTTCAATTACTCTTTTTAATTCCTAACCATGCTTTTATTTATTTACCTAGTCATTTATTTACATCCAGTTATGTACTGTACTATTATTTTCTTGCCACCCTTTCAAATATTAATCACTGAACAAATGTGACAAGTCTGAGTTTAAATGCAACTTTTAAATATCCAACAATGAGCTAAATCACAGACTTTTCCACCCTGACACGGGGGAATTTCTTAAGAATGAATATGATCTTTTGCATGAATATGAATATCAGCAAAATATCAGATATTGGCAGCCTCAGTAGAAAATTACTAGTGGTTTGGTCACACCCCGATATACAAAAGTCAAACCGCAGTCCTCATATTTAAAGTAGCAGAAAAATACAAAACAGCAGCAAAATAATCTACTCCCCAGATTCAAAAGCTCACCTCCATCCCCTGCAGAGACCCAGACACTTACGTGGTTGTACATGTAACGCAGCATGAAGTCCATGAGGAAGGACTTGCCCTTGCGGAAAGCTCCGGCCACAGAGATGGCCACCACCTCTCGGTCTCTGACCTCCTCCGCCAGCAGGATGCGGCTCAGCGCCGCCTCGTCCAGCTCGAAGGTGTGGTCGTCTTTGACCAGCAGCACCTGCACGGGCCGGGCCCGTCCATCCGGCTCCTCCTCCTCTGAGCTCCAGTCGTAGACATTTTTATCACTGAGGGACCCTGGAGCACAAGACAGAGGGGAAAAAGATTCCAATAATGGAGTAGTGCTCTGGGGAATGACCCTGAAAGAGGGGGAAAATGAACTTTAACTTTGAATAGGGTTGCATGCAGACAAATGATCATGTTGATGCTGCTGGTATTTTCCTACATAATTACTTGTAGTTAACACTGGAAAGTCAACTAAAATGTTAGGCCTATATGAGGAAAGTCAACAAAAATGCTGTTAGGCCTATATGTAGAAAGTCAACTAAAATGTTGTAAGGCCTATATAAGGAAAGTCAACTAAAATGCTGTTAGGCCTATATGTAGAAAGTCAACTAAAATGTTAGGCCTATATGAGGAAAGTCAACAAAAATGCTGTTAGGCCTATATGTAGAAAGTCAACTAAAATGTTGTAAGGCCTATATAAGGAAAGTCAACTAAAATGGTATTAGGTCTATATGAGGAAAGTCAACTAAAATGTTATTAGGCCTATATAAGGAAAGTCAACTAAAATGTTATTAGGTCTATATGAGGAAAGTCAACTAAAATGGTATTAGGTCTATATGAGGAAAGTCAACTTATATGTTATTATATGAATGAGCGATCAGCCAGAACTTATTCACAGTGATGAGAAGCAAACTTAATGGTCCATTAAGGCGAGGAAACAGGAAACTTGAGTCCATTATTCCTTCCTGTTAGCACCAGATCAATAGCATCGCCTGCAATCTTGTTAATACTAATAATGAATCATGCCATGCAATCCACCCCATCTGTTTGTGTCAAATGAGATCATGTGTGCATTCAGAGCTTTTTCTGGCGCTTTCCTGGCAGTGACTCAGTGCGTTTCTAATCTCTGCTGTCCCATGAAGTGCGAGCTGCATGAACGTCCGGATGCCCAGATTGGGGGAATTTTAGCTTCCAAATCCCATTCGTGTAATGCATGTTTATACAACAAAACTTGTGTCTGGCCATGCGCATTCTGCAATGAACAAAAGGATTTCTGAGGTTTAAAAAAGAAGAAAATCCATACACGTCACTTACTTCAATCTGTGCGGCTGTGATGTTCATTTTAAGGATGTAATTGCAAATTAAGCATGCCTATACGTCTTACAAAGGCACTGGGACAGATTAAGGAATAACAGACACAATTTGGGAATATGCTAGAAGATTAATGCAGGGTGCCAAGAATGCATGGTGAATAATTTAAGGAGGAATCAGCCAAGGTTTCCTCTTCGGCCTGAAGAGGACTGTCAGTTTGACTTCACATCTCCTGCAAAGGCCTCACCGGGCCCGGGACGAGCCTTTGCCTGGTTAACCTGATCATGTTGCTTCTGCTCCTAAAACAAACCGACGACGTCAGAAGCACTGTCTGCTTTAAGTGGGTCAAACCAGATAAACTCTCTCATGACAAACCGCAGCATTTCCCCCCCTTTTCCTCAACCTTGATAGAGCCATGCAGTCCCCTTTTTTCTCCCCTTGCAGGCCTGTATTCAAAGTTAACATGAGCCACAGAGTGATGTCAGTGACAATTGGGATGCTCGTTATCATTACAATCATGGTGGTGGAGGTGATACTGATGATAGCAGTAATGATTAGTATAAAGATGATGGTGATAATAGTGACAAGGTATTCCACTGATGCAATATTACATAATTTGATGCCAGATGCACCACAGAGCATCATAAGAGGCTCAGTGTGATAAACACAATAAAATCAGAAGGTTATTTGCAGGCCTTTTTGGAGCCTGGACCACCCAAACAGAGTATTTCCTGTATGCTGCTTGCTCAATTAAAAAAAAAAAAAAAAATCACTACAGATTGAAATGGTGAAAATGTCTGTTAGCTTATGCTCGATTGGCCGATATCCATGCAGTGACAAACATAAAAAGAAAATGTATATTTCTCACCATCGGTAATATTAGATATTATGAGGATCAAAATAAATACACACTGGGCACAATTTTGTCGAAAGAAAAACAAGCCCTTCGTGGTGGAGTCAGAAATAAACATCTAACTGGCTGCATTGCTTACACCCTCGCCTCGACAGGAATAAGAAAAGAAAAAAAATTATGTGCGTCAGGGAACGCATGAAATATCAAATATTGTACGTACACTCACCCCAGCTGTCTCTGTCTTTACGGTGTTTGGCCATAATACTGTCTTTATATCCCTCTGGTTTGTCCGTTAGAGAGCGACCCTATTCGGCAGTCATGAGTGTCGAAGGGCTGGGAGGATGTCCTAGCTCCACCAAAACGATGCTCGTATCGCAGGAGGATGATGGAGCTTTTATTCCAAGCGTGATGCAGGACTCATGCATGTAGCCAGGGGGCGCTGTTGTCTGTTGTTCCTACTCAGTGTAATGTAGCAGCTTAAAGTTGCGGAAAAAATGAATGTGGGTAAGCGGGCACTGTGTTAGAATGAGTGCAACCCCTGAGAATGTGAAGTGTGGCTGTTGCAATTGAGTTCCAGCCTCTTTCATTGAGTCTGCTATGAAAATGTATTCACGGCTTCCATCGGTAGGTGGCGGTAATTACACAGAGAATGGAAAACGTGCTGCCTTCGCGTACTATCGAAAATATCTCTACAGAAATTACTCTACATACTGATGTAGCCTATGCCTAGCAGGTGCTGGTATAATTATCCTTTTAAAAGTCCTGAATTCAAAATGTTACTTAATTAAAAATACAGAAATATTATCAGTAAAATGTACTTAGTATCAAACGTAAAAGTAGTATATAAAGTATTATTATATTATTCTTTTTTTTTATCACTAACAAATAACAAATAGCCCACATCTGAGAGCAATTTAATGTTGTAGTTCGGCAATGTGGAGCCAATTATATTAGATACTTTTATACTTCTGGGTAGATTGATTGTATAGTACTACATTGTGTCATATAAGCAAATGTTTTTTTTTATGATCAATTATTTTTATTTTTATATATATATATATTTTAACATATAGAACAGACAAACACAATTGAACAAGAACAACAACCCTCTCCCACCACCCACCCTCTGGGGTCTCGAGGAAAGAAAAACAAACAAATAAACAAAAAACAGGAAACAGGAATCCCACCTTGCCTAGTCCCTCTCCTCTAGTTCTTGTGATGCTGAGGTCATTAGGACTGATACCTGTGCTGCTGCACCTTTCCATAGGTCTATAGTCGATGACTTGGATATGTTAATCCTTGCTGGCAGCACTGAGCGATCATTTTCTTGGTCGTGGTTAATCCAGCTAGCCAAATTTTCTTCTGTCTCCCAAGCAGGTGTAATTTAGAGTCATCATTAAGTAACAAAACATTTGAGTCAGTAGGGATTCGACATCCTATCACATCAGATATTATTGATGTTGTTTTATTCCAGAACTCATGCACCTGTTCACCCTCCCAGACCACGTGCAGGAAAGTTCCAGTTTGTTCAGGTTGACAGAACATGCAATAGGGAGTAGGAATGGCCTTAGAGACGTATCTCTTCTGAGGTGTCCAATATGTCCTATGGCATATGTTGAAGTGGATCTGCTGGTGATTTGGGTTCTTGGAACAGTGGGAAATGTTGTCCCAAATTAATTCCGTTCCCCTCTCAGCTCAGCTCTCGCTCCCATTTCTTTAATATTGTGAGTTCTCCTACGGATACTTGCATCAGTTTAGCATAAATCCAGGATACTAATCCTCTCACAGGAGAATCAACAAGCCATTTAATGATTGGGTGCATCTCAAGAGCCCATGGTACTCCATAACATTTTAGGGCTGATCTTAAGATAAAGGAAGAAGGATGTCCAGCAAATGTTTTTTTTAAATGTTAAAAGTAACTATTATTGTCAAATAAATGTAGTGGAGTTAAAAGTACAGCTTTACAAATAAAAGCCCTGCATTTCAAATTATAAAAGTGCAGAAGAAGTATCCACTATGTAGGCAAAATAGTCTCTGTCAAAGTTATACTATACTGCATGATTATTATTACTGCATTTTAATGTTGTCACTGACCAAGGTGGAGCTTATTGAGCTATGGGTTTTTGGTAGTTTCATTTACTGTATAACAAATGCACTATATTTCATATTGTCATTCTAGGTTTTTAATATTTTTTAATCTGCAAAGTAACTAGATAAATGAAGTGGAGTAAAAAGTACACTAGTTATACTATGCAGTACTATGCAGAAAATTACAAGTGCCTTACATTACAAGACTTGTACTTGATTACAGTAGTGGAGTAAATGTACCTAATTAAAAACTGGGGATGTCGGAACCTTCTGCAATACTCTTGACATGTATGTGCTGAAACAAAAAAATCCCTACCAGCAACAGTAACTGGTGCAAAGAAGTCAAAATAATACTTGATTGTGGTTATGGCACTCGACATTTTCTAGGTATTGCTTTTGCTTTTTTCTTTCGAGAGTTTAGATTTTCCGAGGAGTTCATGAACGCAGCAGGATCGACTCCACAGAGATTAGGAACAGACTGTTGCTTTTTCGGCAGATTTTTTTTTGGGGGGAATACATTTAAGAGTAATACTTGAAATCATTAATGTAGTTTACCGTTAATATTTTACACATGAGTGTGAGGCTTCTCTAAAACTGTCAGCAGAGGGAAATGACATGTCAACGGTTAAACTTAATGCTGCAATTCGTGCGAGGACCAAACTCGACCGTCGTTAACGTCTGCGCTGCTGTTGGACCGAAGGAGACGGAGTGAACAGCAACAGCCAACTGAAGTTTATTACTGTTTCCTCGATAACAAAGGGGACGCTTTTCTTCTTTTTTGTGCTACTATTCGACGCCATCGTACAGTTAAAAGACTCTAAAAGACTTAAAATGCAAGACACACTCGTCCACGGTGTTTGCATTGTAAAAGGTAGGCACAGTTGAAGTGGCAAAGCTAAGTTAACGTTTGCTAGTTAGCATTAGCTGTTAGCTGACTTGCCTGGATGCTAAGCTCCCTAACTCACGTTAGACCTGGCTCTGGCTATTTGCTGGAATGACCACAATGTCCATGCTAACGTTATACCCACGTCATTTTTTTTGTGTTTAGGACGAGATATGAGTAACTTTAATGTGAGTAACGTTAGTAGTTTATAAGGAATTACATTTCTAGGTTAAGCTGTTGGTGTTGGCTGACAGATGTCACGATATGTGACAGAATATCTTCATCTTTTCTGTTGCGATTGTCAGAATCCGATTTATTACCAAAGCAAGTTTTCGCTTGCAAAGTATTTGCCTTTGTGTATTTGTTGCATACAATAAACATTCAAAAGGAACAAACAATGGCAAAGTACTGCTATAACGTTAGTCAAGAACATAAATGCAGAATAGATATGTAAAAGACACTTTAACAAATAATAATGTTTCAGAAAAGGAATAAGAAGGAAGGCTGTACGGTTTATTGCAGGGTGTACAACGCTATTGATCAGGGGATGTGCAAAAGTTTAGAGTATGTATAATTTGTGCAGTGGTCAGGGGTAATAGTCCAAAATACACCCACAGATGAAATATTTGTCAACTTTGTGTTACCAGTATCCTTTTCCATAACGTCACATTAAGGTTTTCTTAACAGTTTTCTTCCAAAACTTTTCATATGTCTCTCTATCAGGACATGGAGCACGAGGGAGGACCGTCTGAGTAACGGTGATTAACTTCTATATTCAGGACCTTTGCTTCGTCAAACCACTGCCACCAGATTTTATCAACTAAATGTAAAGGATCGTTTGGTTCAAGCTACCATGGATATCTTTCCTCGGCCAAGCGGTGAAATCCAGAGGAGGAACCCTCAGCATGACTTTGAGCTCATTCAGAGGGTGGGAAGTGGCACATATGGAGACGTGTACAAGGTACAGTGTAGTTCCCACAGCCTGTCATTAGAGCTGGAGATATCTTGGTTTACCATCACATGACAAATCAACTTAATTGAAGACAGAGTGTTGTTTGTTTTTTAAGTCATGATAAAATGTGGCCAACACATTTGGCAGAAGCTGTTGAATGAGGGCCCATGTTATGCCCTTCCTCTTTCTGTAGTCCTCTTCAGCTACTAAAATCCACTTATTGGCAGGAATAACCGCAGATGATAGCACATTGCTTAATGAGGGTTGGAATCATATTGTACCTAACCATATAATACTGCCACATGAAAGAAGCTGCTGTGTAATATATTAATTGTGAGATATAAGAGACTGATTAGTTAATTAATCGATTATTAGATCAAAAGAAAAGTCATCTGTAATCGCTTGATTGATTCAGTCAAATGCTCCTCAAATATGTTACTTTTTCCTGGTCATATATGATAGTAAATGAAATATCTTTGGGCTTTTGGACTGTTGGTGGTACAAAACAAGGAACTTGACAATGTCACTATGAGAAACTATGATGAGCATTTTTCTCTAATTTTTTTTATTTATTTTTTTACAATTTTTTATTGACTAAATTATTAGTCAATCAAGAATAAAGTCTGCAGATTAATCAATAATAAAAAATAATAGTTGGAGCCCTAGTATTGTTTTACCGTTTGTGCAAGCTGCATCACGGTTAAGTGAAACAATTTTCTGAACCCGTTTGACTGTTCAGGCTCAGTGAGATCAATGCTTGTACCTGCTTGTCCATTTTATCCACATCACTTTTTTCTTTCTGCCGTGGAGAGAATGTTACCCATCACTGGTCTAAAGCATGTATTAAAGCAGTAGTCTTTCCCTAAAATGGATTTTTGGCTAACTATGAGTTATTGAGTAGAATTTATTAATAATCGTAAATAAATTTAAATAATCAGTACTGTAGGTCTACAAATTGCACTCAGTATCGTTGACATGATGGTGCAGGCAATTATGCTAAAATACATATTCCCAGACTATAAGCTACAGTATTTTGATATCTATGTTACTTTAGAGGAAAAAGAAGTAACCATTCATGTACTTTTATTTATTTATTTATTTATTTATTTATTTACTGCCTTTAGCCTTTCAGTTTTGTTTTTGTGTAACTCTGATGAAACTGGGTAAGAGTGCAGTCTTTTACATTTACAGACCGCAACATGTACACATTTGCAATCATTCAAGAGTCAAACAAGCAGACTGAACAGCACAAAACATTTAACACGTCCCAGTGTTAAAACATTTCTGTACTGTAAAATCCAAAGTCTTTATCACATCTTTATGGCTGTATTCGTATCAAGTGGATGCAGTTTTTGAGGAATGTTACTGCAGGAGTGGTTGTAAATTCTTAGTTGGCGTGTACAGTAGACATGAAGATGGCACTGTGCTCCTGCATTGCACCAACAAAATGTTGAATGAGATATGAGAAAAATAAATTAAGTTTATACAGAAACTGTCCAGCTAAACAAGATTTATTTATTTATTTCACTCTTTGTTGGCTGTAGGGAGCTGTGTTTTGCTGGGGAATTTTCTTGTTTATCCATCTGCCACAGATAAACAGACGACCTATCTGATCCAGGGTGTGATAGTTGAGGCAGCCTGTCATGGTCCCTCTTCATACAAAGCCTCTCTGGCCAGACCCCCACCCCCAGACAAGGCCACTGGTGGAATGCTGCGCCTGGTATTCTCCCACAGCTCGCAGGCTAAGGGCTGCAGCGGACTTAAATATGATCAGGCCCCTGTCTAAACATGCGTTTCACTATGGGTGTGTTCCGGGCCGCGCTGACAGCAGAAACACCTTAAATTGGGAAAAGTCCTCCTTTTGACCTGCTGTGCTCAGTTGGCTATTAATGGACACAGCATTCCTCGCCTTGGATGATTTATTACCTCTGATTATATTAATTTAAGAATCCCATCATATTGCTCTGTGTTATTACTGGTGATAATGATTCATTTATCTTCATTATAATGTCATACCCTTGGCTCTCAGCGTAGGTTGTTGATATAATATCCTTTTAAATGCTGGAATTTCTTTTAGAATCAGTAGTTCTTAAAGGTTTACTACTATTATGTAGCAGAATCTTTTGATTATTTAAAGAAATAATTTAAAGCAAGTTTTTTTTTTTTTTTTTTTTTGGAGTTTGCATTAGCAGATGAAATGCCGGTTACAGTATCTACAAAAGGTCAGTAATGTACCGGTAGGTGAGTGGAGTACTGATACTAGATCTGCTTTTGTCAGTGCTTGTGTCAAAGTTGGATGACAAAGAAGGAACCACTGAATCCTACACACTGACTGTCACTTATACTCCCTTTATAAACATGTAGAGTTAAATATTTTTTTATATGCTATGCTCTTCATAGGGCTGTGCAATTAATTGATATTTAATCGTGATTATGAGTACAGACTAATCAAGAAAAACGCTTATTATGCACATTACGTTTTGTCAACTCTTATTTTGTCCTGTGTTCTGAATGGAGAGGAAAAAAAGCTCAAACAGGACAAGTATTAGAAGGAAATTTCACAGTTCAAGGTGTTTTCACTGTTGATTTGTTAACTGTTTCACTGTTTGTTTTGTTAAATTCAATAATTACAATGTCTTTTCAAAAGTCAACGAGTAATTATGTAAAATAATCAAGATTTCAATATTGACCAAAGTAATTGTGATTATGATTCTTTCCATAATGGAGCAGCCCTACCTCTTCAGTATTCCTTTAGTGTGCCAGAACTTACTTGCAGTTATTAAAATTTGGATGTAAGGAAACATTTTCCTACTTATTGAGTCAGGGTCTACATTTTCACTACAGTTAGCTGAACCTTAGATCAATGTAGGTTACATGCCAGAATACTCCTTCCTCCAGTTAAAGGTTGTTTGAGGTTTTTAAAGCTTGTGTTGTTTGCTGAATCACATATTTGAACATTTCAGAACTTCCCCTTTCTGGGTTAAGTTCTCAGGTTGACTTTAGCTACTTCAGGAAACGTAAAGATAGACACAGGTTGTGAGCAAGTATTGGTGGTCTTTACTTCACTGACTCCCACAGTTTGAAAGCTGAACAAATGTGCCATAGAGCAGCATATATACTGCTGAATCACCGCCCCATGTGAAAAGAAATTTTTGTAGAATAGTTTTCTGTTCTTTGTTTGTGTGTATGCACCTGTGGTGTCAGCTGCAGGACATATATAAGCTGTGTGTGTTATTCTGTTTATGTGTATGAATCACCAGCACATTCCCTGTGTTGGAAGGTGGCCATGCTTGGAGGGTCTTGTGGTTCACGGTTGATTTAGTTGCTCGTCCCATCACTTCACTCCTATGGATTAGGGAGCATCCCGTCTTGACCTGGATTTGGAAATCCGTGCAACCTACTTTTAAGATAGAAATTTCACAAATGATGGATTTTTTTTTGTTTGTTAAATCTAATTGGGATGTTGCCATTGACATAAGACAATACCAAACTGATGGTACTGCCCAAATATACAGAAGAAACAAAAAAAATATCAAGAGTGAACAAAATGATTGAATTGAAAATTGAGTGAATCTCAAGTCATCTCCAGCAGGGATATTTAAAGGTTTACACTGTCCAGCATGAGCTCTGGTGATGTTGCTTGTTTAAGCAGACTTTAGGTTTGAGCTACTACTTTACTCAAGAATGTAATGATGTTGAATTTGACTGGAGGAGGTGCTGGCATTTGTATCCCACAGTTGAATGTTTCCGCTCCACTTTTTACAGAGGCGAAAGGATCAACTAAATGGCATTTATTGGTTTAAGGGTTATGTAGGCCAAAATTGTAACTGATGTTCCATCAGCATACAGTATCATGTTATGTAATATTCAAGGCTGCAACTGACGATTATTTTCATTATTGATGAATCTGCTGGTTATTCTTTTCAATCAAAAGTTTAGCTTAGAAATATTAAGTAAAAAAACACAGAAAATAGTGACAGTGTAATAGTGAAAACCCCCAATTACAAGTTGCAAGTGCTCATCAGCAAATTGCTTGTTTTGTCTGACCAACAATCCTAAATTGGTCCCTGCTGTTTTTCTCCGTAGATTCATCATTTGGTCTATAAAAGATCAGAAAATAGTAAAAAAAAAAATTCCATTCCATAATGATTCCCTAAAGCCCATGGTGATGTTGTCAAATCTCAAGTTTTGTCCAGCGGATGGTCCAAAACCTAAAAATAAGACAAACAAAAGTGACAAAACCTCACATTTGAGTGGCTGTGGGCTAGTTGGATGAAAAAATTATGAATGAATTATCAAAATACAATTATTTTTCTGCAGGTCGACTAATCAAACTTCTAGTTTTGTCATGAACAGTTGGAATACAAGTTCTGATTAAAGCAGTAACAGCAGTATTGTGATGGCCTTGCTGACCATTGTGCTGTTGTGTCTTTCAGGCCCGAAACATACAAACAGGGGAGCTTGCTGCTGTGAAGATCATAAAGTTGGAACCAGGTAAGAGTGATCTTCTCATTCTCAGCTTTTCTCATCACAATGAGGGAAAAATGTGTTTGTCAGAGCTGAGAAGGTCTGAAAAATAAGTCTAGTATTTCCCAGGGTTTTGAATGGAATGCACACAAAGTACTAAAAAGACTATAAATGAAAATATTGTTGTACAGTGCCAATACTCATGACTGCAAATATGTATGTGATCATAGCCCCATTGTCGCTTTACATATTTTGTTTAATGTGAAATGATGATCTTTGGTCAATATTCAAAATAACAATATATAGAGTCCAGAACCATGTCTATCTATAAGGTAATATGAAGAGCGATGTCACTTGATATCTTTCATGTGAAGAAGGAGAGGAGGACATTTCTGGCTGTGCCTGGCTTTGGTGTCTGTGCTGCTGTTGACCCAGTGACAGTTCCAGATTAGTGGGATTACGATGAGGGCTTTGTACCACCAGCAACCAGACTGATCTGAGACGATTACCAGTCAGTGAAGGAAGAGATTCACTTATGCTTGTTTTCTCTTTCGTTCATCATGTCACCTTTTGTGTTAGTCTGGCAGTGAGCGGTTGTGGGTGTGTTTTTGTAAGAGGTTTACATGTGTTGTTTTCTCTCAGGTGTCATCATGTCCTGTATCTGAGCTGTAATTTCAAATGGTCGCTCAGATTTTTTTTTCAATTTCCTGATAAATCTGTAGGGGTGTAGAGCTCTTAATTTAAGGCGATTCATATTCTGTTGGAATATAGCATGTGTGTGTGTGTGTGGGTGGGTGGCAGAAGATCAGGGGGCTGTTGCTTGGTTAATGGTAGCTGTGGTGTTCCCGGCGCGAGCCATTAAATTATGTCACCGCCTCTCGTTTCCAGTATGAAGGCTCCACACGTTGTCGCGAGGTCGTGTACCTCTGAATTTTTGTAACCCGGCACGTGCTGTGCATTTCATTTCGGCATTGGGTGGCGGCTGGGAAGACTGGTTGGGAAAGTTCTCCTGTACAAAAATCTGTATGATTCTCCATGTACAGACCGCAGGGAGTCAAACAGCCTTAAATATCTGGTCAGAGAGAGACACCACACTGGGAAAAGAAGAAGTATTTTGCTGGAGAGTGTGGAAAAACATGAGGGATCGCTTTGTCAAAGCTAAAAAAAAAAACCGGCCCTTATAGAAAGAGTGTTGGTAACATCAAGAGGCAGACAGTTACTGCCACTTATCTCCCAAGTGGAAATAACATTAATAATTGCACTAATGCAATGCTTTGACGCTACGTCGGTGTTTATAATGGATGTGTTTAGTACTGTTGCCAGGCAGCCTACTTTCCTTTCCTTTACTTCTTCTCTACTACTTCATGCTTATTCACAGATTATTTTGTCTGTACGCCCCCTGGCGTTCCGGAGAATACTGCAACGAACAATGCGTTGAGCATAAACGTCTCCGTGCATGCTCGTAGTGCGCACGCCATCTACGGAGGCCTGCGGCACGGTCTGTCGTGACTTTTGAGAATAGAAATAAATCCTATAAATTCTGTTAAAAATAGAAGTAAATCTATAAGTAAATAATTTTCTTCATCAGAGTGGACTCTGAAGATGTAACCTTACATCGAAACATTACTCACTGTAATGCACCTTAAAGGGGTGATAGAATGATTATATAGGATATTTCACACTGTTCCTTATGGTCTCCTAATGGGGTATGTAACATTGGTTGGGCTGAAAATGGCCTGGTTGATATTTTATGGGCCCTTATGCATCCCTGTGTTTTGGCCCTATTTGTAACAAGAGCTTTTCTTCCAAATATGGTATGGTCATGAATATTTAGATGAGCTGCGCGCTGATTGGTTGAGCGACTTGCCATCGCAGAACATTAGAGACGCAGCTGATTGGTTGTCGCGAATCCCCAATACACATACATTAGAGAAGCGACAGAATCTCATATTCCAGACACTGCAATCTTTCATTACCAAATTCACTTCTGAGACTTTTAAGCGAGAAATTAACTATATAAAGCTGAAATATGGGCTGTTTTCCAAACAATTGATGGCTAATTGCAAATTTGGTAAGACGTGTTCGGACTTTAGGAGCTCCACACAGTCTGACGGAAGCGGCAGCCTGCTGGGCTCCCACCCAGCGCAAAGTCACCCTTTGTGGATACTGCACTACGGGGCTCCGCGGCCAGCTGCCGGCATAACTAATATATTTACGGTTTGAATTTCGTCACGCCACTTATATAACATCATTCCCCAATGTCTTATAAAGCTAACCGTTGTGTCCGATTTGATTTTAAGGCATTTTTATGAACGCAAGGCGTCTTTGTAGGACGAGCAGCTGCTTGCTATATGTCCCATTCATTACAATGGGGAAATACCGCAGCTAGCTAGCTACACTTTCGTCATAACTAAATTATATTTACAGTTTGAATTTCGTCACGCCACTTATACAACATCATTCCCCAATGTCTTATAAAGCTAACCGTTGTGTCCGATTTGATTTTAAGGCATTTTTATGAACGCAAGGCGTCTTTGTAGGACGAGCAGCTGCTTGCTATATGTCCCATTCATTACAATGGGGAAACTACGCAGCTACCTAGCTACATTCGTCATAACAACATTATATTTACAGTTTGAATTTCGTCCGCCACTTATATAACATCATTCCCCAATGTATTATAAAGCTAACCGTTGTGTCCGATTTGATTTTAAGGCATTTTGTGAACGGCGTCTTTGTAGGAAAGCAGCTGCTTGCTATATGTCCCATTCATTACAATGGGGAAATACCGCGGCTAGCTAGCTACCTTTCGTCATAACTAAATTATATTTACAGTTTGAATTTCGTCACGCCACTTATATAACATCATTCCCCAATGTATTATAAAGCTAACCGTTGTGTCCGATTTGATTTTAAGGCATTTTTATGAACGGCGGCGTCTTTGTAGGAAAGCAGCTGCTTGCTATATGTCCCCATTACATTACAATGGGAAATACCACAGCTAGCTAGCTACACTTTTGCCATAACTAAATTATATTTACAGTTTGAATTTGTCCCGCCACTTATACAACATCATTCCCCCAATGTCTTATAAAGCTAACCGTTGTGTCCGATTTGATTTTAAGGCATTTTTATGAACGCAAGGCGTCTTTGTAGGTGGAGCAGCTGCTTGCTATATGTCCCATTCATTACAATGGGGAAATATCGCAGCTTGCTCACTTTCGCATAACTAAAGTATATTTACAGTTTGAATTTCGTCACGGCATGAATATTACAGGTTCCTCAAGGTCTTACAAAGCTTAGCTAACACTTGTCCGATTTCGGATTTCAATTGAATGTATTTTTGTGAATGTCAGAGTTAGGAGGAGGCTAGCTAGCTCTCATTGATGGACTCCATCTCACCGCGGCTCTATCAATGACACTCACGGACAAGAGGCTTTATTTCCCCGATTGTTTGTTTAAATAACTCAACACACATACCCATTATAAGATTAACTGGAACCTGCGTAACAAGCTCGCTGACACTGCGGTCAGGGCGGCGATGTAGCAACCCAGGCAGCACCAACACCGGCACTAAACTCCGACACACAGTCGGAGAAAATTTGCAAATAGCCATCCATTTTCGTAAAGCGGCCCATATTTGAGATTTGTAATGGTTGATTTCTCTCATAAAAAAGTTTCAGAAGTGAATTTTGTAATGGAATAACAGAGATCTGCGTGACCTAGCTAGATTCAGAAAACTAACTGATCTCAGGTCAGTTGTGTAGCCTATGTAAATGTTGGGGCGTGACCGTTCTCTTAATACACCCATGGGCTGACAAAGGTTCCGGTTTTTGGGAGGTTGACGTCAACTTCCAGCTTTGTTGGGATTCGCCCGTTTTCAGCGGCAGTTTCAAAATATGAGATTTTCATAGTAAAGGGGTGTCAATGGGATCATTTGTGCAAACTTAAATGATAAATAAGGAGTACAGAAATAATACACAGATAAAGAGTGGAAATAGGCTTAGTGTACAGTTAAGTTTTATGTTAAATAGGTTTAGAGCAGTGTTACATTTTCTAGTCAAAATGGCCCTAGCTATGTTCCTGTACATGTATCCCAGTTGATTAGCCCTCAGCAGGTTTTCCAAGTGTCTTTAAAGACCATTCATATTCTCTCGGTTCATGTTTAAGCAGGACTCTCTTTTCTTTATCCCCCACCTCCTCTTTTTGCAAGAGTCACTCCTTTCTGTGCTTCAGGTAAACAGCTTAGGCGGACCACAGAATCAAACAGGTTTGACCGGGAGGAGTGACGGTGCTATGAAGTGAGGGACCAAGAGAGAAAGGAGATAGGAGTGGTGAAGCTCTCTGGCTGCAGGCACTGTAGGGCACATCGCAGGTTAATCTGATTAGTTGGATGGTAAATAACTATTTAAGACCAAATTAGTGTTGGTCTTTATTCACTGACCATTGAGGGAAGACGGGGAAAGGAGAGCTTTTTTCTTGTTTTCTCTTTTCCTCTTGCAGTGTACACACTTTTAATAGTCATTTCTTATAAACACTATAATTACATCTCTCACTATTCCTCTTTTCTTGTTGCGACAAGTCATTTTCTGTCATTTTCCTTGTGTTTTGTCGTTACTGTCCCTGAGAAGTTGGCACCCGCCTCCTGGCTGTTTCCATTAGAAATTCTGCTGCAAGCCGTTTGGGTGTGGAACAATGTCTCCCATCTCTGCATGCAGTTATATTTATTTTCTATAAGGTGTTATGTCAGAAGCAGTAGCCTAACTTTTGGAAAGGTTTTCAAATCTCGGGATGGTGCGTAATTATTGATCTGTTTTCCCTTTTTAATTTAAATATAAACTTATGTATAAACTGACAGAACATCTATCAAACCATATTAGCGTGAGATTGGTCAAATCTTAACCTAGAATACCTCCAACACTGAATTGAAGCAATAAGCGAGGATGTGTATATTCAGAGAGCAGAGGGAAGCGCTCAGTCTGAGAGGAAGTGGCTACACTCTTAGGCCTACACCTTAACTCAAAGAGAATATTGTCTTTTTTTTTTCTTTTTTACCAAGCTCAGATTCATGTCACTGAAATAACCCTCGCTCAAAAGTTTGTGGCTCCTTGCACAATTTTCTCTCTGTCAACAATGTTGAAAATGTTTGTGATCAACAGTAGTTCCTCCTCTGAAATGACACAAAATGAAATAACAATAATTAATAAGTTCCCAAAATTGTGACTTTTCTCTAGCATTATATAGCAAACGAAGAATACTTCCACGTTCGTCCTCATCAAAGCAGTGTCAAGCACTAGCTTCTGTGAGACTGAGACATTCATCTCTAATTTTACAGATAGAAGGGAGCGGTTCAAATTGAATGATTGGCACTTTAACATAGCCTCTGTTGACATTCCTGAGCACACAAGTATTTATTCTTTTTACAGACTTGTCAAGCCTCTGTAACAAGAATAATAAAAAGATATGGACAGGATTAGCTTGTAGTAATGAATCATTGAAGCCAGGTCTCAAGCGTGCAGAGACAGGACTGTGACAGAGTGCTGAGCAAATGACAGAAATCTCATGAAGAGGATTTAAGCAGGAAGTTGAATCAAGCTATTTAATGTCCTATATTAGTCGATGCATCCAAAGCTACCATGTAAGACCAGTTGGATGTACACTCACGGTCAAAAGGGGTGCAGGTACATAGTTTTTGTTCTTTTATGTAGTTTAGACAACTAACAGTTACATTATCTCAAGCCTTCTGATGTGGCTAAATACCCAAATTTGTAGCTGATGATAAGTTTAAAGAAAATGGAAATTCACCGGTTTGTTGTTTATCAGCTGGGAATTTATGCACATGTTGGCATTCCAACCAGACTTTAATTCAGAGGCTCATGTGAGAGAGCCTAACCCCACCCAGACAGACTGAAAACAGGACTGCCCTTTTCACTGGGTAAAAACGTTGTTTGTGTGCTTGAAAAAAATGCCTCTGTGGTCCAGGATGTCTATCCAGAGATGTTTTCTTCCAAAATTAAAATGCCCCTGTATCATTTTAATTAGGCTAGACCACAAGCCACCTGGAGCTATGTATCGCAGTAAAGTGCAGGTCAACAACTTCTTTTTGTCTTCAGGCCACAGCTGGTGGTAGTTGCCAAACCTAGCTTGATACTATTTTGTGACGCAGCTGATATTTATTACAGAATGTATCCATCAAAACACCAGAATTGACACACTTGACCATATGTAGAAAAAAACAAAATATTGTGGCAGAGATTGTATCCATTAAATGAGCTTAATCCGGACCGATGCCTTTTATGACAGTCTGTTGATAGAGCGCTGAAGCTGGCAGAGTCTGGTAGATCTTAACCTCCTGTTAATGTATTCCAGGACTGCGTCTCTGCACAATTGGGAGCAGCTGGGCTTACATATTTTAGTCTTCTTACTTCCTACTGGTCGGATGTGTTAGAGTGCTTTGCTGACCTGGAAAGCGGCCTGGATATCAGCCTATACCACATAAACTTTAAAAGTACAAGGTGTTCCTTCTATTTTTATTGGCTGTTTTATAATCTGCTGTATTTACACAGAGATGAAATATTGAACCAAATAGTCAGAGGGAAATATGGGAAGAATTTGTTCTGTGGTTTTGATTTCGGCAATCTAAATGGAAATATTTAAGTGTTTTCTAAAACCTAAATTTTAAGGTGTGTACAACCTTTGTATCATCTGAAATGCTAGGAGTGTTTTGTTTTTTTTCTTCCAACATTTCAAATTCAAGGTTTGTTCTAGTGTAAAAAAAACATAAATTTTATTCTGTATGAATCATGAACCAAATTGTTATAATTTCATGCCCACAATCATTTTGTGAGGTGTTTATTTCCAAATGGATAATGTCTCATTTTAAAATGAAACATTTCCCTGGCAGAAAATGAAAATATAACTTTTTGTCCATGTGTCTGTGTGATTTCTCCCTCTGTTTCCAGGGGATGACTTTTCCATCATACAGCAGGAAATCTTCATGGTGAAGGAATGCATGCACCACAATATTGTGGCCTACTTTGGGAGCTACCTCTGGTAAGAGCCAGCTTAAAATACACCCGCTTTGTCATTTTATCCTCTATTTTCTTCTTTCTCGCAGCCAGACCAAGGTGTAACATTTGTGGAATTCATACGTTACTGCCAAAAGCATTTAATGACCCGGAGCCACTGCCTGAAACTCCCTTGATGTAATTAATCACTTAGTCACACCTGTTTGTGAAAGTGTGACTCAACCTTTCAACTGTAGTAGCAACTCGTAGTGCTGAGTAGGCCTTTCAGCGCCAGGATGTAGCTCTTATGTTTTAACGGAGCCTATGTTTTGTGGCTGGTATCTGAGAGGAAGTAGGGCCGGTCCACCCACCACTGCCTCAGACTTCCAGCAGGTTTAACTGGAATATGAGCCTCTGATCTGTTTTATATGGCTGTTAGTCCAGAGAGATGCATGTCTTATCACAGCAGGCATGTCTTATGCAGTCTCGCCGCATAGAGCACAAATGGTTATTGTAAAATGTTAATGAGCAACCCACCATGCGTTAATTTTTTATTAAACTCGATTAATTGTATTAGAAGAACCACAGTTTTGTGGGGGAATCAAGTTTCCGTTCAGATCTGTTTCCTGACCTAAAATCATTTCCATGTCCAGCTAAAAGGTTTGAAAAGTAGCACAGTTGTAATTGGGGAATCTGAGGCAGTGTACAGTACAGTATCCTCACCGCTGCTGGCAAAGTGTAACAGTTGGATCACAGTCACACTGGTCTTATTTTTAGCTATTTATCAGAGGGTTGTCATCATTTTTCGACTCACCCCTCTCTTCTCAGACATCCAGTACTTAACCTCATTTATTAACTTGTTTAACAAGACACCTTTGTGTGTCTAGCTAACTAGCAAAGCAGCAGTTCCTATTGTAATCATTTTCTCTAATGTCATCAGTCGAGAGAAGCTTTGGATATGTATGGAGTACTGTGGTGGAGGATCTCTGCAGGACATTTATCATGGTGAGCTTTTCATTACTGGAAAGATGCAGTCATAAAATGTTTTTTTAAATACTGCATATCCATTGTAAAAGTTTTTCTGCCTTAATCCTTGCCCTGCAAACATGGAATTAAATTGTGTCGTTATAGTGACGGGACCTCTCTCGGAGCTTCAGATAGCATATGTCTGCAGAGAGACCATACAGGTAATTGCACTTTTAAATCATTTATAAAAAAGAATATTTCAATATTTGGAATATCAGTTGAACTCATTACTGAATACATTCATTTCCTTTACAGGGTTTGGGATATCTGCACAGCAAGGGCAAGATGCACCGTGACATCAAGGTATATTTTTTCTATTTTGTTTTGTTCTCTTTTAGCCTTAATCTTATCCAGTTCAGACCTATTGTTATCTGCCACATGCTGACACTTTGCCTCATGCCAACACAGAGAGATTAACATAAAAAAAACTTTTAGCAACAAATCTCAAAACAAAAGAGAATGGGAGGGGGAAGAAAAGAAGATGAGTGAAACTGACAAAAAGATGCAGCAGTTGCACAGCTTGAAAACAATGAATGTCTCTGTAAACTGTGGTTGGTCCTTAAGCAGTCCAGAGGTCTGACCTCTCTGATGCAGCAGCGCTGTAGAGGTGTGAACTGAAGTCACACGAAAAGTGTAGCCGGGTATGTGCTCACTCGAAAACGTGTCACTCGCAGCGGTTTTGAGGTTGAGCTGAAGTTGATCAAGCCTGGTGCATGCACACGGACTGGAGCCTCAGTCTCATGTGTTATCACAGAAGGTCAGGGCTGAACCTATTATCTTTACTCAGCTCTACGCAGCAAGCACTTCCTGTTTCCTTTACTCTCACCGCAGGATGCCACCAGGGAGACTGTCAGTCACAGCCAACAGAAACAGTCAGTGGAACTGTCAAAAAGCAGTGATACTGGTGCAACTCTACTGGCAGTCAGATCAGTAACAGACCGGTTAATGCTTCAGCTAGACCAGATGTTACTGAGAAAGTTCAACATTTGGCACTTTGTTATGAACCAGTTGAACACATCAGCTCAGCATTTTCAGCCTCAATCTCATGATACTAAAATATTATTATGGTCTCTTGAATGTATTTTCTTGCAGTAAAAAAAAATGTTTATGGGATTTTTTAACAGGGCGCCAACATACTTCTTACAGACAACGGAGATGTGAAGTTAGGTAAGTTGCTCTTTAGCATCTTAATTCTCAAGGACCTGAACTCTTCTGTAGCTTTCAGTCGTACGTGGATTACATAATCTGAAAAGCCCTGTCAAACCTTGTTACAGCTGACTTTGGAGTTGCAGCCAAAATAACTGCAACCATTGCCAAAAGGAAGTCCTTCATTGGAACACCTTACTGGTGAGTGTGTCACCCTTATCAAATGAGCCATTGGGCCTTTGAATTCGGCTTTTTTGAATAGGTTAAAAACAAAAAACACCAACTTTTTTTATTCACAAGTGCAATGGTTAAATACTAAATCAGATACTAGAACATTTTCCAGTCTGTCACCATATTTTATCTAACAATTTGTGGTTACAAAGTTTACAAGTGTTTAGATAGATGCTTGACACAGGCTTTTACCTGCCCATCAGTCAGCTGATTAACTTCCTCAATACACGGTGAAGTTTTAATGCACAAGCACGCAGATGAACGTAGTGTTTCCCACAGATTAGAAAGCAATTTGTGGGGTCAGGTTCTAGCTCACCCAGTAAGAGCGTTCCTGCAGCGGCGCAGGGTTCAAATCCGACCTGCTGCCCTTTGCTGCGTGTCATCCCCCATCTCTCTCTCTCCCCCTTTCATGTCTATCCACTTTCAAAGTAAAGGGAAAAGCCCCCAAAAAAGAATCTTAAAAAAAAATGAAGCAATTTGTGGCACGTGCGGTGAAATACTTATTTCAAATTAAGTAAATCAGAAACTGAGGAGGACACGCTGTTGGATGATGTCCTCCTTTCCAACTATTTCTTTAATGCCTAACAAATCTATCTCTTTCTCTCCCTGACCTCGACAACCCAACTGTATTTTACCGCAAACTTGCGACTAGTTAACTTTCTAAAGCTGGCGCAATCGGGACTCCAACATTAACACACTGACAACATTGTATTCAGAATATAAAATATTTTTTATAGGACTTTTTAATGTGTGATTGTATAAAGGTGTTCACGAGATACCAACCTTTCATGAACTTTTGAATTTCGCCAGCCGTAATCTCTTGTTTTGATGGAGACTGTGTGTGTGTGTGTGTGTGTGTGTGTGAGCGACAGAGACGGAGGAGAGCAGGGAAAGGAAATGCAGCTGAACTAAATGGCGTTTAAAAAAAAAAAATGTGGCGGCCGGTGTTGATTGTATGGCGTGCCACCACAAATTGGTCTCTGTGTGGGAAACACTGGAACGGCACACTGTGTGTGCGAGTGCGCAAGCAATGACAAAAGGCTATTTCTAAATAAATATAGTGGATATAATGGACAGGATTTGATATTTCATCATGTAAAAATCGGGGCAATTGAAACTCTAGGAGAACAGCTGGAAGAGGGGCAGGGAAATCAAAAGGGTTGGCAAGCAGGGGATGCATGTTAGATCATTTATCAGATCATTTATAATATTGCTCAACATGGTCACCGAAAGGAAGCGGGCAGCCTTCAGCAGCCCATGAAAGATAAACTACTTAAATAACAAAAAGTAATAGGCCTACACATGATAAAGAAAGGAGAATTCATCTGAAAGTAGCACAAGGAAACAGTACCAGTGGGACTTAAGTTTCAGTTTCCAGCTGAAGTTAAATGTTGTTTGTGAGCAGCAACAGTTATGTTTACAACAGCAAAGTCACTATATGAACTCATACCGAGTGAAGTTTAGAAAGAATGAAGATTCAAGAGATGTATTGTTCACAGACATAAGTCAGTATCAGTCATTCATCCTGTCCTCCCTCCTCTGTTGAGGTCCGATGTCATTGACGACCATAATAATTAGTCATGTGGACTTACCGCTAAAAGACTTGGGAGGGAAATGCCAAATTTTAAGATGCGTGGCAAACTAAGATAACATGTTAGACTTCATACATTTTTATTTTAACTTGTCACAATTTACTATTGGCCGAACTAGCGAGTTGTGTGTGTGTGTGTGTGTGTGTTTAACATAAACGGCAGTGGATGAGCGAGAGATTAAAATATCGCCTTCTACATGGTTATGCCTGTTGAACTGGTGTATTGATAAAATATTTGCTTTTTCCTCACAAAGATTTTATTGCACTTACTTAGGCTACAGTAAGAAGTAGTTGTCTCCATTGGGGTGTGTGTGTTTCAGTTCTTATATGTTCATATCGTGATGATGATGATAATAATACTATCAGTCAGCACTCTTAATTTCTATATTCACATTATAGACACCACCTCTGACTATCCCCGTAACAGTTTGTCCACAATTAAGCATATTGACCATACGGTCTAGGTATAAACTAGGTTTTGACCTAGTCTTGTTTCCTTATGTTTGGAGAGTCTTCACTGAATTCTTGTCCTGAATTTGTGCAGGATGGCTCCAGAAGTAGCAGCAGTGGAGAAGAACGGTGGCTACAACCAGCTGTGTGATATCTGGGCTGTTGGCATCACGTCCATAGAGCTGGCTGAGCTACAGCCTCCAATGTTTGACCTACACCCGATGAGGTAGGTTTTACTTTCCTTGAAAAAGCATCAGTCGAAACGTTCTCAGATGATTCTTAGGCTAATTTCTCCTTTTGTGTTACTGTAATGTTAACGTAATCATGTCTTTTCATTACTTCAATGGTGTTCCTATCGTAGGAGGTGGTGTCTACAAACTATGTTTAGACTATTATAAGAAGAGTTTACAGGCTTACTGTACTTAAGTTCACCTTACTTAAGTATATTTCCCTCTTTAAGTCTGTCTTAACCACTCTTAATCCAAGTTTTTTGTTTTTCCTTAGGGCCTTGTTTTTGATGTCGAAGAGCAACTTTCAGCCTCCAAAGTTAAAAGACAAAAACAAATGGTGAGTGCCCCAGAATGTTCAGTATGCTTTTCTGCGATTACTTTGATACTTTACACAATAATCGTGACGACCATTGCATTAAAACATAATCCTCATGTTCCCCAGGTCCACCTCCTTCCATAACTTTGTCAAAGTGTCTCTAACAAAGAACCCAAAGAAGAGGCCCACTGCAGAAAAACTTCTATCGGTAATATTTCATATTGCTCTCTTAGACATATGGTAGACATTATATAGTAGGAGACTGAAATGTTTGCAACAAAGAATGTATTGCAGTTAGCCAACTTTCAAAAGTCATGCCTGAGTTCTGTCTTTTACAGTTTCTTCCTTTAATTGAAATTAGAAATTGCATTTTTTTGTATTATCATTTGTGAGTTCTGAGGACCAGAAAAAGAAGTAGAGGATCTCAGTTGGCCCAATGAGCTTTTGTGTGGTTTGGCTGAATTTCTAGCTGCTTGGGTCAGAGTCAGACCATTGCCCTAAATGGTTGTTTAAAACCCAGTTATAGTCTACGTATTAAAGAAAAGTTATTAGCAATTACATTCTTTAACAATGTCAACAAAGCCTCAGTCCAGAGGAAGAAGACTCAGGCTCCAGCCTTGTGTGCATGCATTAAAAAAACTATCTTTTAAGAAGCAGACAGTTCAGCTGCTTCCTAAAATATGGTTCCTATCATCATTAACACAGTGCAGGTCTCTGAGGAAAGGTGTCTCATCCTGATGGTCCAGGAATGTGATGATTAATGCAGGTGGTTTAATTACTCTATAACAGTGAAAGTTGGATTTGATATCCATTTCTGCAGGGATTTTGATGTTCCAGTTAGCAAGGACTTGCGTGTGAGATTATGAGATGTCAGACCACTAACTATTATTCTCAAATTATGCTCCTGTTTATGATACCTTTTTGATTTGTTTTCATGCAGCATGTGTACGTGGCCCAGACGGGTTTGACAAGGAGGCTCGCTCTTGACCTTCTAGATAAGATGAACAACCCAGACAACCACCAGCATTACAGTGAGGTGGACGACGATGACCTCGAGGTAATGTCTGATTCATATAAAAACTAAGACTGGGGGAAATTTACTTTTGCTTTGAAAAAATTAAGAAGGAAATTAAATCTGTACTCAGCCAACAAAGAAGCGTTTAAAGAAGTACGCACACAATTTTTTTTTTCAATTTTAATCGAAATTGGGTCAATCTATCACCGGTCCAGTATGTATGACCATAAAAAGCATTGGGTTAACAAATGCATCCAAACTTTTTTCTTGACCCAGTTTAAAAAAACATATTATATTGGGTTATTTGACCCAGTAACAATTTCATATTGACATTTCTGTTGGGTCATCAATTAAACCAAAAACTATATTTTTAGTGTTCAGTTTGGACAAAAAAATGCTTTTTACAACATTGACAACTTTTTTGAAAGTATATACTTTGAAATATGAAAAATGTGCCCCCATTTGTTCATTGATCTTGTTGCAGGGAAATTATAAAAAAACTAAAAAAACTTTTCTAATTTGACCAAATATTGTAGTTAAAGAGACTTTAATGAACTGACAGACTCTCCATCAGCAGTGAATGTAAATATTAGCACAGCTGTTTTTAATATAATATGATAAAAGGTGAGATTTGCCCAAGTGTGTATTCATGTTCTCTTAAAGCTTCCCTTCCCCCTCTTCTTGATTCTCTCCATTGACATTATTATTCCAACTGGAATCAACATCACATCTATGTGGCAGCCAAAGAGGTGGTACCAGTGCCTTTTAAAAGACCATTGTGCTTTTCTCCCCCTGACAGCAGTAGCACTGTCTTGGCGACCATGAATGAAAAACCCTGAAGGGTATTGACTGCAAGCAATGGAGCTTGTTGCAAACAAACAGCCTCTGGGATGCATAATAATGCGATGATGCATAGACCCAGTACAAAAAGTAGCTCTCAGTTCTCAGAATTTGTTTTTACATATTATTCCAAAAGATAAATGTCAAGATTGCGCTAAATGGCTCAAGGCAATGCAGTGTCACTGTTATATAATTTGATAACACTTTACCCACTCTGCACTGTCTTGTGAAGTGCTACTCACACTGTCAAAACCTATTTCCTTATCTTTAAATCTCTGTCTCTTTCACTCTTTGCTTCAGCCCCTCTCTGCAGTCAGACACACCATCCGCTCCACCAACAAACAAGCCAGGGCAGAGAGGACACGCTCAGAGATAGACTGTAAGTAAACAAAAAGCCCCAACCCATCACTAAGACAAAAGCCAACCCCCTGCCATGAATCTGTCCTGTCATTTGTCAGCATGTCAGTCAGCCTGGCTCTGTAGGTTGATAGAGGTCTGGTGGCTTGTCAGAGGGTCATCCCACTAATCCTGCAGCACTGGCTGGCACTTTTCCAGACCACAGCATGTGGTAGTGTGTATAAAAATAGCCTGGGGATTCACGGAAGAGAAAGTGGATGTAGTAGAGTCCGTTAAGTTAACTGTCCCTCATGTTTTACTCAATGAATAATGTGAATAAAGCTTGTCTGAAGGACTCATAAAGGTTTCTTGAGGAATTTGGTTTTCAGTCAACAAGGGTTGATACTGAATTTGGCAGAGGATCCAGCTTATTAGATTGTGTACATGCATTATTTTGCGTAAATTTATTATTTTGCAACCCTTCAGGGAAGTTGTTGTGCGTCTGTGTTGTCGTCAGTAGTTGTAGATAAAGTTGAACGCTGTGTTGTGCCTGTCGTGTAAGAAGTGTTTCTCA
The DNA here is from genome assembly GCF_010015445.1 of Perca fluviatilis. NCBI lineage: Eukaryota > Metazoa > Chordata > Actinopteri > Perciformes > Percidae > Perca > Perca fluviatilis. The sequence continues at coordinate 11,029,991 of NC_053131.1, read as the reverse complement.
TTTCATCATTTTGGGTTGATGTAGTAACAGTCTAGTGGTAAGATATGTGTCTCTGTTAGATGTTTGTCCTATTTATCTGTGGCGATTCGTGCTGTGCCTCATTGTGTTTTGTGCTTGTTCGTACTGTGATTGTACCAGATGCACTTCTTGTTTAGTTTTATCTATATTTCTCACAATTACATCTGACTTTCCCTCCTACATTAAGCAAACAATGGGACAAACCAAGGAGGGCCGTGCTCAAGTCCTAGCATCACTGAGGGACACAGGGGGGACGCAGGTCAGTGACAGTGTAGTGAGACAGTATGTGTCGGCTTAATTCCCTTGCTCGCTCCCAAGACTTCCTGAGATATAGGATAATGTCGTAGCACATAACAGAACATTGTGTTTGAGAGTTAAGTGGCACTAATAAGGTGAGTTCCTCTGCATGGGGTGGCTACTTATGGTTTGTTTAGCTTGAATGCAGTTGAATAATTTGGACATTGTGACATCCTAATTCCTGTCAGACTGACTGAAATAACTATTACATAACAAAATTACATTGTAGATGACTAATCAGATTCTAACAAGGAAGTTAAGTTTGACTCGTACGTCTCACCCGATTCCTCAACTTTCTCGAACGTGTCGCTGTAGTCTGTTAGTGACTCACCTCCTCGCTGTTGTCTAGGTTTTAAATACTGCAGCACCTCCACATTATCAGCATACCTCAAGCAGAAAAATACACCAGGAAAGAAAAAAAATCTGTGGTCTAAATTCTTAAACACAAAGTTTCTTTGTTAATGAGAAGCTGATTATGTGGGGGTATTTATTGGCAGGTTGGTTTTCTTCCGCCTCCATAACTACAGCAGGATCACACCGTGTTTACACTGGACACTAAACTAAACCAGTCTCCTCTGTGGGATCAATTGTTTGACAGAATGTGACCTCAAACCTAAACTAAGAGGAATCTGTTCCATGATTTATTTGTTTTTCTTGCTCTCTCACTAATATTTCCCCAAAGTGAACAGATCTGGTTAGTGTCAAGTGTAATCTTTGTTTGTCTTTGGTGACTGACTTTAGACTCCAGACCAAACATTCACATAGTAGCATAATACATCAATAAAGGACCTCTGTGGTGTTTTGGCAGGTACATTGTAATGGAAGCAGAGGATCTGCTGTTGGTTCATTCTTACACCCACACAGGTGTTTTCAGTTAATGTGGCTGATTAGACCTCTCCCCAGGACTGTGTGGGTGTGTATAGACTGTGATTGATTCATGAGTCACCTGTTAGCTTTGGTGCATCTGTTAGGGCAGGACACATTACACTTTTATCGTTCATATTAGTAGATAAAGATGACCTAATGAATTCCCATCAAAGCTCTGGTCCACCTTTAACCTGAGCAGAGGTCATCAGCCAGATTACCTAAAAACCACCTGTGTGGGTGTTCAGTGGCGTTAATAAGAGTGTTTTCCAAGGCTCATGCTACTAATGCACAAGAGAACTACTCCCAAGGCTTTGTGTGTCTTGAAGCGTTGGGCACGGATGCCCTCTAGTGCCAAAGCTGTGTGCAAGAAAAAACAAAACTGAACACATTTTTTGTCATTCATAGTCGACAAGCTCCAGTTCGAACCACCACTCCGGAAGGAAACTGAGGCTCATTCTGAAATGGTGACAATCATATTCCTTTTAAACAATACTAGTATTCAAGTACTACCTTTTTTTTGTTTCTGTTTGCAATCACTATATTTCAAATGCATGTAGAACAAGATAAATCATATCCATAAAAAAAAAATTAAAAAGAAATCTGTATATGTGCATGCGTGTCTTTCCACAGGATGTGAGTAAAGATAATGACTTCCGTTCCCCCTGGAGTCCCTTTGCAGAGGGAGGAATAACAACCAGGTAATCCATAGAAACTGTTGTCATGGGAACTGCTCCTATTTACCCCCCACTTTCTCTCTTTTACGCCTTCACTTGACCGGGCATATTTATAAGATGGATGCATCTCTTGAGATTCATCCAGGCAAAAGAAAAAACACATTGTCAAGGTTTTCTTTATTTATTTTACTTCTTTGATATCTGTAAATATTAAATTGCAGAGATACACAATACTAATAGTAGTTTAAATGTTGAGTAACAATGTACAGTTTAAGAAATGATGAATAGACTGCCTAAAGCATGTTAGTTATGCTTTGTATGTCCATGTATATGTGATATCCATTGTTGAGACGGAGCGTAACTAAATTTTCTTACGGAGGCTCCTCACTGTGTCTCATATTAACCTGCTAATTCACCGGAGCTAACCTGTGTCCGTGCATGAGATCACTCTCCCCATCTGCAGTTTGAAATGTTTTTTTGGCCTGTAAGCTCCTTCTCACTTGTCCATGTGCTTTGACTGTTTTTCTTTTTCCACTTCTCTCTGTCCTCTTTTGGCTGTCGGTCTCTCTCTCTCGTCTTGTCCCTCGAAGAAGCCTTCTCAAAAGCGTTGAGGACGAATTGTTCCAACGGTAACACTAACACTGTGTGTGCTGTAGTACCCTACCTACGTCATCCACCTATCGCTCGGTCCCCATCCTTTTCTCAGTGAGGTTTAGCACCCATCCTGTCCACAAATCGCCCTCCCTGACACCCTTCCATTCAACATGTGTGGTATGATAACAGCTGTTGATCCAAACTGTGCATACTGCTGCATAAATGAATCTGACACAGACAGGCAGGTAGAACAGTGGGATGTAGGAAGAGACCGGAAAATACTTTAACCTGTAGCATTCAATTCAAATTACTTGTTTGCTTAGACTTTACCCTGCGTATAAAAATGTTATAAAAATATTGATTGCTGTTTTAAAAACCCTAAATACTTTTAGTACTATCCAAAGAACTTATGGATGGATGAATAAAGAGACGGCATCTAAAATTATAAAGGTTGTCAGCAGACCTTGTTTTGACTCCAGTGTTAATTTTTTAAACTAATGTCATAGTAATATGGTAAGACAGACTTCAGAGATGTTTAAAATAATAACGCAGCTTTATTTTCTTGTGTTTTCCATCCCATGACGCTCACTGGGGTTTCGAACGAATACACCCCTCTTCTTCTCCTTAGAGTCCTACTCTCTTCATCTCTAAGGAGGGATTTTACATTTGAACCATTAACACCTCATCCTGAGCTCTGAGTCTTATTTTCCACTGTGTTGTTTCCTACAGGGGACACATCGCCCATCTTGAAGATGCCTTTGAAGAAGTGGAGCTGTGAGTGATGTCATTACGTTAAGATTTCATAATGGACGCAGAAACATTCATTTCTGTAATTTACATCTTTATAAAAAAATAATGCTTTTCAATTCAGGTCAACCCTCAAGCCAGGGGTTCCTCCTCCTCTGCCCCCGAAGGTGAGACACAAAATTATAAATTATTTTAACTGCATGGATTTCTGCGGTTAAAATCCATGTTAGAAGTGTATGAAGTGCTTTGAATCAACACCAAACTGTTTCCACGCTTTCTCTCTCAGCCACGATTAAACAGCTCGTCAGAGGAGCTTGGCCTTAATGATGAGAGGTCTCTGACGGTTCGGAGGTTCCCTAACTCCGATAACGGACCGAGCCAGGTCGTTCGCATACAGAGCACACCTGAGAACCTGGGCAACAAGGTGGAGCACTCGTCTCCAGATTTCCTCTCTGTCAGCGTCAGCAGCCCCGGCCTTTTGTCTCACGCCTCTGATCCTGGTGAGTCTCAGTGTCTGAATTTACATACACTACCGGTCAAAAGTTTGGGGTCACTTAGACATTTCCATTCCACACCATTATAGGCAGAATACCAGCTGAGATCAGTTGCATTGTTTTTTTTTAATCCGTTTTCAGATTACATTATGTGCTTACATAATTGCAAAAGCGTTCTCCAATGTTTTCTCAGTTAACCTTTTAAAATGATATCCAATTAGTAAACAGAATGTGCCTTTGGAACACTGGATGAATGGTTGATGTAGATATTGCATTAAAGATCAGCCACTTCTTTCTACAACAGTCGAGAACCCTTTTGCAATTATGTAAGCACATAATGTATTCGGAAAACTGATTTTTTTAAAAACAATGCAACTGATCTCCGCTGGTATTCTGTCTGTAATGGAGTGGAATGGAAATGTCTAAGTGACCCCAAACTTTTGACCGGTAGTGTATATTTATGTGCAATAACCTGTTTATGTCTTTCATTGGTGTCTGTTCTCTTAAAACAACCGCGTCTCTAAATGAGAACTTATTTTATTTTACAAGCTCTCAGTAAATCTGAATGTAAAGGTAAGGGAGACTGGTGTAAATGTGTCCGATCTTTGGATTTAGCTTCTACGTTTTTGACACTATGATTAATAGTTATGCCACAAATGCAATTTTAATCTGCCTGCTCTCTTATGACAGATAATGATTCAGATGACAGTGTGAATGGAGGCAGTCCCATGGCACCACCCAACCGACAGCACCGGAAGGAGAAAAAGGAATTCCCTGTGAGTCTGAAGTTATTTCACAATATAGCGTTGCAATATATATACTTCAATCATGACAGCCACACTTCTCATCTTTAGTTTCTTGGGTTTTTACGATGAAAATGTCATCTGTGGTCTACGGGCCTGTATTTTATACGTGGAGTGTCTCCAGCTAGCTGGCTGGCCTCGCACTGAAACCTCAAATATGATGTTTTTCCCTTGTCAGATCCAAACACCAACAGTTAGAGAGGGCATTTTGGCATCCACAGATGTTGAACATTTAATTGTCTGTGACAGAACACACACAAAAGAAAACAGTCCATTATGTTTATTCGGCTCATTGTTGAAGCTGGAGCTGAATTAAGCTGCTAAATTGAAAATAATTGTTCTGCTTTGTCTTTGTGTTCTACATGTACATTATCTTATGGTTTTTTGTTTCCTCTGCTCCTCTTTAGAAACCAGCTATCAACGGTCTTCCACCCACTCCTAAAGTACTGGTGAGTGAATCTTCTGCATTGTCCCTCACAGTCTTCACTCTTCCCTGCTGGCCTGGTTTCATAGGCACTGTTATTAAACATCTTGTCTGAGCTGCTGCTGTACATTCTGTAGATATTTGGGTTCCACAGAGCTTTCTGCTTTGTGGTTGCTTCTGCTCTGCTCAGCTTTAGCTCATTAAACCCTGGCTGACATTTCAGCGCTTCACTGAGCCAGAGACTGCCTGTTCTGAGCCATGTTGCTTTTCATTTCAGATGGGAGCCTGTTTCTCTAAGGTGTTTGATGGCTGTCCACTGAAGATCAACTGTGCCACATCATGGATTCATCCAGACACCAAAGGTACAGCTTCATGCAACAAGCGTGGTACACAAACATGTTTTATTTAAGCCAATGCTTATTTAAAAAAATAAAATAAAATAATGTTTTTCTTCTAGATCAGTACCTAATCTTTGGGACGGAGGATGGCATCTATACGCTGAATCTTAATGAGCTGCATGAAGCCACAATGGAGCAGGTAACAGCAGCTAATATTAATCTAAAATAATTATTAAAACCAGGATAAATTTACAGAATTACTTACTGCTTATCCTCATTAAACTGTGTAAGAGATGCGTAGCCCCAATTTGTTTACAATAACTTGCGGGTAGAAAACGCCTGCAACAGTTGGATATACTCTCATGTCATTAATCTAAAATGCACGTTTGATGCTTTCATATGTCAACACTTTGACTAACGTTAGATTGGAGACCTAATTTACCTGTTGGGCCACAGACTGAAGAAAATGACACCACCCACACTACAGTAGCAGTTAGTCTGACCGGCAGTGAGATGTTGCTGTTCGTAACAATAAATTTGGTTCAATAAAGACGCCAGCAAAGCAACTGTATACAAGAGCAAACTTCTCATTTCTAGCTGACAACCATCGATATTGCAACTACCACAGGCAGATTTTGTCAGCTGTATCGAACTAGCTAATGTTAACTCCATGAGTTGGTTGAAAATGCTGTCACCGGCTGACTTTGTTTCCAGCGAACAATCAAATAATGTTCTTTTCCACCTTCTTACTCCCTCCTTTGAGAGCTAATGTCCAACTTAAAGATAATTGTACCTCTTTTGTTTAATTCCCTATTTAGCTGTTCCCGAGGAAGTGTACATGGCTGTACGTTATCAACAACAACCTGATGTCTTTATCTGGTAAGTGATGGATTTATCACAGCCTCCTGCTTCACTGACCACTGGAATAACCTGCTGCTTCTTTGTCCTGCGTTATCTTGCTGCCCCTGAGGGCAAGAAGGTCACTCCATATCTGCAGCCATGAAATAACTTTCTTTTGTTTGCAATGGGAGAGCCTCTATTAGAACTGTGTCCATGTAACACAGTGACTCATGAGTGACACATCTGGCGTTGCAGCCTGTTCCACTCAGATATATTGATCTCTGTAGCTTACTATATATATATAGTAGCTGCAAAAGCAAGTGTACTTTGTTTCATATATTAAAACCGACATGCAACATGTTGTCAGAAAACTCAAATCATCTATCATTTGAAACCAAACTATCTGTTTGGCTATTTTAGTCGTCGGAGCCTTTTCTCTGGCTTAACAGTTAAAAAGTGCGAGGTCTGCTTTCAGTTTTACCCTCATCGGTTTGCCTCTTGGTATACTTAACTTCTGTTCTCTTCTCCTCTTCCCTTGGACACTGTCCATCCTCCTCTCGCCTGGCTTGATTTGATATTCTACTAACTGGCTTCATCAGAAGGTAATCATGCTTCACATCATCGTCACACTTCTGTTTTTACTCCATGTTCACGTGTTCACATCTAACCTTTCTACGTGTGAAAGCTGCTTCATGTGTTGCAGAATGTGTAAAGAAATGTCAGAACTTGTGTTTAAAATATGTGTAGAAAAGTTTACTTAGGTCTTGTCTGTCATATTTAAGACTCATGGCTTTGATTACTACTACACTACTCACTGTTTTACTCTTGAAGCTAGTGATTAAATATATTGTATTCTGCTGTAGGGAAAACCTTCCAGCTGTACTCCCACAATCTCATCGGGCTGTTTGAGCAGCTGAAGAAGCCGGGCCTGGCTGCTCAGTTCCAGACTCATCGCTTCCCAGACAAAATCTTACCCAGGTGAGACCAACATGTCTGGGGTTTTTGGTCTCATACATACTTTTTACTTTAGGCATGTTACCACACTCATGCAAGTGACAAGACACAACAACTTGACCGTTTTCTCTCCTCAGGAGGTTTGCCCTGACAATTAAGATCCCCGACACAAAGGGCTGTCACAAGTGCTGCATTGGTGAGTGGCCTTTCCCTCCCAACCACTCTGTTTGATTTACTCACCCTTCTGTCATAATAAATTGTGTCAATACATGAGGAACATCTCTGTACTAGGCCAGTTTTTTAAACTATATACTCCTGTCGTAAACTGTTACAAAGGGTCTGCATAGCTCAATCTAGCTATACTTCTTGACAATCTTTTCTTTTTTTACAGTGAGAAATCCATATACAGGCCACAAGTACTTGTGTGGAGCGCTGCAGTCTGGGATTGTCCTGTTGCAGTGGTATGAGCCCATGCAGAGGTTTATGCTTATCAAGGTAAACTGGCTATTTTCTTTTCTCATCTCAAGGATTACTGTCCCTCCACAAATTTAGTTAGACTACATGTTTTTACCTCAAGGTATATTTTTTCTTTCATGAGCACATCTGTAGTTACGATTTAAAATCTAGCTGTCCAAGCAAGAAAAGAAATGTCCATTGCTCCTTTGCTCTGAAGCACAAGTTAATTATGTTCCCAGTGACCTTTTTCACTACCTTCACACTACAAAATCAATTTTAAGCATCATTAAACAAAGAAGCACCACTGACATTAACCCCTGTGTTGGCTCTCTCTTTCTGCGGCAGCACTTTGACTTCCCTCTTCCCAGCCCACTGAAGGTGTTTGAGATGCTGGTGGTCCCAGAGCAGGAGTATCCTCTGGTGTGTGTGGCCATCAGCAAGGGCACCGAGCCAGGCCAGGTGGTCCGTTTTGAGACTATCAACCTCAACTCCTGCTCCTCCTGGTTCACAGAGATGGGAACAAGTAAGTCAAACATGTGCACTAATGTGGCGCCGAATACCATGCAATCCATACAAAGACACAATGTGCTATGTGGAGATATGGCTGAATGGAAACCAAGTTGTCTATTGAAAGTAGCCTCTACAGAATGCAATGCAGCCTCTCATCTTTGTGGCTTCATTAGTATCATGTGAAATACACCATCCTCTTGAAGGGCTTTTGTGCAGTTTGAACACCTATGCACATAACAAATGATGACATGGCTTTCTGTTTGCTCTCTAAAACATGGTGCTATTGCTTCCACTGCACTTAAACAGCACAAAGAACCCCCTTAGTGCAGTAAAAAAGTAGTGTAAGAAAGTGAAACAGGCTGATTTAAAAAAAAAAATAAAAAAAAATACAATGTTATGAATTAACTAACACAATAATGGAGAGGGACTATCCAAGAACTAATTTTATATCAAACATTTATTTTTATTTTTTAATTACTTATAAAATATGCATTATACATTGCCATGCCACAGGAATGTTTGAAAACAAGATTTTTATAGTTGTAACTTCCCTTCCCATAGCTCATCAGCAGGTGGATGCAATCCATGTCACCCAGCTGGAGAGAGACACAGTGTTGGTGTGTTTGGACCGTAAGTACAACCACTTTTCATCAGCTTTGACCAAAACAGTCTGGATGTAATTATCTATGTTCTGCCACATCATTCCTACAGCCTTTTGTTATTTCTCTCCCCAGAAAATCTGAAGATTGTTAATCTCCAGGGCAGACTGAAGTCCAACAAGAAGCTGGCATCTGAGCTCAGCTTTGACTTCTGCATTGGATCAGTTGGTAAGCTTTTAGACAAAGACTTGGAGGTACATATAATTATGTGTAAGACCTTACAGCATTTAAACAAAACCTGCTTACTTTAAAGGTAGATATAAAAAAAAACAAAATAATAAAAAAAAACAACTCCCAGCATGACAAGCTGGCAGGTGTACAGAAACCTGGTTGTATATCCAGCGAAGTGGCATGTTACATTTACAAAAGGTCTTTTTGTAAACTCGTAATGAATTGCATTGTTCCTCTTAATCAAGTTGGCAGTGTTTCATTGGTTATCTTGACTGTGTGCTGACACATTGCCTATGACCTTTTTCTTCTGACAGTGTGCCTTCAGGACAGCGTCCTGGCCTTCTGGAAACATGGCATGCAGGGAAAAAGCTTCAAGTCTAATGAGGTAAAAACAGCTCATGCCCACGAATACAAATTCACAAAGGTGTCTCTTTTTGATACTGTACCACTTTATTGTGTGCCTGTCAAGTATATTAGCCTTCACTTCTAACAAGTTTGTACAGTTTTCTACAGTCTTTACAAAGAGATGACAAGTAAAGATGCCATTCACCTCAGAATAAACGTAACAAATAAACTAAATCAACATTTTCAAGCTTTTTGCTACTTTAAAATCAATATTAACACCAAAATATCAGTATCAATTTTCATGGGTCTCCAGTGACTACAGAGGAGAAACTCTGACTGTTTGTCACATCGCTGAATACAGGCTTGTTTGTTCTACACATGAACAAACACCTCTGGCTCTTGTCAACAAAGACCCTGAGTGATGGCTGTTTCTATGCGTGGCTACATGCTGTAGGTGATCCCAGGAGATTAGACCTCAGGTGGAGCCAGACAAAGTGTCTTTGTGTCAGGCCAAGGTAATGAATTTGTTCTCCTTTCACGGAGGAATCCTGTGTTAACCGGATCACGAGTCAAGCTCAACAGCAGAATAAAAGTTCAAGAGATCACAGGGAGGTGAAGCATTCTGTTTTTATGAAAAGTGATATGGAGATAGGGGCCACCCATTTGAAAGCTCACTCTGTCAGACATGGTCCTGAGGCACTCAGATGAAACAGAAGGTCTGTTTGCAGAGTCTGCGCCCAGCCTAGCTTGACGGTTCTACCACAGCAAGGATTTTTGAAATGTCAGCGGCCATGCAAAATTCATGCTCAATCATAAACGAAACCCCGCACACAACAGGGAGCAGCACTAAATAATTCATTCTGTGTCCCGTTATGATTCCTCTCAAAAGCGAAGGCATTCAAGGGGGGGCAGGCTTATTGATCCGTGCTCGCTTCGGTGGGTGCTTCTCTGAACACCAGAGACCTTGTTCTCGTTTAGACTTAAACAGATCAGATCTCTCCCAAGGCCAAGGACTTACACCTAGCAGGTGTCACATGCCCGACTATCTCGCATCTGTCAACAAGTTTTCATAACATGTGAGAGTGTGTTTTGAAGGGGCTCTTGTCTTTGGCTACATCTTGTGTTGAGGTAAGCTCCAGGATTGTACACAGTAACACAGAGTCCCTAGGGTCAGCACTTACAGTGCCTTGCGAAAGTATTCGGCCCCCTTGAACGTTTCGACCTTTTGCCACATTTCAGGCCTCAAACATAAAGATATAAAACTGTAATTTTTTGTGAAGAATCAACAACAAGTGGGTCCCAATTATGAAGTGGAACGAAATTCATTGGCTATTTCAAACTTTTTTAACAAATAAAAAACTGAAAAAGTGGGCGTGCAAAATTATTCAGCCCCTTTACTTTCAGTGCAGCAAACTCTCTCCAGAAGTTCAGTGAGGATCTCTGAATGATCCAATGTTGACCTAAATGACTAATGATGATAAATAGAATCCAGCTGTGTGTAATCAAGTCTCCGTATAAATGCACCTGCTCTGTGATAGTCTCAGAGGTCCGTGTAAAGCGCAGAGAGCATCATGAAGAACAAGGAACACACCAGGCAGGTCCGAGATACTGTTGTGGAGAAGTTTAAAGCCCGGATTTGGATACAAAAAGATTTCCCAAGCTTTAAACATCCCAAGGAGCACTGTGCAAGCGATAATATTGAAATGGAAGGAGTATCAGACCACTACAAATCGAAGACCCGGCCGTCCCTCTAAACTTTCAGCTCATACAATGAGAAGACTGATCAGAGATGCAGCCAAGAGGCCCATGATCACTCTGGATGAACTGCAGAGATCTACAGCTGAGCTGGGAGACTCTGTCCATAGGACAACAATCAGTCGTATACTGCACAAATCTGGCCTTTATGGAAGAGTGGCAAGAAGAAAGCCATTTCTTAAAGATATCCATAAAAAGTGTCGTTTTAAAGTTTGCCAAAAGCCACATGGGAGACACACCAAACATGTGGAAGAAGGTGCTGTGGTCAGATGAAACCAAAATCGAACTTTTTGGCAACAATGCAAAACGTTATGGTTTAGCGGAAAAGCAACACAGCTCATCACCTAAACACACCATCCCCACTGTCAAACATGGTGGTGGCAGCATCATGGTTTGGGCCTGCTTTTCTTCAGCAGGGACAGGGAAGATGGTTAAAATTGATGGGAAGATGGATGGAGCCAAATACAGGACCATTCTGGAAGAAAACCTGATGGAGTCTGCAAAAGACCTGAGACTGGGACGGAGATTTGTCTTCCAACAAGACAATGATCCAAAACATAAAGCAAAATCTACAATTAAATGGTTCACAAATAAACATATCCAGGTGTTAGAATGGCCAAGTCAAAGTCCAGACTTGAATCCAATCGAGAATCTGTGGAAAGAACTGAAAACTGCTGTTCACAAACACTCTCCATCCAACCTCACTGAGCTCGAGCTGTTTTGCAAGGAGGAATGGGCAAAAATGTCAGTCTCTCGATGTGCAAAACTGATAGAGACATACCCCAAGCGACTTACAGCTGTAATCGCAGCAAAAGGTGGCGCTACAAAGTATTAACTGAAGGGGGCTGAATAATTTTGCACGCCCAATATTTCAGTTTTTTATTTGTTTAAAAGGTTTGAAATATCCAATAAATTTCGTTCCACTTCATGATTGTGTCCCACTTGTTGTTGATTCTTCACAAAAAATTACAGTTTTATATCTTTATGTTTGAGGCCTGAAATGTGGCAAAAGGTCAAAGTTCAAGGGGGCCGAATACTTTCGCAAGGCACTGTAGTTACCTACATTCTGTTGAAAAACGTGTGGACATTTTTTGTTAAAGGCACAATAAGTGATCCAATTGTTAACAGTCACCGCACCACCAAAATTCAAAATGGATTGAAAAAGCTTTATTGGAATTGTCAATGGAAATGTTTATATTCAGTGTGAGAACCCACGTTATGACTGGACAATTAATCCATACAGTGAGCATAGTTTTGGCTGCAATTTAAAAATTGCAATGTGGGTTAACGCAACATTCAAGATTAATAAAAATGTGTGGTGTTTGCCCAGCTTAAGATTTATATGCATGGGTTGGTGAAGCATGCTAACTGGCTTCAGTATAAGGAAGCTTGTTGATTCATGTGTTTCAATGCCCCATCAGCACCACCATTACTTCAGATAAACAGAAAACTATTTTTTTTTATTTCCCCAGGTGACCCAGGAGATTTGTGATCCAAGCAGAGTCTTCCGCCTCCTCGGATCTGACAGGTTGGTACAGAGATATTTCCATCTTTAGCTACATCAGTGCAGATGAGCAAACGCACCCGGTGGAGGAACACGTGTGCAGATGAGCAAACGCACCCAGTGGAGGAACACGTACCACAAAAATCCCAAAGGACTTCTGAAACTCATCACCTCATAAACAAACAGGATTATAAATAGGCTCTCCCTCTACCTCCTCACTTAACCCTGTGTATCTGCCTTTCCATCAATACCACAGTTGGTATAATTTATTAGCCCCATGGCCTCCATAATACCAGGCAGTCCTCCCTCAGGTCTTATTACCTGGAAACCACCAAACAATCCACTTACCTCCTGTGTTGAGAGCCCACAGCTCTCATCCCCTGCTGCCCCTGTTACATCTCTCTCTCTATCTTCTCTTCTTCTTCTTTTTTTTTTTTTTTTTTTTTTTTTTTTCCGTGTTTTATGCTTGTTGCTTCAGTAGCTCTGGTGGCTGAAGCATGAAGGTCGAGCTAAATTTTACACATCTACGATAATGCACTAAGCGGTTATTTAAGCTGTTAAATTTGTTTTTAGTTCATGTGTATAATTATTAATCTATAAAAAGTGAGAAATGCTCATAGTGGTAGTCTAAAACCCAAAATGTATTCTAATTAAAATCATATCAAACAGAGAAAAGCAGTAAATCGTAACATTTGAGAAGCTGGAACAATGGAACAAAGCTGGAATGTTTGGTATTTTTGCTTATTATTATATTAACGATTATGTACATTATCGATTGATCTTCTGAAACCCAAAGAGATTCAAATGACACGGTTATATAACCGAAAAGCCGTAAATCCTCCCATTTGAGAAGCTGGCACCACAGAATATTTGCCTGAAAAAGACTTAAATGATTTATCGACTATCAAAATAGTTGGCCATTAATCAATTGACAGAAAATGAATCGTTGCAGCTCTAGACTGATGTCATGATGGTTGGTTTCAGCAGGATGTGATTTAGCTCCCCATCTCTCGGTCTCTCTCTGTCTCTCTCTCTCACTCACTCACTCACACTCTCTCTCTCACACACACACACACACACACACACACACACACACACACACACACCCACACACACACCAATGCTAACAGAGAGTGTGCTCAGTGAGGCTCTCCCAGCTCAGTCAGTGATGACTCCAGATGAAGCCTGTGGCATTGGAGCGAGGCCTCTCTCTGCCCAGCCCCCCATGTTTTATTCACTGCCGCCCGGGCACTGCCAGCCTTGAGTGTCTCTCCATGCCTCTGTAATTTCATCTGATGGAACGGACAGTATGGACTGTAGCTTCCCTGCTCACCTGTCACCACCACATGGCATCTGAAGATGCACCCACTGACGTCCTGAACTGACTGTGACAGCTAGATCAGGACGGTTTACGTGCCAGTTACCATAAACTGTCAGTATACGTCCTCAGAGTAGATCGATACAATTAACGTGCTTTGAGTTTTGTCATTGGTTGTAAATGTAGTTAAATGAGCAGCATTTTAATATTATTTCTTGTCAATTCCATTGACAAAAGTCAATACCCTAACCTTCATAGTATTTTCTAAACATCTGTCATTCCTGGAGAGACATTTTTTGTTGTATTTGGCAATCGGTCAACTCTTAAAGGTTCACAATTCACACGACTCCGCTGTTTTCTACTTTCCAGGCAGGAATTGTTTCCCATTCATTTACATACAAAGTTAGGTTGTTAGAACTGACCTAAAAATAACACTGACATAATGTGCTGCCTGGTAGGTAGAAAAAGCATTCAACCATCTAAAAAGCTAGGGTAGTATTTAAAAGAATTAAAGAATAGGTTTGACATTTTGGGAAATGTGCTTTTTCTTGCAGACATGACAAGATTTGATATCATATGATACAATGTTATATCTTGTTATATTTCTGTTTAATCCGTACAAACCAAAGTGTACAAAGTTGTGGTTTAATTGCTGAGAGAGTTTTGTTACCTTTTGAACAGAGCAAGGCTAGCTGTCTCCCTGTTTCCAGTCTTTATGCTAAGCAATGCTGCTGGCTCTACTGCTGTACCTCCACCACACACACGAGTTGTATCAATCTTCTCATGTAACTCTCAGCAAGAAAGCAAATTAGTCTATTGCAATTTACACAATAAAACTTGGGGGGGAAAAAACCCTTTAGCTTCCTCGTTTGTGGCTTATTTCAGTTCAAGAGTTGCCAGATTGACATTCAACTTTTTGTTACAGCTTGGGTTTTATGTTTCACCAGGTACCATGACAGCCGTCATTTAGTATTTCTGTGTGATGATCTGACTGTGGTGTCTGTTTCTTTTGCAGGGTGGTGGTTTTGCAGAGCCGACCCACAGACAACCCCACGGCCCTGAGCAACCTCTACATTTTAGCAGGTCATGAGAACAGTTACTGAGCCTCTCCCAGAGAAAAGTGGATAAGATGCCTCAGTTTTTGGGAGTAAACTTCAGACTTTCACCTAAGGTTCTGTGTCAAGGAAAACGTCTGGTTTAAAACAATTATTGGGAGCTTTTGTTACTGATCACAGGATAAACAGGTCAGTCAGTCTGGTATTATTTATTTCTGTTACTTTCTATACTTAGCTGTATTTATTTCTAAATATCCCCGTCAATAGAGGTTAATCTTATCTTAAAAAGATGAGCCTCTTGAGTCTGGATTCATGAGTAGCCTTACACCAGCAACAAGTTCGCTGTAGCTCCACTCATCGCAAACGACAAGGAAACTGTTATTGGACAGAAAGTGGAGAAACCATAAACGCTCAAATGAACATTGTTACTTAGCATTTTTCTCACTTTTCTGTACCGTGGACTGAGTAACCAACACGTTATTTAGAGGTATTATTGACAAAAGTGCCATTAAATTTCACAATAATTTGTGATTTGTATTAGCAAAACAATTGGAGAGTTATTGTGTTATTGTCTGTAACATGTCACTCATAATCACTGCCAGTGGCAGACGTTTGTAGGCTTGAGAGAAGATTTTACAAGCTCTGTAGTAAAACTAATAGCTCAGTTTTAGCAGAAACCCATGAGCATTGTGGGTTATTTAAGCAATATTTATTAACCTCATGTTAAGTAATAGGGTATGTTTGATTTACAGACCGTGTTAACAGCCAGTGACAGTGCAGTCCTGCTGTGTGAGGATTAACTACCCAGTGAACAGTTCCTGAGCTGCTTTGGCTTATTTTTACTGCTATGTAATATAGTCTCATCTCTCCTGCTCTGCCGCATTTTTAGAAGTTGGATATAATGTAAATTTTTTTCTTTACCTTCCTCTTTTATAGACCTTTTACTTCTCATTATTTGCACCATGTAAGCACTTTTGTACATTTTTTTATTTAAAATAAAATGACAAAATGAGGGACAATGCTAGGTTTTGTTAACATCTTTGCATTCCCTTCGCAAAATGTTTAATGTATGCTGTTTTTTTGTAATAAAAAAAGCTTTGTTAACAAGATAACCTGAATGGACTGGTTTATTTTTGTTGTTTTGTGAGATTGGATTGATGTAACAGAGCTGATGATGCACCACCCGAGATTCTCCTCAGTGGTGACGAGTGTCTGATGGGAGCAACGGGGGAATACGGGGGAGTACAAGTTTCCATTATATCCCTGTTTAGTCTGCCATTTCTCTGACTTCACCAAACTGCACTAATTAGTCTCAGTGCGACAGGACAACATGACAGGTTTACATTTTCCTTGGGTTGTTTTGATCATCACCAAAAACATGAATACATGTACTCTTTGTAAGAAATCTGTAAGAAAAACTGTGCAGCACAAAGTCATGTACTACAAACTGAAAGGGATTTCCTATGTGTGAGGATTTGTGTCTTGAATAGACTGACTTGTGTGCGTGTGTGTGTGCTGACCTTACCTGCCTCTCCATTTTTAAACCCATCTCTGACATGAACTGTCAGGTGTGAAAAATCTACAAACCTTTAAAAACCCACAGGACTCTGCTTTTCCTTTTTATGGAGGTGGAGTCAGTTGTTCCTATGGGAACTGGCGTGGAAAAGGGAGACATTTGTCAATTTAAACCGAGTTAGAGTCAGTGGATAATACCGGAAGTAAGGTGATTTCCACCTTCAAAATAAAATCAAGAAACGATTCTGTTCAACGTGGAATTTCTTACCCACAGAACCCAAACTCGAGTTTTTCTTTCACCTCTGCAGAACAACAACGTGATAGATAATATGAACAAAATATGAAACTAAAGGAAGTGATGCGTGCTCATTTTGTTTTATTTTGAAAGGCACGACCGGATGTCGATTTATTCTAAAACGTCTTGACTCTTTAAAACCTCACGCTTCATGTGTCTGCAGGGACAGTTGAGCTGTGATCGTCCACCTTGTGTTTGGAACAAGAAGCAGCTCCTCACTGACTCTGAATTTCACTGAAAGTAAGTTTTCAAATTTACATATTTTGACGAAAAGGAAGTTATTTTACCGAAATATTTCTCACAGAAATATAGAAATGTGCCTACTTATATAATCAGCTGGTTTAATGAGGCAACTTTGAAACCAGACTTCAAACTTAAGGATTGTAACTATTTCTTCATTGCATACAATCCTCTAATCTAATGTCAGTTATAAACATGCAGCCTGAGCTGTTCATTCATACCTTTTGCTATTAATTTTGTGCAGCACTTTGATTTTAGTCCTGTAGCTGTTCACTCTCTGTGTTATTTGTTTTCGCTCTATATCCCCCTCAGGGGAATGACCTAACTTTGCATTGCAAATGTTTTGGTTACGCAATCTAACTGTTGGGAGACAGGTGTAATGTTGCCTCTAAGCAATTAAATCTATCTTATGGAGGCAGTTTAAGAGGTTTATTTTGACATTTCTGAACCCCACATCCAAGAGCATAAACACAATTCGATCTTGGATACAGATATTTTGTAGTTTTCATTCAATTAGCAGATGCATGTAAATTCTTTAATATGCTTTTATATTCAGATAATTATGCATGACATGTTTCTGTGCCATCAGCTCTGTTTTTTTGTTTGTTTGTTTTTTACAATAGCTCATAATGATGCACAGCTAAAACAATATTTTTGATATCATTACATGAAAAGCCACCAAAATAAACCAACATCTATTTTATATGTTTTAGAAAAGCATTATTGTATGCTTTTTTTTTTCTCCAGAAAACACCCAACTCTCATATGAGCCAGTTTTTATCCTTATTATGAATCTATTCCAGCTTTAATTGAGTGAATTATTCATAAAAGCACTAGGTGGTCACTCTTCTTCTCTGTATCCCCTCTGAAAACCCCTCCTGTGTTTCTTCTAACCCTCTTTATAGGCTGCAGAAAAGACTGTCCAGGCTCCTTGGACCCTCCTGGAAAAGTGTTTTTATCTTCATATGCCTGCTGGTCCAGCCTGAAGATGGACAAGTACGAGAAGATAGGAAAGATCGGAGAGGGCTCCTACGGTGTTGTCTTCAAGTGCAGAAACAAAGACACAGGGCAGGTTGTCGCCATCAAGAAGTTTGTGGAGTCAGAGGACGATCCCATCATCAAGAAGATTGCACTGAGGGAGATCAGGATGCTCAAGGTGACGGCCCATAATTATCCTCAATATCCTCTAGTTCTTCTCACAAAACGTCCTTCACATCTGTGTGTTTCGAGCACATCTGTGCAATCCAGGTTTACCAGGCTGTGGAAGGCCATTTCTGCCCAGAAAGGTAGATCAAGATAAAATGCTAATGCTATATCAACATTTTTGACTTAGTAAATATTCTCAGATAGTACATCATCATCAAAACTATGAGAAAGCACATCCCATGTTTGCTCATTAAGTCAAAATTATCAGCAAAAATGTCAAACATTTTGTACTAAGTAAAAACAATGAAATAGTGAGTCAAATTTCTTGAAGTCGAAATTATGATTGTAAAATGTTCAAATTATAAGATAGTATTGCAAAATTCTCATTTAGTACGTCAACATTATGAAAGTCAAAATTACGTGATAAAAGTCTGAGATTAAAATTAAAACTAAATTAATTTAATTTAATAGAATTTTTTTTTTATTATGACTAGCTTTTCATTTATTCTTTCCTTTTCCTGGCTTTCATACAATTTCTTATGATACTTCAAATTCATGAAAACTAGTCCAAACATCAACAAACATGTTATTATACTGAATCACATTATGTCTGTATTAATTTTAGAAGCTAACCTTTAACATTTTAATCACACCTTTGCCAGCAAAATATATATATATATATACACACACACACACAAACACACACACACACTCTTTTATTCATAATATGGATGAAAGTATAACAATTACTTTATATTCTACCCTGGAAATACAATATAATAATGCACAGTCAAACTATACTAACAAATCCCATGATGCCATACTTTATTTAGAAGTTTTATTTGATCTTTTAAAGATGCAAATCCTGTTTTAGTGTCTTCCTTCTGTGCTGAGCAGCCAGCAGGAGAGACAACATGCAGTTAATTCTGCAGACAGAGGGGAAGCATTTTTGTAGCTGCTGCACAGAGAAAAGAGCAACGTTCAAAAGAGGTTTAGAGGGTTGTGATCAAATAAAGGAAAAACCCCGCAGGGTCAGGGCAGACTGAAGTATCTAAATTACAATGTGAAATGTATTTTAATAACAGGAAATAAAAAACTGGGCAGACTTTAATGACTGAAAAGGCATTAGCACTAGTGCCTTGTTCCGGTTTGTTTGTGTCTTTGTTTTTAGCTGTTTGACTATAAAAGGCTATTTTAGACATTCTTGTCAATTAATTGATATTAAGCCTCTAAGTGAGTAGTGTTGCCTGGCTGGCAGAGACTTTTTTTGACATGAAAAAAAAAAAAGAATAAAAACCCATCAATGACCGTTCCTTGTTTCCTTCTCAGACAAAAACAACTGAAATATTTTTTTGCTACGTTTATTCAAAGCAAAGGCTAAAACAAGACTTTTTTTATGTTGAATAATAATTCTCAAAGATGCACTGTTGGAGTACTGGTTTAATTAGTCATGCGGTGGGTGGGAGTGTTAGTGGCCTGCTGGACACCATGAGCTCATAAATAGGACAGGATGGGGACAGGTTGTCAGGGGCAACAGCATGTTTATTACCATCTGTTAACTGTTTAGTCTGTTTGATAAGAGCAAACCACATATGGTGCAGCTCTCTGAACAGCCTACTTTACTGGTTTACTGGTTCTGTGGAGCTGTATTTGTGTGGATGTTACTGTATTTCTCTGATAGTGTTTGAGACAAAAGCCCTGAGACGTCTTCTGCTATGTTTTGTACCTCAGCAACTGAAACACGCCAACCTGGTGAATCTGATGGAAGTGTTTCGGCGTAAACGGAAGCTTCACCTCGTCTTCGAGTACTGCGACCACACGGTCCTCAACGAGCTGGACCGCCATCCCAGAGGGTGGGTGTGTGGAAGAAGTATTCACATCTTTTACCACAGAGTAGTGATACTTTGTGACAAATAAAAGTCGCGCATTCAAAATCTGACTCAAGTAAAAGTATTAGCATTAAAATATACTTAAAATACCAACAGTAAACTACTCATTATGCAGAATGGCTCATTTCAGAGTAATGTATTATAATTATTGATGCATTAATTTTCACTTTAAAAGAAAGTACAAATTCAGAAAATAGTGATAAAATGTGGTCGCAATTACCCAGAGCCCAAAGAATCCCCTTCCCAATGTTTGTTTTGTCCAACCAACAGTACAAACCTAAAAAATGAAACCAATTCAAAGGAAAAGAAGCAAATCTTCACATTTGTGAAGCTGGAACCGTAAAATCTTCTGGCATGAAAAATGACTTAAATGATCATTAATGGTCATTTCCAATCGATTAATCTGCTAATAATTTTAGCTGTACTTGTTTTGTGTGCAGAAATCTTAATTTGTAAAGTAACTAATACTGTCAAATAAATGTAGCGGAGTAAAGAGTAAAATATTTCCCTGTGAATTGGAGTGGAGTAGAAGTGGCATGTGAAGAAAAGACTCAAGTACAAGCACCTCAGTTATGTACTAAAGTACAGCACTTGAGTAAATATTAGTGCTGTCAAACGATTAGAATATTTAATCGCATTGTCATAGTTAACTCGCAGTTAATCGCATATTTTTATCTATTCTAAATGTCCCTTGATTTATTTTTGTCCCATTATTTTTTTTTCTCATTTTAATGCTCTTTAAAATGGCTTTGACGAGGGGGGGGCGGAGAATTGGCATCATCTGTGTGCTTGGCAATCAAGTGGTATTTCAGACTGGACGTGCTGCGATGATAGCTCCGTTCACAACGACAAAACACACACAGATCACTTTGGTCTTGTCAATGGAACCATTTGGCAACTTTTTAAAAGTAAACTTTCCATTCAGAATCTTATTGGCATCCATTTCGGCATCTCGCGCTCGCCATCCACTCAAAACGTAACATTAGCCTACTACTCTTTGTGTGCGCGGCGTGCCTGTTGTTTTGTTCCCGGTCTAGCTAGATCCGGTGTGGTGTTGTAGTTTTTCTAACGTTACTAGTTGTTGCAACAGCATGTGAAAAAAAACAACAAAGTTTGCTAGGCCAAAAAGAATGTTAATCTCACGGTAAAACAATTGACAGCACTAGTAAATATACTTACATTCCACCACCGGAAATAACTTAATATAGATATTTGAAAAGATATTCTAATAATAGCATGATACGGACTCAACCACTCAGCCCTCTTTGTAAAGCAGTAAAAGCTTTAGAAACTTGTGTTAGTAATGCAATAAAAAGACAATATTTCTCTATTTATGGACTTTTTCTCATATGAAATGAGCACACAGCTCAGTTTACTGTACTGCCTGCCTGTCACACTGAGATAATGAAAGCATAAATCTGAGTAAGGTGGCTTTTGATTTAACAAAGCGCTGTGTACTTTCTATTATCTCTACATTACACGTATACCACAGCGTACACTGTGCTTTGTCCGGCTGTGACGGGCACAACGCTCATCTCCCAGGAAGCTGACCTGCTCGCTGTGGAATGTTTACAGTGATGCTCTCCCAGAATGCATTGCTGGCGGGGAGCTGGCGGGACTGCTTAGTCTCGGCCACATTTTATACGGAGTGTTTTCGCTGTCTGGTTTCCCCCTCTGGTCCTGGCCTGTAGTCTCTTGGACACAGAGGGTTCAAAAGAAGAGTTGGGAGAACAAAGTGGGGAGAAAGGGGCGGAGATTGTTATTAATTGCCAGTCACAAGGCTCGATTTAGCCATTTCCCCGGCAACACTGATAGATGACGGTCCCTGAGCCAACAAAGCCTCAGTGTTGAACATCCAGACGAACACTGGACACTGCTCCTGTGTCCTTCACAGAGCCATCTGAGGGAGGAGAGATCTCGAAAAGAACAGAGCTGAAAAACTACAGAAGACAGCAAAAGTATACAGAAAAAGATTTCTGCTTTCCAATAATCCAAGAACAAAGTTATCTATCCATCCATTCTTCTGTTATTAGATTTGTCTCTTCGTGTAGATGAATCAAATTTTTGTCCCAGATCCCTCAAACCCTAACAGTTCTACAGCTGTTAGTTTTATTTTTAGCTCTGGGGATGGCAATGTTGGTCTGTTTGTCAGTCCATACTGAAATATCTCAACAAATATTGGATGTATTGCCATGAAATTTTGTACAAACATTCGTGGTCCCCAGAGAATTATTCTTACTGACTTCGGTGATCCCCTGACATTTCCTCTAGCGCCACCATGAGGTTGACATTTATGGCTTTTAGTGAAATGTCTCAACTACAAGATGGATTGCCATGAAATTTGGTACACACATTCATGTCCCCCTTCATGTTGGAATGTTATAACTTTCGGTGTAGAGCTGTAACAATTCCAAATGTTGCTGTACAATTAATTGTCTCAGAAATAATTGCAATTAACATTATAATTGTCTCTTTCAGTCAAATTTAAAAAAATATGTATTTATGTATTACTTTTTTAAACAAAGTTTTGAATCAATTCCAGGATATATCTTTTGGTTATATCACTGTAATGTGACCCAGATAATGTAATAACACGAATACACAGCCATCGAAGTAAACAACGCCTCTTTATTATCATAAAACATTTTTTCTAACTATATCCCCCCCCCTTGTCATTTTTGTTGCTATGAACGTGTATAGGGTCAAGTACCAACAACTAACAATTGAAATATAAAAAATATGTAGTCCGACCAATAATCACTTATATATAATTACAATTTGACATATATACGCAAAACCAACAATTACCAGTCATACGCCTTAAGACCTTAGTTAATGTCAGCAATTAATTGCAGTTAAACAAATAAACAGCGATTATGTAAAATAATTGACAATTAGCGGACATATACTTTTAGCACATATACTGAGAGGCTTATGCCTCGACGCAGAGGTCCAGCATGCTAACATGCTAAACTAAGATGAACATGGTAAGCGTTACCTGCTAAGCATCAGCGTGGTATTGTGTCTCTGCGAGTGCATTAGCATGCTGATGTTAGCATTTAGCTCAAAGCCCCTCTGTGTACAGCCTCACGGAGACTGTTGTTAAAGGTTTCGATTACTTGAAATACTCGTTTGTATTCATAAAACTGAAAAGATACGGTAAATCTGATTTAAAAAAAGCATTGTTTAGTTCATTCATTCATAATTTACCTTACATCATTTATAAAGTTAACAAAGAAAAGCAATCATATAATAAATTTATCAATCAACAGATTTTACATTTTTGTTTAACCCACTAAAACAATCACTTGAACCACATTTAAATCTTAGTTTGATCCAGTAACTGGACATTATTTTGCAGCTTTCAGCTAGAGCTGGGCAACATATCTATATGATATCGATATCGTGATATCAGACTAGATATCGTCTTAGATTTTGCATATCGTAATATGGCATAAGTGTTGTCTTTTCCTGGTGTTAAAGGCTGCATTAAGGTAAAGTGATGTCATTTTATGAACTTAGCAGACTGTTCTAGCTGTTCTATTATTTGCCTTTGCCCACTTAGTTATTATATCCATATTATTGATGATTATTCATCAAAAATCTCATTGTGTAAATATTTTGTGAAAGCACCAATAGTCAACACTACAATCATATCGTTGCGGTATCGATGTCGAGGTATTTGGTCAAAAATATCGTGATATTTGATTTTCTCCATATCGCCCAGCCCTACTTTCAGCCCAATTTTGTATGGCCCTACATTTTTATAGAGAATCATGAGATGTAACTTAGTTTGGAAAGTTCCAGTCGGTGGATCTTTTTGTCAACCCCACTATAAGTACACTAAGTTGAAAATAAAAATGAAAATTAATTAATTTTTATTATTACTTTGTATTGATCACTTTAGTGATTATTCAACGAATCAGCCTAACATGTTAATTTCCTTTTTGTCCTCCAGAGTTCCAGAGAACCTTGTGAAAAGCATAACCTGGCAGACACTTCAAGCTGTCAACTTCTGTCACAAACAAAATGTAAGTAACTTGTACTCCGCCTTTTTCTATTTCTACTCTTACCTCCTCGCATAGTATAATACAGTGTGTGTTTAGTTGTCAAAGCTTCCCTTCAGCTTGTTTTTGAGTTCCTCCAGTCTCCTCCCACCAAGCCTCCTGCTTTATGGCTCTGTTTTTTTAACAAGAATTCCTTCCCCTTGGCTGACCAGCAGTTAATGTATCACCTAGACACAACAAATGCTACAAGGGCTCCCATTTAACAGCAGTGTCTCCCTCTCCTTCATTGTTTCCCACACAGACCCCTTGTATTCTCAGCATCTCACAACCATAAGCATCTGAACACATTGTTGAGCTTTCAATATAGTGCTTTAATTCCTGTTCCTGCAGTGCATTCACCGAGACGTCAAGCCGGAAAATATTCTCATCACCAAACACCAAGTCATCAAACTCTGTGACTTTGGGTTCGCAAGGATTCTCAGTAAGTTTTAAGACTTTATCAACAGCTGTTACATATTTGACAGTGCCACCTGGTGGACACGTACATGTTGCATTCAGTGGTGTTGCCTTTGTAGTATTTTACAAGGCTTCAGTCATTTAATGCTGTGTGTTTCAGGTGTGCAGCTGCAGAGGTTTTACTGGGAGGAAGTGTGCATGTATTTGAAACTCAAGCAGCCCTTAACCAGGTTTTAAAATGTGTACTTTTTCCAGCCACGAGTTGTGATTAGGGAGAAACCTTCATTATAATACAGGTAGACTCGCATTGCCAGACATCTCCTGGCTCTATCACAGATGTTTGCATTTCTTTATACCAATCACAATCGTCTTGGCGGCGTTAAGCTCCGGACGCAGCGACGGTGGCTCTGCAAAATAGTCTCAAGAAGGAACTTGTTTTGGTGGAACATTTGCACCCTGCAAAAGAAAACGCCACATACACTATTAAATTAACTGTTCACACAATGCAGTAACATGAGCTATTTAAATTAGCTGGATACATGGTTAAACGAATGGCATTTTGCTCTTACCAGTGTATCGCCCTGTGTATTTTGTCCACAGCAATCCCACCAATCGGTCCCAAAACGTCCCAGTTAGAGAGGAAATGCCGTAAACATATTCTTTGTAAATCTTTACAATCATTCCTCGAAAGAACAAAGCAGGCCTGCCTTGTTGCACGATCCAAATTTTCTTCAAAACTTGCCATTTTCAGCGTGTAGCCCGCTAGCTCGAAGGTTGTTGTTGTTGCGAACAGAGTTTAAGAACAGCAACACACAGAGAGTGGCGGGCGAGGGACATTCGGCAGTCGAAATGGACTGTCGTTGATCCAGACTATAATAGAGGCTACGCTGACATAAATATTTGATATCATAAAACCAGTATATTAAGCTAATCTTCAACACAAAAGTACAGAGTACTTGTGTGATCTATTCTTTAACCGTCACCAATGACCTGACAGCTCACTCTCTACATACCTTTTTTTTGTGCCTCCAGCTGGTCCATGCGACTACTACACAGACTACGTGGCGACTCGTTGGTACCGCTCCCCTGAGCTGCTGGTGGGAGACACTCAGTACGGCCCTCCGGTGGACGTCTGGGCCATCGGATGTGTGTTCGCCGAGCTGCTGTCGGGGATCCCTCTGTGGCCCGGGAAGTCTGACATGGACCAACTGTACCTGATCAGAAAGACTCTCGGTAATCAATCAGTCTGCTGCTGTTCTTTTTTTCCTTTGGGCATTTCTGCCTTTATTAGATAGGAAAGCTGAGATATGAAAGGGGAGAGAGAGGGGGGGAGACATGCAGGAAAACCGTCACAGGTCGGGCTCGAACCCTGGACCTTCTGCGTCGAGGAATAAACCTCTGCATATGTGCGCCCGCTCTACCAACTGAGCTAACCGGCCACGAGCCTGCTGCTGTTGTGAGGGGAAACCTGCCAATACAAACTGTACAGTGAGACATTTCAGGATTTAAACAATAATACATAAAAGGGATGTTGGTGGGATGATTAACATTGTAATTTATTGTCTTTCAATAGAACTATATTTGTGATGAAATGATTATATATAGTTATCAGACAATTTACACAAAACTGTTGTACAGATTCAAATCTTTCACAAAGTTCTGAAACAAACAGGGAGTGGGGCTTTATAATAGAGCTTTATTGATTTACTGTTCACACATTGCACTTTAATGCAATCGATCACAAAGCATAAAGCATGCAATTTTGCATCCCTTTCACATTAGATGTGTCTATTTTGAAATAATACATAAGGATTAACAGGATATTAGTTGATCTTTTTTTCATACATATGTGAGATTAAAACAGGACAAAGCAAGAAAACCATATCTACATTGTCATTTAATTCTTGGTAAAGTTATGGAAGTTGAAAAATGTTTCCCAGAACAGGAAGAAGTTGTAAAATGTCTATAAACTTTTGGACAAAATAATAATACCAAGTTTGATTACATTCACAGGAGGGATTTGAAACCCGTAATGTTCACCTTTCTTGTCTTCTGCAGGAGACCTGATCCCTCGACACCAGCAGGTCTTCAGCAACAACCAGTTCTTCGGTGGAGTTTCCATCCCAGAGCCACAAGAGATGGTGAGACACGCCACCCACTCCATCTACATGTGCTCCATCTACCTACATGTTGTTGTGGCTTTTTGATCTACATTAGCTGTATTCAGAAACTATCATTTTGGCATTCAGTGAGTTTTTGCCAGCCTTAACTCATCCCACAAAAGCTAAATAATGTAAAAAAAGAAAAAGAAGACAACAAGAAAAAAAAAGAACTGTGAAAACCAAAATATTCTGAATCTTTATTTGTTTTTTCTGTAGGAACCTTTGGAGCAGAAATACCCAACTCTCTCACATCAAGCTCTGAGTCTCATGAAGGTAACAATGTCATGAGTGTAATCTTCTAATCTGTCTTGTTTTAATTCACCACAGCCAATAAAATTGAGTTTTGAACATTTCAATTTTAATCCAGTGAAATGTGCATGTTTTAGATATATGTATGTCAGAAAAAGTATGACTTGCGTTTCGATAAACTTTCATTCATTCATTCATTCATTCATGTGACAACAAATTCTGTACAAAGCTTTCGGTGATCCTAAATAACAAAAGTAAATACTCCATGTTTACTTAGTTGCATAATCGGTGATATTTAGCAAGTGTTCTTGTTGATGGTTTAGGGTTGCCTAAGGATGGACCCGTCCGAGCGGCTGACCTGTGAGCAGCTCCTCCAACATCCGTACTTCGACAGCCTGCGGGGAAAGAGCGAGAGAAGCTCTCGAGAGCACGACCGCTCCAGCAACAAGAGGACGCGGTTACCTCGCAAACACCTTCCTCCCGGGGTTAGTGGCCTTCTCTATGAAGAGTAATGGTCGGACTTATGTCATTTGCTGCCATATTTAGGCCTAATGTCAGTTTTCTTTTTTAAATACTGCATATCTTCTAATCAACTAACCAGCATCTGTGTCTTTGAAAACAAATCTGGTTTAAACTAGGGCTGCACAATATATCGTTTTTTTTTTTGTTTTTTTTTAAAATCGTCTTCGCGATATCAACTGGCGCAATAACCACATCGCGAAAGACACTCCGAGATTTTTGTGTTGGTTGAAAGAAAATATGAGCAGAAAATTGCACTTTAAAATGTAACTGGCCTTTTTGTTTTTGTAGTGGTGCCTTTTATATTTAATTCAATGTTCAATAACAGAATGTTGGAAATTATTTCCTTTCATTTCTTTTAAATTCAACAAGCAAATAGTTGTATTTTAGCAGAATACTGAAAGCTGCAGAACTGAGTAACTTTAGCAAGTGATATCGTTATCGCGATATTCAACGTTATCGCATCACCTTCCTCATATCGTGCAGCCCTAGTTTAAATAATGGATGTATGTGTACATTTTAAACAAAGTTACATATCAGGTATCAGAAGCTTCAATGTATTGAGCCACAAAGGTCAAACTCTCAAAAGTTTAAATTAGGGAATTTAAGATTACTTTATTGGAAGATCATCCTGAAACTTTGTAATAAAAGAATTTTTTTTTTTTTGTGACCACTATGAATAATAATACATTTATGAGTGACGGTCTCACACTCAAGAACTCCAAGACACTTTACATTGGTGAAATACCTAACAAAACTCTAATCTAAAGGACTGAGACCGGTGGGAATGCAGTGCTACTTATTGTGCATTTGGAAAAGCGTGCAATCTCTACTTAACCGAGCAGATAGACTACAACTTCATTTTCCCCATGTTTAATCTGATTAAATAATGTTTTGTTGTAGAATAAACTGAACGAACAAATGAAAATACATTCTGGAGCTGCATTCCCCTAAAAAAAAAAAAAAAAAGTGTCATTGTGTCTGTGTCATTTTTAAATAATCCACAAAAAATGCATCATATTGCAGAAAATCCCAATCTACAATTCATCTTTTCATTAAGTTAAATTTTACAAATTTTCTAGTTATGTATCCATGTACTCTGAAAATTGTCCCTGAAATCTTTTTTTTTTTTTTTTACTTTTTTTTTCCCACCATGCAGTATTTGCCACAGCTGACCAGCAGTGGCATCTTCCCAGCTTTGGACAATAAAAAGTACTACAGCAACCTGCGCAAGTTCAACTATCACCTACCGAACATCTGAGCACGAGACCATCAACAAGCAGCATTTTCTGAAACCTCAGAAAATGAAGCAGATTCTGGTAGCACCTTGTTTTTGTTTTTGTTTTTTTTAAACGAAGACTCAACCGCTTTTCTAAAGATTTTGTTTATCACGTGGGGTGTGTCGGGTGTCTCTTGATACTGATGTCAGTCTATGCACTATTCCCCAACATGTTTGGTCTATGTATGTTGCCTACGTTTCAATTGATCAAACCATTCACATTGATTCAAACGATTGTTGTATTTTGTAAAGACGAGGAGCAGTCCGTTGCTCTGCTCGTAGTCGCCGAGTAGACTGAAGGTAAAACTCCGACGTACTGCCTTGCCAAATGTATTTTTTATAAAACGACAGACTCTTTTTTAAAAAGAGTGACCTGTTTTTGGGTAGCGAGTTTTATGATGTAGGACACAAACTTTGACTCGTGAGCATTTCTGAAACTATTTATTGACGTCAGGAGTGAATATTCCTTTAACCCACACATTTACTAGCATTAAAAGCAGTAACTATACACACATTGTACTCATTACCTGTTGAACTTTGGTGCTAATGATGTTCACAGCCATCTGGCTGTCCTCAGATATTGTACAAATGCCAAATTAATCTAAAGAGAAATGATTTTAAGACTCTTGAATGACTCCCAAATTGTTTCTCTCTTTGTACCCACATATGGAGTAACCTTTATTACCTTGAATGTTGAGAATATAATAAAGAATAGTTCAATCTATCAAGTGTCAACAATATAAAGTGCTTTAACGTTTCTCTCTGCTGGACTGTTTTCTTTCAAGCTTGGTTATACTTCAGGCTGAAAGGTGACCCATTCACCTGATTTTTTCCATTCCTTCAGGATCTTACTTTTGAATGTCCAATCTTTTTTTTTTTTTTTTTTTTTTTTTTTTAAAAGGCATCCGTGTTTTACAATTATAACAGGAAGTTGTTTCTCAATCAGTCCAGGTCCAGTGATACGTCCAGACGTGGGAGTGCCGTCTGTAGTCTGTCAACTGTCGTTTGTTTGTCTTTGATTCCGGGAAGATCACTGAGAAACAGAGTCTCCAGATTCCTGTGTGGAGTTAATACATGAATTCAAAAAACCAAAACTAATGCTACGTTTACACGTGGCCGGCTATTTTCATAAACGGACATTTCACCCTCTCCGTTTTCAAAAATAACATTGTCCACACCTGTCAGTCTTCAGAAAAGTGTTCGTTTACACGAACCCGTGTATATATGCCGTCAAGAGCGGACCAAACCTGTAGGTGGCAGTGTAACGAGAAGCTCGAGCCCACGTTAGCCAATCAGAATCCCGAAAAATAGCAACAACAGCAACCAATCACTTCCTCTTTCTCTTTTGAGCAAATGTGAAATCTCAGTTTGTCTCAGTTTACGTGCAAACAAAGTTTTCCAAAATCTCCACTCTGGCCGGAGGTTTTAGAAAGACTGGTTTTCAGAGGCGAATTCTCCGTTTGCGTGTAAATGAAGGGCACAAACGAAGGGAAATGTCTCAGTTTTTCAAAATAACCATGTACGTGTAAACGGGGTATAAATCAACAAAATGGATGAATCAGTGTCATTAAAACATACCTTTACAAAGAAACCGATATAAACTATTTTAGATAATAAACACTCACCTCAGTCTGTGCAGGGCGATGATGCCTTTGTCGGTTACGTTCCCACACGACACCACCTCCATCGTGTTCAAACTCTCCTGCAGATTCTCTACTGAGCTCAGCCTCTCCAGGCAGGTGTCCTCGATGTAGATACACTTGTTAAACTTGATTTCCTCCACATGTTCCAAGCCATCTAGAAAAACAAACACTGCATCAGCGCACTCTTTACTGATTCAATTTACATAGGCAGAGAAGGACTTTACACCAAAATAAATCTGTGTGGACTCTGGCCCCAAAGTGTGTGTGAATGCAGCAGCACGAGGTCAGAGAGACGGTGCACTATGTGCGCCCGCTCGGTGTAAAACATCCCAGTCGCTTGCGTCACTTTTGGATAATCAGTCTGGGAGAGATGCACTTTCACCGTCGCCTGTCCTTTCTTTTTAACAATGAGGGGAATCACTTTCAGGTAAACGCTGAGGTCAAGCTCATGTTGACAGAGTTAATGCAAAATTGACACTTTCTGAACCTAGCTCTAATCTTTGATTTGAGGAGGCACTTTAGTCTGTAAATCCAACATTGATAGGCCTGGGTATCCAAACTTAAAAAGGTGCTCTAAGCGATGTCACGCGTTTCTTAGGCTACAACATTTTTTCAATCGACATTTTGACAATTTTTACCACTACCTTATTGTACTGCTGCTTGTATTTAGAAAAACATTTAACAGTTGAGAAGTTTGGCTTCTTTTGTTAAATGATGAAGGTAGATAAACATTCTTATATCTTAAAAGGTATAAAAAAAAATAATTTAAAAATACAGTATGTTGGCGCACCTTGGTAGCGTGGTGTTTACAACGTATAACTGCAACATCTTGGGTTAGATTTCGGCTGTGGGACCTTTTATTTCATGTCATACCCCTTTCTCTCTTTCCCCCATTTCTACACTGTCTGCTGTCAAATAAAAGGTGAAAAATAAAAATAAAATAAAAACAGTATGTTATGGTGTCATATCAAACTCCGGTAAGGCCATTGTAGCAGCACTAGTATAAAAAAATATGAAATTATACTTAAAACATTTTTTTAAAAGATGCCTGTACTGAGGAAAAAAACCCTTTGTATTTAATTATATGGCCTTTCCAAACCCTGGTTGTCCCATTATTATTAAGGATCTAAAAATAGCAAAGTTCTCTTGATATTTCATTAGTCTATTCATTTTGGTTTCTGGTTTAAGTCTTGTTAAATCTAGCCATGACCATATGGAGGGAAATGGAAATAAGAGCAGGACATTTCACAAGGACAAGAACATAATATTCTCCCCACTGTAACACTGACCCAGGTGGTCAAAGCCTCTGTACATGATGCAGGATTCAGTAGCGTCTATCGCCTGGATCTTGTATCTGCCCAGAGGCCCAGTTGGCAGTCCATTGTAGTCGTGTTGCCAGCGATCGAAACCTTGAAACCTCACTTTGGCACCGCATCTCAGCAGCCACTCTGCTGCAGCTCGGTCTGGACCAACAGCTTTGATCCTTTCGTAGTCCACCCTGAGTGGAGATCAACAAACGCTCAAAGTACGAAACAAGCTGATGACACACGTAATGTGATGCGCTCAAGAGGATTGCAAAAGTTCATATGGGAACCTGACCACCAGGCCAGTTGTTTTAACCTGAGAAAATCGCCCACTATTTGGTTATTTATCAAATAAAATGCTATATTTGCTGGTTTTTTAATTTTTTTAATTGAGGATTTCCTTGTTTCCAACGCTCTTAGTCAAACTAAATAAACAAGACCACAGGGAAAGTTGGATTCTGGCAACTTGTGAGGGGCATTGTTCATTATTTTTTGACATTTTATAGATTTTCTTTTTTTTTTTTTGACAGCTTAGGTTACAAAAACTTGGAATTCTCTGACAATAATACAATTAACCAAACTGCAGCAACACAGAGCTGGACAAAATATCAATATTGCAAACATGAGATTATATCATATGAAAATTATAGTTATCATAATTTTGTAATATAACCTGAATGTCATTTTCCGGCTGTAAAGGCAACAAACAGTGGTACAGCAGTACAATTTCCGGACCATATTGCAGTGTGAAATGATTAATGTATTCTCTACTGTACCATAATTCAAATGGTTATTTAGCAACAATTTGCCCGTAACTCCTCCCCAAAATATCACCACATTAAAATGGAGATCATTGATTTAGATTTGCTTAGATTGTTATTTTGTCATTTAAACCATACAAAACAGTTGAAATTAAATATTGTTTCTTCTGGATCAGGCTATGCAAACTCAAAATCACCCAAATTGATATAAATGGGGTCCACAAAACATTAGAAATACTATTCGTTATTACGCAGTAGACTTAAACAGCCTCCAAATTAAAGTTTAAAACAAAAACTGAACATCGTCATCCTCACGATGAAGGCTTTATTGCACGACTGTTGTATTAGACTGTATTAGCTTCAGCTAGTTATACCTAATACTGGCAACTGAGTGTAAACAGTATAAACACACAGTGTAGGTAGACATACGTATGTGTAAAGAGTGCTTGTTGAGTGCTTTGTCAATTTATCGACTGTTAGTAACGAGTCTGTCCATGCATTGTTGCGCAGCCATTAGCGTGCACACGGCTGTCACTAACCCGTGTAACAGTGTTGTCTCACTTGTTAAAGACCGCATTGAGCCAGCCCCAGAAGTGTCTGCGGCTCCACTCCCTCTGACCCACAGCAGACTGCACTGCCTTCGATAAAAGCCTCATGTCTCACAGCTGAAAATGCATAACATGCGTAGTCAATCAATTATGCTATTATACTATTTTCATACATCACTAATATGCTACTTCAGTCAGTTAAACAAACAACTGAAACTTCGACCCGGGAGAATCACATGAAATAATCTCACCTGCCCTCCAAACAGACAAGACTGTTTACATTTGAGAAGCGTCCATCGCTGCAACCTTTGACCTATGGCGTAAAGCGAACGTGCCCTCTCATTGGCTGGGCCTCAGAGTCACGGGGGGGCGTAGCCACGTGACGTCTCGGCTTTCAGGACAGAGCGGCAGGATGGGAGGCTAGCGACAGCAACAGGGAGGAGAAATAAAATAAAAAAAAACACACACACAAAACACAACTCAGGGAAGTGTTTCTGGTTGTTGTACAATGAAGAAGCGACTGTAAGGTGCTAATAAACGTAGTGAAAATGATCCGGACACTCAGCGGTGCCACTTTTAGGTCTGTTTTTGGGACAGCGAAGCCGGTAAAGGACATTACAACCAGACGGCTGCACAGGTACGACATTACAGACAGTGTGGAGTTCTCTTAATACATCCAAGGTTCAGCTACATATGAGGAGTTTGACTCGTTTGTCCGGTTCACTGTAGAATTCAACTTACTCATTAACAGAAAGCTAAGCGGCAGACGAGCAGCTACCTGCTTGGATAACTAACTTTTAAGTTAAGATGGTCATTTCCAAGGACATTCAGCACCAAGAACCAGATTGCGCAACATGTCTGATAACCTGATCTGCATCTGCACACCGCACAACGCATTGTTTAGGCACACAAAGCATCTGTGTCTGCATTGTGTCTTTACAGCCATTCCTGCACCAACCACATTTTTGCACGCCTTTAAACTTTTGTCAGAGCACAGACAGTCTGAGTTCGAGAATTAGGTAAATTCTCCACTTGGTTAAATGATACCAGCAGGATATCAGAACCTCAATTTCACAGATTCTTTAAAGGATTAAATGTTCTTCAGGTGAACAGCTGTACAAGTTTTTACAAGTTCAGGCAGTCCCATTCTAATTATCTGACTGCAAGCTTAGGAAAATCCTTGAAGCAACGTTTCTCCATTGAACATTTGCACTTTTAGCACATGCTTCTTTCGGTTGTCCTCTGGCTACTTATAGGTGCAGATAAGAGGGGTGTGATTTAGGGTTGCATGATATTGACAAAATGTGATACTGTGATATTGATTATGACTATTGCGATATAGATATTAATTCTGATATAAAAAAAATAGGTTTGTTGTATTGCCTCTTGCGCGGTTAACACCATTCAACACGTTTTGCATAGTGCATTAGCCTCTGAAACATATGTTGGCTTAAAGCCAAAGTATTTCCAAGCTACACAGGAGGCATTACCTTTGGCATTATTTTTCTCCACTGACTCCCTTCGCGCTCTCTTTAATGAAATGATGATCATTATAGCGTTTCACGCGGGCTCTAAATCAAACACAACTAAGGACACAGCGCTCCACAATATAAAAAAAAATATTGCATACTTATCGTGACACTTTCGATGTAATATTGCGCAACGTGATATCGCGATGTCGATATATCACGCACCCCTAGTGTGATTCTCCCAAACATTTTTTTACTTCACAAAAGATGTATTGGTTCCTACTCTTGTGGAGCAGCAGCACTCTGCCTGGTTCTAATTTTCGGAAATGAACAACAAGATGTTGACTGTGACCATTGCTCTGGGGGAAGGCACGGTGAATTAAAATGTTTTCCCAGGCTCGAACATTGTGTTCTTGGAGCTCTTTGCATTTGCTTCATTTTGTGAAACCTTGTAGTGGATTGTTGTCAAGTTTCATATCCTGGAACTGCTGTTTACACTCTGAGTGGTGATTAGGTTTCTGAATGGATGTACTTAGTGTAGCCTTGTGACAGAGCTGGATACTCTCTTTGTAGATACAAATAGTCCGTTAACTACCACACTAGTATCATGGGTTTCCCTATACTGATCCGTTTCAAAGGTCTATCGGCTGCCCATGCAGTCAGGAACAGTTGGACATTGAACCAGTGACCTACAGTACAGGCCAAAAGTTTGGACACACCTTCTCATTCAATGTGTTTCTTTATTTTCATGACTATTTACATTGTAGATTCTCACTGAAGGCATCAAAACTATGAATGAACACATGTGGAATTATGTACTTAACAAAAACGTGTGAAATAACTGAAAACATGTCTTATATTTTAGATTCTTCAAAGTAGCCACCATTTGCTTTTTTTGATAACTCTGCAAACCCTTGGTGTTCTCTCAATGAGCTTCATGAGGTAGTCACCTGAAATGGTTTTCACTTCACAGGTGTGCTTTGTCAGGGTTAATTATTGGAATTTTTTCCCTTATTAATAAAAAAGCAAAGGGTGGCTACTTTGAAGAATCTAAAATATAAGACATGTTTTCACTTATTTCACACTTTTTTGTTAAGTACATAATTCCATATGTGTTCATTCATAGTTTTGATGCCTTCAGTGAGAATCTACAATGTAAATAGTCATAAAAAAATAAAAGGAAACGCATTGAATGAGAAAGTGTGTCCAAACTTTTGGCCTGTACTGTAAATAGTTCGGTGTTTACCTTTTGCAACCCGCGAAGCTGGTTTTGTTATTAGTAACCATCTTGAACTTGAACTGTCAGGTCACCTCTCATCTGTATTTTCAGCACATATGACGTGGCCGTGGTGGGAGCTGGCATCGTTGGCCTGGCAACAGTCCGAGAGCTCATTCTGCGACACCCGTCCCTCAGCTTCATCCTGCTGGAGAAAGAAAAAGAGCTTGGTGGGTTGAGTCTTGAAAGCGATTGTTGTTGTTGTGAAGGAAGACATCAATATTTTATGAAGAGCAAAATGTTTTGTGTGTCACAGTGATTAAACTCTTTTAGGGCTGCAAATAGCGATTATTTTCATAGTCGGTTAATCTGTCGATTATTTTCTCGATTAATCGATTAGTTGCTTGTAGGGCTGGGTGATACGGAGAAAATCAAATGTCACGATATTTTTGACCAAATACCTCGATACCGCAACGATATTGTAGTGTTGACTATTGGTGCTTTAACAAAATATTGACACAATGACATTTTTGATAAATAATCATCAGTAATGTGGATATAATGTCTAAGTGGGTAAAGGCAAATAATAGAACAGTTACACCAGTCTGGTAAGTTCAGAAAAGTACATCACTCTACTGTAATGCAGCCTTTAACACCAGGAAAAGACAACACTTATGCCATATTACGATATCCAAAATCTAAGACAATATCTAGTCTCATATCACGTTATCGATATATTGCCCATCTCTAGTTGCTTGGTCTATAAAATATCAGTATTTCCCAAAGCCTAAGATGACGTCCTCAAATATCTCGTTTTGTCCACAAGTCAAAGATATTCAGTTTACTGCCACAGAGGAGAGAAGAAACTATTTACATTGAAGAAGCTGAAATCATTGACTTTTTTTTTTTTTTTGTCATAAAAATTGTTTAAAAACGATTTGGCCTAATCAAAGTTAGCAAAATAGTTGGTTATTTATTTAATAGCTAACAACTAATCAATTCATCTTTGCAGCTCTACACAATTTTAGTTGCACTGGCTCTGAACTCCAGCACATCTGAAAGAGATCATCGGGTAAAGTGCCAAGTTTCAGCTTTAATTTTAGTGTATTGGGTTAACAGTTAAGGAATTGTAACCCTGCCGTTGTGCTGCACTCTTCACCCCATTGAACACCTGCAAACACCCTTGAACCTGAAAGCCAGCCATGTAGCCTTGTTTCAATCCTGAAAGAAATTTGCAAGCGTCTTAAAAATAAAATAAAAGATTTAAGTTAACTGGAATGTCCTGCCAGGGTTAATTCTCATGCTCATGATTTTGCACCAATGTGAAAAAGGAGCAAAGCACATATCTACTTGGTTTGAGAGTTAGCTTGGATGAAGTGGACTGAAAAATCCTTCCTTGAATGGATGTAATATTATAGGGTGATGATATGGAGTGGAAAAGTCTGACGATATGTCTTTCTATTAATCTAGGAATCTTAATGAAGCCTTTTTGACTTTCTTCTTGTTCTTCTTTTTCTTCTTCTATTTCTCTGTCACTTTCTTACTCACCAGCTGTGCACCAGAGTGGGCACAACAGTGGAGTCATTCACAGTGGCATCTACTACACGCCGGGATCGCTGAAGGCCCGTCTGTGTGTGCGAGGAGCCACTTTAGCCTACGAGTACTGTGAGAAGAAAGGGATCCCTTACAAGCAGTGTGGAAAGGTCTGCCTTAGTATTTTAACCAGATAAAATACTTGAACAGTTTTTAACATTACAATATACATGTAATACAAACTGTGTTGTAAGGAGCTGCTGTATGGATTGCTTGTGTTGTGCCGATCTTGGTATTGATCGGTGTATTTCTGCAGCTTATCGTGGCTGTGGAGCAGGAGGAGATACCCAGACTGCAAGCTCTATATGAGCGCGGCATGAAGAACAATGTGCGTGACCTCAGTATTGTCGACGCCAAGGGAATCCGAGAGCGAGAGCCATACTGCAGGGTAAGTGGGCATTCACAGAGCCTGCGGCGGCCGTCAGACTGTGCGGCAAAAACGCAGGTCCCCACGTCACGCTGCGGTGACCAATCGCGTAACCGCCGATCAGACTTGTCAGTGTGTTTTGAGGCGGTGTGAGAGTCCCGTACAGGAAACAGGAAGCGCCACTGCCTCTATAGCTGCCCCAAGAAAGTTTTAAAACACAAAACACGAGCTCTGAACTGCCCAGGAGTTTGTGTAACAGCTGAATATTTGCCAAACCGCAAAGCACTGTCTCGCTCTTCTCTTGTCTTTCTCTCTTTCTCCGTGAAATGAAGCTGCCTTTAACTGCGGTCGATAACGTCTATAAACGATCTGATGGAAAACAGTAGTTGTAAAATATAAAGTCTACTTGTGCTACATCGGGGTGAGGTTAAAGAACATAACAGGACGTCCCACAAATGGGCCGGTTCAATGACACTTCCCACCGCCGCACAACCCTGTGCCAAATCGGCTGATCGCGGTGTCCCTGTCTGAACGCAGCCTAAGAGTCTCCGAGAGGCTGCTGTTGTTCCTGCAAAAGAGAAGCTGGCAGCGAAGGTCTATAGTGTGTCGTCCTTGCAGGGTATAATGGCCTTGGACTCGCCCTACACTGGCATCGTGGACTGGAGGATGGTGGCTCTCAGGTACGGCCAAGACTTTAAGGAGGCAGGCGGCACGGTGGTGACCGAATCTGAGGTCAATGACATCGCCGTGGTCACAGAGAGTCCAGCTGGGAGCACTGAAGGTAATACACAGCTTCTGTACATCAATGTGTCAACACAGTCCTAATTAAACGGGAGCTGTAGAGTTATTTAAAGTCCACCTCACATGTGTCTCTTTTTTTTTTTTTATTTTGTTTGCAGGAATGAAATACCCAATCGCAATCAGAGACAAAAAGGTAAGACACACTCAGATAAAAGCATCACGATGTTTAGATTGTGCTCTATAGTTTCCGTTATGTGCTTGTTTTTATTTTATTGTTTTAACAGGGTAACGAGGTGCGTTGCCGTTACGTCCTGACCTGTGGGGGCCTGTACTCAGATCGCCTGTCGCAGATATCTGGATGCAGTCGGGAGCCGAGGATCGTCCCCTTCAGAGGCGATTATTTGGTCCTGAAGCCAGAGAAACACTATCTGGTCAAGGGAAATATCTACCCTGTAAGTCTGCTGAAGAATGTGTCCAAGTCCGTCCATGTGTCCAAATCTTTAAGTTATGTAATCTACATAAATCACTTGACCTGATAATGTTTCTCCTTACATAGAAGTGCTATATAAAATGTCTCCTCACTTAAAGCTGTGCTTTGTAACTTCAAATTGTGGCGGCCCCAAGTGGCAGAAAGAGATGGTTATTTGAAGGAATTCATTAGCTAGATATCATGTAACATGAGATCAGTGATCAACTCTTCTTTACATTATTGGAGATTAAATCACAAGAGGTGTAGCTGTTGTTGAGTCCAGCTTTTTCTGGAAGCAGCATCCATTCTGTGCCATTTATAAAAATTTTGTTTTTCCCTGCTAATTCTTTGGTCCATCATTCCTGTATGTGAAAGAATTGGAAGCACATCTCGTACCTGGTTGCTGGAGAAAAAAAATGGAAAAAGTGTTTCTCTATAGCGTCTATAACATTTTCAGCTCTAGATTCGAGAGATCATCAAATACAAACCTTGGTCTTTGAACCGAGAATTTAACCTATGGGGATTTATAAAATATTAAATAATACTGTTCTTATAAGAGTAGAGTTACTCCAAAAAAGGATTAAGGTATATGTCTAGTTTCAAGCATTTGATTTTACTTTAAAATCATCATCAGAATCGGGTAAAGGTGGCTAATAACTGAAGTTGTTTACATGACGTTGAGAGCCTTGAGCGTTGATAGGTATCCATGTGAAATTGATGCAGCTAAGCAATCAGCTTGCATATTTAGTACTTATTAGTTGTTCGATCTGCTCCTGATGATGGTTTGTATGGTCAGTAAAACTAAAAACTTGAAACTGCAAATATGCCTTTTTTTTGTAACTCTACTGTGCTATGTTCTACATGTTGATGATATACTGTTACTAGAATGATTCAAATGATACTTACGTACAGGTACTTCATTGTTGCCACTTCATTTTGTTTCTTTAAAATATTGTATGTGGATAGGTCCCTGACCCTCGTTTCCCTTTCCTTGGAGTTCACTTCACCCCGAGGGTGGATGGAGGTGTTTGGCTCGGCCCCAACGCCGTCCTCGCCTTCAAAAGGGAGGGATACAAAGTGTACGACTTCAACGCTCGAGACTTTGCAGATGCGCTCTCATTCCGGTACAATAGAACATTTGATTTGTTCTCATTTTGGTCTACGTGTAGTGCCCTGGAACTGCATTTTCGAGATAATTTAATTGCAGTGAAATTGTTGCATCGTAGGTCATACTGAGTATTTCATCTTTGTCTTTTTTATTCTGCAGGGGCCTTCAGAAGCTGGTGATGAGGAACATAACGTACGGGATCGGAGAAATGTATCGAGGGGTTTTCATTGGTGCACAGGTTAAAATTCTGCAGAAGTACATCCCTGAACTCTCGCGGAGTGACGTGCTTAGGTAAGGGCAATAATGCAAAACCTAAAAAATACATGCAAACTACAGTATATGTATCAGTTTTTTTTTTTATTAGAGGTAAAATGAGTCTATGATGGTTTACCAGCACAATTAAGAAGATAAGATATGATTCAATACTGTTTTGTGTAACCCTGGTTTGTTTCCTCTCCAGGGGTCCTGCAGGAGTCCGCGCTCAGGCTCTCGACCGAGACGGAAATCTCGTGGACGACTTTGTGTTTGACGGCGGGGTCGGGGATGTGGGCAGTCGGGTGCTCCATGTGCGGAACGCTCCCTCGCCTGCGGCCACCTCCTCCCTCGCTATCGCTGAAATGATCGCAGATGAGGTGGAGAGTCGCTTCGCCCTGTAGAGCAACATGGTGATCGCAGAAGGAAAGAGATAAAACCAAAATAGTCCAGCTTTTTTTTTTTTACTGGGTTCTGACTATGCAAGAGCAGTTTGTCTCTGCAGTTTGAACATTGTAAAGCCTGCTGGTTTCTGTCCTCAAAAATTTAATATTTCATAATTAAATGTAAAAAGATGATCTCTAGTTTCGTGCCAGTTTGAGAAAGTTGGGTGTCTTTTAAAAAAAAAAAAAATGGTTAACTCTTCTTGTAACGCACAATTGTACCTACAGAACGCACAGTTTATGAAGAAAGACGGGTTGTTTTTTAGCCATTTTGGCCATTAAAACATTTGAAATCATATCAACACTAAATATTCTAGTCTTATGTCATATTCACATTGATGTAAACTAAGAACACTTAAATGTTTTATAAGTTGTGTGTGTGTGTGTGTGTGTGTGTGTGTGTGTGTGTGTGTGTGTGTGTGTGTGCTATTTTCATATAATTCTGCTTGATATTGCTCTTTGTTATAGCTTTAAATTTTGTCTAGATAATGTTTCTATAAAATTGCTATTATTTCATGGCATTTATTGACAAATGAATGTTAAAGTATTTTTTTTACCATAATGCATATTTTTAAATAGCAAAAGTAACAGTAAGTAAAAGTGTGATTTGTGCTGTATGCTTTTTAAATATAGGCTACATATTCAGAAGTACTTTTTAATATTGGAAGCAAAGTAGTGATTTCTGGCACAACTTCACCTT
Organism: Perca fluviatilis; assembly: GCF_010015445.1. Lineage (NCBI taxonomy): Eukaryota > Metazoa > Chordata > Actinopteri > Perciformes > Percidae > Perca > Perca fluviatilis. Next base: position 10,988,797 of record NC_053131.1, on the reverse strand, counting down.
ATTCCAATGGAAGTGCATGGAGAAAGGAAATAGTCAATAGAAAACTTGATTGTGTTTAAAGTTGTTCTTTATTCCACAAGCTTTTACCTTGTTGGTACTTTTTTGATTGTCCACAAGGAGGCAGAATAACAGCAACACATACTGTATGAACCCCAATGTAAGCACAAAATAAGTCTAAATTTGATGCTGTTACTAAAGCTAGTTGTTTTTAATGTTTTAACTGGGGATGCTTGTATAATGAGATGGAAATAAAGGGAATTTATTCGCATCTTGTGTAATAACGTGCATTTGTTTCAACTATGTTTTTGTAAGCATTAAGTGAATAAGTAAAAGTTGATTTTATATGATCTATCTATATTCTTAAAAATATTAATCTTCTGTCTACAATATTGGACTACAATATGCAATGAGACAGAAGTCCAGCCTTATTTTTTTTCTGTCCAATAAAATGTGAAATTACGCAGCGTGCGTGCCTGACAGCGGACGCGCAGCGCAGAGAGCAGCAGCAGCAGACAGACAGCGGAGTTGGTACGAACATCTTCGACTTCTCAATCCAAACCAAAAACACATCGACTGCTTTTTAGCTGCCCTGCTCCACAGATATGCCTCGGACTCCTTGTTTTTTGGTGGATTTACGTTGGATTTAGCCTCTGATCACTCCGGGAAAAGATGCCTAAATGTGAAGTAAACAGCGCAGGAGAAAGTGTGCCTTCTTTGGAGCTGAACGGGTCGTGTGCCACAACATAAAACTCGGAGCGCATCAAGGCCAGCAGCAGCCTGTAGCACCAATTAGCTCATCGGCTAACGCTAACGTTACAGGTGTTTAGGCAGCAAATAACCAAACATAACTTGTAGCTGTAGTTAGCTGGCAACAAGCTGAGCTCCCATGTCGTGACCTAACGCTGAACTTAATGTGCCTATTATAAGCTTTTTAGCAAGCGCCAAGTAGCAAGTATAACACTTAGCAACATTGTTATTAGCCATTAGCTTTTTAGTTAGCCGCTGTCCCGTGTTTACAGCAGAAGCAGGTTAGCCTCACTAGCTAGCGAGTTAACTTTATAGCTACATGTGCTTATTATTCGTTGTAGCTGATTTTTCGCAGTTTAACCCGACTCGACTCCGGACAGGCAGTGTGGTTTAGTGATACTCTTCATATTTGCAAACGAGACAGTTTGACTTTTTCCACCGTGCCTGCCCTGGACTGACCCACCCACAAGGACTATCTATCCGGGGCCGATGCTGACAGTTCAGCCCGGATCACGGCAACGCCAGGAGCCGCTACAGCAATGCAGCCCCAGCAGATATACGACTTTTCAAGTGACGAGAACAGTCACAAATGGAGAGGCCTCTTCGTGCAAGCTTTACGGAAGGTAACACTGTGATTACTACACTTACTAATTATCTCAAAGTTACTAAACCGCCTTTCGAAACACGTTTTCCCATACTGGAGATTCAATGGTGTGAGTAATGGAGGTGCTGGTTTCCTTACTAACCTAGCTAAACTTTTGTTATAAGTTGACAACTTAGTCTTATCAACAGCCAAAACCACAGCTTAAAAAAAATCACATTATTAATATTATATGAGCAAAACAAGCTAATGTAACCAGCAGTAAATGCCCTCGTTAAATGGATTTATTGGAAAGTATTTAGTTGATCACTAATCATTACAGCAGTCATTTGTCAGTGTTGAAACTGCTGTCCTCATATTCTGTGGCTATTGACGTGTCTACAGTGTGTTTATTCAGTAAGTCTCTCACCCAAGTTCCCCATAATTACTTGTTTTCCTCACAATGTTTTTGAAGAAGTTGTTCAGTTTTGACCAGTTTGTACAGTGTCTTGATCTGTTGATAATGTTTCATAGTTTTGATGGTAAACAGGCTACACTAATGACTTGCAGGGTGCTGATGTTACCTCCAAGTTAAATACAAGTTGGCTGTCCTGCGACTGTGGCCTTGTAGCTGGAAAGTTCTGTCAAACATCATTTGACGCGTGTGTTGCTGCCAACCTCTTTTATTTGTTCCTCATTTGGTCTAACAGCAAAGATGTCTCATCCTTGCAGAGAAGAGGTCTTCTGCAGCTGTTTTATGATGCTTACATTTAAGTTTCCCTCCCTTTTCCAAAGAAATGCAAGCTAGCCTAATTCTCATGAACCTAATTGAAACTTTTAGGACAGGAAACATTTTAATTTTAATGTCCTTGGTCAGCAGGACTAAACTATCAGTTCCTTTTTGACTGTCCTTTTCTTTCTCTTTTCTTGCATCATCTTGGCTTCTCCCTCTCATCACCAGGTTTATTTTCAGTTTTCTGACCTCCCCCTGCTTCCATAAGTATTTGTGCTCAGACTTGCAAACTCATGACAGTCTGGTACTCAGTGCTAACTGAAAACACAAAGTTATCACAGCTCTTTTTTTGTTTCACTGTCAGCATTTTGGGCTTTCTGTTCCATTATGTTATATGCAAAGCCACACTGTTTAGATGCTGGAAGATTCACGACACTCTGCATACTCCTTTCCCTTTTTAAAATGGGTCTGTGTGTAAATCCACAAGGTCCTATCAAGATCCTTTTGTATGTTTACATTTCCTAATGTTATTGGAGCTCAAAAGAGTTGCTAATGAGTTTAAAGAGGGACATAGACTGTTGTGGAAAAGCTGTGTTGTTGTGCATAGTTGAGACAGGACATCTTTTGCTAAGTTTCCATACTGTTGGCATACCTGTGCTGTGCTTTGAGTAACTGTAATCATGATGCATTATGATTACTGTAATCATGATTATAATAATATAATGATAATTATGCATGTAATCATGATGCAATCATGTACATTAGGATGGCACAGTAATGCTGCTCACCTTGGTGACCTGTAGGAGGTTCGAGTTCACCCAAACAGCAGCAACTAGTTTTGACCTGCAAATTGTAATCCAACCAGTTTACTGTTGATGTTTCTCCATTTATGATGCATCCCTTTTAACTTTTAAAAATCAGACAAAAAAAGAAACACTAGAAAATGTCCATTTATCACTGGTGAACACTATTTATTTATCTTTCAGTTGTTGAACTCAAGACTAAGACTTAAACTAAGACTACACGTAGTAGCCCTATACCTTTTTATAATACACACGTTTATTACAGTAGGAACTTCTCAGCATGTGGACTCATTTGAGTTCCTGAAATAGATGTAGAAGTACTGCAGACCAGGTTTATTTTCAAATCATGAAAGATGCATGTCAGTACGCCAAAATAGATTTCTCGGTGTTAGAAGTGCAAACTTTTTGTACTGTGCTGTATTAAAGCTGGTTAACTACCCTCCTTGTTTAAAGTGCAGCTGATCAAGTGTCTACTTAAGACTTCTGCTCTGAGATCAGTTATTGGCACACCCAATCTGCTCTTCCTTCCCTTTTGTAACTCAACTTTGTAAACTCAAAGTAACATGCAAACAATCAAAGTCACTCCAAAAGCCTTTTTGTTTGGATATCCATTATCAGAATTTTGTTTTAAAAACTGTGCTTTGTCCATTTGGGCAACAAGACCCTAAACCTGGTAAGTCAAGAACTTTCTGAAATTATGACATAGACTTTTAAGGCATTAATTTTAGTAACACAAAGTGCCTACAGAGGTAACCTGCCATTGGAATGAATTAGCCATGTAGCAACATTGTGTTTATAAATAACACAACCCTTTTTCTGTCAGTTATCCGTAGCGCAGTAGAGATGGTGTGATGAATCGGTTGAAACTGAGAGAGCAGGTGATGGGCCGTGGTGCCGCGGTTTCATTGTCTCAACTTGTTACACAACTGCCGGAGGGAAAGCTTGTCAGAGATTGACGCAAGAGAGGTTTGTTATGGTTTTGACAGACTGTGACTGGCTGTTTTTCACAGCTGTCCACTGGGGACCGAGGTGGGGGGGGGGGGGTTCGTTGTCAGAAGGACCCATGTGGGTGGATGACTCCACTGCTGAGAATGATTATTGTTTAGAGGCAAGCAAACCTGTTGATGGATAGACACTCGTCAGAGCGGGAGCAGGGAAGTAACTTTGTGATCAACCGGGGAGGTAATTTAAGAAGTGTCACCTGCAGCTGCTGCGTGATCACTTGCAGAATTGCCTCAAAAATGAGACCGACTAATCCAGCTACAACCTATATTTACTGACATTTTACAGATTGACGGATAATAGATGGGCTGAAATGATTTTACGTATGAAAACGGAACTGACACTTCGCTGCAATACAAACAAATAGTTATTCACCTCTATTCACACACAATAAAAAAAAAAGAGGCATATTTTCAGTTGTGATTGAACTGTATTTTTTTTTTAGGAACTATAGGGCACTTAACATTAGGGTTGGGCATCGTTTGGATTTTTACGATTCTGATTCCAATTGCGATTCTTCCTTTCGATTCCGGTTCCAATCGATTCCGATTCTTTGAGTGGTTTATAGTTACCCTCTGAACTGACTTTGTTTCACAGCGAATAACGTTATCTCACATCCCGTTCGCTGTTCAGGTCGCTACTTCAGGCTGCGGCCGACAGTAACGTTACACATCACAGATAAAATTGTTCGTAAAACTCATTATATTGTTTGGGGACAATGACACGGCTGGATAGCTAGCTTGTTTTGTTCAACATCCTGTCAAATTATTTTTACTGATTGCCAACTGTACACAATGTTATTGACTTTGAATCTTGCTAGCATAGCATTAGCTTTCTGGCGCATAGCTGAACTGAAGGGTTCTACGAGCTGAGTGGACTATAAATATCTCCCGTTGCAAAGGGGGGCAAGTGGTATCAAAGGTTCTTCGCTGCGCGTCGGACGGTTCACGCGCTGACATGATCTATATCTGAGCTACTGCGCATGTGCGAGTGCACTCAAAGATAGTACAGAAGAAGAAGAAAAGAGGTCTCACTCTGTAGCTAAAACAGAGACCAGGTGAAAAGAGGATCTGCAGCAGTGAGAGAGAGCTCACTGCTGCAACAAAAATATGGTGTTTTTTTAAAATTAAACCATGTAAACCTATTCTGGTACAACCTTAAAGGAACACGCCGACTTATTGGGAATTTAGCTTATTCACCGTAACCCCCAGAGTTAGACAAGTCGATACATACCCTTCTCATCTCCGTGCGTGCTGTAAAGCTGTCTGACGGATCCAGTGGCATCAGCCCATCACAGAACATGCAGGTGAATGGTTCCAGTAATCCTACTGCTCCGAATAAGTGACAAAAGGGGAAGAATATAGTACTTGGGCGGAGTGATATGCACGCAGCAAGCCTGTCTGAGAATATAGTTCCCGGTTTGTTTACGGATAGAAGATGGCTGTGTCTCATGTTACATTGTTTTTTGTACACGCTGTGACTCTACAAATCACAACATGTAAATAGGAACATGTTGGTGTTATTTTGTCACTTTTGTCACAATTGGGAGCAGTAGGCTAGTTGGAACCAGTTACCTGCAGGATCTGTGCTGGGCTAAGCTAATGCTGGAGCCATCAGATAGCGTTACAGCACGCACGGAGATGAGAAGGGTATGTATCGACTTGTCTTACTCTGGGGGTTACGATGAATAAGCTAAATTCCCAATAAGTCGGCGTGTTCCTTTTAAAATACAATTATGAACCTGAAAATGAGCATAATATGGGCGCTTCAATACCTGACAAAGGACCCCTCGTCGGGCATTAACCCTTACTTAAACTGCAATGTGAGCGACGGGATCATTTAAAAGGCACCTGCGACTACATTGTGCTTCTTCCCTATTTCTGATACCGTGGCGGCAGAAATTCTGACATAGCGGTCCGCCACTAGAAAATCAACATAGAAGAAACACTGGTCTTAAGTAATTTATTTATCAAGCACAAATGCCAAATATTAAATAAATTCTCAAACTTGAAGATTTGCTGCTTTCTCTTTTTTTATGTCATCCTAATTGAATTATTATATTTTTTTTATTTAGGACTGTTAGACAGAAAATGCAATTGGAAGACATTAGCTTTGGCTCTGGGAATTTATCGTCTAAACGATTATGAAAGCAATCATTAGTTGCAGGCCTGGATATTAGTACGTAAGCCCTGTGAGATAACATGTAAGAAATGTGAGCTAAACTGCACAGCTGAAATGATGAGGTGCCTGGTAAAAGTGTGAAGCACCTGAGACTTGAAGTTCTAGCTTTATATTTAACCTGTTAAGATACCGCAACGTCCCAGCTTGGCCGTGGACCTTGCTCTCCATTGTTTCCTGTAATCTCTCCAGTAAATCTAATAATGACAGAAAATACACAAGAAATAATAATAATAATAATAATAATAATAATAATAATAATAATACAAATAAAAAGTTTAATGTCCACATGGAAAATAAGGCTTTTATAATGTCAACCTAATGCCTAATGCTAAAGGTTAAAGCATAAAGCTTGTAGAACACACATGTGCAGCCGTCTGTGTTTCTGTATGTGTCATTGACATTTCATCATGGAGGGGTTCATTTTTTGTCTCCTAGCTGTGTCTGCGTGGCCCCGGCTATTCTGGATCACTGCGGCTCGTGCCTGGTGCTATGCAAGAGCGTCATTTAGCCTCTGACATGTCGGTGTTGATAATAACTGTGCATTCCCCAGGTCTGCTGTTTCACTGGCACCGAGAGAAAGGCCAGAGCTTTGCTGGGTACAGTTTCATTCTAGTTCCATGTTGAGTTAGCGCAGCGCGATGCTGCGGAGTTCACAGGGCTTCATATGCCAACATTTGAAGCTGTGATTGGTCAGGTTACAAGCATTCTTTGTTGTTTGCGTGTGTCTTGTGAACCTGAGTTGTCGCTTAAAATTCACTTGAATTCTTCACTACAGGCCAAAACTTCCAGCTGAGGTCTTTTTAAATTTTTAAATTAAATTTTATTTAGTCACTTGGTTTTGCCACAACTTTCATCCAGGCTAGACAGCGCAGTCACTTCAGCGCAGTCACTTCAGAATCAGACAGATTGACTTGTTACAAGTCACTCTGACGCTTTACTGTATTTGACATTTAGAAAGTGCCTGTACCAGAAACCGGTCTTGCCATATCATAAACGTTTATTTGTGTGTCAGTTTATTTTTATCACCTCATATCTATCTCATCTTTGATTTATTGTCGAGCTGGAGAGTGAAACTTTCCCTTTTAAGGGAGTGACTTACCTAGTGACCTGAAGCCATTCTACTGTGTGCTAAGCTGGCAAATTATACACTAAAAGAAATTACATTTGGGGTGTTCACAGACTGCTGCCACAATCAAATACCAGAATTGTCACTGCAACTCTATATGTTCTTTTAATAGCATCCCTGTAAGAAAAAGGAGGTTCAATATAGCTTGCAAGGTCTTCAAAAAGGAAGCGAATACATTATACTTACTAGTTTGACTTTATATATGCAGCTTGCAACTAATCGTATCCTGCTACCTGCTTTTAGAGCTGATTCAGGTATTTTGTGAACGTATTTTGTATGTGTGCAGTTGTAATTATAGACTTATTTATTTATTTTAGGCATCTTATACCTTTTTATTATCACGTTGACAGTAGAGAGATGACAAGAAATGAGGGGATTCAGACATGAGGAATAATATAATGCAACAAAGGTCCCGGGCTGGACTTGAACGGAGGACGTTGCCGTTCATGGTCAGTGCCTTAACTTAAAGAGAACCATTTCATTTTTTTTTTTGTCATGGTCAGAGGGCATGTACAGTGATCTGCAGCATAAACAAGGATCAAATACTTTGCAGTACTCACCTCAGAAAGTTAATGGCCAGTTTGACGAGTGATCTTCACATTTTATTATTTTAATATTGGGTATTTGGTACTCGGCGGATGTTAATTTCCGCCCTTATGAACTCTGGGTATGTGGATGTGTTTTTCTGGCTTTGCTGCAAAAATGCAAGGAATAAATGCACACAGGAAAAGAAATAGACCATTAGAGCTCCACCCTTTCCACACCAGTTCACATCCACGCATATACCGACTACCTTCACCAATACAAAAACGCCCCAAACACTGCCTGGTCATACTACCACTCACAGCTCATACACTCTGGCTCCAACAACCCCAAGACTCTCTTCTCTACAATAAACAAACTTCTTAATCCCCCTGACAACATTTCTACAACCTTCACAGTGGACAAATGCAACTCTATTCGCTAATTTTTTTTCAATCCAAAATCAACACCATTTACAACAACTTGACCACCTCCCCTGCTCCTTCAACCACCACACCTGCCTCCCCGCCCCTCCACCCTCTCACTCACTCTCTCATTTCTCTTTGCTGTCTCCTGTGGAGCTTTCACATTTCACCAAAGGTATGAACAGCTCCACCTGCAGCCTTGATCCATCCCATCAGCTTTCATTAAAACCTGTCTACCATCCATCGCCCCGCTCATCAATACAATAATCAATTCCTCAAGCTTGCATCAGTCACCCCCGTCCTCAAGAAACCCAGTCTGAATCCGGACACCATGTCCAACCTATCATGCTTGACCTCACTGCTACCTTCAACACCATCAACCACTCCATCCTCCTGTCCCGACTGGAAACCTACTGCAACATCTGTGGCACCGCACTCTCCTGGCTCCGTTCCTATCTCACCAACAGACAACAGTTCATACACATTAACAACTGCACCTCCTCCATTGCTCCTCTTTCACAAGGCGTCCCCCAAGGTTCGGTGCTTGGTCCTTTCCTTTTCGTCCTTTACATCCTGCCACTCGGAAATATCCTACACAAACGTGGTCTTCACTTCCACTGCTACGCTGATGATGTCCAGATCTACATCTCTACCAAATCCATCACCACAACTATATCCTCCACCCTGACCAACTGCCTCATCGATATTCAAACCATGGCTGCGAACAAAGTTCCTCCAACTCAACTACAATAAATCCGACTTGATACTCATCGGCCCGAAATCCCTCACAAAGAACACCCATAACTTCGGTCTCACTGTCAACAACTCCACCCTGTTTCCATCCCCACACATCCGTAACCTGGGAGTCTTCTTCGACAGCAACCTCACTTTTGAAAACCACATCAACCAAATAACCAGAACTGCCTTCTTTCACCTCAAAAACATTGCCCGTCTCCGCCCATCATTCACCTTCTCTGCCGCCGAAACTTTGATTCACACCTTCATCACTTCCAGAATTGACTACGGCAACAGCATCCTCTGTGGTTCACCTGCAAAAGCCTTGAATAAACTCGAATACATCCAAAACTCTGCTGCCCGTCTCCTCACCTCCACCCGTTCCTGTGATCACATCACTCCCGTCCTTCAGAACCTCCACTGGCTCCCTGTCGCATCCGGTTTAAAGTCCTCCTCCTCACCTACAAAGCCCTCCATAACCAGTCTCCTTCCTACCTCATAGACCTGCTCTCCCGACCCCCCCCCCACACCTCGTAACCTCCGCTCCTCTGACGCAGACCTCCTCTCTTCAAAACACTAATCAAAACACACCTCTTCAGATTAGCTTTCCACATACAGTATTCTTACATTTCTCACCTGATAGCTACTGGTTTTATTGTTTTTAATTGCTTTTAATATGCTTGTTTTATGTGTTGCTTTTATTGCTTATCTGTATTAATGTGATATATGTGCTGGTTTTTACTAAGTGTCTGAGTAACATGAAAAGCGCTATATAAATAAAATTCATTATTATTATCACCTTTTTTATTTAAAGTTGAATTAGAGCTTGGCAATATATCTATCGTGATAGGAGACTAGATATCGTCTTAGATTTGGGATATCGTAATATGACAGTCAAGTCTTTTCCTTGTTTTAAAGGCTGCATTACAGTAAAGTGATGTCATTTTCTGAACTTACTAGACTGTTGTAACTGTTCTATTATTTGCCTTTACCCACTTAGTCATTATATCCACATTACTGATGAATATTTATCAAACATTTCATTGTGTAAATATTTTGTGAAAGCACCAATAGTCAACACTACAATATCGTTGCGTTATCGAATAAACATATTACAGAGCAAGTGACATAATCTGCTCCCCATTGTCCTCATGCAGCACGTTGTCAAGTCTTTCAGATGAGCTTCGTGTGTTGATGGGACAGGATGTTCCTGGTAACAGGTTGCACTTTGTGTGCACCAGCCCCGAGCCGTCCACATAGGCGGGCTGATTAATACACATGTTCTCCACCCTTCCCAGAATATTGAATCAAGTCTGTGAACACCAGTTTGTCCTCAGATGGGGTTCAGGCAGAGGATGGGTGGATGCAGGCAGGCAAGGGTCACTGGGTCAGGTCAGACTGGGGTCACGGCGAGGCCACATGCTGTCAACGGCACGTCCACTAGCCATTGTCCTGATGATGTGAACGTAAGGAGGGCTAGCTAAATGTCAGGGGGGTGTGTGTGTGTGTGTGTGTGTGTGTGTGTGTGTGTGTGTGTGTGTGTGTGTGTGTGTGTGTGTGAATTTGTATTTCCTTGTGTGCATGTGTGTTTGTCATCTACAGTATGTCTTGGCACATTTGCCTTGTGTTTCTGTTTGTGTTGGTCCAAAGGATTACCTCTGTTTATGTGTCTTTGTCTTTGTGTGTGTGTGTGTGTGTGTGTGTGTGTGTCGTTTATGTCTGAAACCATGCGTTGTGTGTGTGTGTGTGTGTGTGTGTGTGTTTTAATGTGTGTGTGTGTGCCTGTTGTCTCGGAGTTGATCTCTGGCCTGTGGTTCCCCAGACAGTCTGGTTGTAATGGCAGATGATGTCATGGCATGAATCACAAACAGTGACAAATGCTCGGGTATAATAACAAGCCCTACCCCCACCTCTACAACACACACACACACACACACACGCCACATTACCTGCAACCTGAGCCTGATGCAGCCCCATATACACAGCCAGGAGAATAATCAATTGAATTAGAAATGTTAACCCTGTATTAACACCGTCCGGCCTCTATTATTACCCCCAACTTTTCTGTTCTTTTGCCACCAGCACACACAACAACACCTGATCCCTCGGTGTGTGTTACAGTTGAGCTGTGCATAGGGTTGGGCATCGAGAACTGATTCCTAATCGGAATCGTTTCAAAAATTACGATTCCATTGGAATCGTTTCTTTATTGGAATCGTTTGGAGGATTTGGTTTCAAATCTGATCATAGGTTCCAAATTTAATATGCGCAAGTTTTGGTTTCCGTAGCAGCCAGGCGCTTGTTGTGTTGCAGCCGTGCAGCACAGTAAGCGGAGCTCTAGTGTGGCTTTATTTCGCATTGTAAAAGCTGTAAAACTGCAATCCACCTATGAATCAAAATAAAACTTTCCTCTTATTTGTGAAATAAGCATCTAACCCGTTTCACCAGAATCGATAAGAACCGGAATCGAAAGGAAGAATCGGAATTGGAATCAGAATCGTTAAAATCCAAACGATGCCCATTCCTAGCTGTGCATGATTTTTCTTTTTTACTATAGTGCAAGCTGAATAAAAAGGTGACCTGCATCTCTTCATAGCAACTATACATTCAGATCATTCTGAACTACTTTGTCATATTTTATGTGCATGTATCAGCTCCTTGCTACATTTCACAACTAATACTTTTGATGATGTCGCACTTTTGGGGTAAAACAATCTTCTTTTGAGGTTAAATGTCAGTGGTTTGGAGATTTAGAGAAATGCTGCGTGTACTTTTTCCACTTTCAGAGTATTTCCCCTTAACTTTCACTTGTGTGCTACACAGTATGCTCCATTGTTTTCTGTCAGATCTCATTACTTCAGCATGTTGTGGCAGAGCATGTTCACAATGTTATGTTCAAGATACTGTGTGAATATACAGTATGTAACTAACGCAGTTATATTCATGTAATATTATTTCATAATCTGGGTCTGTACAGACGCTGTAATGTGATGGTGCCACCAGTTTCCTAAAAGGGTTTTATAAACATGCTTAAAATTGCATGAGAACCCTATTTTTTTGCAGATTGTCTGTCTGGTGTCTTCAGCAATGTCCTCTGTGTTATCCTTCTGAGAGGTTCTTCGATTGGTTTTAGAAAATAATATTGGACCACTTCTGCTCTGTGTGTTCTGCACCTATACAGGGCTACAATTACATTTTTATTATCAAATAAATCTTTTCAGGTATTCTGTTTTGTCTATAAAATGTCTGGGGAAAAAAAATAAAATATAGATATAATTATTATTATTATTATTATATTTTTTTTTTTATTTTTTTTTTAAACTAAAATCAATTTTATTCATTTATTTGACAGGGACAATATAAAAATGGTTACATTTAAATTATAAAACATACCTAGACAAACGACCACTATGAACAAATCTGCAGATTTATCGATAATGGAGTAATTATAAGTTGCAGCCCAATATTAAATTATAACATCTAAAGGGCTATAACTAAGCTGACTTAACGATTAAACAATTTAAAAATGGTTATCCGCTGAGCACTAGTTTTATGATGCTGCAGTGATGGCGCAGAGCTGTTGGTCCATTTTTTTTAAAGGAAAACCCTGTGTGTTTCACGGACAATGGCATTTTGTACATTTATTCATTTCTACTCGGTGTGTGAGCTACTTGCATTTTAGCTAGAAATGAATATAGGTATGTTACTGTAAGATGCTGATGATAAAACTAACCAGTTGGATCTTTTTCCCTGGTAGTTCTACAGTATGTCTGCATTTGAATCCTGGTTTCCCCTCTCCTGGCTTTGGCTCTGCTCCAGTCTGTGTGCAGTGCACTGCTGCCTCCTCGTACACGCACATCAATACCTCTCAGTCTGCTGCTATGATCTGCTCTCCCCCGGGGGGCTTCGCTCTGTGTGGGTAGAGAACAAGGCAGGAGGGGAGGGGAGGCTGGATGGATGGATGGAGGGGGGAAAGGGAGAGTTAGCAAGCGCTGGGACTTCCTGTACGCTAGCCTTTCCCTTCTTAATGGAGCTGACCCATGAAACTGAACACCTTAACATGGCACAGGAGGATGTGCATGAAGGCTTTACATATGATCGAGATACATTTTAATGTCTTGGCCTTCATGCAGTGGTAGAGTGGGAAATAAGTAAGCCTGCAACTAAGATTGATAAACCTAAAGATACTAAATTCACAATTAGGGGGCAGTGACAATATATACCATGAGACATTATAAATATATAGAAATGTGTCTACTATGAGAGATTTAGGGCTGTAAATAACTATTATTTTCATTATCGATTTAATCTGCCTATTGTTTCCTCACTTAATAGATTCATCTTTTTTTTTTTTATTTTAAACGTCAAAACTGTGAAATATGCCATATTAAAGTTCACTATCATATGTAAAAGACAAAAGCCACAAATCTTCATATTTGAGAAGCTAGAACCGGCAAATATTTGTCATTCTGCTTGAAAAATGACCATAACAATTGATCAAAATAGTTGCTTATTATTTATCAACCAATCAATTAATAGACCTATGCTTTTAGGTAACTATCCCTTTTAATATATCTGGAAGTAGTCGACCATTGTGGATAGTGTGTCAAATCAATGATTAAGACTACTTAATGGCAATATTGTTTTTTATATGATTTTTGTATTGTGATGAGGTGCTCTCTGATGTGTTGGGTATCAAATTTGCCCAAAACCTAGATCTCATATTATTTATTCATTAACCAACTCAATTGACTTTCCAAGAACTTTTACTATGTAAAGATATATATTGATATTGTGATAGAAAATACCTATACTTATATTGTAATCATAGCTGAAACCTGTAAAGATTTACAGGTTTCCGCTTCTCAATTGTCAATATTTGCTGGTGTTCTTAGTCTTCAGTGATAGGAAACTTAATAAATGGGGGCTAAACTTTGTGAGGGCCATCTTTCACAGTTTGTTGACATTTTATACACTAATTGAGGAAATAATTGACAGATTACTGAAAAGAATCAATTGCAGCTCTAATTGTCAGATATCCATCCAATCCATATTACCCACCATATTTACAATGGTATAGAACAGAATAGTAGCATAACCCCACATTTGAGTGAATGTTTGGTGTTTTTGCTTGAGAAATGAGGCAAAAATTAATGGATTATCAAAGTTTTATTTTCTGTTTGACTAATTGATTAATTGATTGATTGGTTCATCATTTTAGCACTTGTCTTTGCTACTTTCCACCAGAATGAAAGCTCATTTTGCCATGCAGAACGGGTGATCATTTTGACATTTACGCCAAATTCCTTAGTGAATCTGTTGTCTTGAGCATATTTTACTTGGTGCCCATTTAAAGTAAAGAGGGAGGATGTTTTGAATTTACCTACCATTGTGTTTCTGCAAGAGAGAAGTTCTTTTTTCTACCGTGAGAAAAACTATGTCTCTTTTCTCTTATGTTTTGGTTGCTTTTCAAATTCAGGAGTTCCCCTGCTATTTCACTTTGCCTGCGCTTACTTCAGGGTCCGCCGCCAACTATATTAGACCATGTTGCATCCATCACCCATTAGGATCAAGTTTCAGTGATACTGTAAATACTCTGAGCAGCAGTCATACCTGCTCATGGCCCCGCTCTGCTTTCAGTCCGCAACTTAGACGTCGTCATCAAGCAGATCTGACAGTTTCACTGGGAGCAGCTGGCTCATACCAGAGAGCCCAGAGATTCAAACCAGAGAGTCAGTCAATGAAATGTATTATTAAATGCTTTCTATGAAGATGTATTTTCACTAACTCATTTACTATCCAATAGGGTTGGGTATCGAGAACTGATTCCTACTTGGAATCGTTTCAAAAATTACGATTCCATCAGAATCGTTTCTTTATTGGAATCGTTTGGAGGATTTGGTTTATAATCTGATCATGGGTTCCAAATTTAACATGCTTAAGTTTTGGGTTCCGTAGCTTTCATGCGCTTGTTGGGTTGCAGCCTTCGAGCACAGTAAGCGGCGCTCTAGTGTGGCTTTATTTTACGTTGAAAAGCCCGGGAAAACTGCAACCCACCATTGAATCAAAATAAAACTTTCCTCTTATTTGTGAAATAAGCATGTGACGCGTTTCAACTCCACCCCTCAAAGAATCAGAATCGAGAATCGATAAGAACCGGAATCGAAAGGAAGAATCGGAATTGGAATCGGAATCGTTAAAATCCAAACGATGCCCAACCCTACTATCCAAGCAGGTATGCCATTATCGTTTTCTCGATTAATCGTTTGGTCTCCAAAAGTGAAAAATGCCCATTACAATTTCCAGACCATAGTGACCTTATTTTAAATATCCTTTTGTCCAACCAACAGTCAAAAAGTCAAGAATATTCCGTTTATCGTATAAGACTAAAAAAAATACATGTCAACTCAATACAAATACACTCAATTACATGTGAGAAGCTGAAACTGCTACATGTCTGTCTCTTTTACAAAAAAAGATTTACATGATTATGTGTTAAAATTGTTGCAGGATAATATAACTCAAAGATATTCCGTTTATTAGCATAGAAAACACATGGAAAATATAGACATTTTGAGAAGCTTGTGGCCAGTGTATTCTGGACATTTTTTGAAAATTTGACTTAAACAATTAGTTGATTGTCAAAATTGTAGCAGATACATTTTCTATTAATTGACAAATTGTTTCAAAGTGCAGACTGTCTTGTATTGTAGTACGACAATACGATCCATTTTGGTACCTGTATAACAGGTCACTTTTTGTTATGTTTTTTTTATTCAAATGACATTCAGATTTGTGTATTTTTGTTGCTCCGTGTCCCATCATGACATTGTTGGAGATAGACAACACTTGTTGGAAGTGGGCCTCTCAGAAACGGGCCAACTATTCTGTGAATGGAGTCAGGGGAAACCCCCGTAGTTTCAGTGTGGTGACTCACAGCTCCTGGTGTCCTGTGGAATTTGGTCAAGTGCCTATTTGCGGTCGAGAGGATATATCTCATAGCTTACTTCTGCTTTGATATATCATTTTTTTCCAAGTAGAGTTGATACTTGTGGTTTATTTATAACTGTTAGGTCTTGTGAGTGTGCATCAAAACAGAAATGACGTACAGAAATGTAAACGAGGACAGAGCTGGGGCTTCAGATTTTCCAGCTCCTCTTCTTTTTTCTTTTTTTTTCCTTTTTTTCATCTGAATGTAATTATTGAATCAGAATTTGAATCCAACCAGATCTAGGCGAGCAGGGGGTCTTTTTATATAGT
The DNA here is from genome assembly GCF_010015445.1 of Perca fluviatilis. NCBI lineage: Eukaryota > Metazoa > Chordata > Actinopteri > Perciformes > Percidae > Perca > Perca fluviatilis. Next base: position 10,972,683 of record NC_053131.1, on the reverse strand, counting down.
CTCCTAAGTGAGAATTTCACCTTCAAACTCAACAAATGAACTTAAAATTGAGACAGAGGGGACATCCTGCCTGTCGCTGCATCTCTGTTAAGTCAGAGCACAAGAATGCATGAAGCTTGATCTGTGTTGACCTTTTAACTCTCTTCTCACATTCCTTAATCCGGGGACAATGTTTTGTCATCCTAATGCCCCACTTTACTATATGCCAGGGTAATTCCATCACTAGCATGTGAACAGGCATGGCTTTTGTGAGGCGAGTGTAAATGTTGTGCTGTCTTTCTATCCACCTCTCTATTTTTTATTTTATTTTATTTTTTTCTCCCCCTCTAAGTCTGCTTTGGGTGCTATAATAGTATCTCAACTGACAGCATTCCTGCAAGAGGGCACGGCCCAAATGACGACAACTTTTGGGAGGTTGGAGGGTGGTGGGGGGGTGTTCTTCTCCTTCCACTTGTAGACCTGATGAAGCCACACCTTCTTGGCTTTCTGCACCTAAAACCACACCTTCTGTCTGGCTGGTTCCACCCTCAGGACTCCCACTCCTGAGAAAGCCTGGATGACGTTTTCCTTTTTTATAGAGATTATATTTGTTTTAGATTTATTGTTTAGCAGCAATTTGAGGCTGAATAATTGTCGTTGATGGGAAGTGGGTTTATTTTTATTATTTTTTTGCTGCTAGACATTACACAAAGATGCTGATGGATTGGTGTGCTTTGGCCCAAAGTGACACATCTTATATGCTTCATGTTACTGCAGAACAAGCATTTCATAGGTTTCATATGTTTTCGATTGGTTTCCTACATTCCAGGCAGACATTTTTAATCATTCTTTTCAGTGCAGTAAAAATAATTAACATCCATACCTGATATTTGCTTGAGAGACGTAATTCTTCACAGTGAACATTTAGTTGGCTTGAAATTATTTGTTTTATTTTATGTTACTAGGGACAGTTTTGAAAAATCTGCCTTGGTGGTGCATTCAAGGACACACTAATATCCAAATATTTCCACAGTCAGCTGCTAAAGAGCTTTGCATTCACAAATTGTGTTGTTTGGTTAAAAATTACAATGTCAAATTGTTAATTTTGGTTGTTTTCTGTCTTTTAAAGTCACAGTGAAACACTGTGTTCCGTGATCTGACGTATTTCCCTGTGAAAGGTGATATGTGGGCAGAGTATAGTTACGAGAGGGATCCAGATTCGATGAGATTGCTCAAAAGCGTGTAGAATTTATTAAATACAGTGCAATAAGGCGCTGTAGAGTCCCCCATCAAACTTTCGTTACCCGTGATGTTTGATCAGGAGTTGCAGGAAAGGCAAGAAATCAATCAAATCAATTTAAACCACATTCAGTTTTTTGCCAGCTAACATCAAACACACGGCTCCTACTATATCTCTCTGCTACCTACAGCAACCTACGAGCTAATAGTGAAGAGCAGTTTTATATGATTGAAGGGGTTAACTAAGTTAGTTAGCTAAATCGTGTGATTTGATTAATATATGTATATCCCCCGAGTTTTAAGTTTTAACATTTTAAAGTAAAGAGGGGCATTTTGATATAAAAAAAAAAACACCCTAACATGTATATAACCAGAGATCAATTAACACAGACAGACAGAATTAGATGTCTGAGCTTTCTTAAAAGCAACAACAAGGATGTGTTGTTTAAATCCCTCCTGCTACAGTAAGTGTATTGCCAAGTAATAATAATGTAAATTTGGTGGCTGGGTTGGGTCAGTGGGTAGAGCAGGCGCACATATAGTGAGAGGCTTATGCTTCAACGCAGAGGTCCAGGGTTCGAATCCGACCTGTGACAATTTCCTGCATGTCTTCCCCCTCTCTCTCTCACCTAGCTGTCTTATCAATACATTTTTTTTTTTTTAAAAAGGCAGAAAAGCCCAAAAAATAATCTTAAAAAAATAATGTAAATTTGACACACAAGTGACCAAATGTTCACTGTGATGAATTGCTTAAATCAAGCAAGTTGTATGCCTCTGCAATTTGAATTTCACACAGTTGTTAAATAAATGGAAACTAACTTATTGATTGTATACTTTGGAAATTTACCATGAAAGTTACATGTAATTTGTATTTAATGGGCTGAAGCATGCAGAAACCACCAATATGACCCTTTTTTAAAACGAAGAGAAGGTGTTTGTCTTCAATCAGTCATTGTCTGTACTTGCTGTCTTGACGTCATAAAATGTGACCTGAGCCTCAATGAGCTGCGTCATACCAGGTGTTACGATCAGTTTCACATATTACAGTTTCAGTTAACATCATGTGGACCGCGCAGAAGAAAGTGTTCTTCATCCTTCTTAGGGATGTAACGGTATGAAAATTTAAACTCACGGTTATAGTGACCAAAATTATCACAGTTTTCGGTTTTATCCACATCGTAGCAGAACACTTATTGAAATATGAATAAACGTAGCTTTAACGTTTAGACAGATAACGTGCAGTAAAACCCATGACAGTTTAGCATGCTACAGAATAGTTTCAACTTACGTTCTGGGCTACACACATCACTTCAAGAAGTCCGAAAACGGGAAAGGAACGATAAAGAAAAAAGTGTTTTACAGCTGCTGTTCTGTCCCCTTCTCCTGTCTGAGCGCGAGTGATTGGCAGGAGATCAAAGCGATGATTCTCGTCACTGATTGGTCAATCATCTCAGGAGAGAGAGCAAGTGTTATGCTGCGTTCCAGGCAACCCGTAACACGTGTTTTCACAACCTTCTACCGGTGAAAGTGCCCTGGAACGGCAGTCAAACCCGTAACTTACTACCCATGAAATGGTACCAGATGGTTGTACTCCCAGTTACAGTTTTTGACGTCACACACGCATAAACAACAATGATGCTGTACAGACGCCGGTGATTAACGGTGACAAACAGAAATAAATAGACCTAAATAAGCAACGTAAAGTAATTCCGCACATTGTAATCAAAACAATACACATACGATTGTGTACTACTACAGGTTATGTTTATTAAATGAAGTCCAAAATATGTCGCCGACTAGAAATCGCTAGTATCAGCTAGCTAGAAGGGTTTGTAGTGACTTTGCCTGGAATGCTACCAAGTCGTGAGTCGTGACTTGAAGTCCTAACTTACGGCCTTAAAATTGTGTCTGGAACGCAGCATTACTGTGGCCTTTTTTTACAAGGCTGATGGATGTCCTGAGCGCTGTCATCTCCTCCTTTGGCCATGATTCCAACTTCAAGAAACGCATGTTGTAGGCTACGCAGTGCGCCTGCGCGGCAACTTCAGGAGACTCGGATGAAGCTGGGAAGGATTAAACACAGGGTTTCCACACCGTGGTGATCCACCGTGATAATAATGTTTTAAATGAAAACGGTAATTGTTATCGTCAATATTTTTACCGTGGTTTACCGTTACACCGGTAATCGTTTCATCCCTAGTCCTTCTCTTAGAGTACCAATTAAAAATTAAACCTCCGCAAACCTTTACCGGTTTTTAAGTTACAGGATGCTCTTTCAACCATCTTACTGTATCGGTCACTCATGTCTCTTTGTATACGTCGTCTCTAACATTCAGGTACAGAAGCAGGTCCACCCAAACCTCTTGGCGAAGGAGGATGCCCTGCAGCACATCGAGGAGCTGATCCTACAGCTGCTCAACATGCTGTGTGTGGCCCAACCTCGCTCCGTGCAGGACGTGGAGGTAGGTAGTCTAAATATGAATTCACAATATGTTTTAAATTGACAAAATGCCGTTAGTAAACATGTGATACCACAGCAGCATTCCACATAACAAACTGAATACTTGCAGCTTTCAATCATCTTAATGCTTCCAAATTCATCAAGTGTTAAATGAGTAATTTCCCCGTATTCCAGGAACGCGTCCAGAAAACCTTTCCCCACCCGATAGATAAGTGGGCGATTGCTGACGCCCAGTCAGCTATTGAGAAACGCAAGAGGAGAAACCCCTTACTACTCCCCGTGGACAAGATACACCCACTGCTTAAGGTAAAGACCTCCTGAAGACCCCAAAATGATGTTTTTTTTAAAAAACAATTTGGGGAAAATAAAGTATGAAAGTATTTAGATTGAAAGGCATGCCTCAATTTACATATTCTGGAGTGTTCCTATAAGACGTAGTCAACTCTGACGCAAGTGCCAAAAAGTTACGGCAGTTGTTGGGAAATATTTGTAATTCAATTTAGCTTACTGTTTTGACAGCTTGGTTCAGACTAATTGAGTTGCCCTGAACTGATCTGGTCCTTCAAGCAGGTTCAGACAAACATTAAGAATCATTTTTGAACTGCTGTTTAACCCATGCATAATACTAAACATGTTTTTGTTCTGCTTCTTCATTTAATTTCTTTTCAACAGGAGGTTTTGGGCTATAAAGTGGACTACCATGTTTCCCTGTACATTGTGGCTGTGCTTGAATACATATCAGCAGACATACTGAAACTGGCGGGCAACTATGTCGGCAACATTCGGCACTATGAAATCAGCCAGCAGGACATAAAGGTGTCTATGTGTGCAGACAAGGTGAGAATTTGAGAAAAGGGAAAAAAAGCTGACACCTGTGTACGGCACCCAGTTTGATGGATGCAGGTTCTGGGCATTTGTAAATAATCATAGAAGACAATTGTGTTGACTCTGATTGGTTGATGGTTTCTGCTGTTTCCAGGTATTGATGGACATGTTTGACCAGGAGGAGGACATCGGCTTGATGTCTCAGTGCACAGAGGAGCCGTCGTCCTCTGGGGAGCTCACGTACGACGACCTGGTGAGGCTTGAAATCGCAGAGGAGCGGCAGTACCTGCGAGAGCTCGACCTCATCATTAAAGTGTTCCGCCAGCACTTCCTGTCCAACCCCAAAATCTTCACGCCTCAGGTGAGGAAGATTTGCACAGTTAATTAACTGTCAAAATTGCAGTGTTGTTTATTTCTCGATTTGGAGTTTGAACAAAGTAGGAATTGTTTCACGTCGGTCACTCATGTAGACATGCTGGTGTGCACAATCACTGATCAAAATACTTGGAATAGAGTAACCTCTAAGCATTATCATCTTATTTTGACATATTTGTTTTCCTTGTGCTGAAAAGGGGTTACATCAACTTCTAAAATCTCTAGTTGGCACAGAAGTTATTTTGTAAAACACAAATGCTAGAGTATATTTACATGGGTTCTTTCTTTATCATTTTGCCTTATTTTTTACCCCAAGTAGCTCCCCGGATATTGTATGTATAGCTGTCCACTGTTCCTTTATACTAAGAATGGGTTAAATGCATCATAATAATAATTAAGCATAATAAAATTTGTGTGTATGTGCCGAATTAAGAATAATAATAATAATTTTCGTGTGTGTGTGTGTGTGTGTGTGTGTGTGTGTATATATATATATATATGCGCGCGCAACGTTAGCTAACAAAAGCTTGACTTGTCACTCTGAAGTTTATCTTAAAAAAAAAAAAAACATCTGGAATCATCATTTTGGAAACATCTTATCACAGATTATCACCTCTGATAAAGCTTAGCAACAATTAACTTTTTACAGCTGCTCATCGCCGTGTTTAACATAAGTGTATCACAAGAAAGAGAAGTGTATCACAAGACTGGTAATAAACTACATTAGAAACTCTGGATGTTGCATATTAATGAAGTGTAAAATAATGGCGGCTCCACAATGATAGTATTGGATTAAAAATGGATAAAAACAAAAATCAATAACCCCTTGTAAGACGACCAACCATCATTCCCTAATGGATTTATTCACTTAAAGGTTTGGATACTAATGAAAGGTAAAATGGCATACTCCATCTCTTGTGCTGAATACAGTAACTGTTGCCAGCTCACTCAAAAGCCATCTTATAAACAACATGTCAAGGTTCCAGCTAACTGTTAACCTAATTACAAAGCAATTGCAGCCAAATCCAGCGTAAGAACATTTACAGATTTCAGCTGAAACTCTGTAATCGGCTAACTGGTAATCGGCATCAGGAAGCACTTTGAAATACCCAAACAATGTTTTAGTGTTTGTTGATTCATGTCATTAAACCTGAAGTAGAGACAGCCTGACAGTTGTATTTTTCCTCTTCCCCTTCAAGTCTGAATATTGCTTGGACAGGACTGAAACTTCTCAGTCGTGGGCTCTTCCAACCTGCAGACAGAACAAATGCCAAATTATTCTCATGTTATCTGAGATTAAAGACATTTGTTTTTTCGATTATCCTGTATGTAGAAGGTCGCATGCTCAGGACTGTAAACAGTCAATATGCCCATGCCTAATAAAAAGGCTCCCAACTATTTTGTACCATCTCCTGTGGCACCACCCATGCTCTCTGAACCATCCAGTAAATAGACATTCATGTCTGTCTCAGAGGGATAACCAAAGAAACAAATTGCTAATTACATTGTGTCTAATATGGCAATTAAGTGCTCTGAATTCCCTGAAAAATAGAGAAAAAAAGTATGGGTAAGGAGTTGAATAGTGGGCCTATGGGTTGAAAAAGAAGTGAATGGAAAGTTGAGTTTAATGGGTCGCTGTGGCTTTGTATATTTTGGGTTGGGTAATTTGTGGTATCATTTGGGTGAGGAGGATAAACCTTTTGCGAGGCCCAGTGGAATGCAGAACATGTAATTATGTTGAGACAGGAACAACATCTGCAACCCTCGCCAAAATAACCTCAATTATGTCTGTTGAAACGCAGCATAATCTGAAATTACTTGGGAGATGTCAGGAAAGTGTTAGGGTCAAATAATGACAGGACTGAACTTCTATTCAGACTTTAGCAGCCAATAATCACTCTGGGCTATTTTAGTGATCTCGTCTGCTTGAATAATGATTTCCTCAGCCAAATTGAGCCTGTTGTTGTTGTTTAGTGCTCATTCTCGCCACTTTTTTTTTTTTGTGCGTTTATCTAAGGGAGAGAGGCCAAGGATGGGAGCTCTTTCAGTAACACCCTACTGCACACTCCTATGGTTAAACTCTGTTAGTGTGTTTACATGCACTTAAGTAACCAGGTTATTGTTGGTTTTCTGTGGTAAGATGATTGCTTTAACCTCAGTTTGACAGTGCAGATGTAGAAACAGCAGCATTTATATTTACTTTGCTTACATTTGTGCAAATTGGTACCATTAAAAGTATGCCGAATTTTTCTATTAGCAGCTCCCGCTTGCAGTGTACCCATGGATGTACAGAGAGCTATCGCTAGATTACTTTGATGCAAAAGAAAACTTAAAGGTGCCCTGCCACACGTATTTCATTACTTTGTGGTAATGTCTGAAGTTCTACCATGGACTCTGTAACACATTTTTTTTGTGGAAAAAATGCCTTGGTTACCTTGTTTCAAGCCATTCTAGCGTGGTATAGAAAGCCTACAGGAAGACTCAGCTCGATTTGTGTCAGTTCTCATTAATATTCAACGAGCTAAGCTGCTTGACTGAGGATGCTGATAGCCAGGCTCTCATTGGCTAGCTGTTAGCCAATGAAAGCCTGGCTATCAGCATTCTTTACCCAGCGCAACTAGGCGAGCTCATGAATAGTAATGAGCTCAGGCAACACCACGTCAGACTGACCAGCTTTTGTAATTGGCCACATTTCTCCGCTTATTTCTTTTCAGTGGCTAAAGCTGACAGAGGAGGTAGCAGTTCATTTTCACATTCACGACATAACACAAACACATATGGACCTAACATACAAATACAAGTAAAAACGGTTTTGTGTGGCAGGACACCTTTTAAAAACGTTATCATTCTCAGACGTTGAAGTTTCGGAGTTGGAAATGGCGTCTTTTTTCCTCTATGATTTCTAAGCGGATTCATGGACTCTCCTGATATCCCCAGGAAGTGAACGTCACACTGAATCTAAAAATAAGTGTATCGTATTTGTGTTTTCCGATCTGACTGAGTTATGACTCTGAGAAGTACGAATTCTGACACAAATTGTTGAAATAGGGCACTTAAGGTTTTAAAGTACCTTAACTGCCTCCATGAGCTGTGTCACTGCTTCAGCTCTAGCTGCTGGCCATGTTGATTAGCAGGCCAAATCAGCTTTAATATAAGGGGTTGAGAAAAACATCGTTGACAGAGATATTTGCAGGAAAAACCTCTTGATCATGTAGACGATGAAGGTTTTTGACAGGATTGTATGTACTTGAATAAGACTTAAGACAGAAAAATATTTCTGTGCCTACATGTGGTGGAATGAAAGGAGCATCCCTGCATACAAAATAATTGTTTCCTAAGTTTGACTGACACAAAAATAATAAGTGTAAATAAATCAGTTTTCACAATACTGTCTGTCTAAATGCTCCAACCAAGAGAGAAAAAAATTCTAATCACGGACCAGCTGCATGTAGACATGTTTTTAATGTTTATGCTATCTCCCATTTTGTGTCATACCCAGTTTCTTGTGTTTATGTGAACGTAGTTTTTACATCCTCAAGACAACAAGTCTCCAATCTCTAATCTCTAAAAAGGATTAAAAAAAAATGGATGCAGCAGAACCGGTTTTATTCCATGCATTACTCTTCCTTGTCAAAACTTGGCATGTACATTACCCACAACGCAACTCGAATCAAGGCCTGTAAATAGACTTTGATGTCTGGAGTTCCCCTTGTAGTACTAGGAGGTAAGTAGGGTAATTGGCCCCTCTCTCTATGACAGACCTTACTAGCTGGTTTAAGGATTCGGGCCTAACGCGGTAACCTTTTAGTCAACACGCCTCCTGTTGTCTTGTTGTGCAGGATGTTGAGGTGATCTTCAGTAACATCCTAGACATCCACGAGCTGACGGTGAAGCTGCTCGGACTGATCGAGGATGCCGTGGAGATGACAGCGGATGGCAGCCCTCATCCGCTGGTGGGCAGCTGCTTTGAAGATCTAGCAGAGGTATGAAGCTTTTCTGACCCGAAAACCTAAAAACACAATAGTTCAAGATGTGTGTCGTTAAATAGAAAGTTAACATTTCCCATCTGCATGATTGCATTTGATTGCATCATTCCAGCAGACTTTTCAATGGCATTTGCCAGCACACAGTTTTTTTTCCCTACATCTAACATCTATTTGGATAGACAGTTCTTTCTGTGAGAAACACTAAAAAGAAACACTAAAAAATGTAGAATGGTGCAGATCGCGAATAGCAAATTGTGAATCAAACGGGTGATGTTGCACCTCTTAAATGCACAATCCTAGTTTTTCTACTAACCCCACAATAAACTTAGCCTGGCTCCGCCCTCCTACGTACTTCCGCTCAATTTTCATTTCGCTTCAGTACGCCGTCTGAGTTTGTGGTATAGTCTTGGGTTTTCTTGACCAAAGTTTTTGGCGGTCCAATCAGCGAACCGAGGGAGTGGCTGAGAACGATGGCGTTGAGGACGTGCGCTAGAAAGATGCGAGCGAAGCCATTCGGTCCGTTGTGGCAACGCCGCCAAATATCCAGAAGTTAAAGCCCGAGCAAGAACAATCTTTGCGGAGTTGTGTTGGTGGCCATGATGTTGTGGCCCTCCTCCCCACGGAGTTCGGGAAAAGTAAACCCCCATACATAGGGAAATGCTGTACTCGGTTAATATTTTTGTTCTTATTGACATCACCTGCAGGACCTCTCACAAAGGTTACACAGTAAACACTTTTACTATGTTTGTATCATTTACTGTCCGTAAACTTGTTAATAAAACTAGGCAGTTTGTAAGTGTTACGTTCCATTAAGCAACATGTTAAATACTGTAAATAAGGAGCTCAGTAACTAATCCTTCTTGAAAGACAAGTAGCTAATGTGTACCATGGATATTGGCTTGTATCCGTCATACTGCTTGCATCTCAGCATCCTTATCATCGTGTAAGAATATTAAGTGTTGAGTTATTCTCTCCACGTCTACAGGAGCAGGCATTTGACCCCTACGAGACCTTGTCTCAGGATATCCTCAGTAGGGATTTCCACGAGCACTTCAACAACCTGATGGCACGGTCCACCGCCGGCCTCTACTTTCAGGTAAGATGTTTAAATCAACCACATACACATTTGACACGTTAGATTCTGAGGGGCGCACAGATAATGGGAAAATTACTAATAATAATGTTTAGGTCTGGGCTCGTTTGGGCTATACTATACAGAAAAGTAATCAAAAAGATCGTGATTTTCCAAATTTTGGGACATGTCACTTGTAATCTTCAAGAATATGGTGATAGCAGTACAGATAGCATAACACAGAAATTGACATAACTTTTTTTTTTTTTTTTTTTTTTTGGGCATTTCCACCTTTTTAATGATAGGAAAGCATTGAAAGGGGGAGAGAGAGGGGGAAGACATGCAGAAAATCGTCCCAGGTTGGACTTGAACCCTGGACCTTCTGCGTTGAGGCATAAACCTCTGTATATGTGCGCCCGCTCTACCGACTGCGCTAACCTGGCCACCAATTGCCAAATGTCTTTAACTTAAACACTGAGGTGTGGTTGGAAGCTATACCACATCTCCTTTTAAATAAATGGTTTGTATTCAATTATTATAAACAGTACATAATATTTTAGTATTAAAGTCTGAGTCTTGGTATCATTGTTAATTGTTATGTTAAAATATGCAACATTTCGTACGAAAATACACCCACTCCCTTCTTTCCTGTCATTCTCAAATATATAAACTTTCTTATAAAGCAAAAATGCCATAAACCTAAAAAGAAGGAAAAAAAATATTTCTTTTAATATGAAGATAAAAGTAGGTCATTTATGTGTTTACACCAAGCAAACCGTGTTTGAATATTTGTTCCTGTTTTGCTTTTGAAGTGAACCTGGTGGAATTCCTCTAAATATCGTTTGAGGGCATGTCATGACATATTCAGCGTCCTGTGTACAGTTCATTCATTGCTGCCGCATTGTTTTATTTGGACATTCCTCACAAGAATAGCATTGAATTATGCTCGGTGGGGTGCAGTTTGGCAGCCTTTGAAGATGAAATATTTGCTGGTGTTTTCTCAGGCCAAAGAGCGGCGAGTCTGACCGTTTCACATGAAGCTGAGCTTTAATCTCACAACAGTATTTACAGTATGAGGTTGTTTTCTGCTGTTCTTCTCAAGGTTTTAAACACCAATCTGCTATTTTAGTAAAGGGACATTAAGATTGTATGTTAATGGACCTACTGTACATCTTCCTGCTCTCAGTATTGTAGTAAAGCCATAAACTTAATAAGCTGCTGCTGACTGACCGTCCTGCAGCCCTACTGTACCTCAGGTTGCGGCCTCGCTGTGTTTACCCTTAAACCACCAGTCTGACCCCAGTTAGATCAACAGCGATGACACTGTCCTCTGATTACCCACACTCAGTGTTTATTTTCATATACTCCTTGGATGAGAGTGAGGGAAAGGGCACATAAGTTAAAAATAAAGCTTTATATTTGCACCGTATTGATAGCACCACGGTATTCGTTTTAAAAGCCATAGCATCCTGGAATAGACATGTTGTCTCAGCCTAGCTCAATATGCCGGCGTTTGTGCCAGTACTTTATTTATTCTAGATAGAGCTGATAACTCAATTAGTCGATCGAGAGGAAATTATAGAAACAACCGCTTTGAAAATCGATCAATCCTTTCAGTAATTTCTTTTAGGCAAAAATATCTATCTATTGCTTCTAGCTTCTCAAATGTGCTGCTTTTTTCTCATATATGATGTATTACTGAATGTCTTTAGGGTTTGGACGGTTGGTCAGGCAAAACAGTGACTCTGGGGAAATAATATATAATAATTCTGGGAATCCATGAGAAATCAAAATGGGCATTTTCCACCAATTCTTTTTTATTTATTTTTTTTAAATTTGTTTTAGACAAAACAATTGGATGATTAGACAAGATAATTATCTGCAGATTATTTGAGAAAATTATTGTTCGTTGCAGGCCTGATTTTAGAGCTCAAATAATACTGAGAGACCACAGAGAAAATGTAACTATTTTGATCGCCTTTTGAATGTGACATTAAAGACATGCATTGTGAATCTGTTAAAAATCTAAATAAATGTTTAAAGATTGTTGCTGGTTGAGATAAAAAATGAATCAGCCTAGGGCGTAATCTACTTTAGATTTCACGTTTGACTTCAGATGTTACTACAGCTTTTTAGTTTATTTATTTGAAGAGATTTTATTTCTATTTATGTAGTTATTTTGATGTGGGATTTGTTTTAAAAATCTAATTATTAATTGTTTAATACATTTTTGTTATTTAAAATAAAATACAATTTCAGTTGCACTTTTGATAAGAGGACACATCTGTTGTTTTGCAGACTTTTATATAAATGAAGGCATATTTTCCAGTCATTTGTCTGCAGCTCATTCTGTAAAGTAAAAAAAACAAAAAAAAACAAATTGTATTTGTATTGTGAACTTCAAATCGTTTATCGAATTGTGAGTTGAGTTACATCCCTAGTAGTCAATTTACTATCAAACAAAACCGAGAAAACCAGCAAATACTCACATTTGAGAAGCTGGAACCATTGATTGTTTTCCCCCTGTTACCTGAAAATTTTAATTGAAAATCCAAATAATTGCATACTAATCTTCTGTCGATCGACTGACTAATCGATTAGTTAACTAATCAGCTTTACAATCCACAGATTCTGATTCGTCCTGGTCAAAAGGTGATATTTATTGTGGTGCTTTGCAAATCCATTTCGCTTGGCTGCTGTACCACCAGTGTGTGTTTGTGTGTGCGTGTGTGTGTGTGTGATCGTCAGTGGCAGTCCCAGGGGCAGATTCTGTAATGGTGTCTCTCCATCAGCCGTCTCTCTAACCCCCCTTTATATCAAACTGCTCCTGCCCCCATTTCTGCAACGTTGGCTAATCTTATTTTAGCATCTCTCACTTTGTGTTTCATCTCTGACCTGATGACTGTCTGTCTCCTCGTCTCTCTGCCTTCTTTGTACAACATGAACCATTATATGCACACTGTCATCCACAGCACCTCTGTTATAAATGCTTACATATTACCACGTTTACTGTAATGCAGATCTAACCCCTGGCAGTATCATCATCAGTGCTTCTGCTCTACCTCTTCAGCTTTTGTCTCATTGCATGCACTTGCTCACTCCATCCTTCTCAACTTCCTCCCTCCCTCCCCGATTTCTGTCAGATAGATGTGTCTGTCGAGCACTCAGCCCCTGCACTCTGCAGCGTCTGGTATGTGTGTAAATTACATCGCCTTTTAAAAATAGAACAGGCAGCCACGCTGCGGGCCATTTTTCTCCTGGGGAGGCAGATGAGGAGGAGGGGGACCAAGGCTGGTGGCCCAGGGCGCAATTCATCTTGAAAATAAGATGTGAATTAAGACTAAAAAAGACACAGAACATGGGTTCAAGCAGCCCTGTACCTCTGGGAAATGTGAACATGTTGTTCTCATAGTCGTTCTGTACCTTATTCTTAGTGCACTCTGTGTTTATACTTAGGCTGCTTCCACACTGATGCATGCTCTTGTAGATACTCGTTTTTACTCGTGTTATCCCATACAATATCATCTTCATTTCCAGTTTAGCTGCTCAAATCAGATGTACATTAAGCTGAGATCACTTGGAAATGTCTGTGTAGTTTGAAGTAGTGCTCAAGCTTACTTATTTTCAGCTATCTCAATACCTAAGATAATGTATCATAATGAATTATATATATTTTTTTTTACTTTAATTTAGCTGTTAAACACCATTAACCCAAATCTGTACTGTGGCAGGATATTTTACAGTTTACACATCAGATTGATGGCAGAACATAACGCAATACAAACCATCTTAGATTAAACAAACCAAATTACTTGCATGTCACAACTATATTTCACTACATTCATCTGTCTTGAGGAGCAAAATTGGTTTATTGCCTTGGATTATTTCTAATTGACCGAAAGCCACCTTTTCTTTCACATTTTACTGCATCGTCGTACTGCTATTCAATGTTCAAATCTTAAAATTACTGTTTTTAAAGAAAAGGGAAATTTGCTAATTCTCCCTCATATTTGCCATTCATATTAAGCTGGAGCTAGCAGCCGTTTAGCTTAGCATAACAACTGGAATCAAAGTTTGTCTGTATAATAAAAAAAAATGTTCTCACCTGCAACAATCGTTTCATTTTCAGAAACACGGTCATGTTAATCACAGCCTGTTTGAAACAAACTCTTTTAATACATACTATATTTGTGTATAGGGAGCAGTTGATTTGTTGCACCAAAGCCCACACTTTAATGCAAACCACCAGTATTGCACCCAGTCAAGCTAAATACATAGTGCTGATTATGATGCAGCTAAATGTGTAGCCCTAATGCACAGAGGCCATTTGTAAACCTGCAGGAAGCTGACGTATCAATAACATGATCTAAACTTAGGTCGTTGTTCGCCCTGCCGTCCATCAGTGTGCGTCAGGCAGCTGATGTCTTTTCTTTTCCATGCACACAGACCCTCTTCATCTCCTCCCCTCCCCTCCCCACACAGACAGTGTGGCCGATGCTGTGGAGTCTGAGTAGTAGCATATTGATTCTGAGTCGTCAGGGGACCATCAGGGGAACGGGAGATTTAAATGGATACTATGACGGCCTCCTCTCCGGTTACCCTGAAGCCTTTACTCGGTCAACCGCCTCTCCCTCCCTCCATCCTCCGTCATTCGTCACCCTTTAGCCTCTTGGTTTCAGTTATATTCTAAAACATACACATATTTTAATTGCCCTTGTCTTCACAGTCCTCTTCTTTTTATCATTTGCAGTATTTTGTTAGTATGGAATACCTCTTGTTTTGGTTCTAAATGGTTGTATTTTGTGGTTCTTTTACAATATGTTTTGTAGTTTTTATGATTGTGCCTGACAGTTGTGATCACGTTTCATCATGGTAGTTGTGAACATGTGAATAATGAAACTAGATACATTTTTAAAATGGCTTCTACTGGGGCCCCAAAACACAAGCCTCAGACAGGTTTAAACACATCCAGTCCTCTAACTAATAATTATTTGAAAGTGAAAATAAAAGTTAACGTTAAGGGTTTCATGTAAATGGTATGTTGTTGTTGTTTTTTAAAGCAGTTTGCTTCTTGGATGAGGAAAGACATTTGTTTGAGCTTCTGGGAGAAAATCAATGATTTTTGCACGTGTTTTTCTTTTATAAATCCCCATTCTGGCTTGAATTCTTTTCTAAGCTTGACATTTGTCAATAGGAACATTTTCTTAATGAGTCTCTTGATCACATGCTGGTTGGTTCCAGTCTGTTAATGATGTTGTCACACTGATCCATCACTAAGAGTTCTTATGTGTTTTTGTGTCTCCAGTCAGTTGCAGAAGGCTTCAAAGAAGCAGTCCAGTATGTCCTTCCACAGCTGATGATGGTCCCAGTATACCACTGCATGCACTACTTTGAGCTGCTACAGGTATGTCCTGACACATGACCAGGTCTAATCAAAAATAACATTGGTTTTCATTCATAGTCTCAGGTTTTCTAGAGAAATTGTTAAAACTGTTTTTGGTTTCTTTTTATTTTGCTGATCACATCCCTGGCTAATGATAAACATACTGGATTAACATTTTGTGCATCACCGGGCCAGATTCTAGGGCTGTACCCAATAGTTCGAAGCTTTAAAGCTTCATTCATCAACACAATTTCTGCTGTGAGAAACCGCTATAGACTTTCCTATGCTGGGGTATAGCAACATATCTGATGTGTGTGTGTTTTCTGCCATTTTTACAGCAACTTCAGGAGCGCAGTCAAGACCAAGATGACCGAGAATGTCTGAAACAGGCGATCACAGCGCTGCTTAACCTTCAGTGTAGCGTGGAGCGCATCTATGCCAAGCACCAGCCTCGCCGTAAACCTGGGTACTCCTCTCTACTAGTTTTTATATATAATTTATATTAATTTGGTCATTGTGTCTACTGTTATTGACCAAATGGCAGAAATTAGTTTACATTTGCTGCATTTGCTTTTTTTTGGTTTGTATCACAAACGTGTTAGCACACAAGAAAGATGCAGTTGGAGCATCGAGCAGCTGCAGGGGCCCAGACCCACTGTTAGATGTGATATTTTAGTGGTTAAATGTTTGATTTAGTGCATTGAGCTCTTCAGTTTTCTGACTCCAAACTTCACTCCTCCCTCACAGTGAGCCCATGTACCGCCTGTACAGCAGGCAGGTCCGTAGCAAACAACTAGCCATCAAACGCATGAACGAGATTCAGAAGAGCATCGACGGCTGGGAGGGAAAAGACATCGGTCAGTGCTGCAGCGAGTTCATCCTGGAGGGTCCACTTTTACGAGCCGGCGCCAAGCACGAGAGACACAACTTCCTGTTTGACGGCCTGATGATAAGTTGCAAGGCCAATCAGAGTTCACGGCTCCCGGGTTCGGGCAGCGGGGCGGAGTACCGTCTGAAGGAGAAGTTTGTCCTGAGGAAGATCCGCATTGTGGATCGTGAGGACTCGGCAGAGCTGCGGCATGCCTTTGAACTGATAGGAAAAGATGAGAACTGTGCTGTTTTCTGTGCACGGACAGCAGAGGAGAAGGCAGCGTGGATGGCGGGGCTGGTCACTCTGCAGTACCGCTCCACTTTGGATCGCATGTTGGACACAGTGCTGCAGCACGAGGAACAGGCGCATCCTCTAAGACTGCCCTCCCCGGAGGTTTACCGCTTTGCTGTGCAGGACTCGGAGGAGAATATTGTGTTTGAGGACAAAGTGCAGAGCAAAACCGGCATCCCCATAATTAAGGCTGGCACAGTGGTCAAGCTCATAGAGAGGCTCACCTACCATATGTATGCTGGTAAGCTGCTGCAATAGATCTTCTTGTGGAGAGACATTTCAAAGTTTAATTCTCAGTTTAATTCGGCTAACTTACAGGTTTGTTTTGCAAAGATACATTATGATGTTGATTGTCTTTGTTTGTTATCTAATCCGTTTCATCTGTTTGTAGATCCTAACTTTGTGCGCACGTTTCTTACCACATACCGATCATTCTGCAAACCACAGGAGCTTCTCACCCTGCTGATAGACAGGTAGGGATTAACCAGAACAGTATTTTCATTGCTGTGGTCGTTTATTGAGCCATAAGAACAATCCGTCTTCACTTGGAAAATATAACTATCAGTGATGTGGTGTTGTGGGTGCTCTGACATCTTGGAATATCATATGTCTGATCATCATTTTTCTCAGGATTGAGATCCCTGAGCCAGAACCGACTGAGGAGGACCGACAGGCTCTCTGGAACGGCGACCAGCCAATGGCGGCCGAGCTCCAGAGATTCCGGAAGGAATACGTGCAGCCAGTCCAACTCAGGTACAACAGCCATCCAATCGCAGCTTAATCTGTCTCAGATTGTTTTCTGTAAGGCTCCCAAAAGACGAAGAGAAATGACTGCAAGAATAGTAAAAACTAAAGGGACAAAACATCCCACTTTGATATGTGTATACCATAAAGTATAAAAACGTTTTTAAGTTCCCATGTCTTTGCAAAAGTTAATTAAGCATCACAATATTGAGAGCATGAGATGGGCGGATCAGTATATGAAGGTTAAAATCAAACTTTTATGGGTAGAATTAGACAATTGGTTACATAATAATGTCTTTGTTGTCTCTAAACTTGTAGATAAAATGTAAAAAGTTCTGGCATCTTTGGCAGCTTTCTTTTATTTCCTGACATGGCCTTTGAAAATGCCACAATAGATTTCATGTCTCTTTGTCTCCTGTTGTTGTTTGGCTCTTTTACACTCTCCTGTTAAGGCCTGAACATTCTCAGTGAGCCATAGAATTACTTTTGTATAAGACTTTGTATCCTTATAAGGAGTAACAGAGTCAGGCATAGTCCCGTAAGTACCATTTAAAAACTGAGAGCTTCTCGGTATCGGACTGCACCGCTGCTGTAGTTAAGAGCAGCTGCAATAAAATCCTTTTAAACTTTAGTCATAGAAACCGTTAAAACACAAGTGGGCAGTTGCACATTGTGAGGTACAAGTCTTCCGGTCACACATACTATAAAAACTGCATTAACAGTATTTTGTGAAACATCAAAAGATTGCACTAAGTCGATCTTGAGGTTTGTTAACATCTGCGTTAGGCAACAAACATACATTATAACCCCCAATAATAAGAATCCTACAGTGTTTGAGAATAGCTTGGGACAAAAATGAAAGGAAATTGTCTTGGAGTTTGGGTGGTCTATTGTTATACACGTTGCAATGTGGTCCAACTTTTTACTTTAAATCAAGTAACTCAAAGTAGGTGAAAATTCCTCTTCAGGCACGACTTTTGCCCTTCAAAGCACAAAACCTTCCTGCTGTTGTTATTTTTAAAAACCCACTATTTAAAAAAAAAAGTGACTTGACATGGGAAAGATTAAACACCGGCCACCAGGCAGAAACTGTTGAATTAAGGACATTGTTTGCCAAATGTCTCTATTATACCAACCTTTTTGTCAAGATTTCTTGGTTGATATGAAAGAAAATGTGGGTGGTGCAGCGCCCTGGGTAGTTGAGTGGTTGCAGTGCATGACACACAACCGCAACATTTACGGTTACATTCCAGGAGGCCACCTGTGTTGCATGTCATTTTCTCTGCCCTTGTTTTCTACGCCTTCGTCTGCCTCTTCACTACCGACTGTCCGATAAAGGCAAAAATGCCAACAAATTATCTTGAAAAACATGTGGGGTACTAAAACCGTAAAATGGTCCCGCTACTTTAAACTATTTGTTTCCTTGTTTTTTTTTTGTCAGCTGGACATGAATGGAAAAATCTTTTTGGTGTGCAGAGTTTTCTGAAATACTTGCAATTGAAAGTGTGTGAAATATGTGTAGAGGACAATACAAATAATTACTTAATACTGTAAACGTGTCTTTGTTTTGCAGGGTTCTCAACGTTTTCCGTCAATGGGTCGAACATCATTTCTACGACTTTGAGAACGATCCAGAGCTGAGAAGTCGATTAGAGGAGTACATCACCAGCAAAATTCAGCTGCGCGGTGAGAACTGCACACATTTTATTCCTTTGCTTCCCTAAAAATTGACAGCTTTGTAATATCCATATCAAAGATTCATTAACATCCTTTTTAGGCATCTCATCTCTTCATTTGCTGAAACATAGTTTGCAAAAAGCTAAATTTTGAGCATGAGAGATTTTTTTTTTTTGTCAAACAAAGTTTTAAAAATATTAAAATTCACATCAAAAGAATTCACAATAAGAGGCACTGTTACAGGCCATTGACCTAGTCCTGAGACACTGTCTGTCAGCACACTGCTATAGGATGGCCACATGAATGAATTAAACTGATTTATGTTAATAATGGTCCTTAACCAGCATTGTTAAACTGGCTTTTTGTTTATCAACCCATATGCTTCACAATCAAACGACAACAAATGCTTTATTGTTTTGGGGACATTTAGAGGCTGTTTGCAGTGACAATTAAATTTGTTGCATTCATGATATAAGCAGGTGAAGGTTTTATAACACTTTGTCCAATGACTTTTCTTTGCTCTCCTCCATCTGGTCTCAAAAGATTTATCCTCAATCAGAATTAACCATTAACCAGACCATTAAATCCAGTTTGTTTTTTTAGGGGATGTCATTTTTAGCTAGGCAAAACCCAATGATACAAGACACTTGATTCTTTGCTTGCAACATATTTGTTTATACAACAAAGATTTTATACATTGTTTCCTTTTTAGGCAAGTCTATGAGAAAGTGGGTTGAGTCCATCAATAAGATCATCAAGAGGAAGATGCAGACGCAGTCAAATGGCGTTAGCCACAGCATCACCTTCGAGAGTCCGCCTCCTCTCATCGAGTGGCACATCTGCAGATCGGGCCAAATGGACTTGTTCGACCTCATGACCCTTCATCCTATTGAGATCGCCCGTCAGCTGACTCTGCTCGAGTCAGAGCTCTACAGGTGAGTCACCGTGACCGAGCAGTGGATGAAGACTGCAGTTTAAGGAGACATTTCTTAGTCAATGTATCAACGTATTTGGGTTTGGATCAGATTGTCGTTTCCCTGCAATTGTGTGTAGCATCCTCCTGTCTGAAAAATAAAAACCCACGTCCTCCACAGAGCTGTGCGGCCGTCCGAGCTGGTCGGCAGCGTCTGGACAAAAGAGGACAAAGAGAAGAACTCCCCTAACTTGCTCCGCATGATCCGCCACACCACCAATCTCACACTGTGGTTTGAGAAGTGAGTCCAAGGATACACATATTTTGTTCACAATAAAATGCAATATTGGTTTAAGTTGGTCTTGGGGGGAAAAACAAAACATCTGTTAACTGTTTTTGTGTGTGTGTGTCGTTCACAGGTGTATTGTAGAGACAATGAACCTGGAAGAGAGGGTGGCAGTTTTATCACGGGTCATAGAGATTCTGCAGGTTTTCCAGGAGCTCAACAACTTTAACGGTGTACTGGAGGTGGTCAGCGCCATCAACTCTGTCCCAGTGTACAGGCTCGACCACACCTTTGAGGTGAGTGAAACTATTAACGCAGTCACAAGAAAAACTATTAACTTAAAAAGATTGCAACAATTGCACTATGTTTACTTTATGGCAGCCTTTTACTAAACCATTTAACCCCTAAAGATGAACAAGACAATTCCATCAATAAGACTAAAAGTTAATAGACACGCTTGCATCTCATGAAGCTGCAATGATCATTACCCACCAGGAAACCAAATGGAATTTAAACATCTCTGGTTCTGCTGCATTAGTTTTGTTCTTTATTTATTTTGAAGTCGGTGGCATACTCTTTCTAACGTTAACATACTCACAGTTCTAGAATCAGTTGTGCATTTATTTAATTTATATTTTGGACAGATGTACAATGAATTTCTTTTTATTAACTGGGCATTTTGATTAGTCTGGCTATCACCAGACCAAGCTCAATCTTTTAAGATTGAGCTTGGTCTGGGGAGTCTGCTCTGTATTTTCTGCTGCACAAGAGGCGTGATACACGGGCGTAGTTCAAATGACTCTGTACGCAATTGGATAGTCCTTCAACCAATCCGACCGACGATCCGGGTGACGTAGCAGCGACAGCGGCATCAACGGGTTGCTGCGCTTCGTTGGCCGCCATGTTGAACATAAACAAAATTCTGCTTGGTCGCTTCTCCGTGTCCTCGTGTTAAACCCGCCAATAGCACGCCAGGTGGATAAGCCAGTTTGTGATTGGTCCCCGCAAAATTGTAACGGAAGCAGGATAGATAAATTTACAGGTTTCCAGCTTGAGCCGCAGGGCGAAATCAAATCGCCAGCATATCGAGCTGGGTATACCCAGTCTACATTTTGATGTTTTCAGGGGATAGAGAGTCTAAGATATTCTGTCTATATTTAAATCTGACAAAAACACTTGTGTTATTGTAAATCTCATCATTTTTGTGGGGTATATTTCACATACATTGTATGCTGGACTTTGTGATTGAATTTAGTTTATACATTTATTTTTTACAAAAATAATTGTTTTTATGCAGCTGCTGAATGTTGTTTGTTACAACACTGTTAGGATGATAAATATGCTGACGTTTGGCCTTCTTCAGCCTGCCACAACAGTTAGCAATTGAGAAGCATCTGATGTTTATTGTTTTGACATTCATTTGAATCTAATACTGAACTGGTGGTCAGAACTTAATTATTGGGACTTTTACTCTCTCCTGCACCCACAGGCAATACCAGAGAGGAAAAAGAAAATCCTGGAAGAAGCTGTGGAGCTGAGCCAGGACCACTTTAAGAAATACTTGGCCAAACTCAAGTCAATAAACCCACCCTGTGTGCCTTTCTTTGGTAAGTGAAGTATGAAATGACGTGAGACAAAATAATATCTACAGTACAGGCCAAAAGTTTGGACACACCTTCTCCTTCAATTCGTTTCCTTTTTTATTTTCATGACTATTTACATTGTAGATTCTCACTGAAGGCATCAAAACTATGAATGAACACATATGGAATTATGTACTTAACAAAAAAGTGTGAAATAACTGAAAACATGTCTTATATTTTAGATTCTTCAAAGTAGCCACCCTTTGCTTTTTTATTAATAAGGGAAAAAATTCCACTAATTAACCCTGACAAGGCACACCTGTGAAGTGAAAACCATTTCAGGTGACTACCTCATGAAGCTCATTGAGAGAACACCAAGGGTTTGCAGAGTTATCAAAAAAAGCAAAGGGTGGCTACTTTGAAGAATCTAAAATATAAGATATGTTTTCAGTTATTTCACACTTTTTTGTTAAGTACATAATTCCATATGTGTTCATTCATAGTTTTGATGCCTTCAGTGAGAATCTACAATGTAAATAGTCATGAAAATAAAGAAACACATTGAATGAGAAGGTGTGTCCAAACTTTTGGCCTGTAGTGTATATATAATTTTCAGTCACCATTATTTGTTATAAAACCAGCAAGGTTTTCAAGTTTCTGTATGGCAACATTTCAAACCGTGTTCTTCTCTTGACCACCATCGAACTCCTCTTCATCCTCAGGTATCTATTTAACCAACATCCTGAAGACAGAGGAAGGCAACCCAGACCACCTCAAACGCCACGGCAAGGAGCTGATCAACTTCAGCAAAAGGAGGAAAGTGGCTGAAATCACAGGAGAGATCCAGCAGTACCAGAACCAGCCCTACTGTCTGAAGGTGGAGCACGAAATCAGGGTGAGCGCTCACTCTAATTTTCTCTTTGGTCTTTCAACATCTTTCATAGATCCATACACCCTGAATTTGTTTTGTTTTGTTTTTGTTGCACAGAGGTTCTTCGAGAACCTGAACCCAATGGGCAACAGGAGTGAGAAGGAGTTTGCCGACTACCTGTTCAAAATGTCTCTGGATATTGAGCCACGGAACTGCAGGCAGGCGCCCCGATTTGTAAGTGTTCAGACCGCAGTGTTTCAGAAGTAGTGAAGTTCTTGTTGCAGCAATCTTAGTTTTTTTGTTAGAGTTCTGTGCCCTGTTTTAGACCTAAATATACAATGACTGCAGATTGGAGAAGAACATATTTTTTCAGATCTTTGATCATGATTTAGAACCTATTTCTTTCTGTGGTATATTTGGCCATTTTGCTAGCAATGCTTTTCTATATTAGTTGAGTTTGTAGCAGCTGAAATGAGGAATGGGCCTGAACGCTGCACTAGGCAGCTTTACTTCGTGTGACTGCTCCAAATGGCTCCAAGGTAACTGTTCAGACTTCAGTAAACTGTGATATAAAATGTAAAATGAACTCGTGTTTTCAGTAGTTTAAAGAGTGAGTTTACACCAAAAAACATATTTTCTCACTTCTTGTGTTATATAGCCATGTATTTTTTTTATTTTTTTTCCTCAACCTGCACTGAGATGTGTGCTGCGTGATGCTGGAATTTGGTTTTCAGGTGCTCAAAACATTGAAAACTTAAAACATTTAACGGCAACATCTCTTTCCAGAGACAATGTCCCATTAATCTAAATTATCCACAGATATCACTGAACTCAGTTTTCATAGGGATTGTTTCTTTGGTAATAAATGCCATGAATATGAATATTATTAAATATTTTGAAAATGGATACTATTAAATACCAAGTTTCAACTCTCTTCTTGCGGGCAGAGGTGTGGATGAACCCAAAAGTAGGCAGGTAGGGTGACTACTGGATACTTGTATAATGCATCCTGACCAAATGAGATGGGACAAACTGGTAGATTTTTTTTTTCTGAAATCGTACCTTCTGCAGTGTTAACAATTTACCTCCAAAAGCCTTTTTAAGTCATGTGTTTTTAGGTTAAACATTTGACTTTGAGGTAAAGAGACATTTTAATGCCATAAGTTTCAGCGAGCACTAGGTTCTTTCTCAGAGAAAGAGAGAACGGGTTGTATTGCTGATGAAATTCTCACAGTTTCTTCTCCTGTAGCCCAGGAAGACCATATACAATCTGAAATCCCCGGGGATTCGGCCTGTGCGAACGTCTACCTCTGGCACCCTGAAGGGCCACCCTGTCCCCCTGGAGAGGGAGCCCCCACATAAGATCACCTTCCGGAGTATCGCCGAGACCGAGCCGGAGCCCCCGGCGTCGGCCTCGGTGCCCACCTCCCCAAACACGCCGACCCCTCCGCAGTCAGCCTCCTCCGACCTCAGCTCAGTCTTCATGGACCAGGACTTCAGCAGCTCCTATGGCGGTGAGTTCAGCTGATGCTTGAATCCTGCAGAAATCCCCCTTTTTTCTTCTTCTTCTTGAATATCAGGGAATATTTTTGCATGTGTGTTCAAGACAGGGAAATTTCCTCAACATTTCTAAGGAAGTCAGTAATTACCTTAACTAGTTTTTGTTTGCAGTGTTTTACAGATTGATGGCATTACATGACTTTCAGCTGTAGTGGGCGGCACATTAGCGGAGTAGTTTGTCCCACTGACATTTCACTTAACGCTGTTTTTATAGCATCATATTGGCATAATGTTTTTCTAACAACACTGACAAAAGACGGATCCAGTCAAGAGATTGAGATCTGTATTGTAGTAGAGAAGTTGGTTTTGTGGTTCTGCTTTTGTTAGGAACACAAATGCAAACGGTAAGAGCATGCAGTGCACCTTTCTTGTGAAATCAATCATCTTCTCCCTATTTAAATTTTACAGGTAGCAACTCCATATTTGCTCCTGTTCTTCTGCCGCCTTCAAGTGAGTGTGGGCTTTTCTCTTTTCAATGAAGTAGTTTTTACCTGATTGCTTTCTGCCGGACTGTCCGATGAATCATTCTTATACTCCCTTTGTGATCTGTGTGCTGTGATACTGAGCAAAGGCCTTTTATCCATACTGCTTTTTTAACTCCAGGAGTGTCTGTCCTTTTTCTCAGAGTTCCAGTCTGTGTCTTGCGGCAGCCTCCACCAGCTCGGGGAGGAGCTGCAGAAGCCGCCTCCTCTGCCGCCACGAAGGAAAGACGCAATGTCTGAAGCCAAAGTAAGAGCAGGGCATCATTTCCTGTCAATTATGCCCATAATTAAAACGCCTTAACTCAATTTGATAGGGTTGAACATATAGTGGTAAGTGCAAATAACAATACTATGCTTTGAGGTGACAACTTGGAGAAATTATTTATATTTTAGCAGTATTTTATGGCATATATCACTAACTGACCCAAACAGGACACCATGATTAAAATGTATATTTACCTATTAAATAAGTACACCTGTGCTTACAAATTACTATGAAGGACTACATATTTAACTCAAGTATGACATCTGAGACATCGCTCCTACAGTGAAACATGGATGGATGATGAATGATGATAGGAATGCATCCACACAGACAGTGGTTCCCTGCTTTTTTTGACTTGTGACCCTTTAAAACATAACCATTTCCTTTGTGACTCCTCATCATTGGTTCCTGCCAGTTATGACCAGTTCTACTGATTTATTATTATTTTTTTTTATTTTTTTTATACCAGGGCTGTCAATCGATCAAAATTATTAAAAGTGTCCTAGTTAACTTTTTTAAAATCTGTTCTAAATGTACTTTTAAAAAGGATATTTCTAGTTGTTAATGCTCAAGTTTTTTTTTTATTTGTTTACATCAACAGTAAATGCAAATAACTTTAGTCTTGTGGAGGGAACCATCTGAAGGGCTTTGAAACTCAACTTGCAATTCTAAAGACCCTTTTATTTATCCATTTCTGCTCAAACATAGCTCTTTGACAAAGAGCTTTGTTTCTGCTAGCCATCCACTCCTGTTCATGGATGTATTATAAGACCCGCTCCCGTTTGGCCGTCTCGTCTCTGCTACAGCCCTAGTTTCTACTCAAATTTTTGGAGTCTTTAATTAGTAAAGGTATTTGGTAATTTACAAAAAAGCATAATTTTTTTTTTCTTCTTCTCATAATCCTCTCGTTACCCCTCAAATTTATGTCACGACCCCCAGGATGGAAACCACTGCCACACACAAAATTCTAACCTGCACTGTGCATGTCAGGGTGACATGTTTAGTAATACATCTTGTTTTGACAAAATTCTGATCTCAATGTGTCTCTGTGTCTCAGCTGAGCTCCGACAGCCCCCCAGCCATCCCTCCCCGGCTGCCCCCTCCTCTGCCCAGGAACCAGCCTCGACCGCACGTCTACAACGGCCCCCCCATGGACGGCCCACTGCCCAGCCCTCCTCCTCCGCCACCCCGCGACCCTCTGCCCGACACGCCTCCCCCGGTGCCCCAGCGGCCCCCGGAGATCTTCATCAACTACCCACTCAACATGCAGCCTTCCCCGGTGGGCCGATACCACTGGGACTTTGGCAGCTCACCCAGCTCCCCCAACACCCCGCCCAGCACGCCTTCACCCCGCATCCCACGGCGGAGCTGCCCGCTCAGCGCCAGCCAGAACAGCCTCTACCCTCTTCCTGTTCCCATCACTGCTCCACCTGTCCCCCCACGCCACAACTCCAGCCCACAACTCCCCAAACTCCCACCAAAGACATACAAAAGGGAGCTACTGCAGCCACCGCTACAAGGCCTCTCATTGGTGGAGAACACCGACAGCAGCCAGTGAGTCTGCATTTTTTTTTTTTTTTTTTTTTTTTTTTTTTTTAAAACACCTAGAGGTGATCTTGAAATGCAAACTTCAAACTGTATCCTGCAAACTACGACACAGTGGACTCAAAGCTACTGATCAGAAAGAATAACACTGCTCCACACGCTCTTAACTCCACCCACCTGCCCTCTGCATCAACCAATCACACCCCCCGCTGTGCCTCTCAGGGGATCAGTAGCTCCGCCTTCATCATAAACCCTCTGTGCCAATGAGAAACCCTCACCGGTGTGCCAGCTAATAAACAACAAGGAGTCAAGTGTCTGTGTCTGTTTGTTATGTACGGAGTCTGCTCCTGATAAAAGTTCTCACCCCATCACACTCTTAACTTACACTTACCCCACGTCCCACTCCTCTGTCAGGGTGGGGTGAATGTGGGGGGGGGCCTTTGGACTTTGTAGCCTCAAATGTCATGCTTTGTTTCTTTGGGCATTGACATCATCTGGAGTCCTGCTACAGCTCACAGATTTTTAAGACCTCTCTCCTCCTCAACGATCCACCTAGACATAGCTCTTTTCACGGTGGCTGTGAGCAGCAGACATTTCCATTGACTTGTGTTTCAAACTAGACTTGTGTTTCAAACTAACTGATAAACAGTTGCCAAAGTCTTATTGTATGCAGGGGGATAAGGGATTTTCTTTTTTTTTAAACAAATGTGACATTAAAAGAAACGGATAAAGGAGGCGACACTGAAACCCCCACCTTGTATCTCAACTGTACACTGTGACTGTATAGACGTGAGTCAAACTGTCTGACTGTTTTTTTATTTGAAGACAAGCCTCTCCGCAGCCACAAAACGTTGCCTTTAAAAATCCAACAGCGGTGACCTCTGACCCCCCGGCTCCAGTCCTCTCGGCCCAGATGGGGCAACGAGAGCCGAGAACACTCCATTTGCACATCGAGTTTGGGCAAGGTCAGCCGATTTCGATCCGATATTAAAAAATATCTCTCTGCGCTGACAGAGGGAGGTCTGCTACGATCTCAAACGGCACCGATCCAGGACAAAGACGAGGAGAGAAAAGAGAGAGTGAGAGCGAGAGAGACACGTTTTTCTCTCTCCAACTCTCCTAAAGCTGATGTCTTAACCGATCCCCTTATAGACATGCGCCGCTGTCTTGACACTGTGCTCTTCTTCACAAGATCCAATGACCCAACTCTTCTTCGTTGGTATTAAAACTCAGCACTGGAAGCAGCAACTTCCTACCAGAGCTGGGTCAGCTCCCTGCAGTGGTGGCTCAAAATACCTAAAAACCCCATGAAAAAGAGGAACTTTTTAAACTCAACTTCTTCTTTCTGTCTCTTTTTCTGCTTGAAAACATTTTGTTTCACTTTGGAAAGACTGAAATAATCCATACATCATGCTCAGATGTGCCTTTTATTTTGTTTTCTACTTTACAGAAATAAGCAAATGGTGTCTAAAATGCTAAAAAATAAAGTTGCCTATGTAATGTTTAGAACAAAGCTATACACTATGAAATTGTACATGTTTGTGGATACTGTGTATATATAACATGTATACACTAACTAAATAATTTGTATAAAGTGACAAGTTTTTTTCCCGTTGTATTGTACCCTCATCCGCATCTGTTCAGTCAAATATTGCCTAATAATCCAATGCTGCTACAGTCGGATAAAAAACAACAAAAAAAAACAAAAACAAAACCAGAAAAAAACAGGTCACTGTCACTAACTTACTTACAGACAATCTCCAGTTGAAACACTGGGAGTATTAACTGAGGAAAGCCATTTTTTTCTTCCCTGCCCCTTAGCTGTTTTAAAGCAATGAAAAAAAAAAATACAGTTCAATATGCCAAGCACTTACTTAGCCGTGTGCTTCACTTTGTACATCCTACTAATTGCCTATTCTCCTTTTCAAAGATTTTTAATGCTAACACTCATTACACAGAGGTTGGAATTGTATTAAAGTTGCAGTTGAACATACACAAACTTATATTCAGTTGCAAGTATTTGAGCATAGTGAAGAATTGGACATTCTTTCTGAGAAACACACTTTGTGCACTTTAGGCTGTACTGTTGAAGAGCCCCAGTTGTTATAGGTCATGTTTGTAAATTCAGTGGCCCTGTGCAACTGTTGAAACTCACTTTCTACATGGATCAGGGCAGAAAAACAAAAGTCGACCACGTCCCTTTCATCCCCATGATGTGTTTAAAAGACACTAACACCTGAGGATGTCTGACCACCATGAGCTGAATTTCAGCATAATTTCAAAATATCACTCATGCCCCTTGTTCTTGCTGTGTTCTGTGCACGTGATGATGGATGATTAAACTTCTGATCAAACTAGAGCTAAAATTGGGAGATCTGGAGGATGACCGCTGAAGTCAAATCCCTTCACTGTCTCCACCCAGTGACTTTAAAAAGAAGGCCCCAGTTTTCCAAGTTTCCGTAGTGGTGGGGTTAATTTTGCCAAATTTGACTTTTTGTTTTCTATGTTTGTTTGTTTGTTTTTTGTTTTTAAACCCCAGCCAAGACAGAGTAACAGATTGGTTTTCCTCCGGTGGCACTGTAACAGCTTGATCCAGCAGTCGGTTTATTTGATGGTATGTGGCCTTTTAACTGCTTTGTATTAATGGTCTTGATGAGATTAATAAATCACCCAGTCTTATTTTGTACTGAACTATTCAATTCTCTCCTCGTTTTTTCTGCTACAGTTAATTTATCTTTCTGCATAAGCTGTTAGTAAGGTGTTGGTACGTTGACAAGATTGAGGAAATATAGGTCTGATATTTTTGGGAAATAGGCTTTTTCGCTTGCTGTTTGGGAGTAGCTACATGAGAAGATTGATAGGCCTACCATACTATATCAACAAAAAAAAAACTTTCTTTTCTCTGAGTAATGTTAGTTGCCAGGCAACCAGCGGATACAATTGCCGTTTTGCACCTCTGTTTTTGGACAAATTAAACACGAGAT
The DNA here is from genome assembly GCF_010015445.1 of Perca fluviatilis. Taxonomy (NCBI): domain Eukaryota; kingdom Metazoa; phylum Chordata; class Actinopteri; order Perciformes; family Percidae; genus Perca; species Perca fluviatilis. Next base: position 10,943,291 of record NC_053131.1, on the reverse strand, counting down.
ATACCGTGGTTTAATTAGTGAGTTTTAAAACTGCTGGTAGGTTGATTTTGTTACTATTTAATAGGGCCAGGCTAGCTTTTTCCAGGCTTTGTGCTAAGCTAGCTAGCTATAGGCTAACCGGCTAGCTAGCTGTAACGTAACTTCATATTTAAATCGCTAGCTAGCTAACGTTACCATGCTATCAGAAGACCTCATCTAGCTAGCTAAGTTACCTTTGGCTAGTTAACGTTAACTCTCCACAAGAAAGCGAAATAAGCGTATTTTCCAAAGTGTTCCTACCTATACTGCTTCCTTTAGCTAGCTAGATATTAAAATCTAGCTAGTCCTTAAATTAAAGTGAAATATGTATTAACGTTATTCTTTAGTAACATTCCTTTTTTTAGCAAGCTAGCTAGCTACACATTGATATAAAACCATCTCACCTTCAATGATAAATACAAAATTGTCTGGAATATTTAATTTTTGAAATGTAGCTAAATCTGCTAGAAATGCTTCGTCTAACCTGCGTTTACATATATATTTTTTAAATATTTCTATCAATTGTCAAAAAGTAATTATCCGAAAAACCAAACAGCCAAACAAAGATGATGTCGTGTTTACAAAGGTTCAGCTTTAACAGAAAAACTAAACATTTTTAAGGGTCACTAATTCGACATTCATGCGTTACTGTCATGGCCTTTGGGGAAAATATATCCACCAAAGAAATCACTAATTGGGCTCAAATTTGGTAGTAACTTAAAAGTTTTGTGTTCAACAGTTTTTAGTGATAGTCTCTGGGGCTGGTGGCTGGGGGGGGGTCAAACGGTACTGCAGGGTCCCTCACTGTCCTCACTGTCCTCCCACAATCCTCCACCGCTCATGGCTGCAGCATGGTTACCTCTCTGCTGAGACAGGACTGGTCTGAAGAGATAAGAGAGAAGTTCAAGCTCAGAGAAGCAACAGGTAAAAGTGTATTTATCTCATTAATCAAGTTCTTATTTGTATATTATATCTGCACTGATAGCCACAATGCAAGTGTGAATTTGGTTGTTTTAATGATTTAGTACAAGCAGCTAGTACATTTCTGTATCACTCTCCTACCTGTGATTAGAGTGAAGATTAAGTGTCAGCACTGGCATAATTCTACCTGATAAAGGCTTTTACCTCAGATTTTCTCTACTCGGGTTGAAATTTTGAAAACTTTGCCTCGCAGGGGCTTGAATCGGCACGAAGCCTTGTCTGTGGTCTTTCTCTGGAGCTGCATCAGCCTAGTACATGCAAGGATGTGGAAATACAGAGAGCAGGTTAGAGTGAGTGACAGGAAAACAGGACTGCACAGAGTTGTCAGGAAAATATGGGACCAGTTGGAGAAATGCACCAATTTTCTTTCACATGAAGATAATTTCACCAGTGGTCCTACTGAGCCTGTGGAAACAGTAATGTCCTCAGTGTCTCTGGAGGAGCTTTGTCTGCCTGAGCAAATAACCCCGATGACGTCATCGTTTGCGTAAGGAACTGATCTGTCCAGTTTGAAAGACGGGCGTTCACGAGGCGGAGAGGGTTTAAGGAAAAGATGCTACCAAGCTGATTAACCTGTCCATTCTTTTTTTAAATCTTCAATGCGTAATTACTGCCCCTGTAATATGTTTTGTTACGTCCTATCCTACAGTATCTCCTATATTTTGTCAGAAATTCTCAAAAACCTGTGAATATATTTTGGTGGACTTAAAATTACACTAAAAACCAAATAGCAAGTGATTAGTTTTTAATGCAGATCCACAAGATTTCTTTTTTTTTGTGATCAACTTTTTTTATTGGCACCTTCAGACATACAAAACAAATTCCACAATGTGTGACAGGTATTAGCAGATGGTGCACAGAACAGATCAACACAAATTGAACAAGAACAAAAACACTCTCCCACCCCCCACCCTCTGCGGTCCCGAGGAAAACAAAACAAACAAACAGAAACCACACCTTGCCTAGTCACTCTCCTCTAATTCTTGTGTGGTTGAGGTCATGAAGTCTGATATTTGTGCTGCTGCGCTTTCCCATAGGCTGATAGTCGATGATTTGGCTTTGTTAATCCTTGTTGTAGAGAGCTCAAACATAACTATGTCCAGAAAATACGCCCACAAGAGAGAATTTTGAAAATTTTCACTATTTCCTAGAACTATAACAATCTGGTACATGTATCCGAGGATGCATAAAACACTTTCTTTTATTAAAGCGACTATATGCGTATTTTTGTATGCAAGTCTATTATCTTTCTTGTTTGAGTGTGTAATTTAAAAAACATTTTTTTTTAGTTTTGCTCATGTTTTGAGTACACGCTATTACACCACACTGGCATTATTTCATTCTGAACCACTTTTAAAGGATACTGCTAATACTGTAATATACCAAAAGAAGGCCCAGGATGGACAGAACATGATGGTTATGTAACAAAAAAACTAAATACCTGTTTGGATGGATCATCCCAGATGGGCCTGAAGGCACTTTTTGGATGTAAAGGAGGAGACCCCTTCCTGACATTGACCAGCCTCTTCCCGTAGGAGCTGACGAGGCATGGCGTCGGCCCGTCCACACACGGCCCTGCAGTGCTTCTCAGAGGAGGGTGAGGGGTCAATCTGGGAATCTGCCACCTCAAACACACAGTCCTCTCTCTGGGTGGCTCCCTTGACTGCTGCTGCTGTTGGCTGTATGAGGGCTTCAACAGCACCGGCACCTGGCTGTCCTCCTCTTCATCCTCCCCACTGTTACTGCTCATCATCTCCCTGCGCAGGGTGCCGTCAGGGCTGCAGGAGGTGACGGAGGAGTAGTCGAAGGCTGAGGTGTCATCTGGGTCTGTCTCGCAGTTCTCAAGGCTGTGGTTGGTGTGGGGTGCCTCCAGCCCGTTGCTGCCTTTCCCGTTGGGCTGGCTGTAGGTGCCCTGGCCTGAGTCGCTGTTCTCTCCCCATGCTGCAGCGTCAGGAGTGAGGAGGGAGCAGTAAGGGTGTCCACAGTCACGGGCCGGCTGGTTCAGGAGGGTCCGGTCGCTTCCACAGCCCTTCCTCCTCACTGGGCTGCAGGACCAGCACTCCAGACGCATCGAGTGACAGCCGTCGACTCCGTTAGTGAGGTTGACAGCCTGCTGGTCATCTCTGTAGGAAGGAGAGTAGAAGTTATTATACCAGGATGCCCACATCAGCTGTGAGAGTGAGGGACAGTGGCATTAATGATGTGAAAACCTGTAGTACATATACTCAGGTACAAAGATGAAGTACTCTTACTTTATTATTTTTTTTATTTTTTTTTACTTCACTACCGACAGTTGTAGCCAGGTTACTTTTTAAGTGCTCCATCCATAACTGGTTTTAAGGCAAATGTGCCATTTAATGTAATCACGAATGTAGTCCCTGGTCTGAGCTTGACTGCAGGTGCTCCTGTGCTTGCTGTACTGACTACAGCCTGCAGAGGGCGACACTCACCTCTGAGCTGCAGTGTTGGACTCGCGCTGGGATTCTCTGGTCTGTTGGTTCCTTGTGCAACAATTTGCAGAGGATCCACCAGCCACTGCATCAGAGCAGCTGCTGTTCATGCAAAGAATGAGTATACATTTTAATCTCTGAATTTGTTAACGAGCCAAAGACACAAACACGGGCAGTCAATATAAATCTACATAGGCATCTAATCTGATATTAGAGGCATCAACCTGACTGTTTATACTTAAAGATCGTCTGATGGTGGTGCCCCGACCTTTGTCCAGCTCCTTCTCCTTCCTCCCATCGTACGTCTTCCTCCAGGATCACATGACAGCGGGACAAAATGCTCCTCAGCGCTCGCTCAGTTCCCAGCAGGAGGCTGCAATCAGGATGCTCTTTACCCGTCCACTGCAACAAGTTCTGCAGAAGGAAAATGGAGAAAAATTAAGCAATTCGGTAAAGTTTAGGGTCAGTTTAAATCCAAAAAACCAACCTATTAACTATATTTATTCGACCTGTAGCACCTCCTAAATGTGTTTCTAGACCTATTAAAATATTCATAACCCCTTTAATATTTCTAAAAGTTTGTCTGACTCTTAACCCTCTGAGGTCTAAGGGCATTTTTCTAAATTTTTACATAACTTCTTGAATTCTCCTTTTAAGGGTATTTTCATATAACCAATCCCCATGTGTTTTATATCAACATGTTTAGAACAAACTCAGCTTTCTGTATTGTGAGAGAGCGCAATGTGTAAAGAGATAATTTGATCCTAAAGCCGAAAAGTTAATTATTAGTTAATTGAAAATCTCGTGAAAATGAAAACAAACCTTTACTCATGTGGACAAATTGTTTTGTTGCTTGAAATTTGTTAACCAAAGTCTTAGGTTCACAAAAGTAGTGTAATATAATTAAAATAGTAAATCAAATTTTGTAACATCGCTTTTCGTTGTCTGTTGTCCAAACACCACTGGACGCTCCGGCGTCACACTGCACATTGCTTTGCAAAATTCCAAACATGAATAGACCCTTCTATGTTTATGTATTGCCTACAGTGTTTAAATTTATTCACAGCAGTGCTTTTTTTACTTCCTGCATGTTTTAGTTTTTATAAATATCGAGATTCGAAAGTCATAATCCACTTCTTAAAGAATTTGTTGTTTGTAACAACCCCACCCATCCATCCATCTGGACAATACATCTGCCCATTGCACATACTATATATTTTTTGCACATTCTGCACTCAACCCATTCAGCCTTTTTTTATTAATGCAAAACACTTATTTTGTTTGTATATATTTGTTTCTGTATTTATTGTTTAATTCATATTAATGTTTAATATGTTTGTTTGTTTGTTTATGTATGCACCATTCACCAAGGCAAATTCCACATTAAGTGTAACTCATTGTGGCAATAAACCCTTTTCTGATTCTGATATTGATCTCTGGCCTTCTACTATCCTTGAAAAAACCATCATGGGTGTACGTCTTATTTTAGCCATCCTGACAACTCAACCTCCTCAACTTTAGGTTCAGTGTTGACCTGCAGTGTCACGCCTTGTGTAGCTGCAGCTCGATAAAGTGGACTCACTGTGGCTGCTGACTCACCTGAATGTGGCTCAGGTAGCTGTGTATGCGAGAGACAGGTGCCAACAGCTGGGAGAGCAGTTTCATTTCCTCTCTCTCCATCTGGCCGCTCTGTTAAATGCAGACATGAAATATCCATCAGCATGTCTGGTTTCTCAGGTTCATTATGACTGAGTAATGTTGACGCTGTATCACTTTAAAATACCTGTATTTTCTCAGAATGATTTAATCTGTTGAACTCCAGTGAGAGGAATGACGCCAGGGTGGTCGTGTATCCAAGGTACATATCCGAAAAGGCTGTCTGGACAACCCAAATCAGAGCAATCGTGAGTCAGTGTTCAGTGTAATGGACTCAAATCATTTCAAAAAGAGCATCTACTTACGTCATTTTGTCCGATGAGCTGCACCAGGATGTCTCCAACCAGAGATTTCCAGTGCTCAGCAGATAACCGCTCCTGCAGCGTGTTTCGGAAGAGCAGATGTCGCTGTAACAGCTGCTCCACAAACTTCAGATATGTCTGACTGGATCAGGACACAAAACAAAACAAAGGGAGGTGATTTAAATCGCAAACAGCAATTTAAAGCAAAGACGAAAGAGAATATTTACTTGAAGTTTTTGCTTCTGTCTGGAATTCATGTAAGCAACGATTAAGAATATTAAGGTATTTTCCTTTTTTTTTTAAAAAGGAAAATACCTGAGCTGTTGTTCTTTGCTAAGTTCTACTGTCTACTGTTCAGCACTTACTATGGCTCCACAGTCATCTGGTGAGCTGGTGGTGTCTTGTATTTTTCATACAGCTGGTTTAAGGTTGACACGTACTCCCACTCAGAATGCAGAAGTTGCATCGCCACCTGATGCCGTGCATCTGTGCAAAAAAAGAACATTTTAAGCTTCACAGATGTGTCTTTCACTTGTAATCAACAATTCAATTCAACAAATAATGTGACCATGTTACTGAGCATCAAGTTTAATCCCCCATGTGTTCATCTTAAAGTAGAAAATAAAGGGCTGACATCTACTGCTAAAGTTTTGGAAGGTGCTTTAACCTCAAATGGCTTCAGTAACAAACAAATCCCAAACATTTGTATCACTTAAGTTGTTAAGTTTTAAAAGATGAAACTGTTTAAAAATTAAAAAAAAGCCAAGTGGGAAAATTTGGTACAGTTAAAAGAACTTCCTGACAGCAGCTGTTACTGGTAGCAAATGTAATATTTTTCATTTGCTTATTGTTGGTTGAACCACCATTGTATTATATCATCCAGTTAAACTAAACTTCTCACCTGTGCCTTCGTTGAGCCCTGCTTTGAGGCCCTGCAGGAAACAATGGAGGAGCAGTTTCCCTCTGGACAGACAGGCTGCTGGAGCAGACCAACAGTCACACTGACTCCGTTCACAGGCCGATTCTGCTGGGTCACTGCTGCACAACAGTGGACAGATGGCAAAATGTCTCTCTGCAGGTTTTACTTTTTATTTTTTATTACCGCCTGCTCACTAGGTATAAACAGCTTTTTTCAGGACTAATTGTTTGCTGTTTGCCACTGAGAATCATGACATTAAAATGAACACATTATACATATGGATTTCCTGCAAAGAAGCAAAAACATAGTTAAAAAGACTTTTATGTTATATTCTGCATTTTACACTTTGTATAATGGGGTCAGATTTGGCAGAAATTTACAGCAAGGAAGATCTTCCATGGCACAAAACAGGAAAGAGTTATTCTGGCCCCTTAGAACAACTTACATATGAAATTACAAACCAATTAATTACATTTCTGTATTTGCCCTGCTGTCACTTTTGTATTTGTTTTGGTAATTACAATATTTTGTATTCTTTTAAAGAGTGATTCCCTTCATGTTTGCACTTCATTTCTTGCATGTGTTTTGTCCTCTGGGGCCAACGTAGGAGGGGGCTTAAGTAAAGACAGATAAATGAGTAAAGTCTCACGAAAAAATCAAATATGGTCTTCATTTTAAGAAAGATGGTTTGTCAGAGGCAATCATTTTACCAAGCTGTGATCTAATTTGATTGGATAGTTCTAATACTTTGGATTCTTATCTGTACAGCTCTGTAGTTCAGTGTTTTTGTTTTTACCTTTCTTTGTGTTTGGATGTAGAGCTCTTTCCATCCTGCAGAGGTCTTTGTCTGTTACTGTACAGCTGCAAGATCTGACACTGCATCACTCCAAGTTCTTCCTGTAGGATGACAAGGCGTTTGGTAAAGCTAAGTAACTATACTTTTATTCTGTGTAATATCTGTTATGGATGCACATGAGAGAATACAGTCAAGTATTTGTTTGAGTTTGAGTGCAGAATGTATTTGTGTGACCTTCAATTAATATGTAAATATATAACACATACTGTTACCAAACTTTTCATGTTAGATTTTTCTCAGTAGTTCAACAAGTCAGAGTCTCACCCTCAGTGACTCGACCAGAGCCTCCAAACGAAGAGCTTTCTTCTGGCAGATCCTCCGGTTCTCCACCAGCTCCTCCCTCAGGTACGTGTCTCCATGTTGGATCTGACCGAGCTCCAGCAGAGCGCTGGCGAACCCTGTCTTCAGCTCTGAGACCATGCATTGCAACTGACGGGACAGCAGGTGTCATATATTACTCAAGGTTAGATGTATTAACAAGGCACGAAAAGTCTAAACTGTATTTTGATCCAGGATTGCACTCTTGGACATCAAAGGAGTTTATTTACCATCTACTGCTAATTTTTCAAATAATAGTAAATAATAAACATTTAAACTGTCTCTTTAACAAAGCCAGGCTGGCTAGTGAGGTAAGGCGCAGAATACCTTGGAGATTTCAGTGACAAGCTCTGCCTCTTGAGGCTTCATGACCTGAACAGAGAGAGAGAGAGACACAAACAAGTGTGTTTGCAAACACTTGGTTATTAATGTGCACAGACTGTGCAGCCTTAATGACCTTTTTGATATTTCTAGCTCATAGACTGTAGAGTAAAGTTGAGTTTGGTGAGTCCACCATTCAGAGAAGAGCATGTTCTCCTGTGTAATTCACTCCAAACATAGATCACATAGCATTCACACAAGGCTTGGCTTCCTGCTTCCAAATCAAATGCACACATACATTTCAAGAAACGACAGAAATGGAATATGTGCATAGAGTTTAATTTGAGTTGAGTTTTGGTTTGAAGCACAACAAATGTGAATTATGTCATCGTGTATTTCTTCTACCTATATAGTAAAGCCTATACATTTAATAGAAGAGTTAAAATAACATTCTTAACCAGATTTAATGACCTATGTGCCCAGAATCTTGTTTGTTTGTGGTACCTGCTCAGATGTTGCCCCTGCCAGCAGCCCCTCTGCTAAGGAACTGGCAAGCCAGCCAAAGAGCTCAGCCCTGCAGGGGAAATGGCTGCAGGAGCCAAGATCCCTCCTTATAAGTCTGCTGACAGAAGGTAAGGCACGGATCAGCAAAAACTGGAAAATGGAATATATAATAGCCTCATCTTTTTAACTGCAAATACATCATTTAAAATCAGTTTTTAACAGATTAATAACAGATATCCTTATTTATATTACCTTTCTGGAACTAAAATATGTGGAAATCACATTTTATAGAAGGTTGTAAGACTGATGTGCATGCTAGCTACTTAAAAAACATCTTATAATATTTGTAAGCATAATTATAACGTCAGCAGTGTCCAAATATTAAAGAATCCACCAAAAAAAAAAAAAAAACATAAGGCAAATACTGACTGCTGAAGCAAAATATATAAAAGAAAGCCACAGGAAACTCACCTCAGTTAAAGCTCTTCAATATTGCTTCTGCAGACATCTGAAAAGATCCAGCGAATCCAAAAAGACTTAACATTTCCAGGGTTTCCTCTTCTGTGGACAAACTTGTTTTCAGTCATTTGCGGTGTTTGAAGGCGGGTGTCTCGTGTTTGAGCTGCGTGCTGCTCTGCGCGGACAGCAGATGTCCCGCATGAGCTCAGCTCTGTGATTTACTGAGGAAGTCAGGTTCAGTATGGAACATGTAAATGCCATAAGGAAAGTATTGCACTAGTTGTTGTGCATCCGTGTAAATATATTCTGTTATACGGTTATTTTACCAACACATGTTTAGTTTTTTTCTTATTTAGCTTTATTTGCTCACGAAGTAGTTTTTTGTTTAAATAATTTGGAAATGGGAAATGTTGTCAGTGGTAGTGTGATTTCCTACAAATCATTGTAAAATATTAATGAGATAGGCTAAGTAAAGAAAACGATACAGAACTATTATATTAATGTAATAAAGTTATTGAAAACAACAAATAAATTAGAGAGATGACATTATATAGCCTACAAAATAAATTGTGCAAATATAATAATAATAATAATAATAATAATAATAAAATTTTATTTATATTTATTATATGAATTTACAACAGGCTTCATCTAATTCATGATCGATTCCATTGATTCAAACACCTTGAATATCATTAAATTAACCGATTATATCACGTAGAAAACATAATTTTTTAGAAATTCGACGGTTAATACAATAGAAATATATATATATATAGTTAATACCATCATTTTTCTTTACTCCGCCCGTGTGGATCAGTCAGTAGCTTAAATCGAGCACACATGTGCCTAATTTGTTTTGTCGAGGGGCGTGGTTACAGGACAGTTCTTGAATCTGATTGGCTGCTGGGCTCAAGGAGTTTTTAAATCTTAGCAGCAGACGGGGCTGTCAAAACAGCTGAGAGGAATAGAGCGTGAGTGGTGAGAATTAATTATTTCCACATTTATTTATGTCTGTAATACTGCACAGCTCTTTATTCTTTTCAGATGACCGTTACATAAATATTTTAATTAATTGTTTGTGTGTTCCGTTTTGCGAATTCAATCTGAGAGATGAACTAGCTAGCTAGCTAACGCTAAACAGCTAACGTTAGCTAGCTACTATCAGCAAGAAATTTCTCTCCGAGCAACATTCCTATAAATGTATTAATGTTAATGCAATGTCAAATAATGTGTTGTCGTTTATCTAAATCATTGCCTTCATGGTAATGGAGGAAAAAGCTAGGTACTAACCAGACTTAAGCACGTTTAATTTATAGTTTACAGGTTGGCTTCATTAACAGACTGTGGTTGGCGTGTAACTTTAAGTAACGTCAAGTGCTGACACGTTAGCTTATTGGATCATACCAAAGCTTCTCCCCATCTCTGACCATACCCATCATGGTTTAACCTACCCTACTAACACAGAGTCATGTAACGTTGTCATAAAAAGAAGGTATATGGGAACAGCACACAATAAAATAAAGACCTGCATAATAGTCAAAAACAAAAGTCTTGAAACAAATAACGTTACTACCTTTTGGGGATTTAAGTTAACGTTAATCAAAAACAAAATGCCTCATCACCTCAGAGTTAAATCAACATCTCACTACCTGACAGCTTTACAATGGTAGTATTTATTGGTGGGTTATTGTATTATGTTGCGATATATAATGTGCAAGTTCATCACTGCTCATAATCTCCTAAGTATGCCATACAGTAGTTCTGGGGGATTTTGAGTGAATTTCTGGTTGCTTTCCACTGGAGCTGGCAATATATCAATATTATATCGATATCGTGATATGAGACTAGATACCATCTTAGATATTGGATATTGTAATATCATGATATGACATAAGTCTTTTCCTGGTTTTAAAGACTGCATTACGGTGAAGTGATGTCATTTTATGAACTTACCAGACTGTTGTAACTGTTCTATTATTTGCCTTTCCCCCACTTACTCATTATATCCACATTACTGATGATTATTTATAAAAAATCTCATTGTGTAAATATTTAGTAAAAGCACCAATTATAGTCAACACTACAATATCGTTGCGGTATCGATATTGAGGTATTTGGTCTAAAAAATATCGTGATATTTGATTTTCTCCATATCGCCCAGCCCTACTTTCCAAAATCAACTTGAAGAGACTTTAAACTTGCTTGGAAATGATCCATTACAGCAAACACTACTTTTTTTCTTCTTCCAAATATCCAAAAAGTATTCATGATATCATTTTAATATTTAATGCGCACACAATGTGAAGTCAATAGACAGAAAACCATTTCATTGATTCAGTTTGTTTGTTAGTCTGTTAGGCTGAAGCCATGAGGACGAGTGAGTTTGACTCCTCATCTGAAGAGGAGGTCGAAGAGGAGCAGCTGACGCCCTTCCACATCTCCTGGTAAGTTTCAGGCGTGTTCCTTTTGTCATGGGCTACGAAAAAGTGTGTGTCAGTTTGTTTTTAAATGATGAAATGTAAAAAGAATTATGGTGTGTGTGTGTGTATGTATATATATAATTTATTTATTTATTTATTTATTTTGATTGTCTTTAAGGTTACCTCTGTCCATAGTGGAATGCTCGCAGTTTCTCGGGATATGTGCACTACCGGGTAAAGTCGTAGTTTATAATTTTATATACAGTATATATATCTATGTTTTTACTTTATTGTAAGGTTTTGCGCAAATTATCATAAAACTGTGTTTCCCTTATCTTACTTCAGGCTGCAAATACAAAGATATCCGCAGGAGTCTGGAAAAAGATGTTGGTAAGACGACCTTGATTCTTACTGGTACTCAAATAAAATACTTTAGAAATAACATCCACAAGTAGATCTTAACCCTTTATTTGAACTTTCTGCACACTGCAGTGTGTGAGAGTTATTTTAGAGAATATCATACTGTTACATTGATTCAGCACACTTGTAAAGTTTGTTTTACATCTTGGCTTCCTGCTTGTTAACAGATGAGCTCCAGAACCAGGGGGTGCAGGAAGTGTTTGTGTTCTGCACCAGAGGAGAGCTTAACAAGTACAGGGTTCCCTCCCTGCTGGAGGTCTACCGGCAGCGAGGCTTTACAGTTCACCATACGCCCTTCCCAGATGGAGACGTTCCTGAGCTGGAGCAGTGCTGCCACATACTCAAGAAGCTGCAGGTCAGCCTCGAGAACAACAGGAGGACTGTGATCCAGTAAGTGAACTGATGAGATTCCGATTTTTGAAAAACAGCTACTCTATAAAAGTTCATCAGTGTTTAACAAAATACACACAAAGCGCAGGGGTCTTCAATGTTTTTTAAACCAAGGACCCCTTTACTAAAAGAGAAACGGAGCAGGGACCCTCTACTACTAATATAGTGTAAAATTAAGTTGCATCTTAAACTGGACCTACAATAAAGTGTAGGGCAGCCTAAAGCCTTTATACACCTTTTTAGTGCATAAAATACTAATATTTAGTAATAATAATAATTGTAAAATCATGTTTTATAGTTAAACATGATTTAACTGATGCCCTTAGTGACTACCTTACCTATAGGCCATCATTGATGTTCCCTAGAAGCTCTATACATATTAATACTTCTAAAATCAGTTGACGGGGAATGATGAACCTTATTTTCCTGGTCACATTTTCTTGTATTTTTCATATAATGGAGCACATTTATACTTATAATACACAGAATAAACTACTGAACACAAGGCAAGCCTTCTGGTTGACAGGGTGTTTATAAATAACGAGCATGTATACATGAACAGAAATAGAAAGTAATCAAAGATACAAATAATCATCCTTTGAATGGATTACACATCACAAAAAATATCTGCTCTGTTTTGAAAAGTTTCTTGTTTAAATGATATGACAACATAGAATATGTGTTAAGTCTAGAAAAGTTTCTTGTAAAAACTAAATACTTTGGTATCTAGTAATGATGAGAATACGGTAGATGTTATATTAACAAGAAAAATATATGCTCAGTTTCTCGTTAAAATGTGAACGGGCTTTGTGTGCTAACAAGACCCTTTTCATGTTTTAACGAAAAACAGATCAAAGTTTACATGAAGTATTTTTATTCAGATTGAGCTCTTATTCTAATGGTTATTGGAGTAAAAGGCTCCACGTCAACACAGCAGCCTCAACAGACCAGAGCAGTAAGAGGAAGGTTGCTGGTTCATGTGTCACTTTGTAAAACCAGGACATGTAAAATCTGCTGCTGAAAGGCCCCTGAGAGGCTCTTCAATCCCCAAGTGAGCTGATAAAGCAGCTCACCAGGCAACAGGAAGAAACTGGTTGTACTGGACTTGCCTAATATATGAGAGAGTTTAACTATGTAACTAAAGCAGAGTATTTCTACTCAAACACGCAAACTTAGAAACCGGGCGAGTGAAGGTTAAAAATAGACACAGCAATAGTTTCTGTAACAGATGTACCCTAGGGACACCTCATTACACTACTGGACAATTTGCTTTCAGCATTTGATGGGATTTTGCGTTTTTTTTTCTCCTCCTTTAGCTGTTACGGAGGCCTGGGACGCTCTGGATTAGGTACGAAAAATTTACTTAACCTTTTTTATTTATCATGTCAATCAAGATCAATGTGTCTTTTCTTCTATTTATTTATTTATTTATTTATATATATATATATATATATAAAAATTTCACTGCTCTGATCACATGGGTGTCTCATGTTTTCAGTCGCTGCTTGTCTGCTGCTTCAGCTCTCTCTAACAATGACGGCAAACAAAGCCATCGAAATCCTCAGGGAGCACCGAGGAGGAGGAGCGATACAAACCGTGAAGGTGAAAATAACTTCTTCTTTTTTTTTCTCTGAATCTGTTGCATTTGAGAAACTACAGCCTTCTCCGGCTTTTGCATGTTTACCTCATTAACCATGAACATATTTAGCATTCATGCTGACCATTTCCACTGCATATCACAAGTTGTTTTTGATTTCCTACCTTCTAGGCTACCATTTGTTTTCTCTTATTTTAGTATGTGATTTAAAAGAAAAACTCAGAACCAATATTTTTTTTTCTTTATTTTTTTTGACCAGTTTCATTAGTGTTGCGTTATAATAAAGTTGTAAGCAGGTACTATTTTGAAAGATCCTCCCTGGTGGTATGTTTTAAAGAGAAGTTTTTCCATTATATTTAGTTCTTCGCTCTATGTTATACATATCCAGATATGGCCCGCCATCAAAGTGAAATTAATCACAATCTCCTTCCAAATAGTCCCCTGGATAACTAGCCATTGCAGTTAGTATTTTTTTATTTTTATTTTTTTTGTCGTCTTAGTTTCCTAAGAAGACAATCATGTAAATAAAATATTCTTTTGTTTGCTACTACTTTGACTAAATTGACATTGACCCACAGCCTCTGCAGGTGAACAGGCAGGTGTCTGGTTAGCCAGTCAAAGTCCTTTTAGGCTCTGAGCCAGTTTACTACAGATAGCAAAAATTAGCTAATCCAAGGAGCTACTTTCTGTTTACTTTTGGTTGGACTCAAAGACAAGCGTATGGTATGTGTTACGCGTTTTGGCAAGTTGAAAGTTAGCATTACCCAAAGAGAAATGAAATGGCCACAATTAATAAAAACAAGACCTAGTTTGAAAAATACCATAATTTGCCTATAAGAGTGCTTCGACATTAGATATTTAAGAGTTGGCTATTGACAAGTATTGCATTCAAATACTATGTTGTAAGAAACTGGACCTTGGAGGACAAACTGTAAATAATATTATTGGCCAATATTAGCCTATCACAGATATATCTGTAACGCTGTACATATCAGCCAATCAATAATGCAAAATTATAATTCAGAAGATGCGTTTGACTTCATACCGAAATATCTGCCTTTTAAGGTGGGAATGTAAAATAAAACTGATATTTTTTGTAAAATGGTCAGCAGTAATGTAACATGTATTTATGTGGCTTAAAAGTGCATGACCACCAGTATTGTCCTTTTTGTAATCTGTATGAAAAGTGTCTGACTGCTGCTTGTTCTCTGTGAATTATTGTTTTGCTGTAATATTTATAAACAACTAACAAATTAATTTTGCTTTTCCATAGCAATACAACTTCCTCCATGAGTTTCGGGAAAGGTACAAGGCCTACCAAGACAGCGGAGAGGTTTGCACAGAGCGCTCACTGTCCCGGTGATCACTACTCTTCATATCAATGAGCCGTACAAATATTGATCTCTTCAAACTCTCTTTTGTCAGCGACTTTTTTCCTGATTGTGTGATAGAATTGTATTCGCTGATGATTGCACTTTAACAAAATACTCTTTAATATATTGCTTGTTTCATCATAATCAAAGATTTCATAAGGAAATCCTGCTGGGATGTAAAGTTTAAAATGTGCACATTTTTGTTATAAATGGTGAGGATGTTAACTGACAAAAGGTCTCCAGCTGTATCTATACTCAATATTGAATAGTATACTTAAAGAGAAGGATAACTTAAACTGGATGGGGGCTTTGCAGATGTCAGTTTTATAGAAACACATCCAATGAGCTGCATTTTTTTTTTTTTCTAAATCTGTAGTACTGCAAACCATATTTTTATTAGCCATACTACTGGCATGACTAATACAAACGTTTTTCTTTGCCCCATTATGTACTCATTTTCTTCAAAGGTATTGAATTAAAAGAAAATTCCAGTCCATAACAGTAGGATAGTTTTATTTAGTTTGAATTAAACTTGAGTTGTCATTTCCTAGATGTGACATGATGGGATCTTATACATAAAAATGTTAATGTCATCTGTGGCCATCCCTTTCCCTGATAAATGTACACATTTGAAAATGGCAATAAATACTCTTAGTATTTATGAAAACATTTGTCTAAGGGCCTCGACTCTAAAAGAAAACACAACCGCAATCACTTTCCAGATTTTCTGAAAATGACCCAACACTGGAGGAGTGCTTGATATCTTGGAGACAAAAAGTAAAATTAAAAACATTGAATAAATAAACACTGGATTTCCTAAAGCTGTGGAATATTTGGTGGTGAAATGAACAAAATGCACAAATCACAAAAACAGTTAAGGAATTTCAAAAGATACATTCAACAGTATGGCACATCAGCAGTTTCCTACCAAAGCTCAAATGCAGAAAGCAGAATAAAGTACTGTTTCTTCCTAATGCTGAAATATATTATTGTACTGTTGAGTCTACCTTTTTAATTGATAGCTGCGAGGGTGATAAATACAGGTCACATACACATCTCTGGCTACTGTGTTCACACGTAAGGAAACAAATATTGCCATCGATTTCAACACTGATTACATGTGAATGTGATAAGTCTGAAATATGGATAGAATACATCAGTTTGAAAACTGATGCGACAACCAGACTGTGATTGTCCCTGTGCAACACGTTTCACTAAGTGATAACTCATGCACTTCAGCCCTCACTGTACAAGTCAAGTCCCAAAATGTCTATTTTAAGACTGTATGTATCTGTGAACAATAATAGAAGTCTAGTTTGCATTTAACTATTTGTTTTAGTTATAATAATGAATCCCACTGCAGGTATAAATGAACTGTTAAAGCCCAGAATCTAATTCACAGGAAAAGCTAATACAGTTCAGCACACAGCTCAGATTCTCACAGATAATGCACACCTGAAAATGTCTACCTAATTTTGTAAACACTCAAAACTTGGGAACCAAGATGAAAAAAAACAAAAAAACTATTTAAATCCCAAGCATCAAAATCATCATACCATTTAAAAAAAAAAAAAAAAAAAAAAACTTGTCCATTCAGGTTTGTCCTCATTTTCCATAAAATGTTAACTATAGTGCTATGAGAGGAACGCTGCGACCGAGATATTCTCTTAAAACAGGCTAAATGTTTCCGAAATGACACTGCGCTGTGTGTGGAGGGGGGTCGAGAGTTTGTCCGCTTGAAATGGCGTCTTGGGTTGCTGAAACTATGGTCTCCAGCAGGTCCAGTGTTCCAGCACTAAGATCATAGTATCTGGTCAGTCCTTTTCCTTTATCATCCGGTTTAGGAGCTCACCAGAACATAAATCATCCTGTTAGAAATGAGATGAGAAAGTACAAGTCAAATATCTAAAATGTTTCGCAAATACTTCACACGTCGCCATGTTGGATTTTACAGGGTTTACATCTTCACTGGTTTTGTTAAAGGTCATTAGGAAATGCTCTTCTTTGCGCTTACTCTTAAATGAGAAGATGTGTGGGTAAATATGAAGTTACAACCAGGAGATGGTTAGCTTAGATAAAAGACTGGGGGAACAGCTAGCCTGGCTCTGTCCAAAGGTAACAAAATCTAACTACCAGCACCTAAAAAAGCCACCTAAAGCTCCTTATTTAACAAATTATCTTAGTCTTGAACAAAGTGTTAATTAGTGAGCTTATAAAAGGTGCTAGCAGATGGATTTGTTACCTTTGGACAGAGCCAGCTAGCTTCCAGTTTTTATACTAAACTAATCTAATAGATGCACAGATTACAACTTTCTAGGCAGATTCCAATTTTCTTTGAGTTAGGCCAGCCGATACAGATTTCATTTTTTCTAACCACTTTACAGCACACAAATATTTTTGTCTTTTCTTTAATAGAACATTCTGCACAAAACAGAAAATTTTTTGAACAGATAATGGATCACTATAAAATAGAACTATATAAAATTACTTCATTTCCTTCGTTTTTGGTGTCGTCCCTCCACGCCCTACTTTTTCCTTGCAGGTGTTGTATTTGCAAACTTGTTATCTTCTGCACACATGCTGAAGAATTTCCAAACAGCTGACATGTTGCAGGTTAATTCACGAGGTTCCCTACATGTGCGAGAATAGCGCGGACGCGCGCTTCACACCGCAAGCAGGTACGCGCGACACACGGCGGAAGTTGAGAGAGGAAAAAGACTGTGCTGTTGCGTTATGTTGTCAGTTAATTGTAGCATTGACCGGGATGAACTCTGCATATGCCAGACCGACCTGCCGGTCATGGCTAAGCATGTGAAAACCGGCCAATTCCGCAGGATGAAGTTAACCATATCTTTTTATACTTAACAATCCAGTGTAAATAATAAGTGTACATTTATTTTTAAAACGTACAACGGAAACATGAGCACTCACAAAGAAACAAGGTAGAAAAAATATTTTGTACCCGTAGAGATAGTAGAAGAATGACAGGAGGTAGAAAGCCAGTTTGCACCAGCCTTCTTTTTGACAGAAGGCCAGGATGTCAGCATTCATGATGGTTGTTGGGTCATAGAGTCCTGGACAGCTCATCACAGGTCTGCTCATATATCTGCATCACAGTAACAAATGGGTGTGTGAAGTCCGATTATACTGTACTTTATATGTTGTCAAAGCATCAGGTCCTGGCGTCAGGTAATGACTTAATGGTACTGAATTTTATCACTTTATTGATCAATTGTCACATACAATTGGTAACACAGCGTAGTGAAATTTGACTTCTGCATTTAACCTATCCTAAGGAGCGGTGGGCTGCTGAAGGGCACCCGGGGAGCAACATGGGGTTCAGTGTCTCGCTCAAGGAAGACTTCAACATGCGGACAGGAGGAGCCGGGGATCAAACCGCCAACCTTGTGATTGAAGGATGACTGCGAGATACCCACCTCCAGACATGATAAGCCAGCAGTGGTAAGTTGAGACAGAGGGTGAGCCACTCAGCCGCACAGAAGAACATCACACAGAAGAAGAAATGGATGAGATACTCTGGAAGCACCAGCTGAAAAGAGCAAAATTTGAAGAAAATTACAGAATCCACATGCACTGAGCAGTCAGTCCAACTCTATTTAGACAAATTCTTCAACTGTCAACACAAATTACTTAATTACCAAGTATGGCGTCACATGGAATAAATTATAAAGCCGGTCAGAAGACAATACAGTATAAAGTTACAGAGCCTCAAAGGCAATGAGGCCTTTTTACAAAGAAATGCTGAGCTATTTAAAGAGCCAGAGATTTAAAAATTGCAGTCAGCTCCACAGAGAGTCAAAGACAGGAGTGAAATACTAATGAACTCCAGTGAGCTGCTTATTTATTTTCAGGCCCAGCTTGACAATTACATGTGCAGACAATGCCATATGTACTGTAGGTAAAATACATGAACAGTGCTTTATCATGCACTGATCTGACACAATATGTAACACAAACAGGGTGAAAAATTAAGCCCTGCCACCTGCACGATTTGGACACTAATCCAAACTGAGGGGGGGAGGGAAAGACCCCACTTGGCTGACTTAAAACTCACACAGTGAGGCTTATGCATTACTTTCAGATGTCTTCTATCTAATGTGCCAAAAAAAAAAAAAAAAGTGCGACTGTTTTTTAGCCATAGAGCGAAATCATGTATTTAGTCTTTACCACAGACTTATAATTGTTGCAAATCATGCGAGTTGCAGGTAGAATTTAGAAATCTACTAGACGTTGTTGCAAGTGGATGGAAAAGGTTAATTCCCCACCCTGGTTATAGGTCATGCATCATCAATTCTGACCACAAGTAAAAAGGGGAAACCCATCAACAACTTGCTCCGGGAGAATATTATCTCAACATAAACATATTTTGCAGTGAGGGAAAACAGATCATCCCACATCTTAAACAAACTGACTGGGCGACACACTGGAGTAGGACCATGCTGTGAGCACTAGCAGTGTTGATGCAGCAGCCTGCCTCAGGTCGACAGGGTTCGATGTGGTGCGGGGTTCAGGGGGGCAGATGGAGGCACCACATGGAAGCCATGCATTCAAAAAGAGCAGAGGGCGGAAGGGTGGGGGCAACCAACAGCCCACAGATGGAAAGGTGAGGGGCGTGTAGGAAGGGGAAGGTGCAGGAGCGGAAGGGAGGGGGGCAATAATGTGTTAAAACCCTGCACTGTGCTGCCAAATACAAAACAACTGATGTGACAATCCACACGCAAAAAGACTGGCCATGGTCAAAACTGCAGATAGTACTGTGGAGTGCATCATGGATTAAAGACAGAAATCTGTACTTTTACCTAAAATAACTCCTACTACTGAAATCACTAACCAATCAGTGATCTGAAATATTGCTGAGCTGGAGAGTGTTGGGATTCTGCAGCCAGCCATCTGTTCTGAACCACAGGTGATGGAGGTTAGAGCCAACACTGAGCTCATACAGTAGCTTAGTTCTGCTAATTGCTGAATCAAACTGCAGCCTGCACCTCATATAAAAGTGAAATAATGTGATAAGTTTAATTTAAAGCTGGAACATTAAATTAAATCAATTTCTTCCAACACTTAGCAAGCATTACCCTATGCCATGATCCACAGCTCAAAGTATTCACAACTCAACAACTTTGCTAAAATATCCAATAACCTGATCTGACTTTACGTGATTACCATGAATACTGTGATGTAAAAAGCTTCGTCAGGACAAGTGTATATGCCTGGTGTCATGTCATCAAACTCAAGACAAGTTTCCAGATAGTCTGAGTTTACTGAGAATTTCCTGCCCCAGTAACTATAAACACTATTTGCAAACAAAGGGTAGGTTGTAATAAAGATCATGCATGTTTTGAGCATTTGCAAGTCTTTTCAGTTAACAGCTACACTTTATCAATAACACTGAATATATCATCCCAGCTAACAGGCATAGTCAATTCAATTGATTAGAGGTATAAAAAAAGAATAGAAAGCACAATCTGCTATTTCAGTTAATGCTCATACCCTTAAAGCTGCACTTTAAAAGGTCATGAAAAAGAAAAAATAACTAATCCACAACAGTGAAACAAGAACTAATCCACAACAGTTAAAAATGCTAATATATATATATATATAAAAAATAAAAAATCTAACACATGACAGTGAGAAGAAAAACTAAGGCACAGGTGGCATGTTGTCTAATCCCAAACTAAACTCCGGCTTTAACTCTGAGATTAGTGAACTGAAACTGAAAAGACGTTTGCAAACACTTCTCCGTGCAAAATGACAAGACTGCAGACCGAGTTGAACTGAGCGGGCATTTTAAAGATTGGTACAAACCTTTATTGCAATTTTGACTCTTTTAATCTTTTTGACCTTTTCAATTGTCTTTTTGCCGTTAAAGTGTAAAAAAAAAAAAAAAAAAAGCAGATTAGGACAAACAAAAGGCGTTAGAGTTTGACAGCTGACAAGATCACTGAATTCATAACAGGCAGATTATTTAGCATAACAGTGCAGAGAAATGATTGAAGAAAAAAAACAAAACAGGCGGATAAAGATATTCTAAACTAAATGAAATACCTTTCAACAGAGCATTTATGCATGCAGTCAAAGAGGCAGGAAGGTGTGTCAGGTACGGTGGAGTCACTTACCGGATTTAAAGTGTTACACTGATCTATAGGATTCTTGTAATCAGTCTTCAGCTCATCAAATGCTATTATCTGGGGGAACAAGATAATCACAATGTACAGAGAGCAGCTTAAAAAGAAAAAAGAAAAATGCAATTTCTCAATTTGAATTAAGTCACTAACATGGAACATTTACAGTGTTCCATCAATATGTCACTTTATTTTCATCCCACAGCTTTTAAGAAGAGCAGCAAGTTCATATGCAACATTCTTTAACTGTACACTATGTGCAATATTTCAAACAATCAACATGCACAGTATAATACCCCCTCACAGAACAAATACATTATGTATATTTGTTTGTTTTTTTCTATTTGGCCCGCATCTGATTTATTTTTCTCTTTTTGTTCAATTTACCAATTAAAATGTATTCTACAAATGTCAGAAAATAGTTAAAAACTGCCAGAGCCAAAGGTTTTCAAATTGTGTGTTGTGTGACCAACAGTCCAAAACCCAACTATTTGCAAAATGACACAAGCAGCAAATCCTAACATTTTGGGAGGCTGAAACCAAAGAATGCTTGGAAAAGATTATCAAAATTGAGTGAACTTTCTTATCGATTAATCAAGTACATGGATCACTGTCAAAGCAATGTACTATTTGTAGTCCTGGTGTTTACCATTGAAACGTTTACGGTTAGCTACATCAACGTAATTACATTTAATCGTGTTCAGTTTTAGTTAACGTCACATTTATTTGGAAATTTTGAGACATTTGTAAAAAAAAAAGAAAAAAAAAAAGGTAACGTTATAGAACTAGTTTACTTACACCAACTGTATTGGATACTCATTAATAACCTTAACGTAACTTTTTGAGTCATGGCACGTTACCTAAAACTACTACACTGCTGATTTTGACAATAAAAAAAAAACTAACGGTATTACAAAACAAAGACATGCGACATGTTGGGGAAACAGGTGACAGTTAGCTAAGCCTGCTAAGAAACTGGCTAATTCATAGCTCAACACTAGCTAATCATTTGACATGTCTGACACATTACTAGAGGTTTGCTATAATCACATTACGGTTAATACAAGGTGAGCTATGGAAGGGGGTTACGATAATACGACAAAACTGTTTGTCTTGGTGTTTTAACTGTTAGCTAGCTAACTTCAGCTCCTAGCCAACAGTTGGCACGTAGCTATTTGTTTCCAAGGACGGCGAAGGCATGTCCCGCCCTATTCTGCTTCTGATTGGCGTACCCTGACTTTTTCTTTTTTACCTTAACCAATCATGCTCCTAGTACCTAAACCTAACCAACCCAACCAGAGCAGACAAAGAGTACTAGCCAATCAGAGGGAGAGTATGAGGGGTCATGCCTTCGCCATCCTATGATTTTTTTTGTCCAAAGGTTGGGTGTGTATGTGCCATTCAACGGATGCGTTCCCGTTATTATCATACATCCATGGCGTTCCATGTTACATATACCGAGCACTGAGTTTGCGGAAGTTTCTCTGGAGTTGGCTAGCTTGGATACGTTCTGTCCAGACGTTGCCAAGAAAAACAGCGAGCGACGTAAACATTAGCTACATCCTATGCATATAACCCCCTAAAACGTCCCGGCTATGTAGCCACAAAGCTGGCCTAGCGTTAGCTTGTCTCTGCCAGCCTTCCTCGCTCTTTCGCTTACTTTTATCCGCGCCGTTGGGAGTGGCAGACCAACAGTCCTACCTAAAGTTGTCCAAATGTGTACTTACATGCCAGATAGCAAAGAAGATAAGCGCCGCCGTGAGCAGCAGAGCGAGCATGTAACAAAAGGCCGCGAATGTGAACGCCATTTTTCTCCGGTTCTGCTAGTATGTTCCTGACTCGGTCGGCGGGTGATGCAGGCAGCTTCGCAACCGATTTGAGAATTTTTCTTCTTCAGTGAGTGTTTAGCTAGCTTAGCTATATCCTTGTTGTTGCATTACTGCCATCTTCTGGAGTAATGTATATCCTTCAGTTTTTCACTGGGTCTTAAGGGTAGTTTCAATAATTTGCAAAGAAACTTCCAACCACAAAAAAATGCTATAGCTGGCAACGTTTCGGTACTACACCATCAAGCAAGTCTAGTACCGAAACGGTACCTAACGCCCCCTCCGACGTCCCTGTCTCACGTTATAGATGTGCGAAGTATTTAACATTTGCTTGTTTTATTAGGGTACGTCCTTTTCACTTCGAAGCTTTGTTTTGAAAACTCCTAACGGCATATTTGTAATTTGTCTGTTATGCTAAATGATCTACTGTACACATTTTAACAAATTAAATGCAGGCTGTAAATCTAAGCAAGCAGTATAAACTGTGCATAGGCAGCATGCATTAGCTATACAACATTTATTATATAATTTATCAATTCTGAAAAGAGGTGTTGCTCTTGCCATACTGTATGCATATCATACATGTCAGTCTGAAAACAGCAGTCCCCGGAAACCAGCGGGTTAAACATCACTGTCATTTTATTTGGATGATAGGACAAGACACTTTATAAAGTATGGGAAAATACAAATATCTCAAGTTTCACTGATGCCACGAGGCAGCTTGTAATGATACATGTCTCAGGTGTTTTTCTTAAAAAGGAAAGAAAATAGAATAGTAAGCATTTGATCAGAGAGGATACCAAGAGCTGAACAACACATTTGCAAGTTAAAGTAAAAAACTCAAGAGGCAAAATATACAACAGGTTTACCACATAGGAGGGAAAGCTACTAGATCCAGAGGACATAACCAGATACATGGCTTAAAACCAAAGGGAACTCTAAATTAAGTAGACCATATATTCGGAAAATTGATTCTGATACATGATTCATGGACAGCTATTACCACTCATTTCCATGAAAAATGGCATAAGCAGAGGGTTTCTTCAACAAAAGTACTGTCAGCACAGCAGTATGTAAATATTTCAGATAGAATAAGAACACAGCTGAGACCAGATGTTTGAGATGCAAATGTTGCCCCTTTTATAGGAATTTGTATGCAAATATATTCAGTCAAATAAAATTAACTTAATATTGTAAAATGCATGCAACAGAGCAGCATATGACACCCGTTCAGACATACATTAAAGCATGCACATCTTTTACAGTAGCTCTCCACATTACAGAGGTTTTAAGAATTTTGTTTTAAAAAGATAACAGCTGAATATGTTTTTATATTCAAACTGAAATCAGTACATTGCACGTTTCAAATTAAATATAAAGACAGACATCCTTGATTTCAGATTGACTGTGCATTTTTGAAAATTTACAGCGAGATCTGAAAGGGTTTTGCAGGTTGTAGGGTCTTAAAACTTCCTTTACCCAAATACGATAGCATACAACTTCCGCTCAAGTAAGAACAGAAACTATTAAAAACACGAGAATCACCCACGTTGAAGTTGTGTTTTTACAGCAGCATAATACTGACTAATTTCAAGCTGACAGTGTAAATGTTAGCTTTGATGGAATCAGTAAACAGCAAAACAAGTGATTACAGTTATACCCCATTGTTCCTGTTGTATTAAATCCTGCCCTGACAAGTCGTTAATGATAAATGTCAAACATTTTACACCAACAGATGATTTCCATGAAATGGTGCGATTGTGCATACCTATCTTTGAGTCAGATCTCTACCAAGTTCACATTTAAATACAAAACAAAAGATCCTGTCTTCTGGATTTTACAGATCTGAAAGTTAGAGGAAAAAAATACTGTCTTAAAAAAAAAACATCATAATCCCCCAGCAAAGCTTTTCCAACCTTCTATTTCCCCCCAAAACATATTTGTGTCACATTCTCATTTGGCCAGATGATTGTTTAAAGAGAGATGTTAATGTGGCAAAATGAAAAACATTAAGAAAATACAATGGTATGGTAGACTTAGCAGTATGACGTCATACATTACTGTGTGGTGATTTCCTGCCTTGGGGCTTTACATCAGCCACAATGCTCCCTTATCCGTTTCCAAAGTAAGAGTTTCTCAATGAGAGATAACACTGATGAGCGAACATGTGGAATTCATTTGTGCCTATTATTCTTTATTAGAGTCAGACCAATAGAGCTGATATTAAGCTTTTATTAAGGATCAGAAATCTGCCAGTGGAATCATCCTGTACCACCAGCAATACAAGTTTATTTTCTTTGCCTGTTTAAAGTACATTTTATGTAGCTTTAACTATTTAAGCTTGGTCGCCCTGCAGTTAAGAGCAACTAAGTATTAGCAACTGGTTTGGCGTTTTAGTTTGTTGGATTGGTTTAAATGCTGTTTTAGAGGATCTTCAGCAGGCAACGAGGAAGAGATGTCACGCCTGGGCATGAACAATGCAGATCAAACGTAACTGTTGTAACGTAATATTGGCAAGAAATATGAGCTGCTGGCACATTCAGTACACAAATATCAGTATCAGCCTTCAAAAAGCCATATTGGTTAAACCCTGTTCTGTATGGAAGGTATTTTCCATCCAGAACTGCCCCGATGCTGTCCCTTACCTACCAAGTCTAAATATTAAGCACAACTGGCTTTTGGAGAAGTCACAGCCGTCATTCTCAAGGCTGTGTCTACCACTAAGCAATCAAAGTGGCTTTACATCAGAATGAAGCACAACATTCAAAAACACTAATAACGGCAATAGGTATAATGCACAATATTAGCTAACAATCGCCCTAAAGACACAGTGACCCGTAGCCCAGTAGATTACTGACATGGTCGCCAGAGATGGAGGTTTGTCCTAAGTTATAAATTGTTCAGTTTGGAATGTTTCAGTGGAAATATTGTTTTCAGTAGTGGGATATCGTTGTAACAAATATGCAGGTCAAAGGCAGAATACAGCTTTACCCATGAGTCACACCGTTTTCTCTCTAAACAGATACAAAGATGTGATCTGAGGATGGACTGAAGCACCACTCGAGGGCTTCTGCCAGCTTGTTCATGTGCACAGGAGACGGTACAACACATTACATATAATATCTTAGGAATGCCTCTTGTCAAATGGTCTTAGTGTTATTGTCCTTTGTAGACCGGAGTGATTAGTGTAACAAATTACAGTTTGTTACCTAAATTATAATCTAAATGCCCTTAAACTAATAGACTGAGACTGACTAAAGCTGAACTCTAAATTGTTCTCTGAATTGTAACTATGATTGTTCATGTGTTTTGGCAGGAAGTTTGTTTTTCACAACAAAAGGAAACTGCTATAAAGTATATGCTTACATAACCCTACATACACCAGGAAAAAAATTAAAATCTAAAAGGCTCCCTCAAATTATGAAAAAGTATTAAACATAAAAAGGTGAAACTCAGGAGGTTCAGTGTTGCTAATAAAAAACGTTGAGGGTAAACTACTTTAAGTAAACCAATTTTTTTTTGTTACAATGCCTTTAAATTCTCCTGGATTAACATACTTAGGAAGAGCGGACGAGTACAATCAATTTCTGACCAATTCAAGAGCTATGGGAGTGTTAATTCAATACAGACACATAACTGGCACGCGGAGAGATTGTATAGGAGACAAAAGCAGACCTGCGTCAAATAGTGTTTTCAGTTTTAGGCTGCCAGATGGGGGAGGTTTAGTTAGTGTCACACTGAATTGTAATTTTTCTGTAAACTCTACCAAAGAGACCTAAAACTGAGTACAGAAGGTGTTTGCAAACAATATTTAAATCAGGTCTGGTACACAGAGGAGGGAAACATTAACTGTGGTGTGTTCTCCCCAAGAGATTGTGCAATCTGGATCCTCCTCACTTCCCAGACCACTGGATAAGATGACTTTAACCGAAGAACCCAAGTTTCTCTCTAAGCCATTCCTCCGTTAGGTCCTCTGTGTTTCTGATCTCAAACACCTGGTAAAAAAATAACAATTTTCCTTTAATGCAGTAAGGAAAAATTCTTAGGATGCAGTTTAGTGTAAAGGATGGTACCTGCTATGCAATAAATGTAAGATATTGTAATAAAATAACCATCTTATTAATAATAATGCTTAGTGGTGGTACGGTTCACAAAACCCACGGTTCGGTAGCGTATCACGGTTTTAGGGTCACAGTTTTCGGTTCTGTACGGTTCTTGTTATTTTTTCTTTTAATCTTTAACACTCCAGAAATATACTTCAGCATATGATATATAGCTTAATTATCCACAATGTAGGATACAGTATTTAAAAGGAGATATTATATCATGTAATCATGTACAAACTGAATTTGACTTGACTTTAAGCACATTATTGGGACCATCTCTGAGGAAAGCTAGGTGAGATTTTGATACAGCAAGAGGGAAGACATTGATGATTTCAACATGCTTTTCATTTATTTGGCAAAAAAAGGAGAATGTGTATTGTCATCTACAGGAACTTATGTGCCTTTTTTTGCACATGAAGATTGAAATATTACAGAATATCAATTGAAATAACTTGCATTTATCAAACTGCCAACTTCAGTGTAGCTCTTACAAAAATGTATCCTTTAAAAGAAAAAGAGAGGAACTCTTAAAGCTCTGTCTTTTGAATAAGTCAGAATACTTAAACATAAAAACAGTTTACATTGTTAGTTAATTTCCTATCCTGGCCTGGGCTGGGACACACAGTCATAGCGTTTGATAAAGTACTTATTGGACTTATCATTGCACTTACAATAACTCCTGTATACGTCTCATCTCTGTTTTTTCCTGCATCCACCGTGTGTGTGTGTGTGTGTGTGTGTGTGTGTGTGTGTGTGTGTGTGTGTGTGTGTGTGTGTGTGTGTGCGCGCGCCAGTCGCGGGGAGAACTGAGCAGCCCCACCCACTGCAGAGAGCCGACAGGATCTAAACTGCAGCCGCTTCAGCGACTTTAGAGTGAAAAAACCGTTACAGTACATTGAGGTTAAAATGTATACAGAATGGCAGGACGG
Organism: Perca fluviatilis; assembly: GCF_010015445.1. Classification (NCBI taxonomy): domain Eukaryota; kingdom Metazoa; phylum Chordata; class Actinopteri; order Perciformes; family Percidae; genus Perca; species Perca fluviatilis. Next base: position 10,915,300 of record NC_053131.1, on the reverse strand, counting down.
TCTGAAATGTTTTGCACGACCTTTCTCTGTAGGTTTTTTTGGTAACTTCTCCACACCTCTTCTTTCGCGCGAAGGGGAAACACAGCTGTCTGATGTCACATACGGACACCTGATGGGCACGAGGCTACATTGCGCTTGCGTCAAACCGTGCGGCACACACACGCTCCGAACCGAGACAAGCGGACCGAGCTTTTTTCATGAACCGTACCACCCCTACTAATGCTACATTATTAATAAGCAAGACTATAGTCTACTATAGCCATGCTAGCAGCACTAAGGCACAGCGGTGCCTTCAGCTAAATGCTAACGTCAGCATACTCAGAATGACGGTGCTAATGCTGATGTTGCAGGTATAATTTTTACCATGTTCACCATATTAGTTTAGCGTTTTAGTATGCTAATATATGCTTATTAGCACTAAACATAAAGTACAGCTAAAGGTGATCATTGGAATGTCCTTAAGATTTTGAGAACTTATCAGGCAGATTTGATTACAGGGTTGCATTAATTACACCCCAGTACTACTTAATTATGACAAAGCATCAATGTGAGAGGCAGCTCACTAACCTTAGACAGTTCAACAGTTTGCACCAGTTTGTTTTTGCTTCCTGCGTACATCATCTGCTGCTCTGGTCTGCAACCTGCCAAACACAACAAATACGCCAACATCAACTGAAACGTCCTGGATGATAGAACAGTGCGGCGAACAATATGCACCATTCATTCAAAAGTAACCCTGGAGGTGTTCTTACCCACTGGGCTGGAGAAGATGAAGCAGAGAGGATAGGAAACCCGTCCATCGTCATGTTCGTATTTATAACTGTAGACGATAAATGTTCCTGGTGCTAAGGACCGTTCCCATATTTCACATCAGCACGGTCAAGACAGAAAGAACACAAAACTAAAACAGGACTTGACATACTACTTCATTTAGCAAGAGTGAAGAGAAAGATTTAAGATAACATTTGTAACAGACTCATGATATACATCAGAGCAAGAGCAAGAAGGGGTGCAATCGTTAAAATACTGTTAAAATAAGACCGGTCACTTAATCAAAGGATATCTTGGCTGTCGCTCAGGCAGTTCATCCTTGAGATCATCAGGAGAAATATCCTTAAAAAAAAAAAAAAAAAAGACACAAGTGGGATCAGCAGTTCAGTGAGGTGTTGCGTCTCTGTTGTTGCGCAATGTCTTAAGTTACACTTTATCTAGAAAAGCAATTATCCAAGTTTAACCACACAAAGTTCAACATATTCATTATTCATTCATTTGAAAACTGTGTCTGTCCATCATTTTATAATGAAAAGTTTGATAGCTAACTTACCTCATGTTCCTCCTCAAGAATCACCAGCTGCTTTTCTTTATCAATCTTCACTGAGGGGTGGAAAAGAAAACATGAATAGTTTATGTTCAAAAGTAAAATATTGTAAGTTTGTATGGAAAATAATAAAATACCAAAAAAGGTTAATATTGTGTTTTTGCTCATATTTCCTATTACAAATGTTCTTGTGTAAAAAGGGGGATATGCCTTTTAATCAGAGTCCATGTCATTCAAACACGCTCCTAATCCAATTTAGCAGCGATGACATTTTGATCCAGAGATAGTGGAGGATAAAGCTTAAGCTGAGTTTGATACTGGAACTGATGCAACAGTACGCTGTCTCACCACCTGCTGTATTTGGGGGTAGCTCTTCCCTCTATCCTCCACACTGTAGCTGCCCAATCTAATATCTTTTTGCTTTTTCTGTAATTCTGCATAATGCCAAGGACTTTGATACCGCCAAAACAAAGATTCACGTGTAACACATAAATAAAACCAATGGCACTAATGATGAATTCATATTTCCACTAGATTCCACGCACCGGGGACTCCTCGTATCATCTTCCCAATTACTGTTTGAGCTTAACATATTATCAGAAAAACACGCTAGGAGAAGAAATGAATGACATGAAATATGTGTCAATACTCACTAACGATGGCCGCATTATTGGTCTCCTTCCTGAAACGGAACTGCCTCAGCTTTTTAACCAGATCTTCATCCACATCGCACACCACCAGTGATTCACTCTGATAAAAACAGCAGACACATGCAGATAGATCGATGTGGTCACTTCAGTTTTAAATTCCTAAAGAAAAGGCATTTACACCGTACACAGATTAAACCCTTCTGTATTTATTTTCCATGTTCTGTCTTTGTGTTTGGTACAAAGCTAGCAAAACAAAGCCTTGATCTCTGGATTGGAAGCTAAAAAGAACACCACATGCAGATTGTAGCAAATCATACTGGACAAATTGAATTGCAGGTACATATAAAGATGAATAAATCAGTAACGAGTGCTGCAGTAATAGTGTTTTATTGCTTATAATCAGAAAAATATACATCTTAACCGATTGCTTGAATAAATAGTTTAATTTGGCCTCATGTTTTAAGGATATATGCAGAGAGTTTATACTGTATGTATGGCAGACAGCTGCAGAATCTCAAACTGTACATTTAAGTGGTTTCCATGAATTGTATTGCTTAACTGTAAAGCAATGTGTTAGTATCCTGAATTACCAAAAGAAAAAACTTTTTTTCTTCACTATCTTTCTGCAGGAGTCCAATCTGACGCACAGGCTTTATTCCGACAGACAGCAATACACCAGCCTCAGCAGGACTGTATTGGTCTGAACCTCTGTCACGTCCACACACAGAACATTACATAACTCCAGCACAAAGACAAAAAAACTCTTAAGAGAGTCTTCTGCACAGTCTCAGAATTCTATAATTACACCTTCCTGAACAGATGGCTGGTGGGAGTCAGGACTCCACTGGGCTCAGAGAGAAATCTGTACAGATTAAGAAGAGACTGGAGTGTCTGTGGTTGGGACCGAGAGAGTTACAAAATCACCTTCCTATGCATCCTGTTGTGTGCATAGGAAGATGATGGCGAGCAGACAGGTTGACTTCTGCTTTAAATTCCTCCAGCCACTGACAGCTAGCTCGCTGGTTTGGCTGCTAATTCAGCCAGGAAATGAGAGTCAGCTAACTTAAACTATCCAGTTAATTTAATGCATTTCATGTTTCAAAAGATGAGACAAATGGTGTTCGACACTGAAGACAGTCGAGTTGTCATGACACGCAGTCAAAGAAACTCGGAGGAAAGCGATGTTCATTATAATAAGCAGCAGGCGAGCTAGCGTTAAGGCAGCTCTCCGAACCCAGACGTGTTGAACCACATCACAGCTGCGACAAGCTAACCAGACATAGCTACACTATCACAGGAAGCCCGCTAGCTTGGTCTTCGAAATAAAAGCATACACTATGTGAGTGAAAATTCCAGAAATGGAGCAAGAATCACATTACAGCTTAAAATCATGCAGCACCAATTTTCATAGTCGGTTTTAAGTTTCCGTCATTTCTCAAGCACAAATCATTCTGTGGTTTCAGAGTCTCCGATTTGTTGATTTTCTTTGTCATTTGATAGCAAACTGATATAATATTTTGGACTGTTGTTTGAACAATGTCATCTGACAATTTATAATGGACATATTTTACTACTTCCTGACACAATCTGTAGATTACTGGTAATCGATAATAAAAACCATTGTTAGTTGCAGTCCTAAGAGCTGATACCTTTAGCCTTTGATCTGTCTTGATTTAGAGTATTTTATTATTGCCTAGCTCAGTTTTCGCAGCAGGGCCAAGAGCCAAACAGACTAATGATGACTAAATTCTTCCATTTAAAAGCAAATTACTGTGCTTACATATTTATTTACATATTACAACATAATAATACCTAATACTGGCTTAGTTTGAATTGACAACAGAAGGGTTAAGGTCATTGGTGTGAAAAAAGTATAAGAAATATACACATGACATTACTCAAACAAAGAAACATGTTCGTTGCAAGCAATTCTGCTTATTTCACCACATTTACCCAGGTAAGCAGCACTGCAAAAATAATACCTAGTAATTAAAAAAAAAAACAGAATGCGAAGTAGGAAAGAAGAGTTTTTTCTTTCCTTTTGATTACTGCCTAATGATTTTAGAGCATTTAGACACTACTGTAGCTTAGCTTATTGTACTTTTGATGACTAGTTATTGAGGCATCTAATATTTTGTGTACGGCATAAAATAAAAACTTTGGTCGATACAGAACAAAAAAAGTAACCAATGCTGTGAACGACAGTCAAAATCATTTTGCTTTGTATGAATGTAGGATTTACAGCAGTGTAAAATCTGACTCTAGACTTTCACCTATATTTACAGTAATGCAGCATGATCAATAAACACAATCAAAGCTTTCAAAAGTTATTCTCACTCTAAATTATTTTAAATACTGATTTATGTAAAGTGCTTGGTGCTGATGTATAATTATGAGGAAATTACTATTGCACACTGTTTTGATGAGAATTAGTAGTTTAACAGCATTGTTTGATTTTAATTTTGTTTAAAAAAGCATGTCTAAAATGCTACAATGACATTATAATGCTGTGATGCTTGATATTAGGGCTGGACAATATGCAGAAAATCTAATATCACGATATTCTTGACCAAATACCTCAATGTCGATATTGCGACAATACTCTAGGGTTGACAATTGGTGGTTTAACAAAATATTATTTATACAATAAGATTTTTGATCAATTATCATCAGACATGTCAATTTATTGACTAAGTGGGTAAAGGCTAATAATAAAAACAGCTAGAACAGTCTGCTAAGTTCAGAAAATGACATCACTCTACTCTAATGCAGCTTTCAAAACCAGGAAAAGACATCATTTACCATATTACAATTTTACGATATCCAAAATCTAAGATGATTAATCTAGTCTCATATTACGATATCAATATAATATCGATATATTGCCCAGCCCTACTTGATATACTTCTGTATGAGATATTACATGATAAATTAACTGTTTTCATTATACAGTACAGCTTTTCGTCTTAAGAGTTTTGCAAATTGAAACTCTGAGGCAAAGCAATTGCAGTATAACGTTGTGTAATTAATCATTTTCACCTCAATGGTTTTTTCTCAGCCATAGTCCTTTTATTTTGAAATTCGTAACCGGAAAACCCAACATTTCTATTCTGGCTAGCTTGACACTGATACAATGGACAGAGGGTGGAACTCATGCTAGGTTAGCATGCTAACGCCAGCAATCTGCGACCTCACTTTTCCTTAATAGTCCCCGGAACTTTACATTTATTAAGAGCACACGATTAAAAAGCAGAAAAGAATATAACCACAGCTCTCTCGCAACAACAATAAACAACTTACCATTGTTGAAGAGTTAAAAATTCCCTGAAGCTGCAGCTGCTGCTCTGAATGGTAGACGCTTTCAATGTTTTTTTGTAGTTTTTTTTTTTTCTTCACTTCACATCATCTTGTGACTGGTTTGACCAATCCCTAACAAGCGCCCCCCATCTTTCAAAAGTTGCTAATGCAGCTCTCCTCACTATTGTCCTACGGCCTCAGTACTTTATTAAAACAAATTTAGCCTTGTTATAACGTGCCGTTTAACATTTAATTGTTGTACAGGCAAAAATAGCCCTCTAAACGATGCAGCACAAAGCTCTAGTTACTGTAAGTCACTAGTTACTTTCCAGAGTACGTTTTTTTTAATATAAAAATATATATCTATAATATATATCATTTTATAACATTGTTATAGATGAAAACTACCCAACAAAATGAGGTATAAATTAGCTACTTACACATTAATATTTCAGTATTACCAATCCATTTATATATAATAACACTAGCAGGTCGCAATTTTCTTTATAATGAGCACTTTCACTTTAAATACTTTAAGTACATTCAGCTGAAGGTAGTAATGTACTTGTATTCAAGACTTTGAATGAAGGATTTTAACTTGCAATGAAGTATTTTTACATTCTGAGAGTACAGGCAGCGCTGGGTGTAAAGAGTAATTACTGAAAAGAACTTCAGAGCTTCATTTTAGGAATTTATGGCAACATTTTATTCAGAATCTAGTAAAGTAAAACATATGAATACTGAATATTGCAGTGGATATTGACACCACTAAACTAGGTAAGTAGCAGATTACGAAACAATATATATATAAAAAAACTTGAATACCAACAGGGAAAAGCATCCTTATGTGTTAAAATGCATAACAACATTGTGTAGCGTTATGTAAATTCATATGAACAAATGATTAATTCAAGACCACTCAATAGTAATTTGTACATGAACCAGCAATTTGAGAGCACAAAATAGTATTTTCCCCCTCCATGTATTGTAGAGATCTACAATATCTGTCAAATCAGATTTGAACACCTTGATTTTGTCAATTGATAATAAGCCTATATTACTCAATACATGTCTGTGTTATCACATTACTGTAAACTGTTTATAATATGTAATGTATGTGTATGCATGTGTATATACAGTATATATACTTTTTCATACATACTTATATCTGTATATAGTACAAGTCAAAGTCAAATGATTATTTTTTACCTTTTGTTCAGCTTTCTCTCCTTGTTTCAGCTGTATGTCTATTCTGTGTAAGTATATTAAGAGCAACAACAAAACAGAGTCGAATTACTTGTGTGTGTACACCATACACTGTAAATAATGGACAAAGCTTCCAGGCCTGAAAAGTGAAGCCACTGCGGAAGTGCCTTAAACCTGCATTAACTTAAATAGTTGCCTAAAAATGTCTTGTTCATCGTTATGCCGACCAAGCTAGCTAGCTACCGCTAACTTCCCCCCCTTTAGCAATTAGCGCAGCGCCATTACAACCATAAACAACACTGATCTTGATTAGCACTGGAGCATTATAACTGTTTTTTTTGTGTGTTTATTTTCTTTATTATCATTGTTATTGCAGTTCATAACTGTTTTATTAATTGTGCCATTGTATTGTTATCTATTGTCCCATTATGTGTCTGAAACTGTGTGTCGTGGATACCCTGCACTTTTTAACTGTGCAACAAATTTACTTAAGGATATAAATAAAGGAACCTGAACCTGAAGATGAACTGGCTTGGCCGCATCATCCTCCCCAGCTCCACCCTCTCATCAAAAATCGTCACATCCGGTTGCAAAAAACCATGATTGCGACGCCAGTGTCGCCAAACTTGAGGCTTCAAAACGGCCATTAAAGCTGCTTCTTATTCTGATAAACTATAGATGTTGTGCAGAGAGTGGAGGGTTGATAGGGGGCCCAAAGCTATTATTTATGCCCAGGGGCCCCGGCCATCCTGAAGTTAGTCCGGCCCTGAGTGGAATATAGACACAGATGTCACCTTGCAGAAAAGAAGGAGATCGAAGGTCTTATCCATACATTTTTATTTTAGCTGGGTGTATTTATTCATTTATGAACATTAAAACATTTTTGTCACAGGGTCGTCACTGTGTGTGTGTGTGTGTGTGTGTGTGTGTGTGTGTGTGTGTGTGTGTGTGTGTGTGTGTGTGCCCGCGCGCGCACCGAAACGCGCCCTCCCGTCAGAATACGTCATCAACTTCCTTGCCGAGAGTTGTAACGTTAGTTGTGAGAGCAGATCCAACGTTAGCTCTGCAGGTCGAATTAGCTGGCTAACTGGCTTCCACAGCTGGATAAATCATAACTATTACCTACATATCATTGGAGAGGAGTTCATCTTCTGGCGAGGTAGCATGAAATATCACATTTTACTACTTCTTGTCTTTTGACACCGAGGAGCTAATATAAACACACGAGCTAACCATATGAACGTTAACTAACAGTTAGCTGCTGTTAGCTAGGTCGGCAGCCAACTATGTAACATCAGTTAACTAGATATTTAAAAAACTATATCCCCGTTAACATGCAGCTAAAGTCAGTGTAGCATTTGTATAGCTTGTCGTAATGATATTTAGGTTTGGTCAAGATATTTCGACTCTGCCCAAATGGATTTTGTTGATCACCAGTCGGGAATGGAAACATTTAGCTACTCTGCCATTACTCAGAGCCTCTGTGTGACAAACCTTCCAGTATTTCACAGCTTACGATAAGATGGTTGTTACAACTTCCTAATAAAACTAATGAAAGTTGTGGCTTATCTTGTTGTTTCTTTTTTTTTTTTTTTAGATCATGGCAGATTTCTCGGTGAGTTCAAAGGATTGCACAATGTTAGTGGTCGAACAGGTCTTTAATTGTATACAGAGAGACTCAATTTCCCTTTGTCTTCTACTTCAGCTGTCAGATGCCTTAGGAGACGACACCCCAAGCAATGCAAAGAAAATAGGGAACACTAACCCGTCTGCCCCTGCCTGTAACCCTCCACCTCCGGCAAACCCAGGATGGCCAAGTTCAGCCCCAGGAGCTCCCACCCAGCCCTCCGCTCCTGGTGAATATGGTGGATCATCTGGCCCTGGGGCGCCTGGGCAGTTCCCATTTCCATCTGGTCCTGGAGCACCAGGGCAGTACCCAGGACCTCCTTCAGCACCTGGTGGGTTCCCCCCTGGTCCTGGGATACCTGGACAGTACCCACCTGCACCAGGAGCTCCAGGGCAGTTCCCATCCAGCCCTGGAGCCCCTGGGCAGTACCCTGGGCAGTATCCTGGGCAGTTCCCTGGGCAGTATCCTGGGCAGTTCCCTGGGCAGTATCCACCTGAAGGAGCTCCAGGACAGCTACCTGGAGGCCCGGTTTCTTACCCAACTGGACCATTTCCTTCTGGCCCTGGAGCTCCCCCTGGGCCTTATCCAAACGTGCCTTACCCAGGCAGTCAGCCAGGAGGAGGCAATGGGATGTATGGACCAGGTGGTCCAGGTGGATTCCCCCCTCCAGCTGGCCCTGGCTCTTACCCTGCATTCCCTGCTGGAGGCTTTCCCCCAATACCCACTGGGTCATGGGGACCACCTGCAGGCGGAGGCTTCCCTCCTGCCCCTGGCTCCTTCGGTCCTGGCCCTGGGTCTATGGGTCCATACGGTGGGCCTGCCGCTCCAGGAGGCATGATGGTGAGTACTAACACAGTTTTAAAATAACATTATGTTGCTTGCTTGCTGCATGTCTTTTCCGGTGTGTTTTTGCTCTGGGGGGCAGTGAAGCATCTCTCTTTGGGATTCATGGTGGGGAAACTACTTCCAGCCACCATCCTTACTACCGGCAGCAGGTCACTTGCTATCATATAGCTATTCAATTCTACTCTAGTACAGGGTTTCTTCTACCATTTTCAATGTGACTGGTTTGGTGTCTGCCTTTATACTGCAGCTGGTTTCCTGCCTTGTTGGGATTTACTGCAGGATGGTACATTTTCAGTGGGGGTTTTACACCCCGGCCTGCATTTGGATTATTGTGTTCTGTATCTTGGGCTCTGCTGGGGTGCAAAGCAAAACATGAAGCAGAATCAACAAATGTAAAAAAAAAAGTAGTTATCAAAAATGTATTCTTGTCTTTCAGCCCAGATATAATCCACCATATAATTGAAAGCAATGAACTCAACTTTTCAGTCGGACAAGGACGTCACTTCCAGAATCAACATATGGTTTGATAAGGCTACACGTGAAAATGTGGCAAAGCCTATATACACAGTATACAGTTAGGGTTTTGTGTTCAATCTGCCTGGGCAATGTATTGTTTTAATTAAGTGCAATATGATTTAAAATGGCACCTTTACACAGAACTCATGTTTAATGTATTAAGGCATTTTTATATTCTCTGATGAAATCAAAGTATGATTACAATGTGTGTGCTGATTACTATTTTCATATTACCTTGCCATTTTTGTACATGGTTATAATTTAAAGTTGTTTTGTTTTCTGTCATTTTGTACAGTTGATGACTTGTAGTAAAAATGTTGAAAACAGATTTTTCTTTCTTTGACGTTTTCTGTCATTATGAATTGCATCAGTGCTGAACTAAATGGAAATGGTGACTCATTGTGGTGTTGTATGGGGAATGTGGGCAGGGTCAAAGTTTTGTATAATGTTCAACTAAAAATACCTTTGCTATTTTGTGATACTTAGCACTTCAGAGTATTAGCGATAAAATGTGTGAACAATTCCACCTTTGCCCCTGGGTATATTATAAACAGGGTAAACACTGTTTCTATTTGTGTATTTATGCTTAATAAACAGTCAATCACGATTTCCCATTTTGCATTTTTTAACTTCATTTCTAAAAAAAAATAGCATGGTAAATGTCTTGTTGTGATTTTAAAAATTGAAATATTTCTTACAGATGGCACCGTTTGAGCTCCCACTTCATGCTGGAATTTTGCCACGCCTTGTAATCACAATAGTGGGGGAGCCTGTTCCTGGTGGAGACAGGTATGAACAACAATCCTCCTCTAATTCTGCTGTCAGTGATGCTCTCTGAGCAACATAACTGGATGCCTGATAAATAACTCTGCATCCATCCTAATCCTCCAGACCATGGCAGTGCTGTCATCTTCAACATGTGGTTCACACTGGTGAAACATCTTGCTTGCATCTCACTGTTTTAACGCACATCTTTTACTTTTACTTTACAATTATTAATAACAGGCTGTTGTTGACGGTCAAAATGAAAAAAAACTTTTTTGTTTGTCTGTTCATGCCACGTTTATTTTTGTTCTTAATTGGGCAGTGAAAGAAGGATTCGTTGTCAGCAGCACTAAGTCCTGATCTTTTTCTTGCAGGTTCCAAGTTGACTTCATCAAAGGTTCAGATGTCGTCTTTCACTTCAATCCTCGATTTCCGGAGCAAACAATTGTCAGAAACTCCAACATAGGTGGATGTTGGGGGCCAGAGGAGCGGGAAGGAGGCTTCCCATTTGTTCAGGGACAGCGTTTTGAGGTAAAGTGTAATAGTAATAGTAGTATTGGCACTGAAGCTAAGATTTGGAAACTCAAAAAAGGTCCATAGGTTATGCATTTTATACATATTTGAGGCTTACAATGTTAATGTCAGCGTTTTCACTTTTGTGCTTGGACTCAAGATGGTTGTATGATTACAGTTTGGTCAAGTGAGCATTCAAAATAATGTGGATTGACAAGTATAACACAATATCCATTTAAATGTTAAAGTTGTATCCCCTTGGTCCACAGACTTTGGCTGCTAAGTGAGATATATCAGAACTATCAAAGAAAGTCTGAGTGTCCCCACTTGTAATTAAGACATGGCTGTTGACATGAATGCTGTTTACAAGCTGGGACCTCGTAATTATGATAACTTTGAAATTACATGAACCGGCATAAGAAGAGGTCTAATCAGCCAGAAGAAATGAAAATGTACAGTAACATTGGGACGTGTTTAACATGATGATATGATCGGAAGCAGTGTCACAGGTCTATAAAACCTTCATATCAGTGACAGACAGGCTTTTGAGTCAGTAGGAAATTAGTTTTAGTCTCCCAGATCTCAAACTTGGTTAAATAAAGACATTTGTTGCATATTTTGCATAGTTATTTTCCTGCAGTGTTTTGTCAGTTGAAATCAAAAAGCTTATATTAGCTTAATGTCATTAAGTTGCCTTTTTCATTATGAATTTACCAGTAATTAGTTTCTCATTGAATCTTTTGGTCTGATCAGAAAATATTAAGAAAATGCTGATCACATTTTCCTAGAGCCCAAAGTAGCCTATATCCACGACGTTCCACTTCCAGGATTGCTCCGTTGCCGAGGGAAACTCCGCCGGATTTCACTCATTTTGGGCTTCCTTTGTGTTGGAATTTTAAACTCTGGTGGACTATGGTTAACTGCTCCTCAGATCTCTGCAGGGTAAATCCAGACAGCTAGCTAGACTATCTGTCCAATCTGAGTTTTCTCTTGCACAACTAAAACAACCTTTGAACGTACACATCTTCCACCAAAGCAAAGTTCCTTCCTGAGACTATTTTGCAGAGGCGCCGTTGCTCTGTCCAGAGCTTAGCAAGACGATTGTGATTGGTTTATAGAAATGCCAATAAACCAGAAGACGTTTTTCTCCCATCCTGGAATGCTGTGTGGACTAGCGCTCTTTATATAGAGAGTGTGGCCAACTCAAATCATGGGCGCCATATTGGATACCAACGCCCAATGACTCTACAGTGTTACCCTATGGGGCGAATATGCAATCTTGAAATAAATCGCTTATTTTCACCATAAACAGGCATATACATGTTATTATCAACGTTTGTCAATATGTAAAAGGCCCTTACGGAAATATTCCAGTGTAGTTTTACCTTCTATATCGTAAATGGGCCTCAAAAAAATGCCCATTGTAGTGAGTGACCACGTCGCCTAATAAGTCTCTGAGCAGTGTTTACCTTTCTAATGTCCGCTAGCATACGTACAGGCTAACTATAGCTAGCTTTGTGTGTAACGTAACACAAACCCACCCATCTCAGAGGAGCGAAGCTCAATATTTCATTCAATAAAATGATGGTACAAAAGGAGCACTAACGCCACAGGTCTTATGTTGACAACGTGGACGCAGATATAGGAAACTCCGAAGGGAGTTGTAATATTTACCTAGCAGGCTAGGCTAACGCTGTTGCGCTAAAGTTAGCAAACATCGGCGTAGCGTTAGCTAACTGTCTAAACTTCTGGAAAGCCAAACAACATCCCCGTCCAAGCTGTTTTTCACTTTCCCTCCAATATTATTATGAGCATAATAAAGACACCTGGACTCGGTCGAGACCAAAAGCCATAGCTGTGACTGTGGCAAGATCACAAGCATTTAGGTACATGGAGTGCTAGCGAAAAAGCTAACGCTAGCATAAGGCTAAATTCAAACTTCATTCATTTCTAAAGCAGTGTTCAAACTTTTTTGACAGCATGGTACACATTAATGATGGTATTACTATATTTGTCCTATGTAAGTTGATATATCGAAGAGAGAAATTGACATTTACCTCACACAATAATGAACAGCTCCCATACTTTTCGCCTTTTTGCTTCACGGGGGGGAACTTGTGAAATCTTTTGCTGCTTCCCTGTCCTTCATTGCAGCCAAATGCGCAACAGTTGGGCATTTTCTTTCAGTGATTTATGTCATTTCTTAAATAATTTATTAACTTTTTCCACTATTCCCTGCACTATGTCAATGGGAATCAGATGAATGTTGGTATCAAACATGGAGTCCACGAAACATGTGACCACCTCGGAACCAATCGCATAACGGGATAGCTCAGAACATTCGATTCCCTAGTTGGCCACGCACTCTATATAAAGGGCACTAGTGTGGACTAGCCAGACCCTCTTCCGCAGCGCTGTGGAGCAAGGTCTGGCAATGCGAGACTAAGCCCAAAGTAATGTCTTCAGATAGCTTGTTTTGATTGATTGATTGATTGATTGATTGATTGTTTTGTTCAGCAAAACAGTCCAAAATCCAAAGATATTGAATTTGATATCATAGAAGACGACAAAAAAAAAAACTGCAAATATTTACATTTGAGAAGCTGGAAGCACAGAATATTTGGCATTCATGTTCAAAAAAATGACTTAATTGATGCATTGATCATCAGAAGTATTTCAGATTCATTTTCTGTTGAACAACTATTGGACTAATTGTTTCAGCTCTACTTGCATGAACCCATGATAACTTGGCATGCTGTGCATAACATTAGTATTGCTCCCCCTGCAGCTGAAGATCCTTGTGGAGGAGGACTCGTTTAAAGTGGCGGTGGACGGCACCCACCTGCTGGAGTACGAGCACCGAGTCGGCGGGCTGGAGGAAGTGACCCTGCTGCGAGTGACGGGAGACGTCGTCCTGCACAGTGCTGCCCCGAGCATGATCTGAGTCCCAGAGCTACTAAACCACATGCTGTACAGGAGTCCTGGGTCACCCTTCACCACCGTATTTGAAATCCTTTCAAATACCTTGATGGAGTTTTTGAGGCAAAATAGTCAGCGAAGTGCAATCTTTGCCCACCTGGCACTTAGTCATTAATACAGAACAGATGACAGATCAACACAGGGCTGCACACTATAATCCTTTTTCCTTTCTTTTGCTGAATGATTTATTTTTTTTATTTTTGCCACTCACAAAATCGATATATTTTATGACCTAACAGTATCAAAGTAGTGAATGCGATATAGTGCATCTAAAACAGGCGTTTTAAGGAAATACTAATTTATACCTAAAAGATTGTAGGCCAAGTGGAACCTATTTTCCACTAGTATGCTGTATTTTGTTTACAGTATGTGTATGTTAATTATTCTGTTCTTTATATCAAGATCTTGATAAGCCTTTGTAATGCATGAGTGTGATGCTGAAAATCAGTCTCCCCCTCCACACACACACACACACACACACACACACACACACACACACCCATACCCACACACCCCTTACTGGCCCGCTAACATTCAGTAGGCTAATGATGAAGTTTCTTCTTAACATGTATTTATATACTGACTTTGAGCTCCTCCTTTGTTCAGTATTAATCCTCCTGAGGTCTCAGACTGGAGGGTAGCGCAATGTTTTACGAATTATGATTTCATGTTGAAGTCAAATGTAATGGTCTAAAAAGTGAGGCTCAAATTAAAGTAAAATGTTGGAAAGGAGGAAGGAAGGGATTGGGTCTCTGATTTGTTGCCAAAAATAACTGGTACAATATTTTGAGATGATATGCTTATAAATAAAGGGCAAAAAACAATGGCTGATAATGCTGTTTGATTCACAATATTGTAAACTTTTAATGAGCTGCCTGCCTGTGCACATAATAAATACTAGTTTCCCTGTTCCCGTTCTTTATTTTAACCCAAAGTGAAGAATGCTAATTCTCTGTTTGCAGTCAAAATGTCAGAGTTTTATTCACAGTGATAGAATCATCATTATTATGTCATTAATATACCACAATTCATTCTTTGACTGTTGTTAAAGTGCTTTAAACCAAAAAATAATAGGGATAATAAAAAATATAACTAACTCATTGTCATTATACAAGTGAAACTCGGAAAATTTGAATATCGTGCAAAAGTTCATTTATTTCAGTAATTTAACTTAAAAGGTGAAACTAATATATAGACTCATTACATGCAAAGCGAGATATTTCAAGCCTTTATTTGTTATAATTTTGATGATTTATGGCTTACAGCTTATGAAAAGCCCAAATTCAAAATCTCAGAAAATTAGAATGTTATAAAAAAAGCATTTTAAATACAGAAATGAAAAGTATAGTCATGCATATGTACTCAGTACTTGGTTTGGGCCCCTTTTGCATGAATTCCTGCCTCAATGCGGCGTGGCATGGATGCTATCAGCCTGTGGTACTGCTGAGGTGTCTCATGTCTCTCGTCTTTCTCTTGGCAATGCCCCATAGGTTCTCTATCGGGTTCAGGTCTGGCGAGTTCACTGGCCAATCAAGCACAATAACCACATGGTCATTAAACCAGGTTTTGGTACTTTTGGCAGTGTGGGCAGGTTCCAAGTCCTGCTGGAAAATGAAGTCAGCATCTCCATAAAGCTTGTCTGCTGAAGGAAGCATGAAGTGCTCTAAAATGTCCTGGTAGACGGCTGCGTTGACTCTGGACTTAAAAAAGCACAGTGGACAAACACCAGCAGATGACGTGGCTCCCCAAATCAACACAAGCATCTTGGATTGTGTGCCTCTCCATTCTTCCTCCAGACTCTGGGACCTTGGTTTGCAAGAGAGATGCACAATTTGCTCTCATCAGAAAAAAGGACTTTGGACCACTGAGCAACAGACCAGTTCTCTGATGTTTGTTGTTCAGGAGCAGCTTGACAAGAGGAATGCGACATTTGAAGCCCGTGTCCAGGATCCGTCTGTGTGTGGTGGCTCTTGATGCAGTAACTCCAGCCTCAGTCCACTCCTTGTGAAGCTCCATCACACTTTTGAATGTCCTTTTTCAGACAATCCTCTCCAGGCCGTGGTCATCCCTGCTGTCTGTGCACCTTTTTCTTCCACACTTTTCCCTTCCACTTAACTTTCTATTAATGTGCTTTGATACCATAGACAGTATATAAACTGGACCGACAGATCCCGTTGCTCTGGACGGAGACCAGTGAAGGATATTAGAAGCACTTTTCCGGTTAGCGCTGAGCGTTACTGCGCAGCCTCCAACTGAGCTTGAAGACGTAGATGTGACGTGAGCAACCTGTCTGAAAGTTGGAAATCTTCCGGTAGCTGGGCCAAGAGAAAAAGAAGGCCGAGAGCATAGGTATATGTAAGGAGATAACATAGGCACAGGATAATTATTGCTAACTAAAATGCTAGTTAACATTAGTAATTAAACTTAAACAGCTAATGTGAGTCGAAACTGCCTGCGAGCTTCTCCTGTACTATACGGTAATTTCTCTACTGTGCGACAGTAAATTGTGTGGTTATGACAAAATTGTTAGCCTATTTTTACAAAAACGTCTGCTACGGAGCCATAACGTGAGGTACAAGGTAATGGAGCCTTTTATACATTGTCGTGCTTCTTTAGAAATAAACAATGGACAAATCGAGTCTTTAAACGCTTCTGATGTAAAGTTATTCCCTGTCAAAGTGACGCCAAAATGAATGGCAGTCAGTGGAATGCTAACAGGAGATGATGGCTTGTTAGCATCAAAATGGCACCATAGGAGCTACTCTTGCCAGACGCTCGCTTACCCCCTTGCTTTTTTCTTATGCGAGCATACAAACAGCACATTGCCAGGTGTTTGTGTTATCTGCAGGACAACAAACGGGAAAAGACACAGATAAGGTGTTGTTTTTTTTATACATAGGCCTATTTATGAATAATTTGAAACATGTTATGTCTTTGTATGTTTCTTGGCAGAGGCATTTGTCCACAATTGTCATTGAAATATGTTCAGTGAACCAAAGTCACCTACATCAAACGTCAGCTGTCAACAACGCGTCACCAACTGGGAAACTTGATTAGCAAAATCTCGGAAAAACCATAGACATAGAACATATTTATGGGAATAACGTTTTTCCAAGTGACGTCATCATTCACATCACTTCCTGTGGGAATCAGAGGTGGGAAACTCCAAGGGGGTAAGCTCATAGACAGTATATAAGAATGGACCAACAGATCCCGTTGCTCTGGACGGAGACCAGTGAAGGCTATTAGAAGCACTTTTCCGGTGATCGCTAACTTTGCTGCGCAGTGTCGGTACACGATCACACGATCCGTTCTGCCTGCACGATCCGTTCTGCACATGCGTGATCCGTTCTGCACATGCGCAAAATGTTCGCGCATGCGCTGTTGTACGAGGATTTACGACACTGCACGATCTGTTCCACGCTTCTGGTCGACAGCCAAGCTAACGTTAGTTTAGCTAACAGCTAATTCAGCTAGCTGAGACAGCATGTAATAACTTTAAAAGACCCTCAAAATAAAACTTGAAAATAAACGTTAACATATAAAACAGCTGTTACGTTAGTTCTACTTTACTCACTCAATATTTGTCTTTTTACTGTAAAGTCTTAATTTAGCTGTAGCCTGCTTTTCCCATTAAGTTTGACTCAACGTTATTTTAGACTGAATATAGCTGTCAGCTAGCGGTTAGCCGAATTAGCTGTTAGCTAAACTAACTTTAGCTTTAGCCATAGGCTAGCGTGGAACAGATCGTGCAGGTCGTAACATTGGTAAAACAGCAGCCTCCAAGTGACAGAGACAACGTAAATGTGATGTGAGCATCGTGTCTGAAAGTTGTAAGTCTTCTGGTAGCTGTGCCAAGAGAAATCATTCCCAATCTTGCAGAGACGGAGAGCGTAGGTATATGTAAGGAGATAACATGGGCACAGGCTAATTAATTAATTAATTAACATTAGTAATTAGGTAGGGAATGAGTCCTTACCCCAAGTGAAGGAGTTCAAGTACCTTGGGGTTTTGTTCGCGAGTGAGGGGACAATGGAGCGGGAGATTGGTCGGAGAATCGGCGCAGCGGGTGCGGTATTACATTCCATCTATCGCACCGTTAAGCTAGAAGGCAAAGCTCCGATCTACCGTGAGTTTTTTTGTTCCTACCCTCACCTATGGTCATGAAGGCTGGGTCATGACCGAAAGAACGGAGATCCAGGGTACAAGCGGCGAAATGGGTTTCCTCAGGAGGGTGGCTGGCATCTCCCTTAGAGATAGGGTGAGAAGCTCAGTCATCCGTGAGGAGCGCCCGAGAGAGCGCTGCTCCTTTGCGTCGAAAGGAGCCAGTTGAGGTGGTTCGGGCATCTGGTAAGGATGCCCCTGGCGCCTCCCTAGGGAGGTGTTCCAGGCACGTCCAGCTGGGAGGAGGCCTCGGGGAAGACCCAGGACTAGGTGGAGGGATTATATCTCCAACCTGGCCTGGGAACGCCTCGGGATCCCCCAGTCGGAGCTGGTTAATATTGCTCGGGAAAGGGAAGTTTGGGGTCCCCTGCTGGAGCTGCTCCCCCCGCGACCCGACACCGGATAAGCGGACGAAGATGGATGGATGGACATTAGTAATTAAACCTAAACAGCTCGTGTAAGTCGAAACTGCCTGCGAGCTTCTCTTGTACTGTATACGGTAATTCCTCTACTATGTGACTATTATGTAAAGTTATTCACTGTCAAAGTGACGCCAAAATGAATGGCGGTCAATGGAATGCTAACGGGAGTTGACCACCGGGATCACCTCCCGTAAGCATTCCACTGACTAGCATTCATTTTGACGTGTTTATTTCTAAAGAAACACGACAATGTATAAAAGGCTCCATTACCTTGTACCTCACGTTATGGCCCCGTAGCAGACGTTTTTGTAAAAATAGACTAACGATTGTGTCATAACCACATGACTTACTGTCTCATAGAGGAATTACCGTATAGTACAGGAGAAGCTTGCAGGCAGTTTCGACTTACATGAGCTGTTTAAGTTTAATTACTAATGTTAACTAGCATTTTATTTAGCAATAATTAGCCTGTGCCTATGTTATCTCCTTACATATACCTACGCTCTCCGTCTCTGCAAGATTCGGAATGATTGAGATTTCTCTTGGCACAGCTACCAGAAGGCTTACAACTTTCAGACACGTTGCTCACGTCACATCTACGTCGTCTCTCTCAGTTGGAGGCTGCGCAGTAACGCTCAGCGCTCACCGGAAAAGTGCTTCTAATATCCTTCACTGGGCTCCGTCCAGAGCAGAGCAACGGGATCTGTTGGTCCAGTTTATATACTGTCTATGGGAAACTCGGGCTAGATTTTGCTAACCGAGTTACCGTGGTGAAGTTAGTTTGATGTTGGATATTTGACAGATATTGGGATATTCATTTCAGGTTCGTCAGCAGTTCCTGCTATGCTTTCACTCAGTCTGAGTGAAATTTCTTTAAGAACCCCATTCATTTCCTATGGAAAACGGCGTTTTGCTCAATAGCGTACAAGTTATGGGACCCAAACACCCCAGACCAATGCACACCTGTTCTGCTATGTGGTACTAATAAGACACACCTCACTATAAATTTATATTTTGCACCTACTATTTTTTCTGATTTTTTGTTTAAGAACCCCATTCATTTCCTATGGAAAAAGGCTTTTTGCTCAATAGCGTCCAAGTTGTGGCACCCAAACACCCCAGACCAATGCACACCTGTTCTGCTATGTGGTACTAATAAGACACACCTCACTATAAATTAATATTTTGCACCTACTATTTATTATGATTTTTTTTTTAAGAACCCCATTCATTTCCTATGGAAAACGGCTTTTTGCTCAATAGCGTCCAAGTTGTGGCACCCAAACACCCCAGACCAATGCAGACCTGTTCTGCAATGTGGTACTAATGAGACATACCTCACTATAAATTAATATTTTGCCCCCACTATTTTATCTAAATGTTTTTAAGAACCCCATTCATTTCCTATGGAAAACGGCGTTTTGCTCAATA
The DNA here is from genome assembly GCF_010015445.1 of Perca fluviatilis. Lineage (NCBI taxonomy): Eukaryota > Metazoa > Chordata > Actinopteri > Perciformes > Percidae > Perca > Perca fluviatilis. The sequence goes on along the minus strand of NC_053131.1, from coordinate 10,895,566 downwards.
GTGTCCAAGTTATGGGACCCAAACACCCCAGACCAATGCAGACGTGTTCTGCTATGTGGTACTAATAAGACACACCTCACTATAAATTAATATTTTGCACCTACTATTTATTATGATTTTTTTTTTTAAGAACCCCATTCATTTCCTATGGAAAACAGCTTTTTGCTCAATAGCGTCCAAGTTGTGGCACCCAAACACCCCAGACCAATGCACACCTGTTCTGCTATGTGGTACTAATAAGACACACCTCACTATAAATTAATATTTTGCACCTACTATTTATTATGATTTTTTTTTTAAGAACCCCATTCATTTCCTATGGAAAACGGCTTTTTGCTCAATAGCGTCCAAGTTGTGGCACCCAAACACCCAAGACCAATGCACACCTGTTCTGCTATGTGGTACTAATAAGACACACCTCACTATAAATTAATATTTTGCACCTACTATTTATTATGATTTTTTTTTTAAGAACCCCATTCATTTCCTATGGAAAACGGCTTTTTGCTCAATAGCGTCCAAGTTATGGGACCCAAACACCCCAGACCAATGCACACCTGTTCTGCTATGTGGTACTAATAAGACACACCTCACTATAAATCAATATTTTGCACCTACTATTTTATTTACATTTTTTAAAGAATCACATTCATTTCATATGGTTTGCCACTCCCCCGTTCACAGCTAATCAACTGTATGATGTAGAGTCTTGGGTGAGGTATCGTTGAACTCAGACGGGAGTTCCCTTTTCATTGGTGATGATTTGCAGTGTCTGAGTACCGCGCAAATGTATGGTCGCAAGGACCGGTGTCCGCCAGTAACCCCGACGTGCGTAGAGGAGCGAGGGCCCGTCCAACACTGCTTTCAGCTTTAATGAACCATTGATTTTTTATTATGATCTGTCATATATTTTAGGCATCCAGCATATATATATATATATATATATATATATATATATATATATATATATATATATATATATGTATATACATACACACATATCAATCAAGAATCACTCACAGAAATGTAGGAAGTAAAGAGCATGTGAAGTAATTACAGAGGCCTATTAAGTACTGGCCCTTTGATACATTGACCATGATAAGGTGCTATGGTAGATTGTGTGTAGTAGTGGTAGTGCAAAAGTAAAAAAAACTAAACAAACATTGTAGGGATATAATAAGTGCAAAACAGTCACTGTTGTTAAATAGAATTTATCGAGAAGTATGGACATTGTGTAAATATAGAAAATGGCTTGAGAAGATAATGTAATTTAAGGAACTAGAGCACTAGTTAAAATAAAGCAAAATTGGTACAGATTGCAAATGTCAATTAAAGCTGCGAGCAGCGATGGACGGGCCCTCGCGCCTCTGTGCGCGTCGTGGTTACCGGCGGACGCCGCTCCTTGCGACCGTGCATTTGCGCGGCACTCAAATGCCGCAAATTGTCACCAATGAAAAGGGAACTCCCCGCCGAGTTCGACGATACCTCACACAAGACTACGTCATACGGTTGATTAGCTGTGAAAAGGGTCGTGGCTAATGCATAGGGGGCAGGTCAAACCATCACCAATGAAGAAGGAAGTCTCTGCTGAGTTCAATGATACCTCACACAAGACTCTACCTTAGATGGGTCAGCATTTATTAAAAAGGGCGTGGCTTCAACATAGGGGGCGGGCCAAACCATCACCAATGAAGTAGGAAGTCTCTGCTGAGTTCATTGATACCTCACACAAGGGTATACCTTAAACGGTTCAAATTGTATGAAAGGGGGCGCGGGGCTTAACAATAGGGGGCGGGTCAAACCATCACCAATTAAAAATGAAGTCTCTGCTGAGTTCAATGACACCTCACACAAGACTCTACCTTAGACGGTTCAAATGTTATGAGAAGGGGGCGTGGCCTGATTAAGTGGGCGTGGTCATATTATAGGGCTGGCTCAGTATCACATGTAGACCACATATTATAAGTTTCATGTAAATCGGATGATGTTTGTCATATAAGGCATATTTACTGTGGCGCCAGAGGGCGCGCATGACCAAAAGTCAATTTTGGCCTGTAGGTGTCCTCAGGCCTGGACCCTTGTCCATCCTGACAAATTTCGGGCAGATACGACAACGTACACTCAAGTTACAACAACTTCTTTGGTCATCGCTAAACACTCAAAATGGCCGCCACGCCACGCCCACACCGTCTGACGAAAAGTTTTTCTTTTAATAACTTTTCATCGTTAAGGTGTTGGGATGGTACAGACCAAGTTTGAAGTCCATCGGATGAAATCTCTAGGAGGAGTTCGTTAAAGTATAGCACCTTGACTTTTAGGCCTACTTCCTGTTGCCACTAGGGGGCGCTATGACTTTAAGTAAATATCGGCCTTTATTTGTCCTCAGGGTTGGACTCTTATGAATCCTGAAAAGTTTCGAGGTAATCGGACAACGTACACTCGAGTTACAGCCACTTCCTGTTTCGGCGGCGAAATGCACAAAATGGCCGCCCCGCCACGGCCACGTCCTATGACGAAAAGTTTTTCTTTTAACAACTTTTCATCTTTAACATCTTAAGATGGCACAGACCGAGTTTGAAGTTGATCGGATGAAATCTCTAGGAGGAGTTCGTTAAAGTACGACATGTGGAAATGGCCAAAATCGCACTAATTTCGAACTTTGAAATCAAAATGGCGGACTTCCTGTTGGGTTTAGGGTATGGCTCTAATGAAGTTTTTTGTACATCTTGACATGTTACATAGGTGTACCAAGTTTCGTGAGTCTACGTTAAACGCACTGGAGGGGCTCAATTTTCTTAACTTTGTAGGGGGCGCTAGCGAGCCATTTTTGTGCGCCTATTCCCGAAACCCTTAAAATACGTAAATTTTCACCAGACTTGATGCGACCGCCAAATTTGGTGAGTTTTTGAATATATTAAGCCCCTCAAAAAGCCAATTCATTTGACGGGAAAATAATAGAAGAAAGAAAGAAAGAAAGAATAATTCCTTCAGTTTTAATAGGGCCTTCGCCGCTGTCGGCGCTCGGGCCCTAATAAAGATAATGTAAAGATCACAGTCCAGACTGTGGAGAGGGGTTAATATAACCTGTAAAAGCAGTCAGACATAGGCTATATGGGATATCAGAGATAAGGCAAAGTGATGTGGTGGTGGGGCCAGAAATTAGACTCATGCTGAAAAGTCCGATTCTATCCTCCCCTTCTGTGACATGTTGTAAAGCCGAATGGCCAAGAGACACAGGACATTCTAAGTCTATCTGATGAACATGACAGTGACAAAAGTCTGCTAATGAAAATGCTCTTCTGGTTGTTGAATGTGTTGTGTAGTGGGGGACAGTCATTATCAAGGATTGCCAGCATCATGTTCACTTTTTCTCTGCTGTTAATGTGATGCACTCTAGGTCCATGCAAACAACAGCTCTCCTTACCAGCCTGTCAAGTCGCCCATCATCCCTCTTCTTTATGGTGCCTCCCCGGCAAAACACAGCATAGGAAAGGACACAGGCAAGGTGGTGTGTCTAATTTGTACTACATTGAAGAACAGTTCTACATTGCTCTGGGGTGGTTGGGTCCCATAACTTTGACGTTATTGAGCAAAAAGCCATTTTCCATAGGAAATGAATGGGATTCTTAAAAAAATGTAAATGTAAATTTTTATTTTATTTTTTCAAGGATAAACCCTTGAGATGCACCATCTCATTTTCGAGGGGGTCCTTTAAAATACAAAATAAAATAGTAGGTGCAAAATATTAATTTATAGTGAGGTGTGTCTTATTACTACCACATAGCAGAACAGGTCTGCATTGGTCTGGGGTGTTTGGGTGCATTAACTTGGACGCTATTGAGCAAAAAGCCGTTTTCCATAGGAAATGAATGGGGCTCTTAAAACAATCATAAAAAATAGGAGGTGCAAAATATTAATTTATAGTGAGGTGTGTCTTATTAGTACCACATAGCAGAACAGGTCTGCATTGGTGTTTTCACACACCTGATGCTCTAGGCTACGGTGGCAGTCATGCAACAAGTTGTTATGCCAAACACCAATATGACAGAAGAAGAAGAACATGCATCCCGACCGATCCCGACCATTTGAACGCTGGCAGTTGGAAAAACAACGTAATCACGGGGGCGGTCCCTGTTATTCCCAGGTCCCAGATACATAATACAACAAACACACATACACACATATCTCACGTACATACAAATCCCTCACATAACTTAAAAAAGTTATAAAACATCACTACAGAAATTTAAAAAGTTGAAGGTGCTAAGGTAGACTGTGTGCAATGGTGGTAGTGCAAAAGAGAACAGTGTAGGGATTGATCAGTGCAATAACTTATTAAATATTAACTACAAAAAGACAAGAATGTAAACATATAGAATTGCTCGACAGAAAAGAAATAATATACATTAAGAACAATATATAACAGGGAATAAATTGTAACATGTAGATGTTATGACCACATTCCAGATTGTGTAGGAGGGCTAATATAGTCTAAGACAGGCGGGTGTACAGCAGACAAAGTGATATAATGGTATATAGGGCTGAGAGAGACAGGCTCATGCTGAAAAGTCCATTTCTCCCCTCTCCCTTTGTGTGGTACTGAAGAGTTGAGAGAGGAGTTCATCTTCTGGCGAGGTAACATATGAAATATCACATTTTACTACTTTATTCTCTTTTGACACCGTGGAGCTAATAGAAACGAGCTAACCATATTCGTTAACTAACTAGCTGCTGTTAGCTAGATCGGTAGCCAACTGTGTAACTATGTACGATCAGTTAACTAGATAGATATTTACAAAAAAAACATATCCCCGTTAATATACAGCTAAAGTGGCCACTTTTATATTCTCTGATAAAATCTAATTATAATGTGTGTGCTGATCGTCACTATTTTCACATTACCTTGCCATTTTTGTAACTGGTTATAATTTAAAGTTGTTTTGTTTTCTGTCAGTTTGTACAGTTGATGACTTGTAGTAAAAATGTTGAAAACTGATTTTACTTTCTTTGATGTTTTCTGTCGTTGTCATTGTGAATTGCATCAGCGCTGAACTAAATAGAAATGGTGACTCATTGGGTGTGGCATTAGTAATGTGGGCAGGGTCAAAGTTTTGCATAATGTCCTACTAATTAATACTCTGTACTACTTCAGAGTATTAATACTCTGTTGGACAGAGAGTATTAATACTCTGAAGTAGTTAAGTTACATTATATAAAAGCGATAAAATGTGTGAACAATTCCACCTTTGCCTCTGGGTATATTATAAACAGGGTAAACACTGTTTCTATTTGTGTATTTGTGCTTAATATACAGTCTATCACAATTTCCCATTTTGCATTTTTTTTAACTTCATTTCTAAAAAATAGCATGGTAAATGTGTTGTTACAGATGGCATCGTTTGAGCTCCCACTTCCTGGTGGAATTATGCCAGGCCTTGTGATCACAGTAGACGGGGAGCCTGTCCCTGGTGGAGAATGGTATGAACAACAATCCTCCTCTAATTCTGCTGTCAGTGATGCTCTCTGAGCAACATAACTGGATGCCTGATAAATAACTCTGCATCCATCCTAATCCTCCAGACCATGGCAGTGCTGTCATCTTCAACATGTGGTTCACACTGGTAAAATATCTTGCTTGCGTCTCACTGTTTGAACGCACATGTTTTACTTTTCATTTGTTAATAGCAGGCTGTTGTTGACAGTGAAAGGACACTTTGTTTGCAAAATGAAAAAAACTCTTCTAAAATGAATTATCATTACTGTTTTTTTTTTTTTCATGCCACGTTTATTTTTGTTCTTAATTGGGCAGTGAAAGAAGGATTCGTTGTGAGCAGCACTAAGTCCTGATCTTTTTCTTGCAGGTTCAAAGTTGATTTCGTCAAAGGTTCAGATGTCGTCTTTCACTTCAATCCTCGATTTTCTGAGGAAACAATTGTCAGAAACTCCAATGTAGATGGATCTTGGGGGCCAGAGGAGCGGGAAGGAGGCTTTCCATTTGTTCAGGGACAGCGTTTTGAGTTAAAGTGTAATAGTAGTAGTAGTATTGGAACTGAAGCTAATATTTGAAAACTCAAAAAAGGTCCATAGTTTATACATTTTATACATAATTGAGGCTTACAATGTTAATGTCAGCGTTTTCACTTTTGTGCTTGGACTCAAGATGATTGTATGATTACAGTTTGGTCAAGTGAGCATTCAAAATAATGTGGATTGACAGTATAACACAATATCCATTTAAATGTTAAAGTTGTATCCCCTTGGTCCACAGACTTTGGCTGCTAAGTGAGATATATCAGAACTATCAAAGAAAGTCTGAGTGTCCCCACTTGTAATTAAGACATGGCTGTTGACATGAATGCTGTTTACAAGCTGGGACCTCGTAATTATGATAACTTTGAAATTACATGAACCGGCATAAGAAGAGGTCTAATCAGCCAGAAGAACTAAATGTACAGTAACATTGGGACGTGTTTAACATGATGATATGATCGGAAGCAGTGTCACAGGTCTATAAAACCTTCATATCAGTGACAGACAGGCTTTTGAGTCAGTAGGAAATTAGTTTTAGCCTCCTAGATCTCAAACTTAGTTTAAAGTAATAAAGACATTCGTTGCAAATTTTGCATAGATCTTTTCAAATATATTTTCCTGCAGTGTTTTATCAGTTGAAATCAAAAAGCTTATATTAGCTTAATGTCATTAAAGTGATGGTTCGGAGTAATTTCACCCTAAGGTCCTTTGCACCATGACCTCGAGCCAAACACCCCCCCAGAAGCCTTTTTTCACCTGGGTCGAACATTGGGAGAGTTAGCTAGAGTAGCGTTATCAGCCTACTAATAATGCCCGAAATGATACCAAACGTCTACACTAGAACATATAGGTTATGCATTCATAAAACGATGGATTGTAAAGTTTGTAAGTACACCAGAAGTTAAGCTAAGCTATTCAGCTGATAACGCTACTCTACGCTAACTCTCCCAATGTTAGACCCAGGTGAAAAAAGCTTCTGGGGGGGTGTTTGGCTCGAGGTCATGGTGCAAAGGACCCTAGGGTGAAATTACTCCGAACCATCACTTTAAGTTGCCTTTTTCACTATCAATTTACCAGTAATTAGTTTCTCATTGAATCTTTTGGTCTGATCAGAAAATATTAAGAAAATGCTGATCACATTTTCCTAGAGCCCAAAGTAGCCTATATCCACGATCTTCCACTTCCAGGATTTGGAAGTTTGGTTGTGCATAACATTAGTATTGCTCCCCCTGCAGCTGAAGATCCTTGTGGAGGAGGACTCGTTTAAAGTGGCGGTGGACGGCACCCACCTGCTGGAGTACGAGCACCGAGTCGGCGGGCTGGAGGAAGTGACCCTGCTGCGAGTGACGGGAGACGTCGTCCTGCACAGTGCTGCCCCGAGCATGATCTGAGTCCCAGAGCTACTAAACCACATGCTGTACAGGAGTCCTGGGTCACCCTTTCCACCGTATTTGAAATCCTTTCAAATACCTTGATGAAGTTTTTGAGGCAAAATAGTCAGCAAAGTGCAATCTTTGCCCACCTGGCACTTAGTCATTAATCTTTGTGTTGTCTTTACCGTCGTCCATGAGCTTTTGGAGCTTTTTTAAACTTGTTTGTCCCTCTTCTCAACGCTTATTTTTTTTTTTTTTTAATTCATTGTCAACAAAGCTAATAAAATGACATATTATACCTAAGTTTTGAGTTTGAAAAAAATCTGATATTATGAATTATTTTGATTAATAGAATAGTTAAGATCAGAGGATATTAAGTGAAAGTTTGGTCAGGATGCTGTTCTGAAACCATATCAAAAAAATAAAAAAATTCAATGAAATTAAATAAAACAACCAAAATTAAATGGAAGTAATAATGAATCTTACCTACAAAGAACATGGAAGCATGGATGTACATGTTGTATGGGTTCCATACAACGTGCATGCATGCATCCAAGTTATTTGGGGGCAATTTGCTTGTTAAGAAACCCATATTTCTGATATAAAAAACTTTGAAAACACAAGGACAACACAAGGGTTAATACAGAACAGATGACAGATTAACTCAGGGCTACACACTATAATCCTTTTCCTTTCTTTCTGCCACTCACAAAATCAGATTTGTTGCCAAAAATAATTGGTACAATATTTTGAGATGATGTGCTTATAAATAAAGGGCAACAAACAATGGCTGATAATGCTGTTTGATTCACAATATTGTAAACTTTTAATGAGCTGTCTGCCTGTACACCTAATAAATACTAGTTCCCCTGTTTTCCCCGTTCTTTATTTTCTTTTAGATTATTTTTTGGGCCTCTCAGTATATGTGCGCCTGCTCTACCCACTGAGTCAACCCGGCCCCGCCCCATTCTTTATTTTACCCCAAAGTGAAGAAAGCTAATTCTGTTTGCAGTGAAAATGTCAGGGTTTTATTCACAGTTATCGAAACATTATTATTTCATTAATATACCACAATTCATTCTTTGACTGTTGTTCTAATTGCTTTAAACAAATTAATAGAGATAATAAAAAATATAGTTAACAATTGAATTTGAAATACATACTGCGGAATCAAAGTTAGAGATGTAGGTACTTTAAAGTATCAAAAGTACGGATGTATTTTTATAGTGTGGTATTGCTGTAGCTATCTAAATACTCCTTCCACCACTGGTAATAAATTAATAATTAGCACTTGTATTAAATTACAGTATATTTCTGTGGGAGCAAATTCACTAATACAATCTTAAGAAAACACTTACGCAATCTAAGAATAATTAAAATATGTAGATGGACAATAAAATGAGTGATACATGTACTGAAAGTATCCAAAGTACTTACCGCTGATAATACACATTTTAAATGTAAGACTTTTACGTATAATGGATTATTGTTACTTAAGAAACATCTGAATAATTCTTCCACCGCTGGTATGAAACTTTCATGGTTCAGCTTTATTGTCATACAAAGATTGCAAAATAAAATGCAGTCGTAGCCTCCTCCCCCGCTACACACAGAAAATCTATAAACAAATATTTAAATTAGTATAGAATAAACCAATAAAATAGAACAAAGTATAGAAAGTAGCAATGAAGGAACGAATAAAGTGATATATATGTATATATAAACCTATACATGTAGTTTATAATGTCAGTATGAATAACATAAGTTATAGTGTAGATAGAAATATTTGGTTAAGTGGGAATGAGGGTGGTGCAAAGGGTAGTGATGTGGTAATGTTCAAAACCAGCATAACAGAGTAGTTCATTATAATAAACTTTATTTATACAACACAAAACACAGTTAAAAAAGTGTTTTAAGTGGTAAAAATAAAATCAGACAGTTAAAATAATACAATTAAAATAAAATACCCCAAAAAAATAAGAAAAAAAAGAATAATGAAACAGATAAGACATGTTGGAAATAAAATAGTGTGGGGAAATTGATTAAAAACTGTTCCATGTAAACATCAATTCACAGAAGCAGTGCAACGGACTATAGTCCAGTATGCAGTGTAGAAATATGTAGAGCTGAGGATATAACAATAATAGTAAAAGTAAAAGTGCATATTATCATCTTGGGAGCTATTTATCTGTAGTGTTTTGCATTTCTGCTTTGCCTCCCTGCTGTGTAAACTCAAAGGTCAGCCTGCAGTTCCGCCTCATCCCGTCAGGGGGCAGCACACCACAAACCACCGACCGGACCCAAGGAAGCAAATCGAAACTCCTCAATGAGTTCACCTTCACATAAATAGTTGGTCCCCCCCTCCTCTGAAGATCGTTCGCTGTCTTGACAAAATGAATGGCTCTCTGCCCTCCTCACCCAACGTGGTGGACATCAAACTGAAGCGAGGATCGGCAGGTAAGAAGACTGGATAACTTGACGGACAGTTAGCATAACGTTAGCGGTAACGCTACTAGCTAGCAAACGTTACGTAGCAGCAAAAATCATCGCTGTCAAGCTAGAGTGTATCCCGAAGCTAATGGCTAATTTGCGTATCAAAAATAAGAAAAACCTCATCCCACCATTTGTTTATCGTGTAGTACAAGTAGAGGAATTGAGTTGGGAAAGCCGGCTGAGCTCCAACAAGTTAGTTTAATTAACATGACTGCGTTGTGAATCCACTTTGGCGCTGTTAACATCTTTAAAAGTATCGTTACTGCCCCCGGCCTGTCATATTTTAACCGTTTCTTTGGTGGAGCTGCACGGTTCATTTAGCTCCGTGAGAGTAATGTCTGGTTTACACTTGTTATGCAACATTTTGTGAGGTGCTGTTTCCTCTGAATAGCAGTAGGCAGTAGGTTACAGCGTTGTAATGATTCCACTTGTACTTTGAGCCGTTGAGATAAATGTTGTCTGTGATTGAATCAGCAACGTCTGCCTGGGCTAACAATCGCATTTGTGAGTATTGAATGTGACGCAAAAACCTCCATCTCATGCTAGTGTCTGTTGTTGTTGTTGTTTTTTTAGGCTTGGGATTCAACATAGTTGGGGGCGTGGACCAGCAGTATGTAGTGGCTGACAGTGGCATATACGTGTCCAAAATTAAAGAAGATGGAGCCGCTGCATTGGACGGAAGACTCCAAGAGGGGGACAAGATCCTTACGGTAATACATGTTGACTTGATCAAGGCTGAAGGACATTGGTGTAACTTTGGTTTTTTCTATTTGAATCCCATTTCCTGTATTTCTACATAAGTTTAGGGACTATGGAGATACAAAATCTAGAAAATAATATAATGATAAATTCTTCCAGAATGAATAGTACTAAACTATGTATAAAAAAAAAAGGTATTTTACTTTCTTTGTTTTAAAATAGTGGCCCATCACTGAGATTTATAAATAAAATAATAATATATCAAACGTGTGTGTGTGTGTGTGTGTGTGTGTGTGTGTGTGTGTGTGTGTGTGTGTGTGTGTGACCTAGCCATCCTATCAAATTTAAAGGCAGAAAGCCCAAAAAATAATCTTAAAAAAAAAAAAAAAAAGGTGAAAGGGAATGTAGAAGCACTTCCTAATTGTTTTTGTGTCTCGTGGTTTTGTAGATCAATGGACTCAAGCTTGAGAATCTGACCCATAAAGCTACAGTTGATCTGTTCAGGACAGCAGGGGAGGACGTGGAGCTCCGAGTTCTGAAAAAGGTGGGAGGCATAATGTTAAAAAACCTCAAAGTGATATTTTCATGCCATGGGACCTTTTTTAATGGTTGGATAAGACAACTTTTCAGATGACATTAATGCTACTGGTGCTTTCATTGGGTTCACTAGGGGCACCAGTAGCATTGGAATTCATGTCTACTACTCACACATTTTGGTGGAATGGAATTAGTGGTGGAATGAATGAAACACGTTTGGCAGCAGGTTTGCCGATTTCTAGCCTCACTGTAGTTGCTTTGGAGACTTGGATTTCACTTTAAAAGCCGTGCCAATGGTTTTCCATGTTTTATCCATTAATGTTTTATGTATTCAATTCTAGCTGTCCATTTTCGCAAGCTTGGCATATGTTTTTACAGTTCAGTTTTCTAAGGAGAAAGTTATTAAAGAGGCCAGAATGCCTAAAACAAAGTGCTTGTCAAATCGTCCGACAGAATTTTTTCAGTGGTGGGAACTGCGGCAGACCACTTTTTTACTTTGCAAAACCGACAATCGGCCATTTTGAACCTCTCTCGCAGGCTCTTGTTTTCGTTCTTTACACATTCACTTCCATGACTCCTAATCCTGAAAGCCTATGTTGCTTAGAGAATGGCCCGTAGTAACATCAAGTAAGTTTTTTATTTGATTCATCACTTCTTCGAGGATTTCTTAAAACTGAAAAGTGCGTCCAACACCAGAATGTAATCCAAGCAAACCGAGTGAGTGAGTGACTCCACTTTGTATTTTTGATTTCGACAAATAAGAACAGGTGCATTTCTGCATAAATATGACCTCCTGTGCAGCTGTAATCATTGTCCTTGTTTTTATATTTGTGTCTTGCAGTTTCCCCAACACATGAACGGACCCACAGGCTCACAACCCGAGCACAAATCTCCAGTGTCTTCTCTGGGTATGCTGGCTGCTTTATTGGGCGTTGCAAGCATCTTTGCATTCATTTACATTCGGAACCATAGGAGGCACTTTTAACGAAGCCGCCATTGTCTGTATATTATTTTTAAAATCAAAAACTTTGCTTAAGGCCAAAGAAAAGAAAGAGGGAACCAACTCTAAACAGTAGAAGTTATTATTTTTTTTATTAGTAGCTGTTGGTGTCACTGATGAGTTTCTCCAAGTTCATGTTTATTATGTGATTTAATGGTAGCTTCTTGACACCCTTCCTATGCAAAAGGATCCACTCTGACTACAGAGATTACTTTAAATAGATAGCTTTGTGATTGTAAGGAGTAGAAGGATGCACATTCCTGCTGCTGGGCTGAGCTAGGCTGAGCTCAGGCAGAAACATGCGGCTGCCCGTATACAGAAGTTGTATGCAGAATACTTTTAAATCCTTGATTCAAGTCAGACTGGCTCAAGCTTTAGGGTCCATTTCCAGACTTAAAGACGGTGTTGTGTTCAGTCACTCATAGGCCTCTCTGTACCTGACCTGTCTGAGGGCCAACGTTAAGAGGAACTCACTGTACTTTCACTTTGTCAGGGTTTAAAAATGAATGCAACTGGGTTTGATTTTCATTTTGCCTGGTGCACAGAATCATGAGAAGAGTTGCATCCTGCTGTGCTGAAGCAGCCTGCAGTTAATGTGATAAATTGTCTTGTAATGGACTCCAGAGTGCCTTTTTTCCGTCTACTCCAAGTAATGGTGGTGTTTGCGTCTTCGTGCTCCTTATCGTGATCAAAATGAAAATCAACCCTCTGCATCCATTAATACATTTATAATTAAAGGATGTTGCTTGTGATAATCTCTCTCTATATTCTTGTCATCGAATCCCATAAAAAGTCCCAAACCAAGAGTGAGTTAGTCCATCCCTCAATACTTTCTGGCTTCCTCAGCCTATGCGCAGCCACGCGACCATTTGTTCAAAGTATAAATCTATAAAAACACGAAATGTATAGTTTGAGTTTCAAAAATTGCTCTGTCGGTGTCAGAAACAGCTGGACACTAGTTTTTATCTTGGCAAATATTCCTCATACAGGAGAAAATATTTGGCAGATTAATTAACACACATAATTTGGTGACTTAGTATTTAGAGCAGCAGGGCATTGTGTATGTGACTGACTGACTCACTCACTCATGGTAATGAAGGAACATGTCACTGAGTGCAACAGTGTGGCTCATTAATGTGTTTCTAATAGTTTTTGGACAACTATGGAGCTTTTTTTGCAGAAAGAATATAATTCGACAATGTTTGTAAGTAAAACCACTTCATTGTTGGTTTTGGTTCTTTTAATGGGATTGGTTCACAGTAAGAAAAATCTAGATTCTCACCAGACTTCTCCTTTTTAAGTGAAATCCATGTGCTCAAAGAATCACTAGGTAGTTTCACTTTGAAGAGTTTATTATAAACTGTCATACGGTCACTCAGGGTGAACCGTTAAATCTTTATCTTAAAGGAAACCAGTCATTCCTAAATTTATATCGTGTGGTGAACATCTTGTTTCTTAACGCTCAGTCACAGCTGAGGACTCTTGAGAAATACTGCCATGTTTGTGTTGTATGTACGGCCATTTCAAACTTTGCATTAAGGCCAGTGCTTATAGTCACATCGCACCTTCTGCCAAGTGATGGATGGAAATTGTGGAGTATGTTGTGATAGAAGACATTAGTTGTTCATTTGTGTGAAGGATCATCAGCTTAATACTGAAGAGCAGCTTGAGACACAAGCTTTTTTTTTTTTAAGAAATTAGTTGCTGTCAACAACTTTTAATGTTTGTTGTTTTTGCACTAGCCACAATCATGGAATTCCTCCAGTAACTTCCTTAGAACAGATGAATAAGTGAATTATGTGTACTGGGTGTGTTTGTCCACATTTTTCAGTCTGCAAATTTCAGTCTGTTGTCTGTAAATACATTTCATGTCGCTCTGCTGAGTGGGATTGTGAATATGTGCAGTATGCCAGAAAACACAGATCAGAAGCACTAATAAATTATGTTAAATACTGTGTTTTACATCCAAACACCTACTGTATTAAAATTCATGTTGAATTCATGTGGTTTTGGCTTTTTATTTTCATTAAATAGCAGGAAATACAGAATATTTCACATTATGTCATCTGTAAATAACACTGTTAATGGCAAAATTTAGGAAAGAACAAAAATTCTCTGTAAATCAATAGTATGGGATATTAGTTACAATGATCAGATGGTCCAAATTGGTAGAATGTCAAATCGAAATTCTAAATCAAGATTATGAACTATTACATCAGAAGTCAACATCTTGATTTAATGTTTAATTTCTAATTCAAATGTATAATGTGTTAAATAATGAGACTGTCAAACGTCCTAATTTTAAAAATACTTTAAAACATTGTTTTAATATTTCATTATTGTGATTGAATACATCTTAGAACTCTGATTTAGAACGAAGTTTAATAGATTTTTGGTAGATTTGGCAAAAAGCTAAATCTAAAGTTAGTTTACGAGAGCATAACACCGGATGTTGCCAGTTTACCTTCAAAATAAAAGTGCACCCTATTGCGACAAAAACTGAACTAGGCCTACTAAAATTAAAATTGTGTCGTTTTAGCTAATTTAATATCCCAAAATATCTGCACGTCTGAATTGCTGCATTTTTAGATTTTAACCGTTTTTTACTAACCCATTTTAGTGAGTCAAAAAAACACTGACAAACAAACCAAACATGTTTGACTCCAACGGACGGTTCGGAAAAATTGGCTTGTTGAATGTGTCGTAACGGTTTTTTACGGGCGAGCACAGCCACAGAGGTGAAATTAAGCATATTTCAGCAGGGCCCTGGTTGAGAGAGTAAAGTGGTAGGCCAACTAGCTAGTCTTCTGTAACAGAATGTGCTCATGTACACCCACCAGCAGCTCTGTCTCCCATCAGCTGTGTGTGCATGAGGATGTTACTTCGGAGGCAGAATAGATATGATGTAATCTAAAGCCTCAGTCCCGACAGGAGAGAGAGAGAGAGAGAGAGAGAGACAGCCAAAGCCAGAGCTGGGTAACAACCGCACGGTACGGATGGATCTCGGCTGTTTTTGCACTTTCTAAAATACATTTGAAAAGCCTTCGTCGGAG
Source organism: Perca fluviatilis (assembly GCF_010015445.1). Taxonomy (NCBI): domain Eukaryota; kingdom Metazoa; phylum Chordata; class Actinopteri; order Perciformes; family Percidae; genus Perca; species Perca fluviatilis. Next base: position 10,880,381 of record NC_053131.1, on the reverse strand, counting down.
CCGATGGAGTAAACGGTCCCGTGTTGTTGTGGAAGTCATGCCGCGGAGGTTCGTCCTCTCCCGACGAAGAGGATGCTGGATGCGGACCAGCCAGCAGTAGAAGCAGCACCGGCCGCGGATGCTGTTGGTGAGCATGACTCCCCCTCTCCATCAGCTCCATTAACCACCATGGCTCAGGAGTCCTCTTCCACAGCTGCTCCAACATCCTCCTCCGTGTGAAAATGCTCCGCTCTCCGCCTCCATCGTCGACATCGGTCCGCGCTAGCTGTCGCCTTTTCCCCCGTGATGACAGGCGGGCGCCCGCTTCAGATTTCAACACTTGTAGGCCATTTATGTCCGCCGAAGATCATATTATCACCGCGTCTGATATGACATTTTGAGCTTTTGTGATTTTTTTAAATTTTTATTTCGCAAATACCCCTTTTAGCAGCATTGATTTCCACTTTCAACAGATAGCTTATTTTTGGAGTCGGAAGATGGGCCGCGTCCACTGCTGCACCTCGATTGGCCCTGATCGGAGTTTCACGCTTTCCTGACTTTACAAGCCACAATGCATTTGTGACTAAGCTTCAGTTGTCTTGTTTCCTTTTGGGACATTTTCCTGGCTTTACTCGCCTTTCCCGCCACCCTGCAGAGCCCCATGCAGTATAGTTGCCCTGCGGGGGAATGAGCAGCCTCCATCCCTCCAGCAGACGCCCGCCCGCTGCTCCTGCTGTCCGCCGTGTGGCCCTGCTGTGACTTGACAGGGCTGTGGAGGTCCTGACAACTAGAAAACGTGAAAGGTGGGGACGGTTTGCCTTTCCAGCTCAGGTTTAAACCATGGCCAATGAACCTGTCATCCTTAACGTGTATGATATGGTAAGAATCCATCTCAACCAGACTACACTTACTTTTTTATTCAGTTTCATTTTCTCTTTCTGGCAGGGCTATTTGTAATCTGACACCAGCAGAGGAAGTGAAAGCACAGCACCACTAGAAATAGCAGGGCCCATTACACACCTGCTTCACAAGTGCACTTCACAGCTATGTTGGAAAGAGTCCAGTTGGACAGGCAGTGTTTTGCCTGCAGCATAAGCGTGTTTATGTAAATCAACAGTTGTGTGTAACAAATGCTGATTTTGCTACTTCTAAAAACTGTTAAATTAACAGAATCTTCAATGGAATTTGGTGAGCACAGTCACACCCATCTTCAAATATTGAAGGAAGGCCTTAGCCGGAGAGATATTTGGTAATATCACTGTATTTTGCTTGTGAAAAGGTAGGAACGCCCAGTGAAATGTGAAGTATTTAAGAAAGTAGATAAGAAAGAATAAGAAAATTAAGTTACATATTCCAACCTAAAGTCTTTGAAAATAGAGCTTCTGTCAACCCTCCGACCTCTGTCACTGTGCCCACAGGTCACATGACGCACAGCATACAAAAAACATATCTGCAGTGTGCATACACTCACATACAACCCCACACTAGAACAAGGATCTCCATTCAGACATTCATTGTGCCCACTGCCTGGTCTTTTCAGTCTGTACTGCTGAACAGCCTCCTGTGTGAATATTATGCAACATGCAACAGAATTACTCCATTTACACCAAAACAGTTGTGATACTATGAAGCGTGTTCATATTGATAAAGCTTTACTTCAACTCCCCATATTTAAAATTCTTAAGCTGTACATAGACATTCAATAAATTGTTTATAACACCATAATGACATTGTAAGCAGATATACAGATGTTATACGTGTATAATGTATTTGTCAATGATTATAATCTGTTTATCTGTAATAAACAGCTAATGAGTGATATAAACCATAGCTGTAATCATATTACATGATATGTGATGACATGACACAAATCTGTACTACTGTATACAACATTTATTAAACTTTTTATACATTTGCACAAATCACAAGCACAAAAGTTGGTCCAAAACTGTTAAAAAATGTGTATAAAAAAAAAAAGACATGCAGACTTTAGTGTTCATTTTTGACCTTGGTAAAAAAGTAGTTCTAGTAGTTATTAGCAATAAATATACAATTTATAACATTACAATAAGTAGTTCATGTACAAGTGTAGAAGTAGCTGCTTTGTTTGCATGCCATTTGAATGGTGCACCCCGCCACTGACAATGCAAACTACTGTATATAGGTAACTAAAGAGTTTCAATTCAATTTTATTTGAGAGTGTAAATACATTTAATTGCTCCAGCAAAAAAATAAATAGAGAACTAAAGTGAAACCGGATCTTCTTGGCTCTGTTCCTAAAGTAAGAAAGCCTCGTTCAAAATCCCATTGACATTTGTAGTTACTAAAAATACAGCCTTGGAACAGAGCCTTTCTTAACAGTGTGGCTTGTTTCCTATTATTAGATAAGAACGGTAGTTTAAAAGAAAAAAAAGATCTATGATGTTGTTGTTTCCTCAATATTGAAGTTTTTAGCTGCATTAAGCAAACACCATCTCCCACAGTTGGCTACACCTGTGTTATATTGTCAATCACTCATTTTCTGTTTACACACCAGCTGCAGATGCTGCACCACAGGAGTTATAGATGACACATACATGAATAAACTGAAAATGTCCTCATATGTGCTTCAAACTACACTGCATTGTGTTATAAATCATTAATTATATGTTTTTACCCATGACATAATGAAAATAATTATAGAAAGTCTGCAGTTGACAAATGACAGTCAAAGATGATCAATTTAACGCAATCATTTGTATTCACCAAGGTGTCGTGAAGCAGAATTCTCCGAATGCTTTATTTTGCTCACTTGACGTCAACTATTTCAACAAGTACCCTCATCTGTTGTTAGCTCCCCAGTCGAGTCAGCTTGCTCCATATTTTGAGAAATTGTACAAATGCAAAACAGCGGCAAAATATGTGAGACAGTAATTTAAGGATTACTCACACGTATAATCACACACTCGGACGCAAAGCCACTGGTGCAGTTTTTGAACTCTCGGCTCTCTCTTGGTTGTCTTGAAGTCGTCTCACAGATGAGGACCTCGGTGGGGCCCCGAGTGACAGCTGCTCAGAGAAGCTGATTTCATTCCAGTGTGGCTCTGCTGTCATGCAGGGTCTGTTGAAGAGGGAGAAAGTGATCACGAAGGCGGTGACAGTCAGTCTTAAATACTTTTCCTGAGAATAAAGCGTGAAGAAAGTGGTTAAGATTCGCCTGAGAGTGAATCATGCGAGGAGGGAGGATGATGAATCGATCGTCATCAATGTGACCGATGGACGTGTGTAGTGGCGGATGCTGCATCTGCATAGGGAGGACGTTGGAGGAGACGGCGTGGATCGTTGCAGCAGCGTTGGCATGCAACAAAGGGGGTTAAGGCACATCATCAGAGAACTGACTGAAAAGAGCTCCACTAATGTTGCCAGGATTCTTGTTTACGTACTGAGGACAAAGTCATTTCATTTGATAGTCAGCTTGTCACAATCTCATTTCACTTCTCTGGAAGAGTTCATCCTCGTGGATTATTTCCTTCCAGGAAGCTAAGAGCCGGTTAATAGATTTCCAGCAGTGCTCTTGGGTGTGAAATAGTAAAAGCTAGATAGCTAAAAAGGATAGAAGTCACATCAGACACGTGAGAAGACTCTGTTGACACAAAGTAAATAGGGGGATGTGCTTTTACTGTATCACTCTGAGTCCGGAAATGTCTTTTATTATTAATGGGGGACAGCTGGGGCAGTGTGGATAGCTCTTAGCATGTTTCCTCAGGGGTGGCTGAGGGTGCGGGAGTGTCAGTGGGTGTGTGTGTGTGGGGGGGGAGGGGGGAAGAGCTGTGGTCCTGTTATAAATGATCTCTAGATTGTCTGCAGTGATATGTGCTGGGTGGCTCATGGATCTTTTCTTATGTATCATTTTTCCTCCAGCAGTCTAAAGACTTGCAGGTCAAACAGATCAGAGACTCACTGGGTGATCGATTGTACATCAGCCCTTCCCTTGCGATGGATCAGTCATGGGTGTTTCCCTTTGTTTTTTCACTCTAGTGCATGCTGGGATGCCACCGGTGTTACAATCCTGAAAAGGAATAAGTCCACAAAGACAACAAATGAATGAATATTTGCTTGGAAATGCAGGTTATCAGACATTTTTATTTATTTAATCTTAATTTAACCAGGAAAGCCTCGTTGTTGTGGTGAAGATAGAAAGGAATAACAATGAGTCACAAACAACATTAAGTCACATTAGTATTCGGCAGACATTTTGTCTAACATTTGCACATACATTGGGAGCGGAGGCTCTTAGTGACAGGAGCTCGATCACACCAGCAACCTCACAATTAATGGTCAACTTGCTCTACCAAGTGAGCTACAGCCACTCCACAAAATCTGAATTACATAAAATGCATTTAATAAATCATGAATAAAATGGCTAATTAGAGTAATTCAAAGGAACCCATCCTATAGAAACCTAAAAACGGCACCTTAAAAGACCTATCTGAAGATACATAGGACCAATCTAATGCAATCAAACAATCACTTAATCTGTGTCTGTACCGATGTGGACACTCCTTGCAATAAAAGCGAATAAGTACAGTATATACCCTAAGATGTCAAACTATTCCTTTGGTTTGGAAAACCAAGTTCTTTAAATTAAATTAAACTAATTATCAAAAGTGCAGTTAAATCATTGTAATCCCCAAATTACAAAGACTGTGTTCCAGTATTTACTGTAGAGTTACTGTAGAGCTGCTGCATTGTGTCTCTACTGCTACAACACAAAATAACTCTTGATATTGATCCCTTCCTCTCCCTCTCTTTCTCTGCAGTACTGGATAAACGAATACACTTCCAATCTGGGTATTGGAGTCTTCCACTCAGGCATCGAGATTTATGGCAGAGGTAAGACCTTCCCTTCCTTTCCTTTATGTCTGGACTCTAGATCCCATTACAGCTTGTCAGAGCAGGACTTTGACCTGTGCATCACCATCTGATTAAGGTTTATAAGAGTGTGCTTTTACAGACGCAGATGAAGTCTGGTTTTAAAAATTAAATATGGAATTTTGCTCCCAATAACATGACCCCATTTCTCTGGGTTGAGTCACCGCTGACTCACTCTGTGGTGTGTGTGTGTGTGTGTGTGTGTGTGTGTGTGTGTGTGTGTGGTTTGATAAAGCAGAGGCACAAACCAGCGTGAAAATAGATCACTGTGAAATATGATGAAAATACTAGGGCAGGAAATCACTTCTTTTTGTGGAATTTCTGCATAGGATTTTGTGCTTGCAGCATATTTTTGCATAATGACGGCATGCATGTAATCATAGGCTATTGAAATTAATACACGATCACTGTCAGGTATAAACCTCCAACTCCAAGTGTGTTGAAAAAAAAAAAAACAGAATCGATGTCACAGGTTTTTAGGAAAATAGTTATATTTTAAATGTGGATTTTATCGAAAGACTAATGTACGAAGTATCTTTGACTTTATCCAGTGGACATTTGAAGAGATTTATATATGGGTTTGTGAGCAGTAACTTTAAGATAGTGGTGGAATGTCACTGAATACAGTCTCACATTGCCAGACCTATCCCCACAGTGCTACATTTACTCAAGTATATATATATATATATATATATATATATATATATATATGATATACTGTATTATGGATTATCATTGTTGACAAATGAATATGTGGGTAGCATTTTACTGTGTTAGATGGCCACGGTGGAGCTCTTTTAAGACTTTGTATAAACTGTTGTGTAGTTTAATCTGTAACAGTGCATCATATTTTATAAGATCATCATATGTTTTGTATGTACAGTGTTTGTATGTAAAGTAACTAAACCTATAGGATACATGCACTGTAAAAAGTTGAACTATAGTGAAGAAGTATAAAGTTAAATGCGTAAAATGGAAATATTCAAGTAAAATAGAATTACCTCAAGTTGTACTTAAGTGCACAACTTGCCTAAATATACTTTGTTATTTTCCAACAGTGGCATCTTAATACATCAAAGTAGAAGGCAAAAATAACTGCTTTAACATATTATTGATACAATTACTTTGTTTACTTATTTCATACTTGCATCCTTTCATCCACAACATTGTATTGTTGATTTCCCACATGGCTGAAACAGCGCTGTGTTGTTAAGGTGTATTAAATTCAAATTAAATTCAGAAGCTACAAAGCTCACAATGTGAGGTACTCTATTCAATGTGCTGTTCCCCCAGCATTCATCAATGTTCCCCACAATGCTGCTGTAAACACAGTGCAGAGAGGCCTGTGATTAGCCAGGCCTAATGATTTAAGCACAACGTGTCAGTGAATAATTGCTCGCTTCTGTGTGATTACAGTTGTTTGGTGATTCCATTGTGTGTTTCGCGTCTGTTTTTGTCCACACAGAATTTGCATACGGGGGTCATCCATACCCTTTCAGTGGCATCTTTGAGATCAATCCCGGGAACGCCACTGAATTGGGAGAGACATTCAAATTCAAGTGAGTGTGCTCCATTTTAGCATACAGTACTCTGAGAGGTTGTCAATGTTAATGTGCGCTGATATGTCTTTTTCTGCTTTCAAACAGGGAGGCCATTGTTTTGGGCACCACAGACTTCACAGAGGAGGACATAGATAAAATCATGGAGGAGCTCGGTAAAGAATTCAAAGGCAACGCCTACCATCTAATGCACAAAAACTGCAACCACTTCTCCTCCTCGCTGTCTGAGGTCAGTCCCGTACCGCTTTTACTGGCAAATTTTTTTTTGGTTTTGTTCCTACATGTATGTAATAGAAACTATAATATACAGGACAGTTCTGAGTTACAACTACACATAAGTAAGTTGCTCTCCTACATATCTATATTCAACTCTCCAAGAAGCAACTTGAGATATGAGCTCATGATCTTAACCTTGATTATATTTTGAGCATTGAAGTATATTTGGGATTTTTGGATTTGGATATCTGGTTACTGATGTTTTTATACTTGCACCTTTATTGATATTTTATATGTGTACTCTTTTCTACTTTGTAATGCAACTACAGTTCTAGTTTATCTTATCTTAGACAAAAAGATCCGATCACATGAAAGTTTGTCCACTTAAAAGGGCACTCAACCAATTTGAAAGATGAAGGTCAGTTTAGTCATGAAGAATACTACTCAGCCTGTGTAAACAGTTCTGTTATGGCTTCTGTGGCTCTGAAGGGAGCCTTCTAAAGTCTGGAAAAATAACAACTGTTGCTTTAGGGATGCCAATGTCAGTCCACCACTTTGATGCAAACTTAAATGTCTTAACACCTATCAGATGGTTTGCCATCAACGTCTTTTCACATTCACGTCCTCCTCAGGATGAATTGTAATAACTTCACTGGTCCCTTAACGTTTCATTTAACGCCGTTGCAAAACTCATGACATTCCCATCATCCTCAGCTGTACTTTGTATTCAATGCTAATTATTCAATGTTAGCATGCTAACATGCTAAACTAAGATGGTGAACATGTTAAACATTTGACCTGCTTAATGTCAGCACGTTATCATTGTGAGCATGTTACAGCACAGCCTCATTACCGCTAGCACGGCTGCAGACAGCTAGTCTTGTTAACCCGCATTACAAAACAAAAGACCCTCAGTTGCATCATGGGATTGTAACGTGTAAAAGTCAGGATATCTCGGCCTTTGCTGCTTTGATTTTGACCATTCTTTTATTGAAAAATAGAATCTTGTGAGACCCTCAACCTCATGGAAGAGCAATTCCAAATTTCTGGAATGACTCTTTACTAAAATTATTATTGGTTATGTTAAAACCATAGAACATGAGTCCATCCACACATGCAAATGTTTTAACTAATGGTACTTTTATTTAATTGAAATGCACGTGAGATGTCTTTGCCTCTTTTGTGTTTGTTTTGTGATTGTAAATTGTTTTTATTTGTAACATACTTGTTCTGCTATCTTGGCCAGGTCTCTCTTGAAAAAGAGATTTTATATCTCAATGAGACTAACCTGGTTAAATAAAGGTTAAATAAAAAATAAAAAATTAGGGCTGCTCGATTAGGGAAAATAATTAAAATCACGATTATTTGGGTCAATATTGAAATCACTATTATTTAACACGATTACTCATTGACTTTTGTAAATATGTTGCATTTATTGAAGTTAAAAAAAAACAGTTTAACAAATCAACAGTAAAAACAGTAATCAGGGAATCTAGGCAGCTTCATGATAAGCGGATGTTTTGTTTCAGGACTGTGTCCTTTTGGAGGTCGGTGGGCCTGCCACACTTTTGCATACTTCCCAGAGAGAGAGATAGGCTGAAGTAGGCTTTAGCATCTGTGTTTTAGGCTTTGTTTACCTTAAAGGTTCAGCTAATCCTAACGCCTCCAGCATGAGTTCAGCTACACCTTCAGGAAGACAGGCATTTCAGAAGTTGGGATGGCACCCACCCTGTACTGTGTGCTCCTAAATTCTCCTCAATTGAGTGTTCATTAAACGCTTCTGTGTAATTCATCAAGTCTCCTGAACTTTCTTCACGTATGGGAGTTTCTCTTTAATATGTATTATATACTTAGACAATATGACAATATGTTTCACATCAACCTATTTGAACTTATTTTAGTTGCTGTGTGGACGAGAAATCCCTCGCTGGGTCAACAGACTGGCGTACTTCAGCTCCTGTATCCCCTTCCTGCAGAGCTGCCTACCCAAGGAGTGGTTAACCCCGGCCGCCCTGCAGAGCCACATCAGCCTCGGCCTCCACAAAGAGGAGCATAACGAGTCCAGCGACGAGGACCCTTCGTCGCCGCCCGGAGCGGCTGCCAGCGGCTCCTCCCACAGCTGTTACCACACGAGGGTGTGAACCGCCCGACATACAGTACACTGACATCTGGACCTCCCTGCCACCTCTGCCAGTGGCTCAAGTGGAATTAGTAGGCTTGAACCACCAGCTGACCTCATACTGTTTGCCCTCTGAGTAAAGAGGAAGGAAAAGCAGCTGCTGCCAGAGGACTTCAGACCTACAGAGACCCTGCGGGTCCTTTCTGCAGACGACAAGATGACAAACCTTTGACCTGAGCACTGAAGCGTGGCTCAGACTCACACAACAAACCATTTGTAGATCTGAAGTTTGCAGTACATTATTCTAAGTCTTTTCCATGAACTTTGAAACCTTTGTCAGCCTTGTTCCCTGCCCTACCTTCAGAGCTGCTTTTGTAGAACAACTAGATAGACAGCTGAGGCTACTTATAGGGACATTACCAGGAAAGTGCTAATCTGCTCAATTTCAACAAGTTCTCGTTCAATAACCTCGATGTGGCCTTCAGTTGATATCGTTGACTCTGCTTTTATTGTATGGAACTTAAGTAGTTGACTTTGGCCATTTTAGAGGGTTTAAAGAGGATTTGATTGTTCCTCGAAGTTCAGTCTGAACTCGTAAAAATGTTGCATGTTGAAAGAATTTGACAAAACGTCCAACTGATCTGAGACGCCACACTTCTGATCATATCATCAAGTATTTCTTCTCCTTTTTTCTTTTGTAAAAAAAACAACAAATGATTCAACCTGGGACTTGTTTTAAACAGCGAACTGGCAGTTAGCTGCCAGTTTAACCAGTTCATAGTGTAAACAATCAAGGGCAAATACTGTTCAGTTTAAATAGTCGCTGTTCATACAGCCTCGGGTAGCCCAGTCACTATCTGGGAACTTCTCAGAGACACAAACACAAAGAAAGTCAAGCTGCTACACTGACAATTATTGACTTTTTAACCCAGTAAAATGTTTGTCTACGGTTTTATATCCATATGGTCTTTATATTATAATGGTGTGATAACTTCCAGGCTAGGAAATGTACATTTACGCCTGGAGAATGTTCCTCTATGGTACTCGTTTTATCACCTTTTTCACCATTAAACCAATAAAAACTGAGCAGTGATGAGAAAGAATAGCAGAAAATCAGTATTATACTTTAAAATACAGTAATCCTTAAAGTAATGGGTTCTACATGTTAGGAAATATACTTATTTGCTTTCTTGCCGAAAGTTAGATGAGAAGATCAATACCATTTTTATGTCTGTATGGAAAATATAAAGCTACAGCCAGCAGCTGATTGGCTTAGCTTAGCATAAAGACTGTAAACAGGGGGAAACAGTGAGTCTGGCTCTGTCCAAAGATAAGAAAATCCACCTACTAGCACAGTGAAAGCTCACCATTTAACACGTTACGTCTTGTATGTTTAACCAAAAAAAAAAAAAAGGTGTAAAAACGATTTTATACAATTTCACAGATGCCCCCACCCACCTATTTCCATTCTTTATGCTAAGCTAAGCTAACCAACTGCTACCTGAAGCTTCAAATTTATCCCACAGACATGAGATGGGTAGCAAACTTCTCATCTAACTCTCAGCAAGAAAGCAAGTGTATTTCCCAAAAAAGCTAACTGTTCCTTCAAGACTATATTTTTAATTTATTTTAACTGTGAACTGAACTTTGACACGTTTACAGATACAAAGCATTTTATTGATAGTAAGCAATCCATTTTAAGGAGTTACTCATACATCTGAATTTTGCTGCGGTGAGAAGTTCAGATACTCATAAAGGGAAAACATGATGTCATAAAGTTATTTGTCGTAATTGTGGTTTTAGCATACATGCAGGTAAACAACCCCACTAATGACTATTCCCCCTTTAATGTTGATAATGGTGGTGATTGCAATGATGATAATGATGTTTAAAAAAAAAAAATGCATATTAAGTTCATTGAACCAGGCCAGATGGGATCTTAATGTTGTCCCATCCCTCCTACTGCTACTGTAGTGGGTTCATGGACAGCTAGCCTTTCTCAGGAAGGAAATCACATAACTCGTAATAGTGACAGTCATCTCATTCCTGCTGAACACCTTGTTAAGTGGGGTAGGGAAAGTGCAAATTGATGATTAGACTTCTTCATGTTACTAAATAAGCTATATTGTTATTTACTTTTGATGTAGTCTTACATTTCACCAAGTGTAATGTGTTCAGTTTTTTGGGGGTATATTTTGAGTTTGCAGGAGCTGTACAGTCATTAGTAACCCGTGCTCAAAAGTCTTTGGCACTTTCTACATAGCAGACCAGACAGGTATTTTGTTTCTATCGCTCTGTATCAACCATAACCTTTTATTTCCTTTTCCTAACCCAAGACAATTTCAAGAATGATGATATAGAATAAAGAGACAGAATAACAAAGAAATGTTTTGCTTCTTCTGTTGTAGCCTATATGGGATGGGGGCAATTTGAGGATATATATACTGTGTAATTTATTGGAGCCTTATTAAGGATGTTTATGTTATGTAATATGTATCATCTGTTAAGCTCAAATATCAATATCGGTGTCTGCTTCAAAAATCCAGTCTCAGCCAGGCTACATGCCCAGTGGTGGAATAAGTACTCAGATATTTTAGTAAAGTTACAGTCACAAGTAAAAGTCCTGCATTTAAAAACGTTATTTAAGTAAAAGCACTTAAGTGTTAGCAACAAAATATACTTAAAGGACCAAAAGTTAAATTGCTCATTTCAGAATAATGTGTATTGGATTATAATTATTGTTGATTAATGTTAACTTTAATATTGCATTCCCCCTGGGGATTAATAAAGTCTTATTGATACAATAATATCATAATTTATTTGTTGATTGTATATTGTATTATTCATCTGAACCTGGGAAAATTGTAATTGAGTAATTAAAGTTATCAAATACATTTTGTGGAGAAAAAAATTATTTTCCTCTAATTAAGAACATTCTAGTGTATATTAACTAAATTATGATTATTATTAGTAACTATAAAAGCAGCAAAGTCGTGAACTTTAACCGAGTTAAGATGATGGGATTACAATTTACTGGCACTGTACCTTGTACGATTGATCGACTGATTGATTATTGATTGATTGAGTTAAGGATTAACCATGGCAGTTCAATGCTACTTTATACATGATGAAAAAGACAGTGTCAGATAAATGTGAGACTTGTAACTGCAAGGAAACTGCTGATTAAAGGGGTTTTATTTAAATAAAACAGGTTTAATATGCAGAATATAACTTCTTTATAAAGTTGTTGTTGTTCTTAATGTATGTAAGGTTGTTTAAAGTCATGATGTTACACACTCCGGTACATTAGGTGGCGGCATGTCTCTTAAGAGTTGCCCGAAAATAAAACTAAAGAAGACTAAGAACCGCGGCAGTTAATGACATAGATGTATTATATTAACGGTTAATGGTAAACATGAATGTATAATAATGTCACCAACCCATGATAGACTGTAAAAATAAGGACTAACCCCAGAATATTTGGCAACGTGAAGGCAGCAGCGCATTTCCTATTCACCACAGGATTGCAAAAATGCACGGGGAAGGCATGACCCGCCCTAGTCTCCCTCTGATTGGCTCGTCACCTGCTCTAGTTGGGTTGGTTAGGTTTGGGCCAAAGGAGTAGGATTGGTTAGGGTTAGGGTAAGAATTTCCGGGTAAGCGAATCAGAGACAGAGTAAGGCAAAGTAGGGTGGGACATGCCTTCCCCTCCCTGGAAAATATTCGCTTCCTGCCTCTTCTCTTACTCTTTGGACTCACTCGCCATTTTGTTATAGTTGAGTATCACTTAGACGGCTCAGTTAAAGTTGCAGCGTACCAACGACGTAAACATCACAACCGGAGACGGAGAAGAAAATAATCGGTGAGAATGTGATTTAATAAATCGTCTTAACTGTATGTGTTTTAAAATAGCTAACCGTGGAGTTCGTATGTTCTGAACAGAGAAGTCTTTGTAGCTAACGTCAGGTAGCTAACGTTAAGCTAGCTGTAGTCGACCTCGAGGCGAGCTAACCACCCTTATGGACGCACCGTGAAATAAGCGAAATTATTTCTTTTTAAGCGGAGTAAAGAAAAGTCTGCTTTAGCTTAATATTAGACGACTATATACGGATGGTATTTTTTAATCTTTCAACTTTTAATTTATATTTTCAGCGACGCATTAATTTAAGGTGCGATTGAGACAGTTGAACGTTAGCTAGCTAGCTGACTTAGCAACGGTATTACCATCTATGACGGTATCACCGTGAATCCTCGTAGTAAAGGACTTGCAGGCTAAAGTAGGGCCTATACGATTGTTTCAACCGAGATAACTCAGTTCCTAAGAATTTTTATGTTAAATTGGCTAGCTAACGTTAGATGTATCAAAATACTAGTTGATGGACTAAGTTAACGTTATTCTTGAAGTGTAGCTAGAATTAACTAAATGTTCATTTTTTGCATGCTGTGGTGCAGCTGTTGAATTGGATTGCGTGCTACTGAGATGTGTTTTAAGACACTAGCTAGCTAACGTTACAGGTGAATAGGGATTTTAACTAATGCATATCACCACACGGCTTTCCCAGTTGATTACTAAGATTAAGACTTATATATATTAAGTTTTCTGAAATTTTGTGTTTAAATTTGCAAATGGTGCATTATCTTAAAATATGCGCTAATTTGCATAACGTTACGTTTCCTGACTATTGGATAAAGTCAGGTTCGAAATTCTTCATTTTATTGACATATTAGATTTTTTTGTATCACTCCATAAATCAGGAAATACTGCCAACAGCCATTAATAACATTTTTAACCACGTTTTTTAGGTTTAAAAAAGCTTTGTTTGATAACACAATATTAGAAATACCTGAGTGTAATGTAAGACTGTTTGCCTGAAATCACGATACAACCTTCAAAATGAACATAGATGTTAAATTTAACTTCTTTAAAAACATCCATCAAAAATAACCATAACGTTATAAACTGTTTATAGGGCTTTTTTATTACATTGCTTTAAGTTTAGTCAGGTGCAAAGAAACCTAATAACAGGGAGAGGGGTATGAGTTTTAGGGATGATTAGTTTTCGGTTTTGTGAGATCATGGGGGGCCTTTTGAAAGTAAACTACTATAGTGAAACTGGTTTGGCCAGATAAGACTTATGTGTCTTGTTGTTCAGGTTTGCTCAGTTTCACTAGAGTTGGTTTCAGTCTAGTCCTGGCTTAATGTTACACAATTGGACCCTTTTTATGAATTGCACAACTTCAAAGTCTTGAACACAGGATCTTGTCTGTATTTTTCATCAGTAAAATATCTGTTACTAATTAACTTTGAACTTGTACATACTGTGAAATATCTATAATTAACTTCTGGATAAGTGAAATCATCGTACTGGGCTTCAAATATTAAACTAGTTTTACTTTACTTTTCCTACTACTCTGGTTTAATGTTTACCTGGCCTTGTTTTCCCTTCTCAGCAGATAACAATGAGTGGTTGTCGTGTCTTCATCGGCCGCTTGAGCCCGCACGCCAGAGAGAGAGACGTGGAGAAGTTTTTCAAGGGATATGGACGGATTCGGGAAATCAACTTGAAGAATGGATTTGGCTTTGTGGTGAGTGTGCCTGACCACTTTGTGTGAATTAAGAGTTCTGATCCTGTTTTTGTGTTTTAAATAACCTTTTTGTCTCAACTCCTCTCAGGAGTTTGATGACCACAGAGATGCAGATGATGCTGTGTACGAGTTGAATGGCAAAGAATTGTGCAGTGAAAGGTAAAAATTTAATCTTACATTGCTTACTCTTAGCATGTTGACACAGACTAAATGGTGGGTCCGTAACCAAAATGAAGTACATCTGATTTCAATCACTGTAATACTTTGGTTTATACTATGTTTGTTGTAGCTCCTGTTTAACCTTTTTTTGAGGAGCATGACTCATTTCTTTATTTGGGAGGACAGAATTTAGTCATACCAGTGGTTATTACACATTTAAAAAATGTGTAATAATTGACCTATTTTATCTAGATAGATTTACTTAAATGCAGGGCTTACAACGGCTCGTCTTACAGTAAAATCACCAGCATGTGTCCTACGGGTGCTTAAGTTTCAGCATTTGTCTCGAAATGACATCACTACAGACGTTCTGTTACCTGTAAAGCAGGAGTCCGTATTTTTTATTTTTTTTAATGTCGTCTGCCCTCACAGAATGTATAACTACATCGCTGTGTGTATATCATGGACCTACCTGGCAACCTACATTTCCTCCTTCATAGACATGTTGGAATCATTTAGTTTGTTATTCATCTGATTGTGTTATCCTAAGGAATTGTCGCTCTTCTTTTCAGGGTCACTATCGAGCACGCTCGCTCCAGAAGAGGAAGAGGTGGCGGCCCTGGAGGAATGGGACGTTCCAGTGGCGGCGGCTTTGGTGGTGGCGGAGGCGGCAGTGGTGGCGGTGGCGGCGGCTATCGCCAATCTCGCAGCAGTGGATCCAGGTATATTTGCCCTTAAAATGAGTTTTCTCAAACCTTAACTAACTAGTAACTTACTCTACTCGTGAGTTTTTGTCAAATTTCCAGTACAGTTAAAAGAAGTATTACAGATTTCTTACCCCGTTGTGACTATTTCAGGCCAGTGTGTTTTGTCCAAGTACACAACTAGTAAAAATGAGTTAGAAAGTAAGAAGGGCTTATGCTCATTAATGTGGCAGGAAACACCCCTACAAAAAGGTGTATGACGTTACTCTTGAGTAACATTAATCAAGATAAAATCATCTGATTTATGTGAACCGGTTGTTCCTCCTCGGAATCAAATACAAATATTGACACGGCTCTTTAAATACAACACAGGTGACCATGAAGCAAAACCGGTTGTGCTGTGAGAATAAATTCTGTTGAATTTTACTTTCTGTATTTAATACAGGGCTAGAATGTAAAACATGAATCTTTTCACTGAAAATGTTGTATTAAAGTCTTCTTTTTTGGTTTGTGTTGACTGGACAGGTATGGCCCTCCTGTACGGACGGACCACAGGCTTATTGTGGAGAACCTTTCTTCACGAATCAGCTGGCAGGTAAGAGATTACTAAACTTTCTTATTCATGTCTGACACTCCTTTAAAAAAAAAAAAAAATAATAAATAAATAATAAAAAAAATTCTTTATAACCCTGTATTTTTCTTTTCTTTTTGTTTTTTAAATGAAGAAACATTCATTCGATCAAGCTGGGTTTTGTCTCTAGTCAGATTACAAAAAACTAAAAGTTAATCAGCCAATTACAATAGAAATCACCCAGTGTGTTTTTTATTTTTATTTTTTACTTTCTCTACCTACTTTATTTTGCAGACAACAGCATGTTACAGCTGCAGATAAGCATTCTCACCAAAAACATTTAACTTGTCTTTTTTTTAAAACAGCTTCTCTGATATGGTTTCCTTTTTATATCAGAGGTGTATGCACCCCTCCATGGAGGTGTCAGAAGTGTGTAGCGCCCTCTCCTGGTTGTTTTTCTGAATAGTGTCCATTTGGTGCCTCTCCTTACACGCAGTTGCCGCCGGTCTAAAGTCTTGGCTGGGCCCCGTAGCGGGTGAAAGTGGTCTAGCGCAGGATACGGTAGCCTTAGGAGGTCCGTAGCCACAGTCTGGAGGTTCTGTGGGCAGGCACCCCCGACTGCTGTAACCCCCCTCAAATCCACGGTCCCTACACTCTCCCGTTTGGGTCTTTTTCTGTTGCTGATGGAGCTGGGGGGGTGTTGAGTCGGGCGCACACCCCTCCTCCTACTTGCTCTCTGGTGGTTCCTTACTTGTGGAGGCCGGATGCTGAGTCAAGGCCGAGGTCGTTTCTCAAGGGCTTAACACTGCATTGGTTCCCATTTGCTATTTGGACAAGTGGCTCTATGCTTATATCTTCCTGGGTATGGAGCGGTAAGTAGCATAAAACTCATGTGATTGGGTTTGTTTAGGGTCGGGTGGTAAAGGGGTGTAGATTTACAGTCTCAAATGGGAAGGAGGCAGTTTTACAATGTAAACACTAGGACTTTTTAAGCCAAATAATTTTGTAGGTCATATAAACCAAAACTTTGTCCACTTACCCAAAGTACTACTGTCCTCCTACCACCAATAAATACACAGGTTCATCTCACATACTCAGACACAAAATCCAATATTAACTTATACGCAACAATGCATCAAGGTTTAGACCTGAATACATTAAAACCCTTACTGCTGTGTTAACCTGTCAGGCGTCTCACTGTGGAGTATGTTTCTTTGCTGATGCAAAATCATGGAGCCAATTAATGGGGCTTTTAAAACTGTTTCAGTAAAGGCAACACTTGTCCACACAAAGCATTTCCAGTGGCTCTTTTGTTTACATGCCCTCCACTGAAATGGGAGATTATCACAGAGTGACAAAAGTCAGCATTAGATAACCCAAGTTTCAGTGTGTGTGCTGGTTTCTTGCTGCCTGCTCATTTCTCTCCTCCAGGTCTTAAAAGGCTCTCACTGGCACCCCATTTTTTTGTTCTCTGTCACTAATCCTACATTATGCTTTGAAACAGGACCTGAAAGACCTAATGAGAAAAGCAGGTGAAGTTACCTTTGTGGACGCCCACAGGCCCAACAAAAATGAAGGGTAAGTTTCTCTTTTGTTAGTCAAACTCAAATGGTCTTCGTCTTCAGAGTTTGGTCCTAATAAAAGTTTCTGCTTATATACAGAGTGGTTGAGTTTGCCTCCCGAAGTGACATGAAGAATGCCATCTCCAAGCTTGATGGGTCAGAGCTGAATGGACGCAAGATTAAGATCTTTGAGGACAGCAGAAGGTGAGTTACTTTATTCACTATTTTTCTTGAAGACTTGAAAGCTGTGCTTGCTCTTTTGTGGCCCCCCAATAGTATTAGGCAAAAAAGTATTTTATTATGTAGAAACCTGCAACAACAGTTAATGGACCACTCATCACATGTCAACACTTTGCGGAATAGTTAGACATTTAGGGAAATATTTTAAAGATTTATTTAGAAATATAAATCTATTGTAGCTTTGCCCAGTGTTCAACTTGTTTGCTCTATATCTTAAATTCTTTAATTGCTTATTGTGTACTGAGTTTTTCCCACCAGTGATCCAACAGAACATGACATGATTTGGGTGTCAATCCCAGACTCTGAATTTTTACATAAAGACCCTGCCCAGTGCCGTTTGAAGATTGCCATGTTTTTGTTTCTTGTATTGTTAGGTCTTAACATAGTCTCACTGCATAATTCCACAGGATATATATTTAAAATGACTTCTCTCTCTTCCAACAGTCACAGCAAGAGCCGCTCCCGCAGCTACTCCCGCTCAAGGAGTCGTTCCAGAAGTCGCAACCGGTCCAGGAGCCGGTCCAGGTCTGTAAGTCGCACCCCCGAGAAGAAGACGTCAGGAGGGGGCAGGGCCGCAGGCAGATCCCCCTCCAGGTCCAAGTCTCGCTCCAAGTCTCGCTCCAAGTCCCGTTCCAAGTCCCGCTCCAGGTCTCGCTCCCGTTCACCTGCTCCTGCTCAGAACAAACAGTCCCGCTCCCGGTCTCGCTCTCGTTCCCGCTCTCGTTCCCGTTCACGTTCCCGCTCCGCCTCTGCAGACAGCAAACACTGAGATTGGTACACCTGTCGGCCATAAAATAGACTGATAGTTGCTCACCACAGGCCTGTATGGTGGCATGTGATTTATTTTTTTTTCTGTTTGTTTTTGTTGCAGGGGAGGAAATCACCTTTTTACATGGCTATTTTTTTTTTTTTTTTAATATCTTCAGTCATTAATGTGACTACATTGGCTTTTTTTTTGTTAGTTTGGATGTGCTTCCACAGGAAAAATACTTTGGTGTTCCTATTACTTAATGATTTCCCTCTTTTAAAATCCCCTTTATATTTTGATGAAATACTTAGTGATGGATACAATTTTGATTAGTGATGCTACTCCATCCTGCAGCCTGTCCTCGCTGTCTGCCATGTTATGATTCCATCCGCTCCCCTGTGCTTTGTCCGAGTGTTCACAGCAGTTCAAGGTTCGGTGGGAATGGCATTCATTCCCCAAAATGTTTTATAGGTATGTTTTTGTTTGTAACGCGAGCCCCTGGCATTGCCGTGAAACTGTGACTCTGCTTCTGATCTACCAGGTTGCATTCACCGCCCTGATGTGTGAACATAAAAATGCAAACATCTCAGTTGGTGGTTTATTTCAGCCTTATTGTGTAATGTTGGAATCTAGCATTAATTTTGTTCGACACTGGTGTATCAGGGTCTCGTGTTAGTGATTTATCTTCTTTTTTATTTCCTTTATCTCCAGCCTCGGCCGGTATGTTTTTGTGGGTCTGAACATGAGTGTCAGTTTCAGCAGGAAGGAATGTCTCTGAATAACTTTATTGATTTGATACTAATAAAACACTCACTGCATATTGTCATTTAATTTTTTAGTAATGTCCAGAAAGAACGGTGACTTTTTTTAAAATACATTTTGTGAATGTGGGTCTAGAGACTCGTACGTATTTAAGTCTCTGCAGTTCAACCGAATAAAGCTTTCACAAACTGTTAAATCTGTCAGCCAACGTTGATTCTGTCCTGCAATTATTACAGCACAAAAGTTGACCTCCAAATGCAAACCCAAATAAAACTTGATTTATACACTGTCAGTTTTCTTTAATAATATAAATAAATCTGATTTTTGTTTTAAATATTTCTATCTAGTAAGATAAATGAAGATGCCTGTGGTTTACATAATATTCTCTTATTAAATGTAAAGGCTGATGGAGTATAAATATATAGTGGATGTTGACAGACCTAAAAAGTTAAATGACAAACCCCAACAACACCCCATCACAGTGCACAGAATTATTTATTCACTAACATGTTAGATAAAACAGACGCATATGCATCAAAGCTGTAGTACAGTAATGTTGAATAGATTATAAAGCAGCCAATGTAGGATATAAAAGAACGGTGAATTATTGTACTTTGATGTTTTTAGGTAATATAAATTTGAATATCCTTCACTTGTAGACGATCCAAAAAGGGACTGGTTAGAGCTGGGTGCCATCGTACTGAGAGGAGCTCTTAAATATTTTTGGAAAGCTTGTACCAAAAAGTAATTTTTTAAGGGAATGATTGTCCTTGCCTGCAGTAGTGGAATGTAACTAAGTACAATTACTCAGGTACTTTAACAGAACTTTGCTTTTCATGCTACTTTATACTTCTACTTCACTACGTTACATTTTAAAGGAAAATATTGTACTTTGTACATTTATTTGACAGCCTTTGCTACTAGTTATAGATTAAATGTGATGCTTTGTTATGAAATAAGCTACATAATATAGACAAGTAGATATATTAAAGTAGAGCTTAAACACTAGATAATTGTTTATTGTTAAAAGGATCCCCATTAGCTGCCACCAAAGTGGGACAAGCTAGTCTTCCTGGGGTCCGCAACAAAAAACAAAAAAAAAATATCACTTGGCAATGATAATCTAAAAACAAAACATTGTAGACATCATTATAACATCATCGGAAATGATTCAGAATAAGTTATTACAGTATTACTTTCATTATTACATTCATACAGTAAATCTGTCCATCCCCTACTCACATTTTGAAATAGTGCATTCTCAGATGGTACTTGAAAGAGACTTTGCTGTTCATTTTACGTATATTCAGCGGGCAATTATTCCAAATGATTGATGGCACGATAAATAACTGTTCTCTTTAAAGCGTTTGATTTTGGGCGTGGTAACATCAGCTGGCCATCATCAGCTGACCTAGTCAAATGAGAAACATCTAACAATTTGGTTCTATAAGAAAACGGGTTGAGAAGAAAAAACAGTGTTTCTGAAAAATGTAGTTGTATTGAAAACCAGCCTGTTCTCTACCGTTAACCATGAGAGTCGACGGTGCATACTGACAGTGTGTGTTCTTCTTATTGGGACAATGTAATACTAACCTGGCAGCTCTGTTTTGGGCAGTTTGTAATTTCTTTAGTTGACCTTTAGATGTAGATGACCACAGGTGCACAATAATCCAGGTTTATCCAGATTAATCGATTAGATGATTGACAGAAAATAAATTGGCAACTATTTTGATAGTTTGTTACATTTTCTGCATGTACTTTAAGTACATATTCCTGATTAAACTTGCTTGCTTTTACTTAAGTAGCATTTTCAATGCAAGACTTTTACTTGTAACAGTATTTTCACAGTGTGGACCTTTTGGGGGATTATTGGCCTTTTATTAGATAGGATAGCTGAAGACAGGAGGGGGGGGGATGACATGCAGCAAAGACCAACGGGTCGGACTCGAACCCGGACCACAGCGGAAAGGACTGAGCCTTGGTACGTGGGGCGCACGCTCAACCAGGTGAGCTACCAGGGCGCCCCAGCAATAGTAAGCTACTTTTACTTGAGTAAGAATTGGAATACTTCCTCCACCACTCTTTATTAATGTATTTGGATTGTAAAGGGAACATGAATTGACCCACCACATTATTAGACTTTTAAATCAATACAGCCATAACAATGTATGTAAAAATACTTAACAGATGTTTACTTTAGCTCAATTACCAATGATATATACATCATTTATGGTTGATATTTGCCATTTACCCCTGTGAGATCACATTTATGATCATATGATCATTTTAGTTTTTTTGTGAGAAAAAAAGGAAATTCAATTATAAAAAAGGTAAAAAAAAAAAAAAAAAAATATATAAACAAGATTTGTTTTATCAATATTGGTGCTTATTTCTTAGAATTTAATCAGAACAGGTGAAAGTGCCTGAAATGTAACAATTTTGTGACTTTGTGTGGGAACAGCAGGTGCAGAAAGACAACATAGTTTCATAGCACCTACGTTTAAATACACTCGGGTCCCGAACACCTCATATGTAATAGTTATGTGTTGGAAGTGTACCGTGTGCAGACCCAAACACCATAGAAGGGTTAAGTCTTTCTTTTTTTAATATATATGAGACTTTAAGAAACACGTGTGCTACCAAGGAAGGACTTCTAGTATAAGAGAGGGAGGGGTGGCCATTGATAAAACAGACAAGCTACTTATATACAAGCTATCAATGCATTCATATGATAACAGCTTATCCACCAGCTCATATTAATCCTTAAAGTGACCACGTCCTGTCATACAGAATGGTTCCTCCTCATGAGAGTAAAGAGTTAAACACATTGCACAAGATTTCATTTTACAAAATGATGTACTTGAGAACAAAAGATCATTTAGTATTTCAACTTCAAACTGATCACCACATGGTGGCAGTACCTGTTTGTAGTAAAATGTGATCAAACTGGAGAATACATGGCAGTTTGCAAAATGAATATGAGTAATCAATATTCATTATTATAATAAATATTAATTTACTTATTTATAATTAGCAAATTGCTGTCTTGTGTGGGAGCAGGTTTGGCCTAGTTTCTAAAAGTGGCTGATTAAAAATGTAGGCTACACGAAATTGCATAATAAGGGGAGAAAATGAAACTCCTACATTGGTTCTCTTTAAGCAGCACAGTGACATGTGAAGGTGAGTGGCTTTGCAGCAGTAGTGTGCCTGTGTTTCTGAATACTGTGCAGTGACATTTTTGGGAATTGATCTAGCGACACGGCTGGTGTCCACGGATCCACCCAGACCCGCACCGGCTGCACTTGCCAAAGAAGTGGGCAAAATGCAGCTTGGAGAGACCTTCAATGACGTTTTTCCTGGGAAAAATATGGGGGGTGGTTAATGCCAGAGACGAGTCAGCTAGGAAGACTGATGGCAGTGTCATTGAAATGAAGGTGGAAGCAGATTAGTGCCACCCATAAGAAAAACTATCTGCTCAGTTTCTCATTATAATGATAACATTGTCTAATTACACAATGTTTTTCTGACACATTTACACCTATGTTTAATATTTCAATTTTTCTACTTTATACTTCTAAGCCAATACATTTTGGAGGCCAATATTGTTTCCGCTACTTTTATTTTGACAGCTTTGAGTGAGATTATTAATACCAAATATCAACCAAAATATATAGCCACCCAGCACTACATAAAATAGGTAAAATTCACCTTTACCAGCTGCAACATTAGTGATGTTTACACATTAATGCATCAACAACTTTAATCCAATAATATAATAAACATTATTCTGAAGTGGGCCATTCTGCATAATGGGGTACTTTAATCGTTCATATTAATGCTAATACATTTGTACTTTTACACGTTGAGTTTGCAGGACAAGAGTATGTGGTATCAGTACGTTTGTACTTCTTCCACCACTGTATAAAAGTAGCAAACATAACAAAAAACAATTATTGAAAGGGAGGGAAACAAATTTCAATTATCAGTCACATGAAGATTGAAAACCATTGAAACAAAGCTGCTTTGCTGGCTTCTCCTGCCTCTCCTCCCCACCTCTGCGTGGCACTAATCACCCGTCATACACCAGGAGCAGCGTGGTAGGCACAACAAGCTCAGCGGTCGCTCGGTTCACTTCTACGCTGCTCCCACTGCAGTTGCTCCGCGGCACGGAAGGACCACGCCGACCTGCCCTGGCTCGACAAGGACGGAGAAATGAGCTCGTCCTCCGCCGTTCACATTGCACTAACGTGAGCGTGCCACGGCTCTTTTTAACGGTCACACACACGCACGCGCCCAGAAGACCCGCACCGGTCTGCTGTTTACCAATTGCCAGTTCGGTGTCGGACAGTCCCACCCACAGCCCGGACCATGGCGGAGAGAAGTGGCCGGTTGAGTTTCCCCGGGAGCGGGGCTCTCAACAGACCGGTCCCCATGAACCTGTTTGCAACATGGGAGATCGATGGATCCTCCCCGAACTGCATCCCGAGGTAGGGCGCTGCACGCACACCACCCTGCAACACGGCCTTTAAACTTTAAAGCGTTTCCAATGCGCCATGCAGCCTGTCATTTAACAGATTGCTAACGTTCCAGCTGCACAGCGGCTTACCACCAGCTAGCCGGATGATATCATCACGCCAGGTGGATGCCAATGCAGGCCCTGCAGCGGGCTTATTCAGCCATGTTTTGATATAACCTAGTGGTAAATACAAATGTGTTTAAACATTCTGGTTGGCAGGCAGCCACCAACACAAACAACTTATAAACAAATAGTGCAGCTCCAGCCTTGGTGCACTGTTAAATCACACCATAGATGTGTTTATTCTGCAGATATGCGTGTGTTGAAAGCCCTGAATGCTCATAATCACACACTCTGCTATTGAAATAGATAACCAGCTTTATGCCAGATCATTGTGCCAGCAGGCTGCACCATGGAGACCATTTGTCTCCAGTGACCCCCAGAGACTCCGAGGCTGCTGCTGCTGTGTTCACACTGGAAACCCCCTCCTCCCAAATTCAGATTTACTGCTCAGCTCTGATTTGTATTATTAGATAAGCATTGCATCATTTTGATAAAAACGATCCCAAACTTCAGGTCCTCTTGGTAGCTTTTTCCAGATCTTGCGACTCTTATCCCATGGGCTTTGTCATTGTCATGGTGATGCATTTGTTAACATGTGAGCTCAGATTGATGATGATTTTCATGACAGGGCTCCCAACTAACAATTATTTTCATTATCGATTCATCTACCGGTTGTTAAGTCTTTAAAATGTCTTGAAAATAATGTAAATGTAGCCTCCCAGAGGTCAAGGTTACATCACACTACTTGTTTTATCAGACACAACGACCCAAAGATGTTCATTTTCACAGTGATATAAAACAGAGAAAAGCAGCAAAAATTCACATTTGAGAAGCTGGACTCCGTAAAACATTTGGAATAGGCTAGTTGCTTAGTAAATGTCTTAAACGATTAATTGCTTATCAAAATAGTTACTGATTGACTTTATTTATTATCGTTTGCAAATTTTTGGGATTTCTCGTCTCTGTTTTCAAGTTTTGCTTGCATTGAATTAACAACAAACATGGAGGATATTACCTCACTGTCACTCTGCTGTCCATTCTCCTGAAGTGCAGCTTAATGGAGTCATGACAAAAGTTGCACTGGAATGACCACAAATCAGACATTCTTTTTATATTTTTCATTTTTTTACCTTTTAATTAACCCTTGTGTTGTCCTTCGGGTCCCAGTGACCCGAAGGACAACACAAGGATTATGTACTTCCGTTTACTTTGTTGAGAATTGCTCTCTAAACAAGGGTTAATACAGCACCTTAGTTCTTGTTTGTACAGCATTTTGGTCAGCTTAAACTGTGTTTAAATGTGTTCTAGAAATAAACTTTACTTACTTACTTTACACAAACAGGGTTTAGAGAGCAATTCTCAACAAAGTAAAGGGAAGTACATAATCCTTGTGTGGTCCTTCGGGTCACTGGGACCCGAAGGACCACACAAGGGTTAAAGGACAGCTAGGTGAGAAAGGGGAGAGAGAGAGAGGGGGAAGACATGCAGGAAACCGTCACAGGTCGGATTCGAACCCTGGACCTCTGCGTCGAGGGATAAATGTCTCAATATATGTGCGCCTGCTCTACCCACTGAGCCAACCCGACCACTTCTTTTTTTATGTGTTTAAGTCTTGTTCTTTTTTCTTTTTTTATATATATATATATAGATGTGAGAGAAAAAAGTGGATCCGAATTGAAACGTTGCCCAATTTAAAATGAATTTGTGGTTTGGAATCCGTTTTCCTTTCCAATTCCTTGATGCTGATTTCCAATAACCTTTCAGCTACATGTTGGATGTCGTATAAAAGTACACTTCTTCTTTAACCAAGACCTCACTGGAAAAAAAAGGCCAGAAGAAGGCCAGTTTTATTGGTTTGCGGAGATGTAAGCAAAGCTTTTTGACATAATATAGAGTTTGTGGTTTAAACTCCACTTGACTAATACCTGCTGTCAGAGTTCGGTCAGCAGCTGTCCGCCTTTGGAGAAAGATAAAAAAAAAAACTAAAAAAAACTCTGCTGTAATTAATATGAGAGTGGTGGCTGTATATGTTTGTATTTATTTATTTTAAAGTGATTGTGACTGTCTCTCCTTAGCCTCTCTCAATCCTCTTAAGTTAATACCTTCAGTGGGTATTACATTGCATGGCTTTTAGCTGAAATAAGACTAATTCATTTCCAGGAAATAGCATAGCTGTGATGTTGTTTAGCAGAGTGGACAAAAAGCTTTCTGTGACTAAAACCAGTGCCAGGTTCGGCCCCCCGTGACTCTTAGTGTCTGTCGGCAACATGAACGGCGTACGTTCGAAAAGTCCAAAAGATCTACTTTATTTTCTGTTCGTTCCCTACACAGTGGGGCTCAGCAGAGTCACCCCACTGCCAGTCAAGCTCACCGCCACTCTCTATTGACCGCCGTCTGTCAGTTTAGACAGGAGAAAGTCAGCTTGTTAGCCAGATGTCAAATCAACCGTCTCTCTCTCTCGGTGATATCAACCTCTCAAGGTGGATAAACAAACTGACTGCTGTCAATCTCCCGAGGGCACTTTTGTTCCTTTTTTTATTTTAAATGAAAGGTTTCCTGTGGAGTTTCACAGTTTAGTGCAGAAAAAGAGCGCAAACTAGTAAACCTGGATGTTAACAAAGCAGGATCCAAAAGAAATAAAAAATAAATAAATCCCCTTTGCAAGTGTTTTAGGAGGAATTGGGTTAATTGCTAAGTAGGTTTTCACATAAAAGGAATTTGCCTTGATATTTTGGTGCATAACAATACACTTAGTAAGAGAAAAGAAAAGATTAAGAATCATTGTGTATAATAGGAACATTTACAATAAAAGAGTTGTACAATAATAAAGAATAGGTGCAATATACTGAGATAATACAAAAGGAAATGCATTCAACATGTTTGTCAGACCTCAGGGATACACACGATGTGTTTTGGGGAGTAACACTGAATGCAACGCGTTTGTTTGTTTACACGAAAACTCCACAGGGCAGAGGGCTTTTTTAATATATAATTTTTTTTTTTTTTTTTATCAAAACCGAAAGAAAGCTGAGAGAGACTCAGGGTAGAGGAGGCACATGGGAGAATGTTTTTGCAGAGCTTGGCAAAAGTGATGAAAACTGTGTTTTCACACATTTTAATTAAAAATCAGGTTTTTAGGTTTATGATTCACACGGTCCTACGCAGCCAAATGCATGCTCATCGAAAGCAGATGGTCCGCAACATACTGAAAAAACTGTGAAATGTATCTTGAGTAATGTTTAATGATGTCCGAGATTTCCTCGAGCCAGTAGCAGCCTTGATAAGTGCTGTGCTGTGCTGCTGGGTTAAAACATGTTTGGAAAAACGCTTATTTGCTTTCTTGCCAAGAGTTGGATGAGAAGATCGATACCACTCTCATATCTGAAGCTGGAGCTCTCCAGATCGTCACTGCTCCAAGAAATGCTCTGGCACGTGTCCTCTCGTAAAACTACAACTCAATGTTTTTACACTTTCGCAATAAATAAACAGAAACCTCATATTTAACTTGTAAGACATGAGAGTAGAATCAATTTTTCTCTCTGCAAGAAACCAGAAATAAGCGTATCGTGTCAGTTGCAGGAACATGCATGGAACAGACATGTTGGAAAGACATGAGTTGAGTTTTTTTTTTTTTGTGTGTGTGTTTTTTGTTGTTGTAAAGTATACATAACTGCAGGGACTGTGGTTAACCCTTGCATTTAAAGGCAACTCTGATGTCCGAGTCTTGCTTGCCTTTAAAAAGGTTTGAAAACCTGAGACAAAATATTCCAGGTGGAAAGTGTAGGGACCTAATAGTAACATGTTCCCATTATTGTGGTGATCCAGGTTCAGGCCTCAAAGTAGACAACACTCTGATTCTGTTTTGTTGCCAAAATGAGAGTAGATGTGATCCGTGCTGCATACAGGATAAACCTATTGTGTCTTAATCCCTTCCTGGGATTTCTTTTACCTCGCTTGGGTTCATCACTGAAGCAAACTACTGTACGTCATAAGGGACCAAGTAACATTTTTTATATGAAATGCTTTACTGTGTCCTCTCCTGATTTCTTTTTTTTTTTTTTTTTTTTTTTTTAAACAATTTATCCTATAATTTTTTCATGTCTCCCACTGGTTGTGGCTCGGAGGTCTCTGAAGACCAAGGCTATTAGGCTGGGAGGCTTTCAGAAGTGCTGCCTCTGCACTGATCTCACGTTTCCCAGAGTCAGTCCAGGACACATGCCGCTCCGCGCTGAGATTCTTAATAATCACTTATCATGGGTGGGGGGAGGGGCTTTAATCACCTATGTTAGAGGGTGGTTGAATGATAATTACCTGCGGTCTGGAAATCCAGATGTCGGATTTAGAACCGCCCGCTGGAATGCAAATGTTGTCGTGTGCGCTTTTTATTAAGCGAGTTTATGAGGATGTGGTCTGCTACTGCTCATAATGTGGATATGAAGAACGTGAAGGGTACACTGAGGGTTGTCCTTATTATACTCCTCTGAGTATGTGCCCGACATCTTAAGTGTTAATGTGAAATGTGCTCCTGTGTTCTTTCAGCTCATCGTGAGAGGCATTTGAATGAGCAACGAGTGCGGCTTTTCATCGCTCAGGGTGTCTGAATGTGTTCCAGTAATTGCACACTTATTCCTAAAGATGGACGTGTCTTCTAAGAGAGAGAGTCTTCTCTTCTGCCCTCTAACCTGCGTTCAAAATCATTCACGCCGGCAATGTTAACACCTAAGCCTGCTCCGAAGAGCCAAGGGCAAGAAGCTGCATTTCTTCTTGGTATTTATTTGAAGTGGGCATGAGTTGCATTTCTGCATACCAGCCTGCAGGCGTGAGGCTAAGTGCTGCCAGAGATGGGGCCAATCTCTGAGACAGAGGCGGGATTGAACGGGCCCTTGACTGGCAGATTGACCCAGTAGGCTTTCATATTTGGGCCTGTTGGAGGCGAGAGTGCTGAGATGTCTCTCTGAGCCGCAGCGAGACACTCGCTCTTTTGTCCCCTGGCTGCCTGGGATGCTCACACTGCGGGAATTTAGAGTAGGATGAATGAGAGGCAGTTAAAGCATCTCATTGTTTTATTTTCTCCTTGTTGTTATTGTTGTTGTCTTGCACTCTGTGCCATGTTCTGTACCAACGTTTGGGAGTTTAAACAAGACTTAAGAGTCTACAGCCAGCAGCTGTGTGAGGCTGTCCTTATAGGCACGTTGAGCTAAATGCAAACGACAGCGTGTTTACATGCTGATGTTTAGCGTACTTGAGGAAAAGTTAAGCAATCGCCAAAGTTATTATAATTCATCAAACAAACGACACATTTCATGGCAATCCATCGAACAGTTGCTGAGATGTTTTGCTCAAAAAACCCACAAATGTCAAAGTCGTGATTGAGTAAAAGTCAGGAGATCACCAAAGTCCGTAGGATTCATCCTCTAGGAACCATCAATGTCTGTATGAACTTTAGTGCCAATCCATCCATCCATTGTTACTGGATAAGCGAGAACACTGACCTGCTGGTAGTGCCAGAGGAAAGGTCCATTGATCCCCAAAGTTGTCAGGGTTCATCCTCTGGGGACAGAATCCATTCGGTAATGTCCATAACTGCAACCACTAATGTGTAGTCAAATAAATTGTGCCTTTTCATCCAGCAGATGTTTTGATATTTTACTAAATAAGTGGAAATCATTTGAAAAGTTGAATGAGAATTCATCCTCTGGGGACCATGAATGTCTGTCCCAAATGTCATGTCATTTTAGTAAAGAACTCAAATGTCGACCTCGTGGTGGCGCTAGAGGAAAGGTCAGGGGATCACCAAAGTCACTAGGATCCATCCTCTTTCAAAAATGTCATGGCAGTCCATCCAATAGGTGTTGAAATTTCAGTCTGAACCAAAGCAGCAGCAGTCTGACAGAGACACACTACCGCGAACTTTAACACTTGTTTTCATTCAGACGTCTTTACCTCTGCTGTGTTCTTTGAATCGGTCCTTGGCCCTTATGTAAGATATCCAGATGTCCTCCATCTTGCTGATGCGGCGCGTCCTGGAGGACAGACGGGGCAGGACGGGGAAAGGGCAGTCGCCTCCTCACACACAAACGCACACATTTGAGATGCTTTGTGACTCTGCAGGCCGATCAATTTAGCCCCCAGCTGACTTTCCTCATGCCTCAGCGCCCTGCTTCACGCCTGACTGCCTGCTTTTTGTATTCTACTATTATTTCCCCAAAGACAATATTTGATTTTAAGGAACCAGCTTTGATAATGTGTGTTACGCTCTCGTTTTAACCGCCCCGGCTCTCTGCAGAATGGGTTTAGGAACATGAGAAAAGCTGCTGTATAGTTTCACAAAAAC
Source organism: Perca fluviatilis (assembly GCF_010015445.1). NCBI lineage: Eukaryota > Metazoa > Chordata > Actinopteri > Perciformes > Percidae > Perca > Perca fluviatilis. Next base: position 10,850,352 of record NC_053131.1, on the reverse strand, counting down.
CTGAAATACTTGTTAACCGACACAATATGGAATTGTTTATACAGAGTGTAGTGGTGTACTTAAGCTACCACGACAGCTGGTAATATACAGCTGATAAAATATAGACATAAACACCAGATTACTGTAAATAGCCTGGTTTAACCCGGATCTTTGGTGTCAAGGATGTATTCAGTTGCATATTAGCAGCTACTAAGAAACAGCACAGCAACATAGAAAGGAGTTAATCTTGTTTTGGGTAAATAAAGGTTGTGGAAATTGCTAAAAAATGAAAGACCGCTTTTGTGTTTGAGGTATTTAATACCTCTGGGCTCAGGGGCTAAACACTATTACTGTGCAATATTCTAGATGAATCTACAGCACTGACATTTTATTAGCATACGCTCCCCAAATTAAATTCATGCTAATTAGAAAATGGGACAAGTAAATTATGTGTCGCTTGAGATACGGAGTGGAGAATTTATTCTTAAACTCGACAGTACGTTCTCTTCCTTAAGGAAAATGTCAGCTCTGGTGCAGCAGAGCTAAACAAACCGCGGCCAGTTTATAAATCGCTGTAAATGTTCAGTGCAGGGGGCATAACGTCCTCTTCAGAGGGTCTTTTAGTCTAAATAGACCTCAAAGGGACGGAGAGCAGACTAAATGGCATCCAGCTGCACCCAAACGCATGATAAGAACGGCTAAGTAGTGAGATATCAAACAGTGAGGTTTCATTCATTAGCAGAAACGCCTCGGTAAAATCTAATGCCTCAATAGCTTCAATTACGTGTCTGCAGGGACAGATAAACATTTCATTTTCAGTATTAAAGAGTTTGTTGTTTGGCCCTGGTTGGTAGAGAAGCTTTCAAAATGTTACATTTCTTAAGGTAAAGCAGCACTAATAACAATCTTTATATTTAAAATGAAAAATAATTATGTGTATTGTGAAATGTGTCTCTCTCAGGGATAATTCAGTCAGATAATTATTAGCTCCATGTAGCTTTTAAAGGTCCCATGGCATGAAAATGTCATGAGTTTTTTTTTATTAACATTAATATGCGTTCCCTATGGTCCCCCAGTGGCTAGAAATGGTCATAGGTTTAAACCGAGCCCTGGGTATCCTGCTCTGCCTTTTGAGAAAAGGAAAGCTCAGATGGACCGATCTGGAACCTTCCCTTTATGACGTCATAAGGGGAAAGGTTACCTCCCCTTTCTCTGCTTTGCCCGCCCAGAGAATTTGGCCCGCCCATGAGAAAGAGAGAGAGACATCATGGCTTGCAAACGAGCGAAGCATGGCAGTTTGTCAAAGCCACACCCCCACCCTCCACTTTGCCCCCCCTCTCTCCTCCTCAATAGCATTTAAAGCTACAGACACAGAAATGGCACATCCTAAGGAAAGCTCATTGTGGGACTGGCTTGTAGTGGCTGTAATTCTGCACCAAGGCTGAATTTCGGGAAAGAGACTTCAGATACAGTATTAGGGGACCACTAAGGCCTATATAAAAGCATCCAAAAAGCAGCATGTCATAGGACCTTTAAGCGTCTTTCAGCTCATTGTTTTGGTTTTATGGCTCTGTTTTGATTGACTCTCACCGCTCTCATCAGCTTAGTTGCCCTCAGTTGTTTTAATATCCGTGAAAAAACTTTAAAAACCCATTGGGTTCTGCCTTCTGCACTCCACGCAGCAGACAGACACAGTTAGCGACCAGCTGGTCAACATAACGAAGCCTTTAGCAACTTAAAGCGTAACTCTCGCCAAAATGCATCCTAGGGTATTTTTGTGAATGTACGTGAGTCAAACTTTAGTTTAAAAGCATATTTAGGACCGAATCGCCACTTTTAAGATTCACCGTATTCTCGTTTTTGGGTCAGATGACCTTTTGAATGGGAGAGCTAGGGGCACTGTCATGCTAGTCTCAAAATAGCTATTTTCGAAATACTAAGAAGGCTCGACACAACATTAAACTTTGCTTCAAGTATCACCAGGAGCTCTACACTTTAACGCAAGCATTGACAACATTGTTTGTGTACACAGATTTACTGAAAAGAGAGTTTTTGAGCAACTCACCGCAGCTGTTTCCGGCCGCCACCACCTCGGCAGTCAAAACGAGTCGATATCCGAATGCGAATGAACAGACTCCATATGAGGCTCCTTTTTCAACTACAGGTTAATATTGTATTTCAATAACGACAAAACGACGACTTATCCGTGCATTTATATGGAACTAAGCTTTATGAGCTTTCCGTCTATAGTCTCCTCCCTGTTACGTTGCATTCGGAAATTGATTGTTTTTGACTGAGAACATGGCTGCGGCCAGAAACAACAAGAGCTACTTTTTTACTAAAAAGACCTCTCTTTTTAGTAAACTCTGGGTACACAAACAATGTTGTCAATGCTTGCGTTAAGGTGTAGAGCCCCTGGTGAAACTTGGAGCATAGTTTCATGTTGTGTCGAGCCTTCTTAGTGTTTTAAAAATAGCTATTTTGAGGCTAGCATAAAAATGCCCCTATCACTCCCATTCAAAAGGCTATTTGACCGAAAAACGAAAATACGGTAAATCTTAAAAGTGGCACTTTCATCCTAAATATGCTTTTAAACGAAAGTTTGACTCAGGTACATTCACAAAAACACCCTAGGTTGCATTTTGGCGAGAGTTACGCTTTAAGAGACAGATATTTCACTCATGAGTTGGTTGGGACCAAAAACGGAGCCAAAAGGAGAGTGAATATTGGACTTACATTCACCAGGTGGACAGAAGCACAGCTCCAAATAAATGCTAATGTTGCTTCATATTGTATGGATGCGTAAAAAAGGAACTGTTTGCTTTCAACTTCATAAGGTAATAAGGTGAATATGTCAGTGGTGTGTCAAAAAATGAATAAAACGGGTTTAAAGTCCAATGTTTGGATGGAAAACTGCCGATTTATTCAATTGATAAGCTCCAGCTTCTGCAATGTGACGATTTGTTGCATTTCTCTGTTTTTAAGTTATTGTAATTGAATATTTGGATTTTTGGATGGTTGGTCAGACAAAACAGGCAAGTTGAAGATGTCACTCAGGGCTCTATAGAAAATTGTGATTGGCACAATTTTCACGTTTTCTTTCTGTTCTTACTTATTTCATTCATTAATTCAGCAAACAAATCATTGAGAAATGAATTAATGAAAGTAATTCTTAGTTGTGACCCTAAAAACAACTTCAGGTCGGTTGACAAAATCTTAATGTAAGGTTCCCTTTTTCTTTTTTTCCAGAGCTTTCAAAAGCATCTCAGTGTCTTCATGTGTAAATGGGTATGTTCTGTTGTCATGGCTCAAAAGACCATGAGATGCAGTTGAAAGTTCTGGAAAAAAGCGTATGAAACTGGACCTTAAGTTAAGATTAGTTAGCAAATTACTGTTACCGTCCTACTTTCATTCAATATAAAAATCGGCTGTTATTCAACTTTCATCAACAATATAACTGCTGACATAACTGCAGGTAATGTGTAATTTAATAGATAATGTCCACTTTGCTGATTGAACCTCAATTCTGCTAATAGATCAATTCCATGTTTAAAGAGCGTCATTATGGGAAACGGTGTTTTCTAGAATCGTTGGCTGCAGAGGTGACCTCTTTTCCAAATCTAGCTCAAATTACAGAAATCTCTATATAATTACATCGGGCATCCTTGGTCCTGTTTACTCTGTCACATTGTTCTAGCATTATGAAAAAAAAAAAAAAAAAAAAAAAAAAAAAAAAAAAAAAAAAAAAAAAAAAAAAAAAAAAAAAAAAAAAAAAAAAAAAAAAAAAAAAAAAAAAAAAAAAAAAAAAAAAAAAAAAAAAAAAAAAAAAAAAAAAGAGAGAGAGAGAGAGAGAGAGAGAGAGAAACTTTGTGCCAGGGGCGGCCTCTAGCTCACCCAGTGGAGCATACGTCCCAGGTAGGCTGATTCCTTTGCAGCGGCCCAGGTTCGGGTCTGACCTGCGGCCCTTTGTTGCCTGTCATACTCTCTCTCTCTCCCCCTCCCCCCCCCACACACACACTTTCCTGTCTATCCACTGTCACTATCTAATGGAGGAAAAAGCCCAAAAACTAATCTAACAAAAAACAACAACTTTGTGCCAGATGTAGATGAGATTATATATTGAGGCAGTGGAGGCTTAGTGCAGTGAAAAGGAAATGTGACATTTCTAGAGCGGTGTGTGCTGGCCGCCTCATCCCTTTTTGAATCATCCGTCCTTGAATACAATGTTCTGAGGTCTTTGTAGTCCAGTAACACATGTAAGGGCCATATTTTATAATATGTTTTTGAGAACTATTCTTCTATTCACATGAAAATCTTTTTGTGGGCACAACCAATTTTGATAAATTATGTTATTTTTCATCTTTGAATGGTGAAAATCACTGGTGGAAAGTAACAGTTCATTTAGGCCTGTTCAAGTTTCTGTACAATTTTGATGTGCTTGTACTTTACTTGAGTATTTTTCATTTTAAGATACTTTATACTTCTACTCCTCTACATTTCACAGGGAAATATTGTACTTTATAATCCACTACAATAATCTGACAGTTTAAGTTACTTACTTAACCATAAACTTATAGAAAACATAAGGGGTTCTGTTCTGATGCCTAATGAGTACTTTAACTTTTGATACTTTAAAGTGCTCATATTATGCTTTTTGGCTTTGTCCCTTTCCTTTATTGTATTATATATCTTTTTGTGCATGTTATAGGTTTACAAAGTGAAAAAGCCCAAAGTCCCCCCCAAAGGGACTTACCATCTCCAACAGAAAACACTGTTCACCAACTGCTCCAAACAGCTCTATTGTAGTCCAGCCTTTACTTCAGAGACAAACGTGCGTCACTTTGTAACCCACGTTATAATGCTTTCCTAGCTGCTAGCGTGGCACGCCCTCATACTCTGCTTCTGACTGGCTAGTAGTCCTTACCTAGCTACTGTCAGGGCATGCTCTCGTACTCTGCTTCTGACTGGCTAGTAGTCCTTACCTAGCTACTGCGCATGTGCGACTCCCAACAAAGATGGAACAGAAGTGAGATGTCTACCTCTGTAGCTAAAACAGAGAGCTCAACACACAGGGTGAAAAGAGGAGCTGCAGTAACAAAATATGGTGTTTTTTTTTATTTTTATTAAACCACATAAACCATAAAAAATTAGCATAATATGAGCACTTTAAGTACTTTCTGTTGCAAATACTTTTATGCTTTGAGTGTAGGACTTTTACTTGACTTAAGTATAAAATGCAAATGTTTCTTCCATCACTTGTGGAAAATAGAATCTAGTGAACATTCTCTGCTGTCTGTCATTGCCAGAAATGCCCCTTTTTAATCTTTACTGTCACACCAATGCACAGCAAATTAACAAAATTAGCTTTTCCTGAATGATTGTCTTTGGCTGAAATGACATTTTCTGCCTCCCTATTGATACCACTGCTAAATTATCACCCTCAAATGGGTGTAGTAATTCTGACATTTTTCATATTTACATTTTGCAATCTAGGCATTCAGTCGGCATTATTATTCATCGTGACTTAGAGTGCCGCATTTGTGATTTATTTCCTGCCTTCTTTTTCTCCATATTGTTAACTCTGGCCTGTGGAAACGTGGATTCCTGCGCTGTGTGTGTGAGTTATTGTTGCCCGACAGTCATATCGCCACAGTGGCTGTGGTTTTGATTTGTGTGTGCAAACACTGACTTCCAGGGAAATCCTCGTAATACATTAGTCACTGATTTCCATAGCAACAGTGTTTGTTTGTGTTACTTTTCCCTTTTGGCAGTAATGGCAAAAAAAACACATCCGGCGTGTCTGACACTGGTTGTTGATTATAATTGTCGAGCACATTTTGCTGCAGTGTGTTTGCAGATTTGATATCTCAGTTATTACTCAGATGCCTGTTTTCATAAAAATGAAATCTACTTAATGGCATCCTCGTCACTCTCAGTTTATTTTATACAATCTCCCATGAAAACACTTATTCTTATTCCTTTAGTTTTGGTCAATTGCAGGAAGGCCCTCGTGGCTGGATTTTGCAGCCTCTTGCAGCAGGCAGTGTGAAAAGAGGGAGTTGCTATTTCAGTTCTTCCTTCACTGAGGCTTAAAGAACCTTTTTTTTGAATTCAGAGCATGGAGTCGAAAAATGTAGGTCAAGTTCCTCTTAGGAAAACCTTCGGCCGGGAGGAGAGCTTAGAAGGTTTAACATATTGTAGTAATTAGGAAAGCTGCTGTGCCACGTCTGGCATCTTGCTCCTGGGTGGCGGAGTCAAATGACCTCTTCCATGTTTCCGCTGGACTCCTCTGCGATTTATTGGCTGGACACCGCCACAATCCAGAGTTTGGCATCGGCAGCTAAAACCTTTCATCTCTGCCCCTGGATGACGCTTGAAATGAGCATTCATTAGCGCTGCCAGTCAGAAATAAGCATCGCTTTACAAGCCTGTAAACATAACCTCTGTGGCCTCCCAGATGCTGAGCAAGCCACAGCAGCAGGGTCTAACTAATCTGCTGCAATACAGACGTCCACTTGAGTTGTAAACATTTTAATAATGAAAATAAGTGACTCATCAAGACAGAAGACGAACCTCTTAGTCAGTCCCGTCTGGTGTATAATTCCCCAGTAGTGCTGTTTATACAGATTTTATCCAGAGAGGAGGGATGTTTTGTATCTGACCGGTCTGTAAAATATATCTTTCACTGTCTCTTTAATCCCTATTAGTTTTAACAAACAGCGGACATTAAAAGCTTTGCTTACAGCTTAGAGAATAGATAGGAACAATGGGTTACCGTGTGATGTGTGACCCCATAAAAGAAAAATTCAGCTCAATCAACTGTGGATGGTGTTGCAGTACTATTTTTATATATTTATTAGAGATGGCCCGATACCATTTTTTGCTTCCCGATACCCCTCTTAATAAACTCTTTGTGAAACATGAACAAACAATGAATACCACAGAACTTTCTTTTATTATGAAGTTTGACAGTCAGTTATAAGGGAAAAAGAACCTAAATAAACTACTTTAATGTAGATTTTCTTTAGGGCTTTACTACGTGGTATCGGATCGGTGCATAAACTCCAGTACTTCCCGATACCAGCGTTTTAGGCAGTATCGGAGCCGATATCGATACTGGTATCGGTATCGGAACATCTCTAATTTTTCAAAAAAAAAAAGGTTTATGGAGATTCTGCTACTTAATCTGTAAAGTATGGAAGCACATTTCCAACAATGTGATGGGGAAAGATCCTGTAAGTGGTTGACTTTGAACATTAGGCCAACCTATGCTCTGGCCTTTAAATTTGTTAAAACATTACAAATGAACATGTCAACATGCCGTAGTTGCCCAGATTTAGCGTGTCAAAATCTTCCGCAACAACATGCACGAGAAACAGGATGTTTCTTGGCTCGGATACACAGCTGCGTCCTTTCATGAATGAGCAAGCTATAACTGTTTCTGAGCAATTGAACATCCACTTGAGCCACACAATTCAGACTCACATTTAGGCCATAAAGAGCTTTAACAGACCGACAGATTATAGGTCCAGGTGGCTGAAATGTCACACTTTCAGCCACTTCAGTCAATAAACACTTTTATAAATGGACAGAGTGCTTTGCGTTTCCATTTTTAGCCAGCCTGAAATGCAAAAACCTGTCAGAGCAACAAGGAGCCGAAGAGCTCTTCAGCCAAACAACACGGAGAGTTGTGCAGACGTAGTTTCACTGTTGTGACTGCACAGTTGATTTGCAGACTGCTCTATAATTACTCAGACAAAAGAGCTAGGACAACTTTTTTGTGTGTGTGTTGCAATTATAGGTCCTTTTAACAAACTCTTGACTGGTATGAAAATCATTATGTAGGACACTTCAGATCCTGCTGTAATGGGATCTGAAGTGGCTGCTGTTTGTTTAATCCACCTTTTTAGTCAAGATTCTATCTAGACAGCTCAGACACCATGGCTCATAAATCACATGGTGGTCTGGCTTTTTAAAAATGGTCCGCAGATTATTTGATTAATTGTTTGGTAGAGGAAATAAATAAAAGAAAAATAGTGAAAAAATGGCAATCACAACTTCGCAGAGCCCCAAGGTGATGGTCTTCATATGTCTTGTTTGGACAAAAGTCCAAAACTTCAAAGCATTCAGTTAACGATTATATATAACAAAGGTAAGCAGCAAAACCTCCATTTTTTTTTGTGAATTATTTTTGCTTGAAAAATAACCATTTTGTCAAAATGGTGGCAAAGTAGTTGATTGCCCCCCCCGGGGATTCACTAATCAATTAATCGTTTCAACTCTAGCTGCACGTAAAGTTCAGATTTCAAACATTGGAGTTACCTAACCTGTTGTTTGTTTCCATATTTTTGTAGCAGTATGCCTGACTGAACCAGTATTTCAAAAACAAACCTATGCAAATGTTTATCAGTATTTTCATCTGACAGTTTGAATATTTCTGGTTGAACAAAGGGACAACACATGACCGTCTTGTTTCAGAATGAATTCAGAGGTCCTGGATATGAACACTGGGCACAGACTAGTTTTTTTTTTGCCTAGAGATGATTAAAGCAGGGGTAGGCATTTTTGGCGATGGCAAAAATCCCATTATAATCTTTTAGCATATTGTAATTCAAGTGGTCTGAGAGAAAACTAGACTTCTGCTAGCCTGTGACTGAATCTGGCCAATTACAGGTCATTTTAGAGAGAGAGAACCTCCTATTGGGTGTTCCGCAAATGCAGATGCCTGTGCACACATCCCTTCGGTGAAGGTTCTGTTTACCGTAGCCAAAGGCTCAGGGCTGCAGCTAATTCAAGGCAAAACCATGAGATAAGATACTTTATTGTGATCAACCTATATACAGTACAAGTTCATGTTTATATGTAGCTAACTAGAGCCTCGATTACCAGTATGTCATCTCAAAGGGCTTTACGATACAAACAGGATGGCCATTGAATTGCTGCTACATTATTTGGATGAAATGAATAATTTGTTACTGTTCGTCTGATGGGAAGAGCTGGACAGAGAGGAGAGAGTTGCAGGAGAAGGTCTCACTCTACTACAGATTCTGCCTCCCACAGCTTTTAAAGTGGGCTTCCAGCAGTGTGGCATCATGGGTGGAGCAGGGTGCTGAAGATCGCTGCATACAAAGCTCTCATTTGTATTCCAGTTTCTGCTGCGGCCCCCCCGGGGCTCTCAGAGGGCACGGATCATTGTTGAGTTCTTTAGTGCATAGGAGTGTCCGCACTTTGCTTCGAAATATAACACAACGACTTGGCTCTCGAAATTGGCTGCTTGCTATTCACTATTTGGCCGCCTCAGTTCTGCATCAGCTAGTTGTTAAACCACAGACATCCGTGCCGACTCATAGCCTACTTACCTTCACCTTTTTTTTCTTCTTTTTAATAAACACACTTAGGAGCAAAATACTCTTGCATAACCACAGACACATACAAATCTCCCTGGGGATAAATCAGTATCAGTATCCATTGTGATTTTATTGTTTGTAGGTTACTCTTACTCTGAGCTGATGGAGGAAATGGAATTCATGTCTCTCCGTTCTGCATTTTTAATGGATTGCATTTATTATACATAAAAAAAAAAAAACTACATATCTTCTTTTGGTTTAGTGAATGTAGCTCTACATCAGTGCTACTCAAGTATTTTCTCCCTCCCCCTTCAAATATCATGGTCAAGGGTATTTGGCACAGGGCATCAAGTGCGGGGATATGATTATTAAGCTCTTTCTTAGTGGATGGCTCTTCAGTATTCAACAGCTTGTTATTTGTGTTGCGGAGAACACTTCAGAAATAACTCGGCTGTGAAATGAAGGGATGTCTAATCATCCGAGGAAATGGATGTGGATATTGTCGTGTAATACAGATAAAAAGCCAACGACGATAACAAAACCACGGCTGGAGAGCAACCTTTGTCTAATTTTGTTGCAGACTAACCAACAAAGTTTTAGATAATCGGTTCCTTTATTTTTCCATTTTCCACCCAAATTTCAATTTCTGCTTCAGATGTTTTAAGTTCATGCATGCATGTCATGTTGATGCGTTAACGCCTACAAGCACACACCAGACACGTTATACAGACCGAAGAAGAAGAAGTAGTCATGGTACAGTAACCAGGATGTGTCAATCTGGGAAGCGAATGGGATAAAACTACTGTTTTACTGGAGTGTTGAAGCAGGTCGACTCTGGGAAATACAACAGTGCTGATGAGTTGATGTGCGTCATAGCAGTTTGATGGGTTTATGGCCGGCCGGGCACTGGTGTGCGTTGCTGTGCCGTTCAGGAGTGTGTATGTTCTAGAATCGCTGCGTTTGTGGAGATTTGAAGCACCTTAAAGTGCTGCCAGTGTGTCAGCATAAATAGAAAGCAGTGGTGTCCCAATGGTTCAGGGGATGCAAGATGAAACATCTGATACATAAAATCTGTTAAATTAATTAATTCATCTGTTAAAGGAACATGCCGACTTATTGGGACTTTAGCTTATTCACCATAACCCCCAGAGTTAGACAAGTCGATACGCAATCTTCTAATCTCCTTGCGTGTTGTAAATCTGTCGGACGCCCCCACCGCTAGCCTAGCTTAGCACAGATCCTGGAGGTAACCGGCTCCATCTAGCCTACTGCTCCCAATAAGTGACAAAATAACACCAACATTTTCCTATTTACATGCTGTGATTTGTATAGTCACAATGTGTACAAATAACAAGGTCACTATGCTTTTCCTATCTAGTAATTGTTGACTCTATTACTCCAACTCCGAGCAAGCTCCAGGCGAACTCTCTGCTCCTCACCACAGGGCTTCAAGTGCTGCGAGCAAATCACTCTGCCCAAGTAGCAGAAGTAGCAGTGCTTCGCCTTTCTGAGAATATAGTTCCCAGTTTGTATACGGTTAGAAGACTGCTGTGTCTCATATGACCTTGTTATTTGTACATGCTGTGACTATACAAATCACAACATGTGAATAAGCTAAAGTCCCAATAAGTCAGTGTGTTCCTTTTTTAAATATCTGTTCCAAGTGTCATGGCAGTCAATCCAATAGTTGTCTCGATACTTCACTTTGGACCAGAGTGGTGGGCCGGCTGTCTGATATTGCCATCCATAGAGCAAAATAAACACGCCTCGATGATAGAAAACAACAGTCAACAGAGAAATTTAAGATTGAACCCTTTTATTTAAAGCCCAGTGAATCTCATCCTCAAGTTTGCAGAAAGCCGTCGGGATCATTTGATCAGCTCGAGGAACTCTACAGGGCACACGTCTGGAAACACAAAGCTGAAGGTCTGTGTTTGCTCAAGTGCACCTTCAATAACTCTTATCTCCCCCGCAGAGCCTCACTATACTGGGATTTCATTCAGCAACTGTGGTGTCTGCAGGTAGTAAAGGCCATAAACAACCGCCAGCCTCAGTTCCACTTTACACACAGGCTGGGAGATAGTGAGGGACGCTGCTATCGATCTTTGTGTTTTTTCACTCCAGGGTTTCAGAGAAAATTAACCAGCTCAATACTGTTGTTGAGATTTACTAATAAACATGTTTATTGGCTTTTGCTGGTCAGTTGGGGAAACTATACTCAATGTGTGTCCAATACATGTTTTTTTCTGCATTATTTTTTGATCTCTCATCTCATTATATCTCATTTTTGAGATACATGTTTTGTTTTAATGATAAACTCCCAGGGGAAGTTTTAGTTTGGTTTCAACCAGGCTACTTTTGTGGCTCTATGGATGGTAAGGTCTGTCTTTTAGTCTCTCTGTCGGTCCAGGCTGAAATATCTCGACAAGTATTGGATGGATTACAATCAACTTTGGTACACACATTCATGTTCTCCTCGGCAGGAATTGTAATGACTTTGGTGATCTTCTAATGTCTCACCTAGCAGCAGCAGCAGCAGCAGCAGCAGCATCAAAGCAACTGTATTTTCAATATTCTGTTTATGACCAAACTAATGACATTCCCGTCAGCCTCATCTGTACTTTGTGTTTGGTGCTAATTAGCAAATGTTAGCATGCTAACACGGTAAACTAAGATAGTGAAAGTGATAAACATTAATTCTCTATAACTAAAGATGGCGCATTACATGCAGCCCCAATGGTACAAAGCTGTACGCACTTCCTGTCCCCTCAGTGGGCGTGGCCTTTTTTGAAAGTGTAGTTAATGTCGTGGACGGATGAAAAGTTATATTTCGGTAATGTATTCATATTTTCTTTTGCTAACATTAGATATTTGCACAGCTGAAGCCATTTTTAGAATTACGGATTATTTTTATTAGGGCGTTCACGAGCGTTAGCTGACGTTAGCTTCTCTGTGTTGCCAGATCTCGCGAGAGTTTGTTGCTGAGACACAAACAGGACTCAGACTAAGAGAACTAATTTTCTCCTGATGTGTCCGTCTGAAAAATGCCATTTTAGTGTCAGTATGTTCTAGAGATATGTGGCTTATGAAAAATGGGTCCAATATATGCTTTGGAGACTATGGGGCAAAAGAATCGGTCATAATCTGCGTTAACGTTCACTTCTCCCATTGGAATCAATACACTCAGTGTACTGCTGCTAGTCTCCTAAAGAGGCGAGGCCGTGCAGGAGCCCACGTGACACAGATACAGGAAACTACTCTGAGTTAGAGCGTCTCGGTTCTAAACCGTCTCTGATTATACCTGCCCATAAAACAGCATGTCAATAACGTCATTGTGAGTATGTCGGCATGCTGAGGTTAGCATTTAGCTCAAAGCAGCAAGTTAATTTAGTCTTGTTTACATAAAGTCCGAGAGGTCACGGATGTTATAATTTCAATCGTCCTGAGATAATTGCTGTTTACACAATATTACAAAGTAATTAGTTTTTTGAATGTTGCATTTAGTTGATATAATCATTCCCCAATCACATTTGAAGAAAAGAATGAATACGATGTACGTTTTCCAATTATCGAGAAATACGTGTGTTAATGTAAGAAGGAACCATCTTCTGCCCTCTCTGGCCCTCCACGCTCTGTCGCCAACAGTGACCTCTGTGAATCCTGCCTTTCAGCCTGTATCGTATCAGCGATTGATTAAATTCAAATGTGATCCTTTGATCAATGGCTATCTTTGTGTGTTCTGTCAGACTATAACTGAGGCCACATCAGTGAGGCAGTAAGTTCGGATCTCTGAATTTGTTACCCGTAGATGATGTGATATTTGATGTATTCGATATCTTTAGTCTCTTTTGGACTACAGAGGCCTCTCTCATCGTCTGTAGTTAGCAAAAAATTAAGATGAATGCATCTTTCCCCATTTTAGGACGGCGTTTTTGAAAAGAAGCCATTCCTCTTTGTGCTTGGTGAAAATGGCATTTCTGTCTGGGTAACATGGCAACAGAACACAGGACACCTCTGTTGTTTATGAGGCTAATCAAGAAGCCACGGTACAGTGAAGCCATGCTACGAGACAAAAGGAAAGAGGAGGTCTCTGATGTGAGGCCCGCCAGTGCTTTGTCTCGGAGTGCACGCAGACCGAACGCCAGACGCGTCTCCGTGCCCTAATGGCTCCCTCCTATTAATAAAAGATAAGCAGTCAATTATTGAGCCGTCAAAGTGACGTTAGGGACGGCACAAGCCGGGACGGGAGGGCGCTGGGGAGTCGAGGAGGCGCAGCGTGTGAGGAATTTCATGGCTGAGGGACGGCCTGTATCCTCAGGGTCCATACAGTTGGTTCCCAGTCTCAGGAAAACGTGACCTCCCCCATCCAATTCACCTTTTTATCATCTTTATTCTTCTGTCTTTAACGCGCCTTGTCACCCTCTCTTCCCCTGTTTTATCTTTTTCTGTCTTTCTATTTCTGTCCCTCCCTTTTTGTCTCCTTTACTTTATTTCTTGCAGCAAAAACATCAAACTGACTGCAAGCTGGCAAAGTATTGTCTTAACGTCAACCTGCAAACTCCTTTTCCCATGTAACCAATTAGGAAAGCAGCACATCCAAACCTTTTTTATTTTTACCGCTAGCTACAAATGGATTTTGTTTTTTTCTTCCGTGGTTTCTGTCATTTAGTTTTAGTCTCTGTCTCATGAAATTTAGTTTAGGTGTTTGTCATGTTACTGTACTGTAGTTGTTGTTGTTTTCTTCTTTTCTCTTGAAATTTCATTTTCAGACACCTTTTATGTTGTACACCCCTGGGGGGTTTATCCTTTTGAAGCTTGCACAAATTCTTCTTGTGCTCATTATTATCCTGCTGAGCAAATTAAAAATTTAAACTCTATGTCACACACACACACACACACACACACACACACACACACACACACACACACACATACGCAGGTTGTTTACATCGGAACAATAACAGGAATGCTATGTTAAAATGCAGCTGATGTTTTCTATTTCTCCTTCAGTTAATTGTGCATGCATGTCAGCAAACCTCTTTTTTATTTTCTGAATCAATACGTGCACTAAATAACCAACTGTTTATGTCAGTATATTTAGGCATGCATAAATTGCATGAATGGCTATGTTCTGTTTCTCTTCCATCATTCACATTCACTCACATTGCCTTCCTTTTTATGCAGCGTTCCTCCCTTACAGCCAATTAGGAAATTCCAAGGTAGAATCCCAGCCTACGTTTTCCCCCTCTGTGCTTAAAAGATAAAACATTTGAAGCATCTTTCTCTCTCCTGTATTCCCTCAACCTAATAAGTAATGGCAGTCCTGTGTTTTGAACCGTGAGGGGAAAGCCTCTGCCTGCTTTCTCCCCTCACCTCCTTTCACGATAAGAGCTGCTTGTTGTGGAGACAGAGGGAGAGGTGTGAAAAGGCCGAAGCAGAGCTGTGTCTATCTGCTGTCGCTTCGTTGGCCTTCAGAGCTTAATGATCTACTGATTCAATGTGCAAATATGAGCGTGATTTATAGGAAGTCAGGGCACTGTTCAGGACAGAGTTCAGACTTTGCCTCCAGTTGTTTATTATTCATGAGCAACAGAGGCAGACAGTTACTGTATGAAGCTCGGCGACTTCAAAGAGGGGATGAATGTGTATGAGAGTATGATGTACAGACCGCTATCACTGAATTACCTTGGTACTGAAGAAAACTGCAGGCAGGTTCTGCAGTTATAAGGAGCGTTTTTTTTTAGTATGCGCACCTCACAGTTTGAAAACCTTTTGGATCAATCAAACGTTAATTGGTGAGCTTTAGAGGGGCTGTTACTTTTCGACAGAGCCAGGCTAGCGGTTTCCCTCTGTTTCCAGCCTTTATGCTAAGCTAAGCTATCCAGCTGCTGGTTTTAGCTTTATATTTAACGGAAAAATATCAGAGTGAATCTTCTAATCTAACTCAGCAAGAAAGTGAATAAGAGTATTCCCCCAAAGAGTGTGTGTGTGTGTGTTGTGTGTGTGTGTGAGACTAAGCTCAGGACACACCGAGCCCTAAAATAGATTTGAGTTCAACCTATCTGACAAGAGAAGAGAGCTTTGACAGGAAGAGAATACGTCTGTGAATGAATGTGTGCTGAAGTGCATAGTGTACACACACACACACACACACACACACACACACACACACACACACACACACACACACACACACACACACACACACACACACACACACACACACACACACACACACACACACACACACACACACACACACCTACCGGGCTCTGCTCTGCCACTTCACCACACTGTCTTCCCAGCCAGCCGGTAAATCCCAGGGCTGAATATTGCATGAGCAGCTGAGAGCCCCCAGCACACGTCTGAATAATGGGAAGGAACCACAGCAGATTGATTATTGTTTGTTTG
The DNA here is from genome assembly GCF_010015445.1 of Perca fluviatilis. Classification (NCBI taxonomy): domain Eukaryota; kingdom Metazoa; phylum Chordata; class Actinopteri; order Perciformes; family Percidae; genus Perca; species Perca fluviatilis. The sequence goes on along the minus strand of NC_053131.1, from coordinate 10,834,615 downwards.
TGTGTGTGTGTGTGTGTGTGTGTGGTACATTATGAGGTCTGACTACCACAGCAAAGCTCAGCTTGGACCTTTTTCACCTGCTACAACATGCATTATGTTTTTTTCTGGCGCGTCGTTATCAGGGTGTTAACAGGCCTGTCCTGTGCTGTTCAGCGAGTGAATCAAGGCACTAACACCGCACTGAATAAGGGTCAACTCTCACTGGGGCCACAGATACTCAACTATATGCTAATGTACTTATTTTAGTCGCTCCAATATTCAGACTGAAGTGTGCAGCGACCAAAAGGGGCTGCAGCATCTTAAAGGAAAAGGTCTCCATTTGACTTTGTATATCAATGAGAGTATAGACTAAATAACAGAAACTCCTCTCTGTATGAAGCAGCACAAACTACATCCTCCAAAATGACCATAAAGATGAATAAACACCTTTTTTAAAGTTTTAACAAAAACATTGTAACAATTGTGAAAGTAGGATTTATTTCCTACCTAAAAGTACATTATTATTAAGTGTATTTAGGAGGGGTCGAAAGGAAGACATTTACCAACAGGGATTCATAAAGTGCAGCTTAAAGTATGCGGACATAGCTATTTCCAGGTCACTTTTAGGGGTGTTGTCATGGCAAAAGTGATGCAGGAGCAGTGTTGGAAGGAGCATTCAAATCATTTACTTAAGTAAAACTAGCAATACCACAGTATAAAAAATACTCCAGTAGAAGTAAAAAAAAAGTAAAAATCCTGCATTCAACATTTCACTTATTTAAAAGTACAGAAGTATCTGCAACAAAATGTACTTATAGTACTCATGCTTGTGTGTGTGGCTACTCTGTGTTGCAGCATCGTATTATTGGATCATTATTATTGAGGTATTAATATGTAAGCGGGACTTTAATGTTGTCGCTGGTCAAGGTTGAGCTAATCTAATAAGTACTAATGGGTCATATTTAATCAACTTAATATGAAAATTAACTATAGGTCTTTAAATGCTTCATTGATTGTTATAGACCAGTAAACACTCATGAGGCTTTCGGATTGAATGGTTATTTCATGCTCTGTTGTCAGCCTTTAAGTCCTCAGTATGAAAACCACAGGTGCCACAACAACAATGAGAACAATAATCCAGTAAATAATAGTCCCTCACTGGGCATAAACAACCTTTCCTGTCAGAGTTGTGTTCTTGTATTCCTGCTGTGAGTTGGCTTCTCCAGAAAAGGGGCAGTAATTGGGAGTTGTAGGCTGGCACATGTCAGCGCCTGAAACCAAAATCCTGTCCAAGACAGGTCTGGCTGTCAAATCTGTTTTTGCACTGTCTAAAATATAAAAGTTGCATCGGGCTGTGACTGTGCAAATGCTGCTCTCTTTCTCTTTCTGTGCTCTCACACGCTTTCATTATGTAGCTTTGACTTTCCTCTTCTTACCTTGGTTTTCCCTCTTTTTCTGTTTTGTCTCTTTTTTTTTTTTTTTTTTTTTTTTTTTTTTGCTTTCTCTACATATAAACTCTCAATCAAGAACTTGTAACCTCATGGATGTTAGCGGAGCTCACGGATGTAGGACCGGTGGTTTGGGGAGGGGGTGGGGCAATCTGGGAGCCGATCCAGCCCAGGACTCTCCATCTCCAAAGCTTTCTGGCATCTCGCCTCGTGCCTGTCTCCACCAGGATAATGCCAACCCAAAGGAGGGAAGAAAAACAAGAAAAGAGTGCCTAATCATCACTGTGAGACTTTCTCAACTTGAATCAATTCATGGCTTTTACAAATTCAGCACTTGGCCTCGCCACAACAACCCATGCGTCTTTTAGGAACGTAGAATATGTCAGAAAATGTCACATTTTAGTGTACTGATGTGTCCTTTAACCTGCGGGAAAGTGATAAAGCTTCACAGTAATGCCTGCAACAACAAAAAATGAACATTTCATTTAGCTGACGCTTTTATCCAAAGCGACATCCAATAAGTGCATTCAACCATGAAGGTACAAACTCCAAACAGTTTGTTTGTTTGTAGCATCATCTTCTTAGCTTAGGTGCAGTCGGAAGAGATGTTTTTATCCTGCGGCGGAAAATGTGTAGACTTTCAGCTGTCCTGATCTCAATGGGAAGCTCGTTTCACTATTTAGGAGCCAGGACAGGAAACAGTTGGGATTTGGTTGATTCATTAGGTGTCCCTCGCAGTAAGGAAGCAGCAAGCAGATTGGCCGACGGGGCCTGATCTGTTCGCAGAGCGGTCTGAGGTGTGTGTGTGTGTTTACATTATATAACTTTTAATTGTAAAGTCAAATGTGAATTATCCTATCATGCTACTCCTAATAGTACCAGGAATGTCTCATAATGCTGAGGTCTGTTGTGTTTGAGTCGAGCTGCGTTGAAGCCAGTGTGGGAGAAGAGCCCACAATGCAGTTCTGCTAAGAGCTCGATTAAGAAAAAAATAGAGGTGAATGGATATTTGTTAATAACTAGTTCTTCTCAATTTGTGGTAAAACACTCAAAAATTTTAAAACTTAAAAAACAAAAAAAAAAAAAAAACGAAAAAACCCAAAGATGATAATGTTGCTTCATATCTGCTGGATGTGTTAAAAAAAGAAAAAAAAAGAAAAGAAAAAAAAAGCCAAGTGTTTGCTAACAAAATCGCAATATTTACTCACAAAGTAAATTCACAGCTTATTCCGCTTCACCCAAGTGGGTTTAAGTAAGATTTTGAATGCAGTCTAGTAGATTAATTTCGACATACCAAAACAGTGCCACTGTTAAAGGAACACGCCGACTTATTGTAAATTTAGCTTATTCACCGTAACCCCCAGAGTAAGACAAGTCGATACATACCCTTCTCATCTCCGTGCGTGCTGTAACGCTGTCTGACGGCTCCAGCATTAGCTTAGCCCAGCACAGATCCTGCAGGTAACTGGTTCCAACTAGCCTACTGCTCCAAATTGTGACAAAAGTGACAAAATAACACCAACATGTTCCTATTTACATGTTGTGATTTGTAGAGTCACAGCGTGTACAAAAAACAACGTAACATGAGACACAGCCATCTTCTAACCGTAAACAAACCGGGAATTATATTCTCAGACAGGCTTGCTGCGAGCATATCACTCCGCCCAAGTACTATATTCTTCCCACAGCGAATATAGTTCCGGTTTGTTTACGGTTATAAATAACTAACATGTAGGAAATGGGATTATAGAACCATTACCGCTGTTCTGTTTATGGGCTGATGCCGCTGGAGCCGTCAGATGGCTTTACGCAGCGGAGATGAGAAGGTTGTATCGACTTCGGTACTTATGAGCTTAGAATTCCCAATAAGTCGGCGTGTTCCTTTAACATCAGTATGCAGTGCCTAGTACAGTATGCTTGTGGGACTCCGCTAAAGTCTGTGCATTCAAGTGTGGCCTCTAACCTCTGTCAGATCTCTTCTCACTCACCTTTCCTGCCTCTCTGGACTGAAATGCTCAACAAAGCAGAAATGCCTTGAAAGAAAGAATTCCCTGATGCATCTTGTTTACCAACTCCGTCTTGAGTCTGCAGCGGACCAGGCATGCGGCGGGGGGGCCGCTGGTGACTGGGGTGTTACAGAAGGTGTTGGTATGGCATGTCTGTCATTCCAGCCTGAGTGTGTAAGGCATGTTTAGAGTGGGCCTGGCGGGCAGGACACCATGTGGCCGCTGCTGCTGCTGCCGCTTCTTCCTTCTTTGATATCAAAGCATGCAAAATGATCTCCTTTCAGTATTAACACGCACACTGTATGTGTACAGCAAGCAGCAGCCTGTGTAATCCCAGTTACTATAGTGACCGTAACCACGTGTGTCTGTACTGTGCGACGGGTGCAAGACGTTTCCTCACCAAGTCTCACTCTAAAGTTTGAAAGGGTGTGATGAAGTGGCCATCATCAGAGAGCAGTGGTGGAATGTTACTGTACTTAAGTACATGTTTCACGTATCTGTACTTTACTTAAGTAGAATCAATAGTGCATACTTTTGACTTTTACTTTGTTACATTTTGCAGCAATTATCTATATTTTCTACTCCACTACACTTCTACAACGTTCCGTTACATTTTTCTTACATTTTCTCATCAGTTTTTCCCCCTGCCAAAACGTCTTCCTGACCGTCGCACGCTTGCAGTCCGCAGGGAAGCCTTCAGCAGCGGCTCCTGCACCGCCACGCCAGCCAAGACCCGCCCTTCAATAGTCCAAGCCTGTGTGTTCTCGCTAGATAAATGTGTGCAGCATTCACTGTCCCGTGGGAAATAATGCAAAATCGAGCTTCATGCAGATCACCAGAATTGTAAGTCAGAATGTAAACTAGGCCACAGATGGTAAGCACAATTACATTAACCTAAAACTAACTTAATTAAAAAAATAATAATAATGATAATTGTTAGACTATAGACATTAAGAGAATAAATCGTTATTTAAGTACTTTTACTTTTAATACTTAAAGTACATTTAAAAAATGAGGTACTTTTTACTTTTACTTAAGTAGGGTTGTCATTGTGGTACTTCTACTTTCACTAAAGTAAATATGTCTCTGGTTATTTGTACTTTTACTTAAGTACTGAGATTCAGTACTTCCTCTACCACTGTCAGAGAGGAAGAGAGTGCACACCTCGATGGAAAGATAAACGCAGCTATTACAATCACATCTTAAATGTTCAGCAGCTCTTACAGGGGCTGCAGAAACATTGATGAAGCCTTTCACTTGCTGCTGGCAGATGTGATGGCAATGGAACAGAAAATGACACAGGGTTGATTTTCTTTTTGAAAGTTAATGACACACACACACACACACACACACACACACACACACATGCACACACACACACTTATGGCAGTTGATGGATATATAAGCTGCTACAGGGATTGGAGCTGTTACTTTAACGGTGTGATTGAAATCTTAGTTAAGTGCACTAAATGTTTTAGGTTTTAATGTGGCCTGTCAGAGGCATGTGCACGAAATGTACTCCGACTGCAGCCTGATATCAAGGGAACTATATTTACTGTTGTTCAGTACATAATGCACAATAAGTTTTACCCCCACACAACTAATTCATTGTTTTGTTCTTTTTCAAAGATTATCCTTTGGGCTTTTATGACATTTTTCATTATAGAGCAGCTATAGAGTGACAGGAAAGTGAGGGGGAGGGAGGGAGGGAGGGAGAGAGCGAGAGAGGATGACACGCAGCAAAGGGCCGCGGGGCAGATTTCGGAGATCACGCTCTACACGGTGAGCTAGAGCTTGCCCCACAACCAGTTATTGTTATTAACCCTGGAGGTTGCCATCTTGAGTTGTTTGATGTATGAACAAATACGAATAATCTTTCACATCACTACCAGCCACTCCTCATAATGTAAACTCTGTATAACTAACTACACTATAAGCATGATAACATACATTACAAACATGACCCTAAAGGTTAGAGTGAAATGTCCTAAACTGGCCACTGTAGAGAGGATCATGTCTTTTATTAATAAGCAAGTTTCCAGGGGTTGCTAATGTTGCTACAGGCTTTAGCTTTGGTTGTTGTACACATTGCATAATCTTGTTACACACACTGTTATAGACATGTCGCATTTCTCAAAAGCATATTTGTTCTGCAGGAAAAAAGCTGAGCTGATTGGAAAAAGGTTTAATTGAAAATAGGTGGTGGGTAAGATTGAATATATCTTCAATTTTAAGTATAGTAAGCCTCGGTTCTGAAATATTTATTTACAGTACCTTTCAATCCCTATTTGCAGCAAACATCTCTCTAATAGAAAGTTTATGTGCTATTGACAAAGTGAGACTTTCTCCTTTTTGGTTTCCCAAGGCCTCTATGGGTACCTATACCAGTTTTCCTATGTGACATACTTTGTTCACTGCCGGATAAAGGATCTGTGTTCTGACAGGGGGAATAATCTGTCTCCCTGCACAGCTGCTCCAAGGTTCCTCTTAGTCTGTCGAAAAATGGCATCTCTCAAAATACACAACTTTCTTCAGCTGAAAAGTTGTTTTCAAAGTGTCTCTGAAGGCTTGTTTTCACATTTATTCTCAGTGAGTCCCAAAGTGAGAGATGGTTTGAATCCGACAGAGAGAGAGAGAAAGGGAAGGATTGCCAAACTGAAAGAAAGATAGACCGAGGGGATGTTGGTTTTCCAGAGAATTAAGGTCACTTCAGCTCACACATTAATGAGACTGGAAAACATGTGAGCTGCATGAGAGGGGGATCCAGGCAGAGTCAGGATGATGACTTTGATGATTTTCAGATGTCGGAATGTAGAATGGACACACACAAAAGATTTTTCATATAAACATTTGTTAAGTCTTTATAGACGCTGTATATATACTAATAAATCACTTACATTAGCCCTCAATCACAAACACATGTATACATGCAAAAACTAAATCCACAAACAGTAATACTTTACTTGTTTTCCAGTTATGCCATAGCTATGAATAATAAAAGATCTGATCAACAGTAAACATTATTTTAACGAACGGCAGCAGTATTGTTGTATTGTTGCTAGGGCTGCACGATTATGGCCAAAATGATAATCACGATTATTTTGATCAATATTGAGATCACGATTAATTGTCACGATTATTTGTTGATTTAACCAAAACAAATTTTATTGTCACATAGGCTAATTATAACTGCTTTTACATCCATATTGTGCTACATTCCTGTTAATACATCCATATTGTGCTACATTCCTCCTCCTACATCCATCCTATTGAAGGATACTGTGAAGGAGTATGCCATTTCAGCTGTTGTGCGACCGCTTTCCATACATGCACGTTTGCCGTAAGGTATCTACCTGACGAAATAGCAACGCGGCTTTCATTGGCTCATTACACTGCTACTGACATGTCTGCGTTGCACTCGGATGCTCCGAAACTCACGTTAGAGGCAACAAAAACGTCGCTGAATGTCACGCTAGTAAACACTAATAACGCGTTACACAGCAGGTAACGTTAGCCTACCGTTAGCTACAGTAAACACTAACAACACGTTACACAGCAGGTAGCGTTAGCTACAGTAAACACTAACAACACGTTACACAGCAGGTAACGTTAGCCTACTGTTAGCCACAGTAGTAACTGGATTAAACACAGCTAAAATGCTGACAGCTAAACGGCGTAGTGTGTCTGTATTTCCAACAACGGGACGTCAAACAGTCTGCTGCTAAAGCTATGAGCTAACGGACACAAACTAGCACTGGTCACTGCTGTTGTCTGAAAAACAAAACATACGGGACAAAAGGTTGCGTTTACTGGTAAACTGGTAAACATTGTGACCGGCTTATGATGACCGACTGCTACCTGTTGTGGAATTTTCCTCCCGTTACTCTGTCCTCTGTGACTGTCTACATCTAGAAACTAAGCTGCGCGGTGCTGGGAACAACTCTGATTGGCTCATGGAGGCACGTGATCAGACAGTGGTTTATGGAGCGCTGGAGTGGCTTTGCAAAAACTTTGATAAGGAGCGTTCTATGACGCATTTTAAATATCGCTCGATCACGCAAATTTGATCGTGGGAAGCCAAAATCGCGATCGTGATTAAAATTTGATTAATTGTGCAGCCCTAATTGTTGCTATGGTTACCCACATTGTAATATTCCGTGCCCACTGGTTAAGAACTCTTGAACCATTCTTATGCAGGTAACTATAGCGACCATACAGCAATGATGTCATCCTCACTGAAACAGACCAAACCATGAGTTAACCTGTCAACTAATCTCGCTTTGCCAGACCTTCCTCAACAGCGCTGCGGAGGAAGGTCTGGCTAGTCCACACAGCATTCTGGGATGGGAGAAAAAAACGTGCTCTGGTTTATTGGCGTTTCTTTAAACCAATCACAATCGTCATGGGCGGCGCTACGTTCAAAAGTTGTTTTAGTCGTGCAAGAGTAAACTCAGATTGGACAGATAGTCTAGCTAGCTGTCTGGATTTACCCTGCAGAGATCTGAGGAGCAGTTAACCATAGTCCTCAGAAATCCACCAGAGTTTAAAATTCCAACACAAAGAAAGCGGAAAGGAAACGGACTATCGGTGAAAAGACATGCATCCGGCGGAATTTCCTGCGGCACTGGAGCAATCCCGGGAGATTGGTTTAAAGAAATGCGAACAAGCTTTTTTTCCCTTCTATCGCAGAATGTATGTGTGGTGTAGCCAGACCTTACTCCACAGCGCTGTGGAGATAGGTCCGGCAATGCAAGACTAGTTTCTTTGTAGTCAGAAAGCTTGTGGAAAATAGTGATCTCTTAGTAAAGACAGGCAGAATAAAATGACAGTTTCCAAAGAGGTTTATTTCTAAATGACTTTGGCAATTCATGTGGATTTGTTGCTCAGATTCGACAACTGTTAGACTGCAAAAAAACGGTGAAAAACTGTAATAGGAAAAGTGACATAAAACCGATACGTGTGGTAGTGAAATGCATTACTCGTTTGACATGGTCCCTTGATGCTTCAGCTCCCCTGACGGTGGTGCCCTCATGGAAAAGTCAGAACAGAAGAAGTGTATCAATTTAACGTTCATCGGATCGGCTCTTAATACATTCCAGCCTGTAAAGAGATGAGCACTCAGATTCACCCACACTCACACACACTCGCACTGTCTGACTGCACTCTACTTTATGCATAAGTGATGGTTAACCTGCATCAAAGAAGGAGAAAATATTTCCATGGCAACCCTGGAAATCCATGCAGAGTGTGAGCAGCTACCAATATGTCTTAATTAAACAACATTATCACAGGCTGTCCAGACCGTCAGTGGTCAGTTTGGACACATTCATTTGTTTGCTTCACATTAAGAAATCCCAAAGCCCTTTTTTCCCCATCTGGTGTGTGTGTGTGTGTGTGTGTGTGTGTGTGTGTGTGTGTGTGTGTGTGTGTGTGTGTGTGTGTGTGTGTGTGTGTGTGTGTGTGTGTGTGTGTGTGTGTGTGTGTGTGTGTGTGTGTGTGTGTGTGGCTGTGTGTGTGTGTGTGTGTGTGTCTGTGTGTGGGACTGTATGTGCAGCATCTGTCGATTTACTGACAGTCTTGTGTTGGAAATATTAGAGGTAATCAGATCCTTCTGCTCTTCTTGGTTTGAGCTGGACTCAGCCGGCCTGGAGTGGCCAAGTGAGGAAACATTAAAGTGACCCAGAGGTCGCTGCATGCTGTGAATCCATGAACTGATTGAAACGAGTAAAAGTTTAAAGCCGTTAAAACACTATAAAACAAGAATGTTGGGAAAAAAATAGAGAGAAGTTCGCTCTTCCTAAAGAAGTAGACATTTTAAGAAATACACTTATAAAGTTTGAGCCATGAAGCAGTAGCCTAGCTTAGTTTAAAGACTTAACCAAATTAACCAAAATTCTAAAATCCACCTATCAGCACCTTTTTATAGTAGGGGTGGGAAAAAAAATTGATACAGCACAGTATTGGGATATTTACGATATATTTATTGCGAAACATGGACGCACAGTATCGATCTTATATTACACTAATTGTTGTGTTATTGTTGTTGGTCAGTTTGTCTGCTTGACAAGCCCATTTTGCAGCAGTACAATTGAAGTGAGATGAACAAACAGAAATGTTTTTTTGATAAAAGAGATGTTGACAAAGTTTTCCTTTTGGGGATGTAATTTGTAGTTGGAAAAAAGGTAATAAATTGCAGTATATTGCATGTTTAAAATCGCAATAATATCGTATCGTGACCTGGCTTTAAAGCTCACTAATTAACACGGCTCTTTGTTTAAACAGAAATGTGTCAGTTTGGGGTTTTAGGAGGAGTTATGTGGCATAACTTTTTCTTAACAAACTTTCAGTCTAAACTGCATTTTGTGAGCCTCAGCTGAACGCTAATGTATAGCTTTTAAACCCGCTGCTAACATGCTAGCATTAGCATATTAAGATGTTGCTGTTTAGCATGTGACTTTTAGCAGGTCAGCATGTTAACGTGTATTCATGGAGTAGCCTTGCATTTAGCAGCATAAGCGTGTCGTTTAGCATTGTTGCATGCTAAAGTTAGCATGGACAAATTGGAGTAAATTACACCACAATCTGAGCATTTTACACTGGAAGGAGTCTTTTGAATCTATCATTGATTGATGATAAAGGATAATGCATCAGTGGATAACAACTTCAATCACAATTGGCTGTGGAACAATTCAGGCAGATGGGGATAGTTGGCCTGTTTCTCTGACCGACTCAACTTAACATTGAACATCTAGAAGTACAACTATGTTCTGCAGAGACGAGTCAATCCTTCTGGCTTACAGCTGTGGGGGAAATAATTCATTTTTTTTTAGCAGGAAAACAATCCCAAACATGGACCGAAGCCTTGCCAGTATGCTGTGTGTAATCTAGGAAAGAGCAGTGTGTGCTGACTTTTGTGGCTTTTTCTCCACAGTGACCAGACCGCTGAGCATACCGGGGATATTGGGAAAGCAAAACATACTGTAATGTCACAAGGCTGCCCGCCTTCAGCGAGAGCTGCAATAATTCTTAAATCTGCCAAAACCTGAACAATTGAAGCCATACGGCGCAAACGGTAGACACATATTGAGAAGTTCTAACTCTCAGGAAACCCTGACAAATCTTTTTGGGGGTTTTACGCACTAGTGAACAAGTCCAGATCAGATGTCAAGTTTAGGACAGAATAATAACCGTGAAGTTGCAGAAAAAAGGTGCTTCAGTATGATTTGATGCAGTCTGGCGTGCCAGCTCAGCCAGCCTGAGGTTTGTGAAAGAAGTGGGAGTGCTGGAGGTCAGGGGAGTCACAACTGCTGTGCTCTGAAATTATTTTCTTCTTTTGCTCAGCGCTGGAGTGTTGTTGGACATTGCAGAGTAGGCCTGAATCCAATTTCAATTTGGTGGATTCAGAAATTGGATTTTCTTTCAGAGATTGAAAGTTAAAAAAAAAAAAGCGTGACATATCCAATCTCTTATTATGATACCGAATGCTTTATTTATCACTGAATTGCAGTTTCACTATACAGAACTGAAACTGACTGTCTTTAAATCCTATCGCAGTGCACCGCAGTAGCGAGATGGGGCTGTTACTTTAAATAACACCTTTGAGCTCTGTCCAAGCTCGGCTGTGACATTCAATCACAAATAATGCAGAAATATGAAATTATAAATCCTCCAGTTTATCCTTTACTCTTTGGTTGCTAAGCCTCACTATCAATCATACAGTACACAACACACTGTATTGCTGCTGCTGGATAAAATCATGTACAGGACTATCAGTTTGCCAGAATACAGAAAAGCAGATTGATTTTTCCTTTTTTAGCTAAATGATCATTCTTTCTTTTCTTTTTTTTAAATCAGCCTTTAGCTCAAATTTCCTGGAATACCCATCGTCCGGTCGAGGAATCAAATGGAAGCCCTACGATGGCTCCTCTCATGATATCTGATACGCTATTAACTCAATTCTTACGTCGTGTCCAAGCATCTATTTTTAAGTGCCTCTGTGTGTTGGTGAGATCCGGGGGCAGAAGAGCAGGAAGTAGCAGTGTGTGAAGCATGGAAATGTCATTACGGTGCAGCGGGGCTCGCAGTCCACGGTTGCCCCGACTCTCAGAAGGATCAAATCCAGGAGTTGAAACTGAACCTCAGATATTTCTGTTATTCAACCTTCACACAGTCGACATCTGCGCTCACTTTTTCTGACTGTTCTCATGCCTATCCTTTATGAAAACCAATTTGACTTTGGAAAAATTAGATATTAGATATATATTCAAATTCGAAATATTTTAACACATTGTCAACAATGTTTTACGTTTACAGTACACAGTACATGAATGTCAAGATGTCTATATCCACGACGTTCCACTTCCGGGATTGTTCAAGTGCCGCTGGAGATTCCACTGGATGTCTTTCATTTCAGCCGGATGTCCGTTACCTTCCTCTTTCTTTGTGTTGGCATTTTAAACTCCGGTGGATTTCTGAGGACTATGGTTAACTGCTCCTCAGATCTCTGCAGGGTAAATCCAGACAGCTAGCTAGACTACTTGTCCAATCTTAGTTTTCTGTTGAACGACTAAAACAACCTTTGAACGTACACCTGTTCCACCAATACACGTTCCTTCCCAAAACTATTTTGCGGAGGCACCGTTGCTCTGTGCGGTGCTTAGCGCTGCCCAAGATGATTGTGATTGGTTTAAAGAAATGCCAATAAACCAGAGCACGTTTTTCTCCCATCCCGGAATGCTGTGTGGACTGGCCAGACCCTCCTTCGCAGCGCTGTGCAGGAAGGTCTGGCAATGCAAGACTGTTTGTGTCAATGAATGAAGTTCAAAACACATTTTTCTATCCTTTTCGTGCAACCCAGAAAAAGAACAGCTTTCCTGCCATTAAGTCCAATAGTCCGAGGTCTTGTCTGTCTTGAAATATACTGTTAGTATCTGTGTTCCTCCAGTGTCAGCATGTCAAGAGACAAGCACATGAATGACTGGCAATGCTCATGAGTTAGGGTCAGGTGTAGGGTGTCCTCTCTTAACCCAAGCTTGTACCGTCTCCTCTTACTGATCTTGGCTCTTCTTTCAGCCAAATCTTCTGGCATGTTACAAGTCAGGAGGTGGAGATCCAGAGATGCAATCAGTTGTCATTTTACATTGTCAAAGCAGCTGTTCATCTAATGGTCGACTGTATGTGGGATTGGAACTTACTCTGGGTTTGACTCGGCCTTGGACCCTTATTTCCCTCCCAATCTTTTCTTTCTATAACCAATGTACACAACATATTAAATGCAAAAACCTTTAGCAATGCTAAACAGCGGCGCTTATGTCAGTTCAGACTGAAATACCTCAACAACTATTGGATGTATTGTCATACAACTTTGTACAGATATCCATGGTACTCGGAGGATGAATCTTCTTCACTTTAATGATCGTTTTACTTTTTGTCTAGCGCCATCATCAGGTTGACATATGTGGTTTTCCGAGTAAAGTCTACAATGCTGATACGCTAAACTAAGAACATGGTGAGCATGGTAAAAATTACATTAGCATGTTGACATTGTCATCGTGAGCATTGGATTATAATTATTGATGCATTAAAGGACAATTCTGGCGCAAAATGAACCTAGGGGTTAATAACACGTGTACCGAGTCGACCGTTCTCTGGGACATGTTTTCATGCTAATCGAATGTGTCTCTCGCTTGAAACACGCTACCTTTCGGGGCAGAAGGTAAATCGCTATTCCTATACCACTAACAAGGCTCAAAATAGCACCACACTTCCACAGTAGCATAATGAGAGTCCCTACATGTAAACCGAAGCATTGAGAACTTTGTAAGTGTACAGACAGTTTATTAAAAATATAGATTATAAAGACAATAGTGTTCATGTTTACATGCGGGTGCCATCTTGGAAAACAGTCACAAGCAGTCGAACGACAAACGCCGTGCAACCAGTAACCAGTAACCTAGCTCCAACACAGCGTTCGACTGGTCATGACTGTTTTCCAAGATGGCGCCCGCATGTAAACATGAACGTTGAATTGTCCTTTATATAATTCTTTATTTCAGACCCAGGGGGATCCATATCAGAAGAAAAATCACAGAGTAAAAACAGAGTAAAAAAAAAATTGACTTTAATGTTGCAGCTGGTATAGGTGTGCTAATTTTTAATAACTTTATATTCTGCTGTGTAGCTTAATCCATAGAAACACATTGTAATGTATTATTTGATTTAAAATGTGTATTAAGAATGTGAATTTGCAAAGTAACTAGTAACTAAAGCTGTCAAATACATCCTCCAAAATGTAGTGTATTGCAAATATAAAGTAACATAAAATGGAAATACTCAAGTAAAGTACAAGTACTTTAAGTACTAACACTACTTTCAGTGACATTCTGCCACTGAAAGTAGTGTTAGTGGCATTTCTCCAGGCACTGGATACACTTTCGTGGAGTAGAAAGTACAATATTTACCTCAGTTGAGAGGAATAGAAGTATAAAGATGCACAAAATGATAATTAGCACCTCAAAATTGTACTAATGTCCAGAACTGGAGTAAATATAAATAGTATTAGGAAAGAAGCAACGGCAGCAGGAGCAGTAGTAAAGCAGCAGTGACTCTTATTACATTATGCACAGCTTTTATCTATTTAAATTTTTTGTTACAGTGAACATCCTGTCAGCCTCACAGAGGAAAGATTATTGTTAAGCGTAGCAGTATTTACATCCTGTTGTCCCTCTACTGTGTGTTTACACTTACACACACACTCAGTACGGTGTTGTTGCGTCTCTGCATCAGTGACACCAAAACACATTCCTGTTGGTTTGTTGTTCTTGGCAGATGAAGTGATTGTGACTGTGCTATCAGGGCACCATACTGAAGCCTGCTGGTCCTCCCACCGCCCCCCCCACGGCCTATGCCAGAGCATCTGTGCGTTTCAACAGACCAGAGTCCCTCTGGGGCTGCAAGCGAGGGGACGGAACAGGGAACAGGTTGCTTTGCTGCAGCGCCAAAACTGCAGCAGTGCGCGCTGCTGTGTGTTGAATGTGTGTCCGTAAAGGCACAGATGCATTCATGCTCAGGGCACGAATGCATTAACTGGTGGCAGTGAGTGTGTCCTCGACTTCAGCTCAGAGTGATAAAGACAGCAGCTGTTGAGTGAAACCTCTGCACTTGGCTGTATTGCTCTGATGTATCATTCTGTGGATCAAAGTAGGAACAGAGAGGACGGCCGGGCTACACTTAACTGCTGAAGCTGATAACTCCTCAACTGCATCAACCAGTGCTGTTGTAGTTAAGTCTCGAGTTCCCAGTTTTTCCAGTCAAAGTCAAGTCACGAGTCCAGAGAATAGCGACTCTAGTCGTACTTCATCACTGCCTATTACACATTAAAAAGTAGCCAGAAACTTCATCCAAATTCCGAGTCCATTCATTAATTTCATGAATGCTCAAGTCTGATTTCATAAATCCTCGAGTCCAAGTCATCAGTGCAGGACTCCAAGTCGAGTCACAAGTCCAGAGAATAGCAACTCGAGTCGGACTGGAGTCCGAGTCCAGGACTCGAGTACTCCATCACTGCTTCAACAGAGCCAGATTCAATAGAGCTAGACACATTCTAGCCAGCTGCTGAAAAGGTGTAAATACACTTCTCTCCACGCCTGTAAGTACTCTTTAGTTCTACCTAGTGTAACCATGTCAGAAGGTTTAAGGAAAGTGGAGTGATTCCAGCGATGTCAGGACTTGCAGTCATAAAGAAGGCGTAACAGTCCTGGTGTGTATATCATCCCTGCTCAGCACAACCGCTGAAAACCAGTGAAAGCGATTGCCTATGGTGGCAAAAAAAAAAAAACTTTGTCTTGACGTAACCCATCCATCTGTGTGTTTGAGGTAGATGATGGATAGATACTAGGGTTTTTTATTCTTCTGCTGAGATTTTTAGAAGTTTCCAAACTGCTTCAGCTATGACACCACCCTCTGGACTGGAGATATGGCCTGCCTCAATTTGCATTTGACAGGAAAGTGTGTGTAAATGGTCTTACATAACAAATAAGTGTTGTCTGAACACATCCAACGGCAAAAGTTGTCCTGGCTATATATATGTGTATGTATGTGTATATGTATGTGTATATATATGTATGTATGTATGTGTGTATATATATGTATGTGTATATGTGTATATGTGTATATGTATGTATGTATGTATATATGTATGTATATGTGTGTGTGTGTACTTTAAGAGAATCTCTCCTTTAATTTGTGTTAATCATGAAAAAAGAGAGCTTGAGAGATACAGTAAGTTCAACGCCTTGTGTATTTTCACACAGTCAATTGCTGCGTAAGGTGGTCGTGATTGTTGGATTTAATATTTCAAAAAGTTCTAAAATTTGCACGCAGACGGTTTCAGACACTGTTCCACGGACCCTGTGTTTGAAGCGCACTGACACTTTTTGCTATTGCGTATCACTATAAATATAATAAATAAATACTTTGAAATAATACCCCTTTAAGTTGCACTCATCTCAAAATTGTGTGACACCAACCAAAGAGAAATGGGTCAGTACAGATCCTCTTACAAATGAAGTGCTGTTTCATTGGACGTATCATTTCAGTGCTGTTCCTTTTGGACAGATGAGCTGCTCGAGCACGCAGTACTTAAATTATAAAGCCATCGTGTGGGATAAAATGTGACTTTTTAGCCGAGCAGTCTGTGTGGCAGATATCAACTGGCCGGCCTACGCAAACCAACATCCAGTCACCTAGCATAACTGAAATAGATGGTGTTGTGGGCTTGGGACCAACGGGAACAGGGTAGAATACAAAACGGGAGTACAAGAATGCTGCGTATTGTCTGTGTGAGAACTGAAGACAATGCAAGCCTTCATTGGCTTGTGTCCATTGTGCTTGAGATTTCTTGAGCTCAGCTGAAGAAGAGAAAGGTCTTCATTCAGCCTGCTGGGCCTTTCTTCAAACCTGCCATTGTCATCGCTTCTTCTCTCTACGTCCCGATGTTTTCCTTTCTCTCGAGGCTGATCGATGCCCCTCTGCCGCAGAGTCGCAGCGTTATGTCACTTGGCACACTGCGTGGTTTTGAAAGCCCTTGACTTGTTAGCCCTGCTGATTTTCTTTTGTTTGGTGCCTCACCTTTTTCTCGTCAGTGTTTTGCCTCCAGTTCTCTAGGAGAATTGGAGAGGAGTTAAATTGCATCCAAAGTTAACTCTTTAGTCCTTAAATGACAGTGGATATCGGTGTATTACTGTTGCCTCCCTCCACTCAGCGCTGAGCACCTTTCTCTCTCCCCGGTCACTCGTTGTCACACAGTTTTGACCCACATCTTTTACTCTGTGTGACAATAAACATTTGCTTAAAAAAAGAGAGATCAAATCATGAAGGTGCTCTTTGGAAGGGAACACCCAAAGTTCAAAAAAGAAGAAAGTTCCATGGCACTCTTCCTGCAAAAAAGTTAAAAAGCCTTTATTAAGAATGCTATTTCATAGTGAAATTGTTAGTACATTAATGTGCATCTGGTTGCTACCCAGCTCTATTTTTAATGTACGAACAATTTCAACATGAAATAGCTTATGTAAATAAAGGCTTTTTTTTATTTTTATTCTTTTTGCAAGAAAGTGCCTCGGACCTTTGCTGCTGTTGAATAGCCTTTCCCGCTGCTGAACGACATTCAATGTTTTACCCCAGAATAATTTAGGAGTGATGTCATTCCACGTTGGTTGTTTTTTTTGCAGTAAGTGGCTGGAGAAAATAAGCCTTCAGATTGTGTGCCCGTTCAGAGCCGCTCTACTGAATGATTCAGTCAAAGGCACCAAAGAGTGGCTCAAAAGAAAAGCCTCCTTTTTACAAAAAGACAACAAAAAACTTTCTTTTTCACTTTTTCTTCTTTTGAGGAAGTGTCTCAAAAAGAATCGTGACAGGCTTGCTAAAGCAGCATCCCGCCAGCACCACGATGCCACCATCCTGCTCCAGTGTCCGTATCCTGCTCTGCTCGCAGGAGACCTGTCTACTGGACCACTCAGACAAAGTGGTGGTAAAAGGGGATTTAGCTCAGCCTGCCGCGACACCCTCAGTTCACATTAAGTTAGTCGAACAAGTGCAGGAATTTTGAAATGTTTCTGTGATCTGTAGCCAATTCTTCCTCCGTCGCTCCGGTGACCAGTTTAGTCTTTTGTTGAGAAAACATTTTTTATTTTTTTTTCACTGTCTTTTAAATGGGAAGCTAGGGCCAAGACACGATTAGCCTAGCGTGGCATATAAAGACTGGAAGCAGGGGGAAATACCTCGCCTGGCTCAGTCCAAAGTTTAGTCAAATCCACCCACTAGTACCTTTTTTTTTTTTTTTTTTAAATGCACCAAATAAATACATCTCTCCTTTTGTCTCCTTTTGTACACAAACGGAAAGAAGAAACCAGTTGTAATTTCTGTTTGTGTGCAGATTTAGCAACTGAGAAGGACATTTTACATCTAGAGAAACTAGAAACTACAGTATGTAACATTTGAATTCCCTTAAACCTGCTTTTGGCATTCTGTCCTGCCATTTTGCATTACTTATGAGCCTACACGTATACACAGATATCAATAAATCCGTGATAAGCTAATGATATCAGCCAAGCTAATGTAATGGTCTGATCTGGTAAGACACTGACCGCTGCCTGCTCACACATTTCTAGCCGCTCAGTATAAGAGCATCACATTAACACCTGCTGTATGCTGTGAAATGATCATGCCAGCCCAGAGTCATTAAACCTGTTGATTGATGATGACATGCAATGTTTTCAGTTGTAAACCGTTTAATGAATAGTCTGTTTTTGTGTGTGTGTGTGTGAATGACTCATCTGTTTTTGCATATTAAAAAGCAGCCCAGCGGTGCAAAACTAAACTCTCTCTCTCTCTCTCTCTCTCTCTCTCTCTCTCTCTCTCCCAGATTATGCAGTCTGACTCTGAAGAAGCTGATAGTGATGAGGGAACTTGATAAAGAGCTGATCTCTGTGGTCATAGCGGTTAAAATCCAGGTATGTTGTACAGAAACGGACACAATTGAGCGGGCGTGTACAAACCTGCTACACACAAACCGATAAGATGGATATATATGAATAATATCTAATATGTCCACCCGTGCTGTATATCTCACACTGATGAAGGACAGAAGAAGGGCCATACTGGTTTGTTTTTTTACTGCTGATCATTTTAAATCCATGTTTTATCGTTCTTTTAGTTTTTTCCACCTTCAAACGAGTTGTAAGAGACTTGTTTGAGATTTGATCCAGTATACTGAACGTCATATTGGGGTCTATTGTTTTGCCAAAGATATGTTCTCATGCAGCTGTGACCAGTTGCTGAGCAGAAAATAGGTCAAATGCATCAAACATGTACAGTAAAATAGATTAGCTTGCTTTGTAAAACTGATTTGCACTATGTTCTCACAGGTTTTAAAATGTGTTGAATCCTGGTGAATTAATTCTACTTGCATTGCATTGCTGCTGCAGAGGGAAAAAAACGGAGACACAGATTACCTCATAGGGAAGAGTTCCCACTAAATTTAACACCAACCTTCTTTTGATGTTTTTCCACAGGGCTCCAAACGGGTTTTGAGGTCCCATGAGATAGTGCTGCCACCCAGTGGGTCTGTGGAGACTGATCTGGCTCTCACCTTCTCACTGCAGGTAAAATAAATAAATAAAAAAGTCTCCATGCTGCTGTTTGGCTCAAAATAAACATCGTAGGTCGCCAAATAAACCATTTATGAATATTTTATAGGTCTTCATTTGCTCTTTTTTTTATTTTTTGAAAGTGAGATCTTAGAGATTTAAGTATGTGTGGGATGAGTTTTTATTAAACCGGTTACTATGGCAACTGTGTAAATATGCATTAGCTATCAATGAGATATGAAGCCCTCTTTTGTATATTGCTGAAATACACAGTGTTAAAAGATAAGGCTGGCAATATTCTGTATTTTGTTATCGCGAACAAATCCAAGTCCTTCTCCTTCTGCTTTTACGACTTCTCCAGCTTCCCCCATTCCTACTGAAGATGTACAACTTTAAAAACAATCACAAATAAAGGTTTTAATAATTTCCCAAAACAGCAGAGGACTTTTGTTTTATTAAATACCTATTTTCCCAATCATCTTCTCACAACAGCTTTGGTTATGTCACATGAGAGATTTCTGTGGGTGTGGCTCAATTTGAAAAAGGTGATAATGGTCACATTATTAGCTGCATTTAAATCAAAAATTAGGACAGGGCGCCTGGGTAGCTCACCTGGTGGAGCGCACGCCCACGTGCAGAGGCTAAGTCCTCGCCGTGGAGGCCGTGGCTTCGGTTCCGAACCGCGGCCCATTGCTGCATGTCATTCCCCCGCTCTCTCCCCTTTCATGTCTAGGCTGTCCTATCAGATGAAGGCCTATAATGCCAAGAAAATCTTTAAAAAACCCATTATGACAGACATGGGGGGGTTTGCTTATGTTGCCACATCATTAATTGTCAGATCAATATTAAAAAAAAAAAAAACACCCACAGTCCTGAAGAAGCAGAGTTTTTGAGTGTTTACATCTTTATAAGTAATAACTCGTTTTAATTGCTCCTTACTAAGTCATGCATATTCTATATATGAGAGAAACACTTACATTTAAAGCCAAGTTTTTTTTCGGGGACTATTTTCAGCTGATTTGGTGCTCTGGTGAGTATTTAGGGTACCCATGTAGATTTTAGTGAAGGAACATGTAACCCAGTGCAGCAGTGTGGCTCATTGGTGTTTTTTTGTGTAATAGTTTTTGTGCGACAGTGGAGCTCTTTGGCACAGAGCAATAAGATTCATCATGCAATGCACAGACAATACTTAAAAAGGATCTTTGCTGGTTTTGGTCTTTTTTTTATGGGATTTGTCGACAATAAGAAAAATATAGAATATCAGCAGTTAAATTCTAAGTGAGTCATTTGTAATTTTTCCTCTCTTCCCGGTTTTCTCTCCCTTCAGTACCCTCACTTCTTAAAACGAGAAGGAAACAAGCTGCAGATCCTGCTGCAAAGGCGGAAGAGATACAAGAACCGGACTATCTTGGGCTACAAGACTCTGGCAGTGGGATCTATCGATATGGCCGAGGTACAGTAGGACGTCGCTGGAACAAACCTGCATCCATGTTATCTATGTCAAAGTTCATGATGGTTAATATTTTTTTTTGTAGGGGAAAACAAGGTTGCAGCTTACTCCCGTTGCACTTTTTTTGTCGTGTCTTGGAGTGCCGTCAGGAGCATAAGAGTGCATCAGCTCTAACAGGCTGTGGAAATATAATGAGAAAGTGGTGGATGTTGGAGCTGCAGGTTGACCTTTACCAGACCTGGTCCTCCTCATCTTTACCTGGGGATTGGCAGTGCCTCCTGTATGATAAATCCTACCTCTTTCGCCCTTTAATTAGTTGGAAAAATAATACTTTTATCTTTGAAAGACTACGGATAATTTTCTCAGTACTAATTGATTTTGTTGAAATTATCCTTAGAGAAATAAGGAAAACTCCCTTGTTAAAAAAAAGAAAAGAAAAAAAAAAAAAGTATTCTTGAGGCTGTTTTTGTCAACCTGTTTCTTGCGTTTTAAGAAAACCAAGAATAACATACTTCCTTCAGTTGAGTATCTTCCAGTGCAGATGCTGCAGTTGCACCAAGATGTTCCCATATGGCTGACAAGGCTCTGTGGAGCTTATTAAGGTCATATTTCAGCAGCTGAGGGAATGAAAAAGAAAACATTTTGGCGCCTGTGAGGAAAAAAGAAACGCACTGTACTTTACCACAAGAAGAAGAAATGGTTGTCAGTTTTTTTAAGTCAAGGATATGAAGAGGCTCTAACACGACATATAACACGAGATATGTACAGTGTAAACAGCTAAAGGCCGACTGGTTTCACCGGACTGCAACAGAACAGAGAGACTCGTCCACATTTGGGGCGGCGCTGTCCTGAAGTGACCTGGTTGGAGAGGAGAGTTTTTTAATCTCTGGAGAGTAAAATATGTCCAGAATTTATTGGCACCGAGTAAACAATTAGGTTCTGTTGAGCCAAATACTTTGCTGCTTTAGTAGAGCCTCAGTTTTAAACAGCAGGAAACGCTGGGTGGGTAAACTGAGCAGCTCCCAGGTGTGAATGTGTGGGTTTGTGCAGATAAGGTAATAGAAAGCGAGCAAAAAAGGTAATTTAAGATACAAACAATTCTTTGAAATCAATTCGACTACCCTCAGCGATATGCAACTACAACTTTTTCAGGATTGTCTGCTCATGAAATTAGATTTTAAGCATTACAGGGTTTTAAAACCGTGAGGCTACCAACACAGTAATGTTTGTTACCTGAATACTTAGGACGGGAAATCTGTTTTACAGTACGCTTGTTTTTTTTTCTGCCTCAGTCACTTGAATTACATTAAAAATTCAAATTCTATCTCCAAAATTCCACATTCAATTCAAATTTAACACCGTATATCTGGGCCTGCAGTGCATTATGGTATTTAGAGTTGACGACTGCAGGTGGAGAACTTGATTTTTTTATATATTTTTTTATATTTATATGCTTATTTTGTCTTCTCACTACAATGTTGTGTTTTGCGTTCTTGTTTTATTGACCTCTTCTGCCTTGCTTTGCCTGTCAAACCCTGTTTTTGAAGGTGCTGTATACATGTTGTTGTTGTTATTATTATTATTATTATTATTATTATTATTATTATTATTATTATTATTATTATAAAGGTCCTAAGATGTGCAACAGCAATTTTGTCTCTCAAGGCGTGTATATTTTTTGTAATGGACAATTTTGGGGTACAAAGAATCAAAAGATCTGTGAAGCGTGCTCAGCTCATTCAGTCTCATGGACGTTAGTCTCACTTTGCCAGACCGTCCACACGCAGCGGAGCGGAGGAGGATCTGGTTAGTCCACACAGCATTTCGGGATGGGAAGCAAAACATGCTCTGGTTTATTGGCATTTCTTTAAACCAATCACAATCGTCTCGGGCGGTGCTAAGCACCACACAGAGCCACTGCAAAATAGCCTCGGGAAGGAACTTGTTTTGGTGGAACATGTGTACGTTCAAAGGTTGTTTTAGTCGTTCAACAGAAAACTCCGATTGGACAGATAGTCTAGCTAGCTGTCTGGATTTACCCTGCAGAGATCTGAGGAGCAGTTAACCATAGTCCTCACAAATCCACCGGAGTTTAGAACGCCAACACAAAGAAAGAGGAAGGAAACGGACATCCGGCTGAAAAGACATGCATCCGGCGGAATTTCCTGCAGCACCAGAGCTATCCCAGAAGTGCAACGTCGACGAAAAGGACTACATGGACGTGAAATATCCCACGCACTACATCCCCCGCCTCTCTCTCATGTTGTATCTCTGCTCTCCTTTCTCTCCCCGCTCCCAGGTGATGCAGCACCCGACCGAGGGAGGCCAGGTTCTGCCTCTCTGCAGCAACCAGAAAGACATGCTGGGCAAGGTGGCCGAGATCTGGATCTTTTCCCTGTCCAGTCAGCCAATAGACCACGAGGAGGCAGCCCTGCAGGGAGGACAGAAGATCAAATGCTCCGGTACACTCTGCCTCTCATTACCCACAAGGCCCCGAATGTATGAGGCGTCTTCTGCACGCCAGCCTTTATTAAACCCCCTACTTGTCCTCTCTCTGCTTTAGATAACTACTCGGAGGAAGAATACGAGAGCTTCTCCTCCGAGCAGGAGGCCAGCGACGACGCCGTGCAGGTACAGGTGAGTCGGCTCTGGGAATCACTGAGGCAAGCAGGCTGTTAAGGTTCATCGTGAGGCAAGGCAAATCAATTAACCTCATGCTGGTTAGTGGCAAGCCGCTAATAATTAGGCACTCAGTTGGAATAAAAGATCTGTACTTGCACTGCATGAGTTGTTAAGAAAAACTAGTAGTCATATCCTTTATTTAAGTAAAAGTACTAATACCACACTGTAAACATTCTTATTCTTTATTTTATAAAGGACAACGCACATTAATTAACATTTCTGTGAATGTTTAATAATTTATAATAAAACATGGTATTTTATATATATTATATATGTGTTTTGTGTGCAAAAATCTTAATTTGTAAAACAATAGTAAGATATGTTAATAGACAGATATGTGATTTTACATTACAATAGTAACTAAAGCTGTCAGATGAATGTAGTGGAGTACAAAGTACAACATTTCTCTCTGAGATGTAGGAGTGGAAGTAGAAAGTGGCATGGAAAGAAAAGACTCAAGTTAAGAGTTCCTCAAATTTGTACTTAAGTACAGTACTTGAGTAAATGTACTTAGTTACATTCCACCACTGAAAACTGTGTCTGTTTTATGAAAGGTTGTATTTTAACATCATTGTCTGTTGTTTCCAGGATCTGGAGGATGACGAGTACGATGTGAGAAAGCCAAAGAAGCAGAGGAGGTCGATTGTAAGGACCCCCTCCATCACCAGAGTAAGAGGCCTGGCTAAACTCTAAAGAAGGTTTGAGCTTCCCTACCCACAAGTGGTGGGGGGGAAAAAATAATCGAAAATCGAAATCGTATGTATGTAGAATCAATATTTTTGATTTATTTTTTTTACCAATGATTCACCTAAATCATTGGTCTGTGTGAAAATAAGACAGTGATCTTTGGTAAGGGCACGTGAACAAATCCAGTAAGCATCAGTAAAAAAATCCAAAGGCGCTCGTCGTCTTTAGAAAAAAGGCAAAATGTCGTTATTACATCTGGCACATTCAACAAGAATAAAATTAAAACCATCACTTCATCACATTTCAGTGTCCAGCCTTCTTCAGGATGTTACAGGAAAGGTATGATGTTAAACAATATAATGCACCAGTTGTGAGCAAAACGGTAGTAATTTAGTAGATAGATAGATAGATAGATAGATAGATAGATAGATAGATAGATAGATAGATACATTATTCATCCCAAGGGAAATTTTAGGCATCCAGTAGCTTAGACAACCATAACACAACAAACACACATACACACATATATCTCACGTACATAAAAATCACTCCCAGAAATTTAAAGAGTTTACAATTTGTGAAGTGATTACAAAGGTCTGGTATGGACTGACCACGTGATGCAATGACTATAATAAGGTGCTAAGGTAGACTGTGTGCAATGGTGGTAGTGCAGAAGTGAACAGTGCAGGGACTGAACAGTGCAAAAGCTTATTATTAAATATGAACTATGACTATGAAAAGACAAGAATGTAAACATAATAGAATTGCTTGACAAACAAGAAAAGAAATAATATACTTTAAGAACAATATATAACCGGGAATAAGATGTAGATGTTATGACCACAGTCCAGATTGTGTAGGAATTAAAGATATATAAATCAATTTAATAAATATAAATATTTATTAAGCAAGTAACGCTTTCGGCGCAGACAAACCCACCTGATCTGGCGTAAGCTTTCCCTGTTGCATTTTAAAGTAGGAAAGGTGATGGGGGATCAAGACTTCCCTTTCAGTTCAGCAGACCATATGTTCTCTGTGAAATGAGTTTGGATTGCTTTTGCATCTGTTTATAGCTAAAGAATACAGTGTGTGTTCAGGTACTGCAGTTGGGCTTGCTTCTTAAATAAATTCCACCAATAAACGCCTCATTTTATTCATACTGCAGGTGATTCACACACAGATGGTCAAGTAATATTGAACACCTTTGAATGAGCTCTAACTAGACAGTTTTAATAGGTTTTTGCTCGTGGGTGATATCGTTTTATCAGTATGCAGAAGCAGGAGATAAAAGCCCCAGAAAGGAGATGAGGCATGATGTTGCTTGATTATTGATTTACATGAGCACACGCGGGGAAATCGATACGCAGGCAACACTGCAAATGCATCTACTGCCGGTAAAATGACTAAAATGCAGGAGCTCGGCGGCTGTATCTGTTTTCACCGTGTTGGATTGCTGATGGCCGCTGTAGTAAATCCTACCTACTGTACTGTAGGTCCCAGTCCCGGACTGACTTGTGATTGTGTGTTTGCTCTCCTGTATTTTAGCAGCAGAACTTTAAGCAGCGCGTGGTGGCTCTTCTGAAGCGGTTCCGAGTTTCAGATGAGGTGAGTGTTTTCGGTCTCGTTTTGCTCTGGCAGTTTAGTTTTCTCTTGTGTTTCTACTGTGGAACTCTTGACTCTTAGCCCCCCCCCCCCACCCCCCCCACCCCATCAGGATCAACACTGGTCACTTTATAAAAGACACTCAGACACTTTCACTTTTATTTTACATTTTTTCCTTTTATATTGCACATTTCCAATGTCTTTAGTTTTCTATATGGTTTGGTTTTCTCTCATTTTTTGCACTATTCAGAATGTATCATTGTATTGTATTGTGTGTGTGTGTGTGTGTGTGTGTGTGTGTGTCTGCGTGCGTTTCTGAAGGTGCTGGACTCTGAGCAGGACCCTGCAGAGCCGCCCCCTGAGGTGGAGGAGGAGGATCTGGACCTGGACAGCGTAGAGTTTGAGAACCCGAGTGACAGCGGCCCGGAGCTAGACGACGACGACAGCGTCCTCAGCACGCCAAAACCCAAACTCAAGTGAGTGTTTCCCAGCGGTGTTGATGATGTGTGTGTTTATTTGTGAAAACACTTGGCTTATGTTGGGTGTTGCAGGCCAGATAATGATGATGATGATGGTGATGATGATGATAAAGTTCAAATGATCCACAAAAAGTATGAATTCCATTATTAGACTGAAATTCCAATATCCGTGTCTGAAACTACCAAAGGAAGGCTGAAACTACCAAAGGAAGGCTGAAACTACCAAAGGCTGCTTTACAATACATACAGCCTTGTTAATAAAGCTGTACTTGCCTAATATTTTGTGCTAATGCGTTTATTGCATTGACATTTTAATGTCACTTTTTTTTAGTGCATATATTCAGGGTTTTCTCTATGGTTGTCCTTCTCTGCAGGGTTGGAAACGGAAACAACTTTAAGTTAATGAGACACCTCATTAAAACATAATCATAAACTTAAGGGTACTCCAGCAGTTTTGTATCGCATTTCAATAAAAAAATAAAATAAAAGTGAATCAAAGCAGCTGAGGCTTATTAAAAAAAAAAAAAAAAAAAAGCCCAGAATCTTTGAGGTTTTAAAATAAGTTCTTCTTTGTGTCATTTTCCCTTCAGTCTCTCTGATGCTGTTCACGCCAAATTCCTACCCTGTCACTATACATTATTAAATAGTAACCTCAATTTCTGCCTCTTCTTAAGTGGCAGGAGTGAAAATGAGTCCTTTTCAACATTTGTCGTGTTCTGGTCTCAGAATGATGAAGACAGTTGGAGAACAATTAGATACCAAACAGGATGTATGATCTCCAGAATGTATTTTTTTTTTTTTTTTCCTGGCAACTATCATTATCACGCAGTTGTGTAATATCGCCGTCCACACCGCCCCGACGGCGCTGAGCGCAAGAAGCATGAAAAAGTTTTTCGACCGGAGAAGGGGGAATGCAGAAGTGGTTGACCTCTGACCGCTTCCCTCCCCTTCTCCGGTCAAAAACTTTTTTCCCCACACTTTAACACTTTAAACAGGCTCCAGGCCCCTCATGCTCCATCCCGAGCCCACGTTAGTGCCTCAATGGCTGAGAATTGACGTTACTGTTCTTAAAATAGCCTAATGTGACGTATACCTGGCCACTGGCCCAGAGGAGACTCCTCCTATCGGTCAATCCCAGTCGATAGTCATGTTGATACAAAGTGGTTTGTCTCAGCCAGATTGTTTCTTGTGTTTCAGGCCATATTTCGAGGGTCTCTCCCTCTCCAGCTCTCAAACTGAGATCGGCAGCATCCACAGCATCCGGAGCCACAGGGAGCCTCCGAGCCCGGTGAGACAAATTGTCACTGCAACAATGTATAAAACAGTCCTAAAAACCTTCAGCAGGATTTCCCTCCTGCATATTTTAAACATGCGACTTCAATACATTTGAAATGAGATCAGCAAAGTTTTTTTTGCTCGTGTTTCTGATCACATGGCCACCTCAGACCCCTGCTTCCTGTTCATCAGAGATCTTCAACAGGAGGTCTGGGGGAGGGGGGGCGGCCAACAGATTATTGTTAATTTTTTGAGGAATTGTTTTTCAATCATTATAATGTCTTAACATGAATCCAACATATTATTAGCAAATATAATTCAGCTTATTTGTGGAAAAACTGACGATAGGCTTACTGGCCCATAGGTGAGGTAGTCCCTAAGGTAGCCACCCACCGATACAGTTCATCCTAATTGTTGCGGCTGGAAGCAGTCCAACAAAGTGCTGCCGCGAGGGACTAAACACTGAGAGATGCATAAACACACTGTGCGCTCGACATTGTATTGCAATGATTTATTCCTCCACACATAAAAAAATACAGCTAGCACTGCAGTTACCAAACGTAAAGTTACTTTGTGAGTGGAAATAAGCGCGTTAGTGCGGCGGTCAACAGAAAGTGTGTCGCTCCCAGGCTCACCCCCCTCTCTGTCCAAGCCCAAAAAACCAACAGGTGAACAGGGGAAGCAAACCAATACGTTATCACTTCCACTCAAACCGCGATGAATACGCCCACCACCTACAATATAAGTGCACAATATAATAATCAATAAATAATCTAAATGAGACCATACTCAACATACAATATGTGACTCCTACACTAATGATTACCTGTGCCACATGTATGTGTAACATTAAAACACGATCAATAAAACAATTATTATTTTAATAGCTTAGTATTCTATGGCCAAAAAAGCTATGTGTAAAGGCTTTAGGCCGCCCTACACGTTATTGCAACTTAATTGTATACAGTATATGCAATAGGGGGTCCCTGATCCATCTCTCTCAGTTAAGGGGTCCTTGGCTTAAAAAAAGTTGAAGACCCCTGCTCTACATTAACCTAAACATACCGGGTTAGTAACGCCAGAGTGAAACAGCTGGAGGCCGACCAGCGTAACCACAGAACTGCACTGATAGCCGATGAGCAAATCCACTAGAGCAGAAAGGCGTCAGTTATCCTGCTCAAGGGCATCTTTTACTGAAGCACAGAGGAGCAAAACTCAGATTTTCCCATCAGTCCGCAGTTTTAAATCCGTTAACGTGATCACTGGTTTGTTTGTGAAACTGTAGGGCTTCTGTTGAACCAAGAATCCATCTCGAGGCGTTTAATGAAACGGTGCTTCGTGTGAAATCAAAGTCCCTGGGTTTATTTTTCTTCTCACCATCTCGTTCCAGCTTGACCCAGATAAAACCAAGTGCGCTGGGGTCAAGTTTCCAGATGACGGCGTGTCCGATAACGTCTCCTTTGTGAGTATAAACTCTTCAAGCTGCCTGAGAGCAATAGTCGTGTTGTTGTAAGTCAATATTTTGAGTTTGATTACTATCGGCTTTTAAAAATGCAGAAATGACACGTTTTGTTAACTTAGGGTCCAATGTGACTGGATAGTCTCTATAACTCTAGTCCCTCTGTTACTTTACGTTCAGGAAGAAGAGACACATTTAGTAAATCATAATGGATAGCAGCTAAAATCCTCTGGCACAGTCGAGACATTTAAGGTGTGAAAAAGGGTTGCTTTGAAAAGAAAAATTGCATAAACACGTCTGTCAGCCTGTTTTTCTCTCTCTCTCTTTCGGTGTCCTCTCAGGAGCAGCCGGAGGCGGTGACTCCGACCACAGAGCTGGAGATGGACAACATGGACACGTTTCTAGAGAGACTGCCACCGAGTGGCAAAATGACCAAGACAGAGTCCCTAATCATATCGTCCAACAGGTAGAATTACATCAACAACATTAATCCACTTCTTTAACCCTCGGAGGTCTAAGGGCATTTCCTTGATTTTTTTTTTTTTTTTTCTCTCTTCTTTAATTCCCCTTTTAAGCGTATTTGCGTAGAACCTGTTGTTTCATATCAAAATGTTCAGAACAAACTCATAATTTGGCCCTAAAGCTGAAAAGTTGATGTTTGCTTTTTGAAATTCATCAAATCTCTTGTGAAAACAGACCTTTACCCACATGCACAACTTGTTTTGGTGCATTCGATTTTGTTCACCAAACTTTTAGGTTCACAAAAGTGGTGACTATATATGACTAAAATAGTAAACACATGTATAATAAATGTCTAAAATGAAATGTTGTACTATTGCTTTTTGAGTAGGAGTGTTTGTCCACAGAGGGTTAAAGCCCTGATGCACATCTGCAGCACGGTTTTTAGAGCTGGCAGAAAGACATTCCCAGAGAAGAGCATGACAGATGTATCAATATAGTGTCTTGTAAAAGGGAACAGTAGTGGATCAGTTTTTGGATTTGAATTAATATTAGCGGATGTGTGCCTTTCTGTAATCATCTCCTACAGATCGGAACAGGGTTTATGCTTCGTGTCGTTGACCATTACGTCACTGCCTCTGCTTCTGGCACTCCAGTCCTCCACCTCTCTTGCTCTGCTGTTTTTCGTTTTCAGGCAGGAACCCAAGTTGGCTGGGAGGCGAGGCCGGAGCACGTCGCTGAAGGAGCGCCAGCCCAGCAGGCCGCAGAACGAGAGGGCCAACAGCCTGGACAACGAGCGGTCCCTGGACACACGCTGCCACCTACAGGTAGGAGGGGGGAACTGCAGGACAATCCAAAAATGTCGTACTGAGTTCTTTCTGTGGAATGGATTTTATCAGTAGTGAAACGCATTTTCACTAAGGGCCACAAAGGAAAAGAGAATCGCATCAAGGGCCAGACGTGTGTAGTTTATTGACATGCATATATCAAAAAAAGTAAAATATCTTTGACTGTATACTGCATGCTGCTTTTTTCGTCATTTTTGTTGTGTTTTCTGACTTTTTTGTGGCTTTCTAAGACGTTTTTGTGATTATTTTTGTTAATTAATTTGTTGTTTTTGCAACGTTTTGTTGCTTTTTTTCCCCCCCATTCTTTTCGACTTTTGTCACACTTCGGTCGACATAAAGCCCTGAAAAGTCACCAAAGAGTTCCTTTAGCCATCAAAGAGTTTTAGCAAATCAAGCAAAACGAAGATTTCATTTTTTTACATGTTTCACAGCTTGAATATGCAATCTCTCTGGTTCTGGGGGAATTTCTGAGTCTCAAAGTCGGCAAATCTGCCAAATTCTCGTCTGAGTGTCGCGTATTAACGGTCTGAAAACAGTTTCTAGTCTGTTTGGTTTGGCGAACAAAAAGGGGGCCAAAATGTTTTGTGACCCTACATTGAAACGCGGGCCGAATCAAAGACTGCGAGGGGCCGGGTTCGGCCCGCGGGCCTTGAGTTTGACACATGTGGTTTAGATGATTTCTGTCTGTTCAACACTATTTGAACACAGTGGTGGAATGTAACTAAGTACAGTTACTCAAGTACTGTACTTAAGTACCCATTTAATTACACTTTCTACTCTGCTACATCTCAGAGAGAAATGTACTTTTTACTCCACTCCATTCATCTGACAGCTTTAGTTACTTTACAAATTAAGATTTGTGCACACAAAACGCATGTAGTTTATAAAATACCATGTTTTATTATAAATTAAACTAGCCAACAGTATAACTGCCTACAAGTCCAGCTGAAATGTGTAGACCATTATACACTTAGTTGATTGACAGAACTGTTTTGATTTTTCTGCATTGAGTACTTTTACTTTTAATACTTACATACTTTTTCTTAAGTAACATTTTCAATGCCGGACTTTTAGTTTTGTCATTTTTACAATGTGGTATTAGTACTTTTACTTAAGTAAAGGATCTGAATACTTCTTCAACCAGTGGATTTTATCCTCTCTACACACCACGATGTCTTAAGATTGATCTTAAATCATGGTAAAACAACTGACTTTAAAGTTTCATTTTATCAAACCTGTTGTATGGTCCCTTAATCACAAATATGGGTCCCTATTTTAACCCAAAGGTTTCTTATTTGACCTGCCTAGATCCCAAGAAAGACAGTGTACGACCAACTGAACCACATCCTGGTGTCTGATACCAACCTCCCTGACAGCATCATCCTCATCAACACGTCCGACTGGCAGGGCCAGGTGAGGAAAAGCTGCACGGCCATCTTCAAACGGCTATTTTTCTCTCAATATTTGCCTTTCAAATTCTGTTGGTAGAGCTGTGGATAGATGTTAAAAAAATGTCTTCTCAAAGTTGTATTTATTGAGCCAAAGATTATTGTACAGACAATAATATAATTGAATAAGTGCTCATTTTTGTAGGAATATGAAAGTAAGATTACAATCATGAATCTGTATATAGAACCTTAAGTACAAAAATACAGAATTAAAACAAAGAGACGAAACATAAGAGACCTTTATTACCCCATACACATTGTCAGGTATGATATAAAGGGCTGCCAAATCTTACTGGGTTGTGCTAGTTTTTCCTTCAATACATATCTTATCCTTTCCAGATGCAATGTACTGTTAAAAAGTTTAGTTTAGGTGTTATTCTTATAATTGTAATTGTTTAGAAAGCACTACTTATTAAAGGTCCCATGGCATGAAAATGTCACTTTATGAGGTTTTTTAACATTAATATGTGTTCCCCCAGCCTACCTATGGTCCCCCAGTGGCTAGAAATGGCGATAGGTGTAAACCGAGCCCTGGGTATCCTGCTCTGCCTTTGAGAAAATGAAAGCTCAGATGGGCCGATCTGGAATCTTCCCTTCATGACGTCATAAGGGGAAAAGTCCCCTTTCTCTGCTTTGCCCGCACAGAGAATTTGGCCAACCCATAAGAAAGACCGAGACATCATGCCTTGCAAACGAGCGAAGCGTGGCAGTTGGTCAAGGCCACACCCCCACCCTCCACCTTGCCCCACCCCTCTCCTCCTCAATAGCATTTAAAGCTACAGACACAGAAATGGCACATCCTAAGGAAAGCTCATTGTGGGACTGGCTCTAGTGGCTGTAATTCTGCACCAAGACTGAATTTCGGGAAAGAGACTTCAGATACAGTATTAGGGGACCACTAAGGTCTATATAAAAGAGACTTCAGATACAGTATTAGGGGACCACTAAGGCCTATATAAAAGAGACTTCAGATACAGTATTAGGGGACCACTGAGGCCTATATAAAAGCATCCCAGAAGCACCATGTCATGGGACCTTTTTAAGATAGGTCTAATAAATTATTTATCAAATAAATGTATGACAGTGAAATACTTTTTAAAATGAAGTCATACAATTTTTTTTTTTACACAATTGTAGGTTTTGCTCATGTATTTCTCCTTCTCCCCCTTTCTCAGTATCTATCAGATATGCTGCAAAACCACCATCTACCAGTAGTCTGCACCTGCACCACGGCCGACATCCAAGCAGCATTCAACACTATCGTCTCCCGCATCCAGAGATTGTAAGTTGGCCTCTCACTCGCTCTCTCTGCTGCCATCATATAGTCTCGCACTGCCAGACCCTCCTCCACAGCGCCGCGGAGGAGGGTCTGGCTAGTCCACACAGCATTCCTGGATGGGAAAATTCCGTGCTCTGGTTTCATGCCATGTCTTTAGACCAATCACAATCGTCTTGGGCGGCGCTAAACGCCGCACGAAGTAACGGCGCCCCTGCAAAATGGCCTCGGGAAGGAACTTGTTTTGTTGGAACGTGTGTACGTTTAAAAGTTGTTTTAGTCGTGCAACAGAAAACTCAGATTGGACAGATAGTCTAGCTAGCTGTCTGGATTTACCCTGCAGAGATCTAAGGAGCAGTTAACCATTAGTCCTCAGAAATCCACCGGAGTTTAGAATGCCAACACAAGGGAAGCCCGTGGCAACAGATATCAGGCCTAAAGGAGTGAAAGTCGGCAGAATTTCCGTCAGCAACGGAGCAATCCCGGAAGTGGAACGTTGTGGATATAGACTAGCCATCATATATTCACACTTGAAAGCACCAGACTGTTCTCATGAACCATTCGTTCTTACAGCTACAAAAAGTGACGAACTGTAATTGATATTCTACATATTTTTTGCTGTATGGCAGCACAGTGCCTGCCGCTGTATTAAAAACGCTTGCGTGGGAGCAGGGTTTGCTTCCCGGTGAAAATACTCACCCAGGAAACGCATGTTTGTTCCTCGGGAGTGTTCTAATCCAAACTACGATTTTTTTTTTTCCTAATCTTAACTTGTCACTTTGGTTCATAAACTTAACTGTCGTCGCCACATGATGCTGACTTTTTGTCGGCTACACTCTACTACCAATTGCCGCTGATACGACCGATAGTTCACGGAGCTCTGTAGTCAGCTACCAATAACCTATTAGCGGCCTAAACTCAGACAGAAGCTCCCATAGCTCTGTAGCCGCTGTCACGTGACCAGCCGGCGGTTGCCAAATTAATAGGATATCATACGAATTGGTGTGCATACATTTTCGTACTATATCGTTTGAAAGCACTTAGCTATACACCCAAATTGATGACATTGATTGTAAAAACTGTAAGCTGCCTATTTACTTTTCTTTCCTAGTTGCAACTGTAACTCCCAGACGCCCATTCCCATAAAGATCGCAGTGGCTGGAGCGCAGCACTACCTCAGTGCTGTTCTGAGGCTTTTTGTGGACCACCTTTCCCATAAGACCCCTGACTGGCTCGGCTACATGAGGTTCCTCATCATCCCTCTAGGTTAGGAGCAGCCTTACTTTAATGTTGCTGTTGTGTTTTCTTTGTTGTTACTTGAAATATATAAAGGTGCTATTATTGTTGAAACATTAATGCACAACTTGTATTTGTCATATTAATATCTTGTAAAATTGACTGAAAATGTATAAGATAATGGTGAAGACTTCTAGTAGCCTTTCAAGCTTAATTTCCTACAAAATGTGCTGCCTTTGGCTCTATTATGAGAAAAGCATGTTGGAAAATATTGTACAACCGGTCTTTCACTCCTTTCACCATCCGTTACGACCAGAAGCTCTAAAAACTGTAGATCATTTTGCACTGGATGAATATCGCTGTCCTTCCAATTGGTGCGGTAAAGCAAACCAACCCATTTTCCTGAGGCTGCCGGTCCTCTCAGTATTGGTCTTATTTGTTTTCAACAGTTATAATGGCCAGGACTAAACTAAATCTGCAGATTTAGGGTTAGGGTTAGAGTTTTTAGCAGGGATCCAGAATGAAAATCTTCAGAATTTAGCAAACTGTTTTCCTGCTTGAGGTGGAGATGTGGTAACGTTTTATTTATTTTTTTATTTTTTAATCTGCGGAGAATTAGCCGGAAATCCTGTGGAAGATATTTTTTTGGGGCATTTTAGGCCTTTATTATATAGGACAGCTGAAGATGTGAAAGGGGAGAGAGAGAGAGAGGGAGGGGGGAGTGATGCAGCAAAGGGCTGCAGGTCAGAGTCGAACCTGCAGCCGCTGCGACAGTGTAAAGCTGTTTGCTGTGTGATTTTGACTGTTTTTCTTTGATTGGTTTAGGTGCACATCCAGTCTCCAAATATCTCGGCACTATTGACTATCGATACAACAGTTTGTTCCAAGATGCTGCTTGGAGGGACCTGTTTCACAAGCCAGAGGCTCCTGTTGTAGGTGGGCTGTTAAAGTCTTACTGACTTTTACATTATCAAACATTTTATAAAGTTTACAGCAGTCTTAAGAAATCATCTAGAACCAGGAAAACAGGAAAAATGAATATGAACACCTTAAAGCTATAGTGCGTAGTTTCTGTCTCCCCCATGACAAATTCTAAGTAATGACAACAACACTGTTGGCACATCCACATGATACAAGCCTTCCGTGATCACACCCACACCCTTCCTCCACGCAGCTCCTAGTGGCGTTTATCCCGTCAAAGGAGGATTAAAAAAACATGGTGGACTCTTCAGAAGAGAGAATTATCTTGTGATTTTGATGTCCTCTTTGTCTCCAAAGCTGAACGCTGCTGTTGTCCTTTGTCAGCGGCGATGTAAAACGCATCACTCGAGCTGCTGCGTGCGAATGTTGACGGACTACGCCATTTTGTAAACAGCCATACTGAGAAATACAGAGAGTTTTGTGGAGTTTTTGATAGGATTAATTAGCTATGTGTCAACTCATTTGACAATGGCTTGAACGTAACAGACATTCATTTATATTAAACAGTTGCGCAGTATAGCTTTAATAATGTTTGTGACTATGTAGTCAGGTCTACAGTCAGTAGCAGAGAATGAATGAATCCCTGTGTGCTGTGCAGCCCAGGAGAACCCAGACGTGGTGTCGAGGGTGACTCAGTACATGGTGGGAGCTAATGGAGCACACCAGCTCCCCATCGCAGAGGCCATGCTCACCTACAAACAGAGGAGGTATGTGTTCATACTTGATTTCACCCTCATTTAGTAACAGATCTGAGTAATTGTCACACTGAGCTGTACAGAAGTGGAATTTTATTAAATGTGTTTTTGTGAGCTACCCTGAAAAACTTTGAATTTAGTAAAGTCTGGGGGTTATGTCTAATAAATGCTTCTAATGCAGAGCTTTTACTAGTTTTTCACAAGGGGGTTGAACTATTCTGTAAACTCTATGAATAATCCATTTGATACATCAGCTGGCTTGTTTCAAATACATTTCAAATTTAGGCAAAATTACAAGCGGACATTTGCTTGCAATCAAAATGAATTAATCCGCAGGATTTTCACACTAACAAAAATGAAATAAATTGTGATGCAATTTTATAATTACACAGGATAGATCGTATGCCCTCAATTTGTTTTACTGGAAGCAATTGCGAAACAAATAAATATCAAAGTATCACCAGCGGAGATTAACATTAAAGCATAAGTTTGACATTTTGGGAAAACTTGTTAGCTTCGGCCTAAAGACAGAAAACAGGAAAACAGCCTGCTTGGGTTTGTCCCAACGTAACCAGCAGAGACTCCAGGGTCTCAGCCAAAAAATATTCGGGCAACCCTGCGTAAAAAAGGCAATTTTGGTATTCTACACTTTTTTGTACGGATAAGACAATCAAAATATAACCTGTAAATGAGCTTACGTGCTGGTGCAACAAATGGGACCATCCATGGAGCACGTGAATGCTAGACTGGGTATACCCAGCCCGATCTGCCAGCGATTTGATATCGCCCTGCAGCTCAGGCTGGAAACCCGTACGTTTATCTCATTGACATATAAAATGAAGATGAGATGTGACGTGAGCAACCTGTCTGAAAGTTGGAAGTCCTCTGGTAGCTGTGCCAAGAGAAATCTCAATCATTCCCAATCTTGCAGAGACAGAGAGCGTAGGTATATGTAAGGCGATAACATGGGCACAGGCTAATTATTGCTAACTAAAATGCTAGTTAACATTAGTAATTAAACGTGGCCGGGTTGGCTCAGTTGGTAGAGCAGGCGCACATATATAGAGGTTTACTCCTTGACTCAGCGGCCGCGGGTTCGACTCCGACCTGCGGCCCTTTGCTGCATGTCATTCCCCTTCTCTCTCCTCTTTCATGTCTTCATCTGTCCTGTGGAATTAAAGGCCTAAAATGCCCCAAAAAATAATATAAAAAAAAACAAAACATTAGTAATTAAACTTAAACAGCTAATGTGAGTTGAAACTGCCTGCGAGCTTCTCCTGTACTGTACGGTAATTCCTCTACTGTGCTACAGCAAGTCGTGTGGTTATGACACAATCGTTAGCCTATTTTTACAAAAACGTCTGCTACGGGGCCATAACGTGAGGTACAAGGTAATGGAGCCTTTTATACATTGTCGTGTTTCTTTAGAAATAAACAATGGACAAATAGAATCTTTAAACGCTTCAGCTGTAGAGTTATTTGCTCTCAAAGTGGCGCAAAAATGAATGGCAGTCAATGGAATGCTAACAGGAGGTGATGGCATGTTAAAATCAAAATGGCGCCATAGGAGCTACACGTTCCCGAGGAGAAGCTTACCCGCTTGGTTTATATATCCTGCTTCCGTTACAAATCTGCGGGGACCAATCACAAACTGGCTTATCCACCTGGCGCACTATTGGCGGGTTTAACACGATCACGATAGACAAGCGACCAAGCAGCTATGTTCAACATAGCTGAATGTATAGTGCCCACCGAAGCACAGCAACCCGTTGATGCCGCTATCGCTGCTACGTCACCCGGATCGTTGGTCAGCAGACTCCCCAGACTAATGTTCAATCTTAAAAGATTGAGCTTGGTCTGGTGATAGCCAGACTACGTGAATGCAGCATTAGCCACACATTAGCTTGAGACAGCTATCTTAGTGTAATGGCTAGCTTGGTTAACACTAAACTACCAACAACAACAACAGAAAGAGCAACCACAGGAGCAATTGGGGGGTTAGATACATGATGTTTTTCAAAATTTGCTTAGTGGTGGTGGCAGAATAGTTCATAAAAACGTATACGTTAGTTACATAGTGGTTCTGTTCTCCATTTGAATGTTTTCAACCCCCTTGTGAAAACCAAAATGGAGGTCAAAGTTTCACTAATGTGGTGGAGTTTGTGTGGGAGCGGCGGTGTCCGTCTTTTAAACATCACTGTCTTTCCATCACTGTGTGTTTGTGTGTGTGTGAATAACATGTTTTTATCCTTTTTTTGTATTTTTTTCTTTTCTTTCTTTGAAGGAAAAAGAGCTTTCATTTTGATTTTGCAGTAAGGTATTGTGGTCGATTGAGTTTTTTTCTCATGTAGCCTGGTGATTCATGTGCTTCCTGTGTGTTGGAGCCATTTCCCTTTTGAACCTTCTCAGCCTTTTCCTGGAGCTTGCCACTTTAACAGTTTTTTTTCTTCTATTAACAACTTGAGCCATAAACTTCTCAGATAAGATCTGCTATCCAGGCCACCACTCACAGTTGTAAAGAACACAAGCACACAGACACACTATGAGATTCCTTGAACTAATTAAAGCCGCGTTAGGTCAAGTCTTTATTTAGAAGTAAACTTTTTTTAGCAGCCTAGACACAAGAGATGCAATAAAGAAGAGTATCTTTATCCATACCAAGACACTCTAGCTTTGTCATTTTTGTCCAAGTCAAATTGTGTTTAATTGCACCTAATACTAATAATATGTTGTACACATGTATAAATATAGAAAATGTCAGGAAGAGGTCTGGTTTCGTCAAGCAGCCACTTCTAAAACTCACTAATTAAAAGTGACGATTTGTAGTTTTATGTGGAGTTATGTGTTGGACAATTTCCACGCCACCTGTCAGGAAATAGTCTTGCACATAGTTCCCTGTTACACTTCAGTTTTTGGATTTAACAAATGTGTTAATAAGTGAGTTTTAGAGATTCTGGTAGGCATATTTTTATTTTTTCCCTTTTGAACAGAGCCAGGCTAGCTGTTTGCCCCCGTTTACAGACTTCATGCTAAGCTAGGATAATCAGCTCTTGGCTATAGCTTTATACTTACCGTACAGACATGAGGGTATACCAATCGTCTCATCTAACTCTCGGGAAGAAAGCAAATAAGCTTATTTCCCAAAATGTTGAACTAACGATTCCTTGTAAGTGCTTCATGCAATAGTTTGGTGCACATTTTCTAAATGTATGTGTCACTCTGTGTGCTCTTGTTGTGAAGATTATTATTCCCGGCTTAATGAATGAATTTCCTCAACAAAGAAAGAGAATTCAGACTTCTCAGTTTCTCCTCCAAAACAGTCCCCATTGATAAGATATCAGAGGGCTGACTGAAGGGTCAACTGTGCTGATAAAGTGGCAAGAGACCAAATTCAATCAGCTCTGTGTTCCCTCCTCTGGAGCTTTGTCTTCTGTTTCTTCGTCCCTGCTGTTTCCTCTCCATGATCTCCATGTGCTTCTGGCCATCCATGTCTGTCTGCTATTTGTCCAGTTAGAAGTAGAAAAACCTGCACACGTCAAACTACCATTTAAACTTTTTTTTTTGTAAATGAATCACAAACCTCAACCATTTAAGTTGCATGTTTGCTTTAATGTAGTCAAATGAGCGACTTTGGTGTCCTCATTGCTAAAGGGCCTGTTTTAAGATTATGTTAATATCTTAAAAATATATTTGATGCTGTAGTCTATAAGTATATATTATGGTCACTGTAGCTGAGCGGAGTCTAATTTTAGCAAGTGGAACTAACATTTTGTTTCAGAAAGAGAGGAATTTCAAATTTCTTTTAGTTTAAATCGAGCTGTCCTATTCCCCCTACAATTAGTACCAGATTACGTAGTTCTTTCAAGGAAACTTGTTGGAAATATTCAGCAAATGATGGACCTGTGAAATACAGTAAAGTGTTGCAATTTTTTTTGACTTGGATAAGGTTTATACGAAATACTAACTGTGCAAAAATAAAGTGTTTAGACACAGCAAAAACAACATGGCATGGAGATGTAAAAATAGAAACATTTAGAATATGGAAACTCATTTCCATAATGCTACGTTCTACAAAATGTGAAGTAAAATCATTATTAGCTGGCTGTGACAAAGGTTGTGCTGGTAGCTACAACAATAATAATATTAATAACTTTATTTATAAAGCATCAAAGGAAAGGTTACAAAGTACCTTACACTAAAACAAGGAATACAATGTAATAAAATCCAAAACGTGAAAGATACAATTATATAAATGATGATTTAAAAGCAACTATTTTTCAGTTCAAATCAGTACAATAAAAATGAGTTTTAGGAAGAGATTTCAAAGAGGATACTGACTAATGTTAGGGAATTTCACAGCTGTGTGGCCCGGTCACCCTTATAATAAGGTCCCTTGTGTTATACATTAATGCACAAGATAATGGTAACAATATCTTATATTCTGTAATGTATAGTACAAACATCAGAAAAAAAACTAATATGACTGACTGTATTCCAACCTAGACACTCGTTTTGACTGAGTTGCAGAACTAGGTTAGACCTTTATCTGAAAAGTGCATGTGTTCTGTCCATATTTGTACGTCCAGCTACATGGGTTGACATGCATGTGCGTCTTTTAACCGATACATCCCACATTTAAGCTAATATCTGGATCAGACACATCAGACAGAAGTCATGTGATCTGTCATAATCCATCCGTGCAAGGCCAGATGAACATGACTCACTCACATACCAGGCAGACATCTGGCTTTCTCTCTCTGGCTGCTCTGAAAGTGATTACAACCGAGATGTGTTGTGTTGGGAAAAGAAAACGTGGCCTTGATGTGTAAACTGTGACCTATTGTGGACTGTCTTCTCTCTCCCCCCCCTTCTCTGTAGTCTATCTGTTTCTTCCCTGGGGGGGCGATGGCAGGTTTCTTCAAGGCAAGAGCAACAACCTTTCACATCATCAAACGCCTTTGCATTTAGAAAAGCATAGAAGTAGAACCATTTAGGCTACTTTTCTGACAACTGCCAGGAAAATAGTTCATGGAAGGCTTGTAAGTGTAGTCATACACTACCATCCACAGGTAGGGCATGGAACTGGAGAAGTTGTGGATTTAGGTTGGTGCTCTTCCTTCTCATCCACTTCTTTATGACTCGGTAATTCAGTTCAGTGATTCCCAACCGGGTACTTCTGCAGTTGCCAGGGGTAGGGCTTAGCAATTAATCGGATTTTAATCGTGATTACGATTTTGGCTCGTAAAGATCACAAACGCAATGTAATCGAGAAGAACTATTATTTTGCCCATTACGTTTTGCAAGTAAACTCTTATTTTGTCTTGTGTTCTGAATGAAAGGGGAATTTTACAGTTCAAGGTGTTTTCACTGTTGATTTGTTTACCTGTTTTACTGTTTGTTTGTTTTTTAAGTTCAATAATTTCAACAAAAGTTGATCGATCGTGTTAAATAATCGTGATTTCAATGTTGAAAAAAATAATTGCAATTATGATTTTCTTTTTTTTTTTCTTTCCATAATCAAGCAGCCCTAGCCAGGCGGCATGTAGTAAGATTGTAGAGTAGCTCAACTAATAAATACACAAAACGGACCCTTTTTTCCACCGTTAAACTAGCTATAGTGGATTTGGACACGCCCTAAACGCACCTGCGCCAGGCGCTTAATGCCGTGCGCTCAAATCATTAAAATAGGGCCCTTAATGTTGCAGTTACTGTATGTGAGAGCGTGTGAAAACTAGTTGGCAAGCGAGCACAGAGGTTTAGCTAAAAGTCATGGTTAAATAGTCAAAAAAACTACCTAAAAGTAATGACTAAATGGTCAAAATAACTACCTAAAAGTAATGACTAACTACCTAAAAGTAATGACTAAATGGTCAAAATAACTACCTATAATGACTAAATGGTCAAAATAACTACCTAAAAGTAATGACTAAATGGTCAAAATAACTACCTAAAAGTAATGACTAAATGGTCAAAATAACTACCTATAATGACTAAATGGTCAAAATAACTACCTAAAAGTAATGACTAAATGGTCAAAATAACTACCTAAAAGTAATGACTAAATGGTCAAAATAACTACCTAAAAGTAATGACTAAACAGCAGAAACGGTTAAACTAGCTAAAAGTTAAAATAACTGTTGAAACAGCTAGCTAAAAGTAATGGTTTCATGTGACGCAAATGGAAATACTGTATGGTTGAAACATTCAGCTTCACTCCAAGTAGTAGTATTAGTAGCCTAGAAGGCTTGTAGTACTAGGATTACTGACCAAACCAACCTTAATACCAACAGTTCAATTGTATGAAATGATTAACAATACACACTTTTATATGATGAATAGTATTAAACATTTGGAACATACATTGTGAATTGGGGTACAG
Organism: Perca fluviatilis; assembly: GCF_010015445.1. Classification (NCBI taxonomy): domain Eukaryota; kingdom Metazoa; phylum Chordata; class Actinopteri; order Perciformes; family Percidae; genus Perca; species Perca fluviatilis. Next base: position 10,792,582 of record NC_053131.1, on the reverse strand, counting down.
GTGTTCATCTGACAGGGCTGTGGGGGAACCTCAGACCAAAACAAGTTGGGAACCACTGGTTTAGTTGATCCCCTGATGGACTTGCTTTCCCCTTGAATGCTCTTCTGCCTTTGGTTTGGTAGATCCGGTCTGTGTCTGCAATAACTGGATGGCTTTGTTGCAGGCCTGGAATCAGCCGGTAGCCTGCATGTTTTGCTCTCTGCTTCTCCAGATACAATAAGGGCGCCTGCAGCTGGAGACTGAATGTGTTTTAGTGGCGGTTTAAATCCCAGCACTGTGCAGCATGCTCTGTTGATTCTGTTTGGATTGTGATAGCGCTGCATACTTTCTATGCAACGGAAGACTACAGTATTTCCACATGTCAAACATTGGAAATCCGCATCATCAAAAGTTACTAATTACGACATCTCAATGCTACTAACTTGTAGATTTCTTTAAATAATCTTTTATAATCTTTGACTTGCCAAGCATTTGGAAATGCTTGTAGGAAACAGTCCCTTTTGATTCAATTAGATTTTTCATCTTTCCTTTTTTTTTTTTTTTCACAACACGCTGATTATTTTCTTGCCTCCTTTTCACCTGAACTCTCTTTTGGCCTCTGCTGCCTCTCCACAGCCCTGATGAGGACTCATGTCAGAAATTCATCCCTTTCATCGGGGTGAGTAACCTCTATATTTCCCAATTTGCCCTAAATATTCACTCTTTTGTCTTTATCCAACAGCTGTGTTAGCCCATATTTGACACTGACATAACAAATAAAAATGCTTTCTCCTGTGTTTTGAATTCTGCAGATCGTGAAAGTTGGCCTTGTGGAGCAAACATCTGCAGCGTCAGGCAAGCAATAAGTTTGTAGAGGGATGTTTGACATTCAAAAAGATAGATGTAAAAAATGTATCAACAATTCTTACACAAGTTGCACACGAACCTACACCAGAGCTCTCAACCAAAGGAACTAATTTCTCTACCACAGTATGTGTGTATATAAAAAATGTCTTCAATATTTCATTTTCATTTTTTCTTATATATATATATATATATATAATTTTTTTTTTCTTCAAATAACTGATTGAGTGTTTGCTCCCTCAGGAGACTCTGATGATGCAGCACCTCTGAGCTCCTCGTTGCTCTCCTCCACCCCTCCACAAGTATCACCCGCACTCAAAGAGGCGTCGCCCACCCCTCCCTCCTCTCCCTCTGTCACCTCCAGCTTCTGTGCTTACAGGTAGAACAGGATGCCTGGTGAAGAGCTATTTCAGCAAAGTGGATTAAAAAATGTGACCTTTGTGTAAAAATCATATAGTTTTCTTTCTTAAATACATGTTTAAGCAGGTGTTACAATTTTTTATATATATATATATTAGCTAACATATTAAAACATGTTTTCCATTTTATTTGGGACAATTCAATATGTTGGGAAATGCATGTATTGGCTTTCTTGCAGAGACTTAGACGTTACAGTAAGGTTGATACCACCCTAATGTCTTTACTGTAAATATAAAGCTACAACCATCAGCTGGTTAGCTTAGCATAAAGACTGGAAACAGGGGAAACGGCTAGCCTGGCTCTGTCAAAAGGTAAACAGAGGTTGTCAAAAAAGCAAATATTTACCAAAATGTTGAAATATTTCTTAACATAAATAAATGTATTTGTCACATAGATAGATATATAAATAGATGTTTTCAGAGTCAGCTTTAACTCTTCTGTGTGAGTTACTCAATGAAAGGTATTCCCCTGACATCCAGCTGTTGTCTGTAGTTCTGCAGGTCAGGCAGAACTGATGGGGCTTCAGGTGGACTACTGGGTGGCTCCAACAGAAAGGAAGAAAGACATGGAGAAGCGGGACTCCTCCTCCAAAAACACTCTGAAGTGCAATTTCCGCTCGCTGCAGGTCAGCCGGCTGCCAGTGGGGGGTGCAGAGGCGAGCCCCCAGCCCACCATGTCCATGACTGTGGTGACCAAGGAGAAGAATAAGAAGGGTAAGCTGCACACACACCTGTGTTGTCCAGGTGGACTGATGCATGCATGTTTCTTTGGATGTATTACTTTCTGATCACAGTGGGAGCCTTGAAGGAATAGTTCACCTCAAAATGACTTAAATGACAGTAACATTTAAAAGCCACAATTTTCGGAGATCAGGGAGAAAAGTGTGGTAGAATTAGGCTTTAGTATAGGACAGTATTGTAGTCAAGACCATGTAAACCGAGACCAAGTCATCACCAAGACCAGAGTGTATCGAGACCGAGACAAGACCAAGGCCAGACAAGTAAGAGTCCCACACTGTATGCCACGGTAAAATGTGGAAAATGCTAACCATAGGCTCTCCTCAAATTGATCTGAAAGATCCACATTCCCATAAAATACACCCACAGAAAAAAATGAAAAAAATATTTTTCATTCACCTCTTTATTGCCATAAGTGTATTATGAGTAATGCCTTGACAAAAGGCAGTTGTGGTCTTGACGGGTCTTAAAATAAAAATCCAGAGTCCTTTTTTATCGGAGACCAAGAAAAGACTGAGTTAAAAAAGTGGTTGATTCCAAGACGAGACCTTCAAAAAGTGGTCTTGAGACCGGTGTACTACAACACTGGTATAGGATATCCACAGGACTGGATGTGATTTGAATCATATCTTTAACAATCCGACCTCAAACGTTGCACCGAACGGCCAACTGTCATCTGAAATGTAATCCTCAGAGACCAGAAAGATTCTGAACCCCTCATTTACTCCCAGCGTGCATCTCTGTTGTTCCCTTGTGCCAGTCATGTTCCTGCCAAAAAAGAGCAAAGACAAGGAGGTGGAGTCAAAGAGTCAAGTGATCGAGGGCATCAGCCGGCTCATCTGCACTGCCAAGCACCAGCAGACCATGCTGAGAGGTACTTTGTCTTTACTACACATGTCCTTCTCCGCTACATAAAAGATATGTTGCTCAAAGCGCTAATATGCTGTTTCCAGTATTTTTGTGACAATGAAGAGCAAAGGAAACGGATCAGGTGAGCCATGAAATATGATCAGGAACTAATTCCTTTAGATTATTCTGAAACCACATGAATGCAGCACAAATGCCCTATGTTGCAATGTTAATGAATGTGAAAAATAATTAGTATATCCGCCCCGTGATTCAGATCTGCTTCAAAATGTAATGGGTTCTTTCTTGGCCCATGCTAAACGCTTCCACCAAGTTTCAGGAAAATCAGGCAGCTAGTTTTTTTTTTTTTTTTTTTTTTGGCAATCCTGTTGATAGATAAACAAACCAACAAACAGACATAACCTCCTTGGCGGAGGTAATAACAAGCATACCCGCATAATATGTTGGCATTTTAAAGTGTACTTCATTGTATCATTTTCCAGTATGAGTGCTCTGTATACTTAAAACTAAGGGCTGAAGCTATTGGTCGAATTGGGGAATCTACGGAAAATGAATCCACAACTTTTAATAAAATAACCGATTCAACGTTTAAGTCGTGTAGAAGAAAAACATTCTGTGGTTTCACCTTCTTAAATGTGAGGTTTTCTTTGTTTTATAGATTAAATATCTTTTGGGTTTTGGACTACAATAATAACTTCAGGCTCTGGGAAAATGTGATGAGCATTTTCTTTTACTACGTTCCGATAATTTAGAGACTAATCACCTAATTTAAAAAAGAATCAACATATTAAAGGTGCAGTAGGTAAGCCTTATAAAACTAACTTTCTGTCATATTTGCTGAAACCGACCCTATGTTTGAGTAGAACTACATGAAGCAGGTCATTGGAAAAACAAATCCGGCTCCTCTGGCACCACCTACAGCCTGTAGTGCGATTTGCAAAAATCCACCGCTCCCTGTTCAGATGCACCAATCATGGCCGGGGGGGGGGTGTCTTACTGCTTCAATCACTGCTCATGCACACGCATTCATTCTCCCTTGTGGGGGGAGGGGCTTAGGAGACTGTTTTGGGCTTTAGCAGAAAGGGGGGAGGGACTGAGAAGTTGTCGTTGTTCAAATTTTTGGGCTAAATCCTGGATCTTCCTAATCCTACCTACAGCACCTTTTTAATAATGGGCTCAAATGAAAACACATTTAGAATTTGTGTTTAATATGCAGTTGGGATTGGGTTGTCGTTCTGGAGAACATGAACTCCAGTAATGAATGTGTTACTATATAGTAATGTTTGTTTTGCGTCTCTTCCTCTGCAGTACTGATTGACGGCGTCGAGTGGAACGACGTAAAGTTTTTCCAGCTGGCGGCACAGTGGTCCTCACACGTCAAACACTTCCCCATCGGGATCTTTGGACACACAAAAGGCCCTTACTAGCAGCACCTAAGAGACTGAAACACTGAGGAAAGCCCCCCCCCCCGCATCCCCGCCCTTTCTTCCCTTTCCCCTGTGCCAACAGCTTTTAACCCCCTCCTCCCTACTTCCCCTTTGCACACTTCTTATATTCTGCTTTCTTAATTTAAGCTCCTGCTTTCACCTGTTGCATTTGTCTGATTATTTAATCTTTTGCGTGTTGTTTTTTAAAATTTTTTATTTATGTAAAAAAACGTCTTGAGGCAAGGCTGCCAAGGGAATATTTCTTTACTCAGCTTTTTAAAAAGATTTAAAAAAAATCCTGCTGATGTTTTATAGACTTTTGAGGAACAAATTAATTAAATAATAATTAGACATTACTTCTAATCTTTAACATATTGTACGAGTGCCCTGGTTTCACCCTCTTCCATCATATTTTATTTGAAATCAGTGAGGCTGGTTTTAATCATTTGGCCGCCACATTTAATCAAGAATATATATATATATATATATATATATATATATATATATATATATATATATATATATATATATATATATATAATAAAAAAAAAAAAAACTGCTGCCTTGTAATGAAGTGGAAGAGGCTCATCTTATTTTTTAACCATGATGAAGAAATTTGGGATTCTCAATTTCAGAGACTGTTGTTGATTGATCGTCTCAACCCTGAAGAAGAAAAAAAGTGAACGCCCCCCTGAGCTTTGGCTCTCTGCACTCAATGAAGAAGTCTTATGTGCAATAGACTGAATACTGTGTGAATGCGATTCTGAAGAATAACCTGGCACTGATAGATTATACATAGACACTGCAGTTACCTTCTCTTCTTTACTTTCTCCTTCTGGTAAATTGGCTTGAGGTTTAACTCTAAAGTGAGACATATGAGAAAATAGTCAAATAGAGTCAAGAAAATTATTAATAGCACAAAATGAACTGCTTTTTAGATGGTAGTATGGACTGGAAGGAACACATTTACATTTTGGGAAATTTGCTTTCTTTCTGAGCATTAGATGTGAGGATCAATACCACCCTAATATCTGTACAGTAGTATGTGGCTAGAGCCAGCAGCTAGTTAGCTTAGCTTAGCATAAAGACTGGAAGCAGAGGGAAACTGGTAGCCTGGCTCCGTCCAAAGGTAATAAAATATGCTTACAAGCACCTCTAAAGCTCGTCAGTTATCTTATTTGTGAATACAAAAACCGCCGTGTAAAAACACAACGTTGTGGTTTTACGGGGGGATTTACAGGAAATATTCCGGCACATAACCCCCAGAAAAACCACAACTTGTCATCTTATGGGCTACACTTTTTACCCTATTTCCAGTCTTTATACAAAGCTAAGCTAACCGACTGCTGACAAACCGCTAGCCTGGCTCTGATGAAAAATAACAAAAACCACATACCAGCATCTGTGAAGCTCACTAATTTACACATTATATTTCATTTGTTTAATCATTTAATTAATGTTTTACAAAAGCCGGAGTGTTAAAATGACAAGTTGTGGTTTTACACTGAGCCAGGCAAGCTGTTTTCCTGTTTCCAGTCTTTGTGCTAAGCTAAGCTAAGCTAAGGTAAGCTAATCAGCTGCTGGTTGTAGCTTCATGAGAGATCTTGTCATCTTAACTGTCATTAAGAAAGCCTTTTAAGCTCGTTTTACAAAATGAACATTTGAAAAGAGTGGTTCCTCTGTAAAAAGCAACTAGCTTGTAGATTTTTTCCCCTACCATGTTCATTTTAGAAAGAGCTCTTTGTCCTCAAGCCCCACACTCCTCAGAAACACTCCATATCTTTTGCTTAAAGCAAATGTTACTTTTGCCAAAGGAACACTCATCAACTGCAGCTCACTTATTACCTGTGTGGTATTATAGACAACTTCATAATGTAGAGGTGAATGTATTGACGGTACCTTAATGTAAAGCACTTTTAAATGTCTGTCCATTATAGCTTAGTGTGTAAAGCCTACCGGAGGAACCTGCAGGTACTGTGGTTCACAGATGCACATAGACAGACACTGTGTCTGCCATTATATCTGAGCTCAACAACAGCACAAGCATCGGGGACACGGCATAGTGTATATGCAAAACGACCCAGGCGTCTGTATCTTCTCAGTGCTGTGTAATATCACTTTATGCTCTGTGCGAAGCCTCCCTTTTGGACTATTTAGATTTTAGTTTGATATTCTGTAAGGTTAGCTTACAATATGTTTGTGATGTTAACATTTCAAAAATGTTCTGTCAGTAGATTTTGCTCAATCTTTTGTTGACTGTTCAGCGTAAAACTAAAAGGTATTTTGCTTGTTAATTTGTTTCAGTAGCAGTTTTATCATAACCTTTGCCAATTTCTTGATAAGTGCCTAAATTGCTTAATTTTGACAAATCAACCTAAATAATGCGTCCCTTGCTAACATGGTGCTGATTCTGGTCGTACAACAACAAAAATATCTCAGTATAATGTTCACTGGAGGGAGGGAAAATCACAGTTGACTCTCAAGCACGGGTTTGAATCAATTAAAAGAAGACTACAGCCCATTTATGTTGAGCAGACATTTGTTCCTCTATAGAAAATGTTTTAGATGTTTTGTTTTTTAATGTTGTCTCAGAGAAAGGCTTGTTGAAACTGAAAGTTCCCTTAAGACTACCACTGTAATCCCAAAATTTGGAGTAATAAAACTACTATACACACTAAAATGTACTTTCCTTTCCATGTGTGAGTTGTTAAGTTAAGCTCTGTTTCCTTCATGTGAATATAAAGGCAAATATATGAGCTCCTGTTCAGTGAAGGCAACATAAGGATGTGTAAGCAAGTGTAAGCATGAACAACCAATAAAAAGTAATGTTTTAATAAAAACAATACTTTTCCTGAGGTTCAAAGAGAAAACTTATTAGTCATATCTCAATATCTTCATCAACTGAGCCGCTACTAGAATTAAGGTCATGAATACACTTTGATCCTCGGCTTTTAAACCAACAAGCGTTCAGAAAAAAATTGATATTTGAGCATCTAAGATTCCAGTAGGTACCAGTTACTTTACAAATTAAGATTTGTTATGTACAAAACCTACAAGAGCTAATAAAACATGTTTTGTTATAAATTGAAAAAAAAAACTATTTTGAAATAGTTTGAATTCAATTTTAATGCAAAAACATTTCATGTTCCAGCTGGACTATTTGCTTCTTTTAATAACTTCAGTTCATTTAATAGTTTTTGTACTATTAGTTGGACAAAAGAAACATTGTGAATGTGTCACTTTGGGCTCTGGGAGGCATTTCTCACTATTTTCAGAATGCTTACCAATCAATCATCAATCAATCAATCAATCAATTGAGAAATAAACCAATTAATCCATAATGTAAATAATCACTATTTGCAATCACTAGTAGGCTATAAAAAATTGTTTAAAAAATGAGCTCCACCTCAGCCAACTACAACAGTAAAATCCTGCTTTTACTGCATGAGCAATTATAATCTAATAATATAGTGTAGTAACAGTCACAGGGGCAATTTTTGAGTGATTTCAATTTTAAAACACTCCATTTTCCCGCATGATTATACTTAGCCTACATACTTTCACACAAGTAACATTTTTTTAATGCAGGACTTTTTTCTTGTAAGTAGCCTACGTATAGGCCTAGTAAGTTTTTATTTTATTTTATTTTTTACAGTGTGTTAATACTTTTACTTTAAGGATCTACATACTTCCACCCCTGCCAGTTGTATACCACACACCATAAGTTTGCTTCAACCTAAACATGTGACTGGTGGTGAATTTAGGTACACTTTAGACCTCTGGTAGAAACTACTTGGCATGGGTTTAATGAAAGGTGAAATTTGAAATAAGAGCCTGTTGTTGTAAATGAAAGTGGAGTAACGTTAAGGTTAGGTCCTGTGCTGGTGATGCTGAGTGACAGACAGGGGGAGAGAGAGAGATCCTCCACCGGAGCAGGAAGCTGCTGCTGGGACTGCCGAGAAGACAGAGGAGGGACAAAACAACGTCGACACCAGCGGGCAGGCAGCGGGGCTCCACCATAATGTAGACCAAACGGAGCAAGAACAACCGTGAGCCACATCAACCCAACTATTAGATGTCCACGGTGCAGTGGTGAAGAACAAAAGGCAGAGAGTATTTTTGCATGGTGATAATGAAGGAGCTGAAGGGTTGCGGTATGCGCTCCTCAGTGGGCTTTCTGTCCCGCAGAGAGCTGACTGGGCAGCCGCTCATGAAGGAGGAATTCCAGAGACGCAGGATGGCCGGGTGCACCAGCCTCTACAAGAAGGATATGCTCGGACACTTCGGCTGTGTCAACGCCATTGAGTTCTCCAACAACGGCGGAGAATGGCTCGTGTCTGGTAAGTTGACAAATCCCTCTTCCCCCCCTGACTGAGACTGTTTTAATTTGTTGTAGCATGCTAACGCTAACTAGCCGGGCAGTCAGCTGAATCTCCCTATGGGCTAGCCGATGCTAAGTTAGCCTAGCTAACCCTGCTAGCTCGCTTACGTCAAACCATACCAAACAACCAGCAGCTCAGAGAGCAGCAGCAGCAGCCCCGGACCAGTCCCATATGACAGTCCACAAGCTCATCACTTTGGCCTCTAAGTGCACATTATTTCTCTAGGATGGGTCTAATCATATCTGCCTCCTGAAACCACGAAGCTATTTATGTCCTGAGAGGATTAAAAACCATCACCTGGCCTAGTATAACAACCTGAGGCTTTCCGTTTTTGGTCTTACTTTGCACAATAGAACTGCAGTTGTATAACTTCCTACATTTAAGTAACGTTATATTAGCTGGGCTCCCCTTGACCAGGTAAGTGACATTGTTCAGATGCCCCTCATTAGCTCTGCCACTTTGATGCGAAAGAGCTTATTTGCAGACTATTGTGTAGGGCTGCAACTAACTAACTTAGATAAAACGATATTTTGATTCATAAATTATCATTGATTCTATTAAATGTCCATAAATTATGTATGAAATGTCCATTTGACAGTTTTCCACAGTCAAATGGCATTTTTTTCTCTGATCAACAATCCTAAACCCAAAGATATGAAGTTAATAACAGTCTTGGAAGAAGTACTGAGATCTTTTTAGTAGTAAAAGTGGACATATCACTAGTAGAAATACTTTGAATGTAAAGTCATACATTCAAAATGTTCCTTAAGCAAAAGTACATATTCGCAAACAGTTATTGATGCATTGGAGTGTTACATCTGGTAAAGGTGGACCTAATTTTAATTCCTCATACTAACATACATATATTCATATATGTATATGTAAATATTATATACATTTATTTATTTATATATACTTATATAATGCTTGTGATTTATCTTGGATAAATAAAAACTTTATCCAAAGATGTAACACTATCCCAACTTAACCTTTTTAACAATACATCATGATTTATTTGTTGTTTGTAGTTTGTAATATTAATCTGAATCTGCAACTACTAACTAAAGTTATCAAATAAATGTGTTGCAGTAAAAAGTAAAATATTTGCCTCCAAAATGGAGGGGAGTAGAAGTACAAAGTAGCACAAAATGGAAATACTCAAGTAAAGTACAAGTACCTTTTTTTTAAATGGTCATCAATTACCGAAATAGTTGCTGATTAATTTTCTGTCAAGCAACTAAGTAATCAACCAATTGTAGCTCTAAATCTTTCCATTTTGTTGTGATTTACTGAAGAGTTTCACCTCTTCAGGTCTCTAAAAATCGATGGCAATCAATCTAATCTGAGAAGGGAACATCTGTCTTTGGTTGAACTTCTTGCAACTCTCGACAGGGGGGTTGTACCTTAATCTAAAAGTTTAGAATCAACCGCCCTAGACCATCGACCTTTTTCACGGCAGACATGTTGACCTGCCATAGTAGGAAAAGCACAGGTGTATTCAAACCCATTAATGATGGCTGCATTCCACTTAGGAGAGGCCCTGGTATTGTGCACGCTGACTCACTGAAATAACTTACTGGGACACTTGATGGAATTGAGCCATCGTTAAGGTTATCAATTTCCTACTATGACAAGTCAAAATGTCTGCTGTGAAAAAAGTCTATAAAATGCATTTTTGTTTTGGTGTTGTGAATCCTTGTTGTCATGTCCTCAGGAGGAGATGACCGCCGGGTGCTCCTGTGGCACATGGAACAAGCCATCAGTGCTCGGTCCAAGCCTGTGAAACTGAAGGGCGAGCACCTGTCCAACATCTTCTGCCTGGCCTTTGACAGCACCAACAAAAAGGTCTTCTCTGGTGGTAAGAGAAAAGCAAACCTATCTCAGATCTCTTTCACAACAACAAGGTTTATTCCTCATCCTTGTCCTTTGACCTGTGCCGGTGTTTTTGTGGCTTGTCACTGTTGGGGGGCGTGTAGGTAAAAGGTAGATCTGATTAAATGAGAAAACGTCATTGCAATTTCGGATGCAGCAAAGTAACTAATTTAGAATGAAAAATCAAGGAGTGAAATAAAAGTTAAAAATACAAATCTTAAATGGGACCGAAAAGGGCTTGCAGAAGTGTTAGGGTTACTATATATATATATATATATATATATATAGTTGTCTATTTTTTTGTTTTATTGTATTGTCTTATGGGTATTATTTTATCTTGTCTTAATTCTTTGTCTAAGCAAAATATACTAAAAGTAAAAATACCCATTATGCAGAAAAAAGTATATTATATTTTTCGATAAGTTATTGATGCATTGGAATGTTACAGCTGGTAAAGGTGGACCTAATTTTAATATACCAATATATATATATATATATATATACAAGACGCAAGCAAGCTGTATGTTTGGTGTTTTGTTTCAAACTAAATAAAAAAAAATGTTAATCATAAAAAAAAAAAAAAGATGCTGAATTATGTTTTGGAGGCATGTGGTGAAGGCTTCTTACTGACCCCTGTCAAGCTGCCATGCAAATAAGTCGAGAGGAAAGAACATTAATAATAGTGTAGTGTATCAAGACTTTGTTGATAGATAAATAGCTAACCACACAGTTTAAAACAAGCCTGAAGGCCAAGCTAGTTTTGCATCTCAGCAGCGATGGAGGCTGAAGACGACAGCCGATCGTTGGTCCTGTGGACCTGCATTCCTTCACTGTTTGTCTGTTTGCTGTTTTGCAGGAAATGACGAACAGGTGATTCTTCACGACGTGGAGAGGTGGGTCAAATAGAACAAACCATACTCATTACTGTAGCATCAAGTCATACTCTAAGATACTGCGTTCACACTAATTAGCAATTCACATTGTTGTTCCAACAGAAGGGAAACTCTGAACGTGTTCCTGCATATCGACGCCGTGTACAGCTTGTCTGTCAGCCCGGTCAATGACAACGTGTTTGCCAGCTCATCTGATGACGGACGCGTTCTTATCTGGGACACCCGTGAACCGCCAAGTGCAGGTAAGCCGAGGAGGCATATATGTTCCTGTAACAAACGCCGAGTGTGTAAAGTTAGCTGATTTTATATGAAAACTACCCTGTACAGTGGTTTAAGGTTGCTTTCCCATCTTGGCAGTTTGGTCCATTTGAACCGAACCTGGAGCTTTTTGTAGGATAGATAGTCCAGGTTGTTTGGGGTGGGGTTTTCACATTCAAACTCAAACCCAAATACAGGAAGTGAACCAAAAAAACTGTGCATTTACTACCTGCGATTTCAACCCTGCACCCATTTACTGACCTCTATATGATTTAAGGGGCGATAACGTTCCGAACCATAACCTATTATGACCATACATTGCTTGTCGTCTGTGTGACAACACATCATAATCTCTCTCAGTAGCGATAATAAGGTTGTAATTAACACATTGTATTTTAAAGGTCTCTGTTGCAGTGAAAAGGGTGTCTAGTACCTCATGACAGGACTTAGTGAGACTTGTTGATAACTTTAAAAATGCAGTGGATCATCTTGCATGACGTCCACATCCTTCTATTTTTGAAGCCTTCCTTGTGACCAAGTTGGCCTAATAATACATTTAGCAGTAATCAGTATTCCATGTCTGCCAGCAGGCTTTGTATGTCAGTCTGTTACGCCACTCGCAGTTCGAAAAGGTGAAAGTCACGCACAAATGTTTTGCGCTTGTTTGTTAGTCAAGCTGTCTCTTTAAATATAATGCCGTCAACCTGCCAGCTGTCGTGATCTGGAATAGTGGTTGTGTCATTTGACTTGTCTATATGTTGTTGTTGTATGCTGTGTGTTGTATTGTTGTAGTTTATCTAATGTTTTAACCCATCAACCTGTTGGGGACTGCAGATGGTAATTAGCCTGCATGGCTGCATCTGGCACATTTACATGTTGGACTTTGTGCTCATGTTGATCAATGCGCGTTGTATCTTTTTAAATAAAGAAATCCTAAAAAAAAATCTATAAGTTTATATGTAAGTATAAACGAGACTAAGCGTCCATGCTAGCTGCTCTGTTCGGCTGGACTTAGGCACAGTGGTGCTTTGATCTAATGCTAATGTCAACATGCTAACATGCTCACAATGACAACTCTTAGCATACTGATGATAGGCAGGTATGTACCATCTTAGTTTAGTGTGTTTGCATGTTTACATTTGCTAATGAGCACTACAAATAAAGAACAGTACAGCCAAGGCTGATGGGGATGTCATCAGTTTTGTCATTAGATCAGTGGTAAACAAACTTTTTCTGCAGGGCCTCCCTTTTGTAGATACAAATATTTTCAAGCCCACCCCCACCTGACGAGAGAGAGAGACTAGTAGAGGAGTAGTAGATCGTTTTCTTTTCTTTTTTTAATCTAACACTTGCTTTGGCAGTGTAAACATCTGTTTCCTATATGAAGCCCCTTTGAAATGAATTGAGATCAGCTGTTTCTCAGGGAGAGATAGATATTATTGCTTTAGTTTTCATATTTGTGTTTCATATTTGCCATAAAAATAGATTTTATATAATTACTATATAAATCATCCTAATATTGTGTTAGTGTTCATATTACTGTTTAAAGAGAGAGAGGAAAAAAGTTGTAGTTGTATCTTTTATTCAGGGAAGGTTCACTGAGAGGAAGGCTCTCTTTTTGCAGAGAATGCACTGATCCCATTCACACAGTTCCACATTCATACCTGGAAGCTGCCCAGTACAACCACAGTCTGATCTGCTGGCCACTGAGCAACTCCACTGGAGGGGCACCTCAGTGGTGGTAATGAGGGAGGGACAAGCTCTGCTCTTTCACTTTACCCACCCAGATTTTATCCTGTCGGTCTGGGGATTGATCCGACGACCTCCCGGTCACAAGCTTGCTTCTTTAACCTTTAGGCCACCACTGCCCAGTGGTAGCGTTAGGTGTAGCTTCATCGTCTGCTTTACGTTTACCCGGCAGTCCATTCACAAACGTGTCCATGCTTTGCTAGCAGTGCAGCAGAACCATGCATCATTTTTTTTTTTTATATTTAGCTTCGCTACACCTACTCTATATGTAAAGTGAATTGTAAGTAGTTGTCAAGATATTTAGCTCAAAACAACAGATGTGAACGTCATGGTGGTGCTAGTTGAAAAGTTAGGGGATCGCCTGGACACCATGAATGTCAGTACAACGTTTAGTGCCAAGGTGTTATAGATATTTCAGTCCGAACCAAAGCGGTGGGCCGACAGACCGACACTGTCAGTGTTAAAGTGTCAATAATCTTGTAATCATAATTCATTTAAACACCTCCTCTCTTCCTGTAGAGCCATTCTGCCTGGCCAGCTACCCCTCGGCCTTCCACAGTGTGATGTTTAACCCTGTGGAGCCCAGGCTGATCGCCACAGCCAACTCCAAGGAGGGAGTTGGATTATGGGACATCCGCAAGCCGCGCAGGTTAGACAATTTTCCTTTCACCTTCTAAAGTTTCTATCTCTCTCGACCCAGTTTTCCAGGGGAGATTAAACCCTATTGTTACCCTTTGGAGAATTTAACATTTAGTGCAGCATCACTGAAAAATATTATAAATAAAGCACAGTGGAGGTAATGAAAACAAAGACCCACGTTGTAATTCAAGTTAGTAAAACAGACAAAGCATTTTAAAGTAGTAAAATAACGAAAAACAATTGTGAGGTTGAATAAATGCATGCCGCCGACAAAATCAAATTAGAAGTTTGTATTAATGTATTCATGTGTTCATGTACATTGTTGCTTAGATGTCATGTGTGACCAAGGTTTTATTAAATCCATTCTACTGACTATTTTAATGGTCATTTAAAAATGTGTCGTCATTCATTTAGATTTTGGACAGTCAGTCTATGAGTTGTTTGTATCGACAGAGTGCACCAGGTGGCGCTGTTGTCTTACTGTTAAACTTATCACCACTGGTCGTCTGTGTGAGGCCAACCTTCTCACTGCAGAAACCCAAATGTTTGTTGAAAACAACTCGGGCTGAGTGTGTGTCTACACATCCTCGGGTTTGGTTAGGTTTCGGTTACTCGTACACAAAAGACGACCCGTCCAGTAAAAGTAAGCACTGAGTCATTTCTCTTCCTCCACTGTTGGCTCTGTGTGTCTGCAGTGTGGGCATGTTTACAGTTAGAAATTCCCTCATCTCACTATTCAGTTTAAAAATAGATTCCGGTTGAAGAAGTGTATTTAATTTAGGCTGTTGCATTTTAATTAACCCTTGTGTTGTCTTCCCGTCGACCACGCCGCTTTTTGTCATTCTGGGTCGAAATGAAAACGTTTTTTATTTTTATTATTATGTTTTGGTCATCTTTTGACACTTTTGTGGCTTTTTTGACGTTTTGAAGCTTTTATTTCCCAAGTTCTTTGTCACTTTTTCCGATGTCTTTGTCGATTTTAGTTTATTTATTTACGTTTTTTGTTTTTTTTTAATCAAGTTTTTGTCACTTTTTCTGACTTTTTTCTAAGTTTGTCACTTTTTCTGATGTCTGATTATTTTTTAAGTTATTCTTTAAAAAAAAAAAAAAAAACAAGAACAACCTGCACATTTTTGAAGCATTTTTATCTTTTTTTTTTTTTCAAATGCTATAAAATTCTAATAAAAAACAACAACTAATTAATTGAAAATATTGAACTGATCATTTATTTTACTCTAAAAAACGTTGTATGGAACCATCCACGTTATTCTTTTTGGGCAAATTGTTAAAAGAACCCCACATTTATGATATAGAGACTTTTTGAAAATGGGTCAAATTTGACCCGAGGACAACAGGAGGGTTAAGTATTGACTAATTGATTAAGTCTCTCTACGTGTATACACATTACAGCATATCTACTGATGGTGTTGTGTGTCAGATTGCATTAAATAGTTGGCAAGAAAAGTAGATGTCTATTCAAAACTTTTCCACGTTATTTTGAAGCAACAAGATTGAACTGTGATACCTTAATTATTAGTATACGGGCAAAATCCAAACTTACTGTAAATCATTATCTTTTTGAAAACTAGTCAGGTAGAACGTGTTGACTCGTCTCCACATAATCAGTAACTCTGTTACTACTCGTTCTACTATTAACTGACATCTGCAAAGAAGGCTGGAGATACTATCATCTGGTTTTGACAGTTTATTAACATCTCCCATAACATTCACGTTTTCAGTTTCACCTCACAATGTACAATGTACCACATAGCTCCTCTCAAGGAAAATTTGGAATTATCGAACCTATCGTTCTTCTTTTGCGCCATATGGTCATCAAAGGTTTTTGTCCCACTCTAGCGAAGTTTAGAATTCTTCTAAACGTCATGTTTTTTGTTCCACTTGAAAATAAGGTATCTTGTTAACTGGACATGTGTAGTAAAAAAATGTCTTAATGTACACAACTTTCAAAATACGAACATGGAATTTAAACATCAAATAAATAATTCCCACTAATAAAAAGACTCAATGATAACTAATTCACAATCCTTTGCAATAATATGGCTTTAATAACGAGCTCAACTGCGTTAGGGATTAAGTTGTTTGGATTTGGGATGCTCCTCTCATCTGAAGTCTCAATTTATGATCGAGGCAGATTTAAAAAGCACAAAATCGAGAATTATGGTACGTACAAGTTTTACCTGATACCTCTACTGTTTGCCTTCCTTCTGTCCTCTCAGCTCATTGCTGCGTTATGGAGGCAGCATGTCCCTGCAGAGCGCCATGAGCGTTCGCTTCAACAGCACGGGCACCCAGCTGCTGGCACTGCGCCGCCGCCTGCCGCCCGTCCTCTACGAGCTGCACTCCCGCCTGCCCAGCTTCCAGTTCGACAACCAGGGCTACTTCAACTCCTGCACCATGAAAAGCTGCTGCTTCGCCGGGGACAAAGATCAGGTGGGTCATCACATCGTAACAATCCTGACCTAAAGCTGTCATCATTACAGGTAGGGATTATAGGAACTTGGTTAATCTATCTATAAATCGGGATATCGCTGTGCGTGTGTCCCCACACATGCGCAGTACAGCAGCGGGGGCGTGGAGTTGCTGCATCCCTAGAACTAGAAGACTCATTGATTGCGGTTCCCCGGCTACCGGTGTCATATATGCCAAAAAGTGGTCATCCAACAAAAACTGATTGCTGTCTACCCAACAGGCAAATACATTCGTACACAGACACGTTAGATTAATGACAGGGCTCTTGGGCTTTCCATCACATTGTTTTGTTGCCGGCAGTTGCATACATTTCTCCGGCCGATCGGCACGCGGTTAGATAAAGTCAGGGCTGGACTGGCCATCGGGAATACCGGGCATTTTCCCGGTGGGCCGACGCACTTTTGGGCCGAATCGCCGATATAAATAGGCTTTTTTTTTTGCCGGGCGGGGGCAAGCCCATAAAGAACTCACAGCGGCCCATTGGTTAATTTTCTTTATTGGCACTGGCCTGACCCAATCAAATCCAGGAACCCCCCTCCCAACTCCAGGCCGCAAATTTACGAATCCCACTATGGCCACGCCTCCAGACCCTGAGACACGAAGCTGTAATAGTTATGCTGGAAGTTTAGCATTAACGTTAAAATGGACAGACGACCACCGAAGCGCAAGGGAAGTGCAGAGAAATTACAGGAGAAAAAGATTAAGAATCTCCAGGCGGATTCCTCAAAATGTGCCAAACAACCAACCACCTACATACAGGGAAATATGTGTGTGTCTATATATATATATATATATATATATATATATATATATATATATATATATATATATATATATTTATATTTATATTTATATTTATATTTATTTATTTATTTATTACGGCTGTCAAAATTAATGTGTTAATGAGTTAACGCAATTTTTTTTTCTTCATGCGATTAACGCAAGCAGGTTCTGTGATTTTGCTCTGTAGTTTGGGAAATGAGGAAGCTGCAGCAGTCACGTTGTGGATAGTGTTGCCAATTTGGCGACTTTCTTGCTAGTAGTGACTTTTCAGACCCTCTTAGCGACTTTTAAATATATTCAAATATATTCCCATTGTAATTCATTCCCATGCATGCAGTCCACATACTCGGTTAAACAGCGCTGACATCTCCCAACGGAGTAGTCGAGTCTAAAATACCACTTAAGCATTAAACAGATAAAATGTGCGATGTGCATGTGTTAACTAGGACACTCTTGCGATTGAAATGTTTAATCGCCAGCCCTAATAGATATAGATATACTGTATTTCTGAAATGTGCAGCCATAAAAGCAATGTCTTGCATGTAAATATATTGCTCTCCAGAGTGTTATTTTGATAGAAGAAAACAAACAGTGGAGACATTGTTTTATCTGACATGGTTGCTTAAAATCTAAGGAGAATATTGGAAACATGTGGGACGAATCGAAATAAAAATAGAAAGTATGAGTTCCTTGTATGAGATTAGGACTTTTCTTAGAGTTGGAGGAACACTAGAAGCTGCTGTATCAGCCAATGGCCTCCCGTTGGTCCTCCTCAGACATGACCTCAGCCTGCAGCCATGTTTATTATGTTAACATTATGCTCTGGTGTCAGTGGAGCTCCTGGAGACTTAAAAAGTGATCCTCTACGTGAGGGAAGGGGAGGGAGGGGGGGGGGGGGCGGGAGTTTAAAGGTTGCAAAATCAGGTTAAAACTGAATAAGAAGGTTGCTGATTTTGAATCTGCTCACCTATTGCCACACTTTTGAGACCACTGATTTCTGATTGATCAGATGTGATTTCTGGTTTTAAGTGTAGTAATACCATTCCACAAGGTTTACATTTCATATCCTATAAAAACTGATTTTGTATAGTGCTGCAACTAATGATTATTTTCATTATTGATTAATCTGCTGATTATTTTCTAGATTAATCGATTAATAGTTTGGTCCTTAAATTTTTAGAAAATAATGTAAGATTTCTATCCCAGTATCTCAAAGTCCAAAGGGATGTCTTCGCCATATTTGAAAAGCTGAAACAGCATTTTCTGCCATTTTGCATGAAAAATTAGTTTTATCGATTATTTTTCTGCCGATCGACTAATCGATTAGTCAACTAATCGTTGCAGCTCGAATGATGTAGTATCCCTCATGCCCTGTGTATGTCGCTCTCAGTACATGTACACTGTTAAAGGCCAAGCAGCAGCTCAGGTTTTGATCATATACAGTAAATGACTAATTATTATTATTATTATTATTATTATTATTATTTATTATTATTATACATAGTATGTATATAATTATGTCCAACTAATGAAGAATACTGACCATTTTTTATGTTTCTCAACTGATATTTAAAAGTATACGTATACCTGGTTACTCCTGTGTTGACAAAGAGTACTAATGTAACCAAGGATGAAGCTTCGGGGTGTAGTTTTTAGAGAAGTTCTGATACTATTTTTACCCTCTCCATACTGATTTCTGATTTCCTGAGTTTGCGTATTGGCCAAAACCTAATACCGATCCGATTCCAGTGTGATTGATTGGTGTATGGCCTGTCTCAGGTTAAACCCTTTGTGAAACATGAACAAATGCATACAGAGAATAAAAGCCATATAACTGTCTTATATTATCGAGTTTGACAGTCAGTCATAACAGAAAATAACCTACTTTTATTAAAAAAAATTCGGGGCTAATTAGGGCTGGGCAGTCGATATATGAGGCTAGATATCGTCTTAAATTTTGGATATCGTAATGACATGACATTACATCATTGTTCTCTTTTCCTGGTTTTAAAGGCTGCATTACAGTAAAGTGATGTCATTTTATGAACTTAGCAGACTGTTCTAACTGTTCTATTATTTGCCTTTACCCACGTAGTCATTGTATCCACATTACTGATGATCATTTATCAAAACTCTCATTGTGTAAATATTTTGTGAAAGCACCAATAGTCAACACTACAATATCGCCGCAACATCGACATGGATGTATTTGTTGAAAAATATTGTGATATAATACAATACAATACAATCCCAGCATTTTAGGCAGTATCGCAGGCATTTCTGAAACCTGTATCAGAACAACACTAACAGTTACTGGGATCATTTGGATTTGATAACGACAGTCAATCAATAGTCCAAAATGCTAATATGGGTGCTGAATCCTTGAAGACGTATAAAAAAATGGTCCGTTGGACAGATCATCCAAAGTACACTGTAACATCCTTTTGAAAGTCCTGTTTTTGCTGACCGCCAGTGGTTTAACTTCTCACTGTGCTGCAGTGATGTACAGTGCTAAGCGTAAGTGAATACACCTATGCTAAAGTTGACTAAAAAGGAATAAAAAAAAAAAATCTTTTGGAAATTGATCTGAATGCCTTAATTAAAAAAATGAGGAAAAATCCAACCTTTAAGGACACCAATTTTCTTTGTGAATGAATAATGTATCGTAAATAAATGAACGTTTTTCCTTTTTAAAATATACACACCCACAAAATCACATACCCTTCACCATACCTAGATATTGGCATGAGGTACTTTCCATAAAATCATCTCTCAATGCAAATCAAACCAGCTATTAGGCTAAATGAAATAAAACCATGCCAATCTCTAGGTATGGTGAAGGGTATGTGATGATGTGGGGCTATTTTAATTCCAAAGGCCAAGGGAACTTTATCAGGATGCATAGTATCCTGGATCACTGAAATAACTGGCCTTTTAAAAATAAAAATCTGCCTGCCTCTATGGGAATTTAACTTAGGGGTGTACTTACTTATGCCCCCTGTATTTTAAGGAAGAACATTTATTTATTTACGATACATTATTCATTTACAAAGAAAATTGGTGTCCTTAAAGGTCAGATTTTTCCTCATTTTTTTAATTAAGGCATTAAGATCAATTTCCAAAAGATGATTTTTTTTTTTGTCAACTTTAGCATGGGTGTATTCACTTATGCTTAGCACTGTAGAGCAGTGTACTCCATGATATGTCAGTAGACTGTGACATCACTGGTAGTTGTTAAAGATGCATCAGAGCACATTTCTGACCACATCCAACAGTGATGCTGGGTGTGCTCAGAGGTGCAACCGATTTTAAAACTCTTAATCAGAGAGGTCGGTGAACCACTGCTTTTCAGCCTGGTATAACTAGTATTAATAACCACTTTTTTAAATTCTCATTATAGACTAAAAGCTGCAGTGAAACAATTTGAACCACTAGGGGCCAGAAAACTCCAATGCCTTGTAGAGTTTAGCCATACATGGCCATATGTATATGACCATACAAACCATACAGTATATACGGTTACATGATATAAATCTGTCAACCAGAGATATTGCTCTATTGTCTATAGCAGTCTTTCTCAAATGGGAGTACTGCAGGGGGTACGAGCTATTTTTAATTAAAAAAATATCAGTCATGCATAATTCCTAAAATAATTAAACACTGTAATAATGAATCAATTTAGTGATTCTTAACATTTGAAATGTAGCATTTGAGTGTTTTTAATGTTGTTTAGTAAATCAGACACTTATGCAGAGCTCTATTGTCCCTCTTTATATAGGCATTTTATTCTACCAAAACTGTTTTGTTCTGCACAGAGGATACTTGGATGAAAAAATATACAAAAATAACAAAAATATTTGAAAACAGTTTGAGAAGCACTGCTCTAAACCATGGTATTTCTTTGATATATCTGGTTGTATTGGACCATTGTGGGCAATATTGTAAGTCAAAGATCATTGATCAGGATTGTTTTGTGGCAATACTTAGTAGATTGTTGCACCATATTTGATGATTTTCCAGAAGATGTACTAAAAAATGTACTTACACGGTGACAATCTGAGTCATATCACCCCCTTCTACTGCATGTGAACTTATGGGCTAAGTGGTATTTTGGAGTGTTGTGAGAGCCACTGGGAGCTGTACTTTCAGTGTGAGATGAAAACTGGATAATTTCTTCAACCAAAAAGTAAACTTTAGAAGCATTATGGCCAATATGTCATGGAGTGTAAACAAAGGATGTGTATGCTAGTAAGTACAGCACAGTTTAGAGGTAAAGAGAAGAGGTGGCAAAGGAAACTATAACATATGAGCAGATGATTTTGCTTAAGTGAGAGCTTTATCCCCTGATTGCTCTCACGGCACAGACAGAAAGTTTTCAGAAACTTCCTCATGTAGACCCAGAACCACAGACAGCAGAGGATTTTCTCAGAATGATGTGAAAGCAGAGGTGCAGGGTGACGACTAACCACACAAAAATGATGGAAAGGAAAGAGGAGGGGGGAGTTATGGGTGTGACATTCCTGCTTGACGTGTCCTCTGGGAACTGGAGGCTGAGCACACAGGTGTTGTGTTCAGAGTGTGTTCATGTGCCCTGGAGCTACAGTTCTCTGAGTTCCACAAGAAGGGTACTCAGAGAGTGCATATCTCCGCCAAGGCCATGCCCTATCTCGCAGTGTTAACAAAAGTAAAAAATAATTAGTGTATCCGCCCCGTGATTCGTACACCGCTCCAAAACGTAATGGGTTCTTACTTGGCCCATGCTACACCCTTCCACTAAGTTTCATGGAAATAATATGATTTTTCGTCACTGCAGAGCATTTTATGTTGGTTCCTTTTTATAATAGATAAAGACATCTGAAAGAAATGTTATTTTACACAAAAAAGTAATAGTCACTCGAGCAAGTCCTTGAAAATACAGAATCCTTGGCAGATAAAAAGGCAGAAAAATAATTCACAACTTGACAGAATGTCAGAAATCCAGCGGCACGGGACAAAGCCAAAAATCAAATGTAAATAATTCGACAATAATGTTCCTCCAGATGGTAAAACAAAGCTAGACAGACACTTCAATTGAATAGAAATGTGCTAAAAGAAAGAAGAAAGAGCATAAATAAAAGGAGGAAAGAAAGGTGGAAAAATATTTTTAAGAAGGAAGTCATTCTGGTGTGGATGCTTACGAAGTCAGTTTGCTTTTGCTATGGCTATAACATTAGCTGTGATTGAGACTGGCTGGCCACTCTACAGCACATATGGTAGTAACACCGGCCAAGACAGCATTGTACAGCCGGACACTCCTGCCAGGATTTGAACCAGGTATTTCAGATATTAGTCTGTGCAAAAAAGTCCGCTTTTAGCCCTTCTTTCTCTACATGTCGCATTTAGATAGATGGATAGATAGATAGATGTATGTATGTATGTATGTATGTATGTATGTATGTATGTATGTATGTATGAGAACCGAGCCTATCCCCTCACTCTGGCTCTGTCCAAACTTACCTGAAGCGACAGCTTTAAGTGGAACCATCTGTTTACAAAGTCTCAGAACAGTTCAGACGAGGAGCAGGAGCCGTGTTGGGGTCAGACTGTCATCACATGTCAAGAGCGTGTTTTGATCCACATTATGAGACCAAGCGCTGCGATAAGATCCAGTGCTTTTGGGCCAGATATTATTACGCCCCCCAGGGGTGTGTGTGTGTGTGTGCGTGTGTGTGAGATCTCTAAACATAAATATTTTTTCTCCCCTCAGTACATCTTGTCTGGGTCCGATGACTTCAATCTCTACATGTGGAAAATCCCAAAGGACCCAGAAGAAGGTGAGTTACTTATTCTGACTGCATATTTATTAGGGCTGGGGCGATTTGCTTTATTCCCAATTCGATTCTTTCACGATACATGGCATTTGTGTTGTGATTTCGTGAATTGCGATTCGATAGTCTTGAGTATTGCGATTTTCTTTTCCTTAATTTCTAAAAACGAATTGTTTTCTAAAAAGAATGCACATCACATGTCATTTATTTCATTTGTAAAGAAGTAACATGACATGGATTTTCTGCATTTTCTGCTTTCGCTCTGTTTTGCTGGAAACGGATATGATGTAGCATCAGCGGTACCGTATAAACAGAAAATATTTAGGGGAATCATTGGTTTAAAAAAAAATGGGGAAAACAAATACACAAAATTGATTCTGGAAAAGAAAAGAAAAGAATAGATCAAAAAAAAAAATGGTTGCAAAAAAAAAATCACGACACATCACGTGACAAAGTCCCATGGTGAGATTGTTAATTTTCTTCTGTCTACTCTGCTAAATAGTTTGTTTTCTTGATGGTTTTGGGTTGTTTAAGTTGACACTGTTTATCAGAGAGAGTTTTCAGGACAAAGTTTTGGTGACTGCTGCAAGGTTAAAGATTTCCGTGGCGTCAGGGTAGGCAAAACAAACATGATTGGCCTCCAGTCGCTGTAGGTTTCAGCCCCAGAAAGAATGGTGGACGTGTCTGTGCTCTTTGCCAGTGAGCCTCAGCCCAGACTGTGGCTTGCCCCTCAGTTCATTTGGTTACAATATACTTTCCAGCCTTGAGTAACGATCGGATATCCTATATCAACAGTTTGTCTCTTTTTGTCTTAGGTCGGTTTGAGTTCTTACTCGTATCGAAGTGCATCAACTTTTCTTGAGGTTAAATGTTTTCACCAGTCCAAACTAACTAAAAAACAGCAAAGGTAAAAGCTGAAAAGTTCCAAAAAATAACTGCTCCACATGCAGTAGGGTTACAGTAAACATGCCTCAAATCGAATTAGTTTGGGAGGAAAATCCCAAAAATGAAACTATCCAAGAATGTGGTCGTTTGTAGCTCTGACACATTTTTGGATTTTTTTTATTTTCCCCGGAGTTACTCACGCTGAAAATATGTGCACTGGGCCTATTTGGTGTCCGACTAATAGCATATTCTGAGGATGACATTACTGCCATATTTCACAGTCTGTATTTTTGTTCTGAAGAGGGCTGGTTGGGTTCGTTTTGAATGAATCCTTGACGCTGACTTGTATATCTGTGACTCTGAGCTCATGTGTTGTGTCTGCTAGTACCACATTAAACAAACTCCCATCGTGCGCTTTCTTCTAGGAGGAGCTGGTCGCGTGGTAAACGGGGCTTTCATGGTCCTCAAGGGTCACCGCTCCATAGTGAACCAGGTTCGCTTCAACCCTCACACCTACATGATCTGCTCCTCTGGCGTGGAGAAAGTCATCAAGGTTGGTCAATGAATATCGCTGCTGTGTTTTGAAGAAAGAAGGCACAGGCCATGGTCACATTTGCTGTCTTTTTTTATTTTATTTTTTTACATGAAAAAGTTGAATAGGGCGCTTTTGTAGTTTTAAAAAAAGAAAGCAAGCTGGCAGCGTTTTGGTTCCAAAAAGCAGCCGAGAGCGTCCTTGGTTGCTATTCCGATAGTATCCAAGAGTGCTATGTGGAGCGGTGCTAGATGAAACAAATGGGTCGAGCGACCTAGAGAATGAACAGAGAGAGGGAGCGGTGCTACTACTGACTCTAGATAAAACAACCGTCACTCCCTGTGCTCCGACACCAGCACAAGTCTATCTATCGGCACCTTCTCCATTGTTTTTCATGTTGTTATGGAAACGACAAGTCTCGCTTGTCATTGGTCAGCTGTCAAAAAAGGCTCTCAGAGCTACAGAAAAAAAAACTTCAGCAGTGGGCGTTTATCAAATCTGAAAGATTAAGGGACTGGCAATGAGTAATGAAAATGGCCCAACTGGAGGGGCAGTACCAAGCATGCATTTGAAAATCTCACTACACGCAATTGGATAACACTACGACCAATCACAACAATACACGGGGTGACGTATCCAGAGCGTACCCATACGCTTACTTACCAGCGGAGCTAACTGGTAGATTAAACTCTTAGCTACCAGCGGAGCTAACTGGTAGATTAAACTCTTAGCTACCAGCGGAGCTAACTGGTAGATTAAACCCTTGGCTACCAGCGGAGCTAACTGGTAGATTAAACTCCTAGCTACCAGCAGAGCTAACTGGTAGATTAAACTCTTAGCTACCAGCCGAGCTAACTGGTAGATTAAACTCTTAGCTACCAGCAGAGCTAACTGGTAGATTAAACTCTTAGCTACCAGCCGAGCTAACTGGTAGATTAAACTCTTGGCTACCAGCGGAGCTAACTGGTAGATTAAACTCTTGGCTACCAGCAGAGCTAACTGGTAGATTAAACTCTTAGCTACCAGCTGAGATAACTGGTAGATTAAACTCTTAGCTACCAGCCGAGCTAACTGGTAGATTAAACTCTTAGCTACCAGCCGAGCTAACTGGTAGATTAAACTCTTAGCTACCAGCAGAGCTAACTGGTAGATTAAACTCTTGGCTACCAGCGAGCTAACTGGTAGATTAAACTCTTGGCTACCAGCAGAGCTAACTGGTAGATTAAACTCTTATCTACCAGCGGAGATAACTGGTAGATTAAACTCTTAGCTACCAGCCGAGCTAACTGGTAGATTAAACTCTTAGCTACCAGCCGAGCTAACTGGTAGATTAAACTCTTAGCTACCAGCCGAGCTAACTGGTAGATTAATCTCTTAGCTACCAGCCGAGCTAACTGGTAATTTTACTTTTAGCTACCAGCGAGATAACTGGTAGATTAAACTCTTAGCTACCAGCTGAGCTGCTAACTGGTAGATTAAACTCTTAGCTACCGAGCGGAGCATAATGCAATCGAACGAAGTAATACCGAAAAGATGAAACGATTTCAGCGCCGTCTTCTGTTCCTCCTTTTAGATAAAAAGATAAGTCTAACTCGTTCATTGTAGTGTCCAAAGCCATTTCAAACGACTGGTGTTCATCCGTAGCCATCTTGCAATGTTTACTAATGACTTTGATTTCACAGTGCTGTCGTCATCTGTTTAGCTCGCCTCTGGCCCGCCTATATCAGATGTGATTGGTGCAGCTCGGCTACAAGGGCATAGTTAATGAGCATCATTACCAATGCCGGAGTGACTCGCTGAGCAAATTCAAAACTCTGGATTTCCAGGGCAGCAGGATGATGCAATGGTTGGAGAAATTGTTCTCTAAGTGGGCAGACTAAGGCCGGTTACACACTGGATGCGTCACGCGAGCGTGTCAGCTGCGTGGCGTGTCCGTTCATATTTCGGCTCCCATGTTAACAGGTTAGAGCTTATACACTGCCTTATACACAAGC
Source organism: Perca fluviatilis (assembly GCF_010015445.1). Taxonomy (NCBI): domain Eukaryota; kingdom Metazoa; phylum Chordata; class Actinopteri; order Perciformes; family Percidae; genus Perca; species Perca fluviatilis. The sequence continues at coordinate 10,766,004 of NC_053131.1, read as the reverse complement.
ACGTCTCAGGCGTGGCTCGAGCCGCGCTGAAAACGCGTGCATGCTAGAAATAGAACCGACGCCTATTTTTCACGCAAGCGTGTTGGAAGCCTTTCCAGGCAAAATAGAATAGGAAAAGATGTTGTGTCATATGTCATTTAGACACAAATACATATTAATAAATGACATGTTGATGTTTGAAAGTCTCTAGGTTTTGATATAAATGCAGATATAAATGTAATTTAAAAAAACTAAAAAATCGATTTTCTAGTATCTAGTAACAAAATATTCTGTAGCCTATTTTGCCGTCAATACTGCCAACGTTGTCTTTTCTGTAATCAAATCAGTATATATTTATATTTAACATGGTATTTCATTTTATCAATGGGAAACATACATGTGTCCAGACAAGGTGAGCAGCAGCAGCGCAGTTTCAGACACGTTTCTGGTGTGTAAAGACATAGAAAAATCCACGCAGCTGACACGCAACAGAAACTCCACGCTCACGCCACGCAGGCAGTGTGTAGCCGGCCTAAATTTGAGTCTGTGTCCTTGGATGTTCAGACAGTAGACGTGCCCTTAAGTGAGACATTGATCTCCAATGACACGCCGCAGTAACTGCCTGAGCTCTTCCCTCTGTGGAGCGGGGAATGAAAATGGATGGATTTCCCCCTTTAATTGACTGTCGTCTGTAACAGATGACGTTGGGCAGGGTTCAAAAAACTGGGTCATGGGATGGGAAGACATGAATGGTTCCACAGATAACAGTATTCCTGAAACCAGAGCCAGACTGTGATAGACCGTCAGGCTTTCTAGCCTGGATCAAAAACCGGAGGCTTCATAAGAGAATGAGTATATCAAGTGTTACTGCCAACACTTTCACTCTAGCTTAACCTTGATTAGGCTGCAACATCAGTTTTATATTTTATAGTTCAAATACACAACATTAAGATTTTGTTGGAATAACAGTAGCACACAGCAGCTGCATGTGCTGTATTTCTGAGTCACTGTTTTTGTCCTGGTGCTGACCTTTATGAATAAACCAGGCAGCATTTGGAGATGGCTGAATGGCTCACTGAGTTAAAACCAGTCAGTTATTTTTCCGTTCATAGAAACACAACACATTAAGGGCCCTATTTTATTTAAATTGACAACCGCGTCGGTCTTAAACTAGCAAAGACAGTCTTGCGTCAGGCTTTGCGCTGCGCTGGGTGCAAGATAGGGCCCTTAAGATGTAACCATACACTCAACTCCCGATTCAATATGATTTGACGATTTTTTTTTTATGGTCACAATACGAATTTCTCACCATTTTTTATTTTTAAACAGAATGAGCTGCAGACAAATGACTGAAAAACATTCCTTTATTTATATATACTGTGCAAAACAACAGATGTGTCCGCCAATTAAAGTGCAACTGAAATTGTATTTTATCCTAAATAACAAAAATGAAAAAAATAATAATAATTAGATTTTCAAAACAAATCCCACATCAAAATAACTAAATGAATAGAAATAAAAATCTCTTCAAAGAAATAAACTAAGAAGACGCAGTGATCTCTGAAGTCAAAGTGAAATCTAAAGTAGATTTAGGGAAACGTCCCAGGTCGTTTAAAAATTGCATCGCGATTAATAAAAAAAAAGAAGAAATTATGTCAACTGCTTGTAATCTTTACACATTTATATTGATTTTTAATTGATTCACGATGCACTGTTGCACCTCGAGAACACATGTTGTTTTGTTATCCTTTGCAGGATCAATCAGTGAGCAGCCCACTCCCCGTGTGTGTGTGTGTGTGTGTGTGTGTGTGTGTGTGTGTGTGTGTGTGTGTGTGTGTGTGTGTGTGTGTGTGTGTGTGTGTGTGTGTGTGTGTGTGTGTGTGTGTGTGTGTGTGTGTGTGTGTGTGTGTGTGTGTGTGTGTGTGTGTGTGTGTGTGTGGAATTAGTCCCTTCAGTTCCTTAAGTTTTGTAGCTGAAAATAAGTGCAAGTAATAAAATAAGAGCACCTTAACATGATTAACGGCTCGACACACCTAACACAATACGTCCCACAGGCTGGATGGGCGTCCTGTCCCGTTGATATCGTGGTTTATGTCTGTGCAAATATATATTTTGTCACATGAAGTTGCATTTGACAGTATGAAACTGAATTGCCAATTTGTCCCAAAATACAGTAAAATCTTTGGTAATTACAGTTTAATTAGGTGTGTCTAAAATGCTTCCTCATTCTCTCTCGGTCTTAATTTGAATAGACTTACTCGTCCAACTGAAACCTTTATCGGGTTAAGGTAATCAGAAAATGTTATTTCCTACTCCGATTATTAAAATCCATATAGTACAAGGAGAAACCGTTCACACAGAAGGGTGAGAAAGCTGCAGCTTCCTCTTTGTCAGTACAGTAACACAATCGCTCTGTTTTGTACATTTTACTGTACAGAGTGAAAGGTGATACAGGTCCAGGTGTTCTGTAAAAAAAAGGCTATAAATAACTGGAAATCTGTCAAAATTGACCTTGGACTCTCCACTTCACCCCGGACCTTCCACCAGGCCCGTCTGCGCTGTGTTCCGGCTGCGCCGCGGTTTTGTTCCGTCCTCCGCCACACGCCATACCACACCGGGAGCGTCTTGCCTGCCTGACTCTCAGATTTTATTGTCTCTTATAAGTATGTTACAGAACAATCACGTGTTTATTAAGCTAGTATCTACCTTCCACTCCAAGAACTCCTGCAGTTAAACTCCATGCATGCCTTCTCTTTTCTGGCGTGGTCCTTTAATGGAAAGGATCTGTAGACTGGGTAAACCCAGCCCGATCTGCCGGCGATTTGATTTCGCCCTGCAGCTCAGGCTGGAAACCTGTCCGTTTATCTATCCTGCTTCCATTACAAATCTGCGTGGGATGTGTGTGAATTTCCCACACCAGGAGTAATTTATATAGTTCTATTATTATTATTATTATTATTATTATATAGCGGTCGATTATCTGTTCAAAAACATTTTCTATGTAAAATGTTCTATTAAAGAAAAGATAGAAAATAAATATTTGTGTGTTCTGTAAAGTGGTTAGAAAAAATTTAATTGGTATCGGCGAAAATCGGTATTGGCAGCTCAAACTCAATGAAAAATCGGACTCGGCCTGGAAAATTGTAATCGGTGCATCTCTAGCGGGGACCAATCACAGACTGGCTTATCCACCTGGCGCGCTATTGGCGGGTTTAACACGACGACGATAGAGAAGCGACGGCAAGCAGCTTTTTGTTTACGTTCAACATGGCGGCCACCGTAGCGATCAAAGGCAAGTTTTAACTGAAAACGGAACAGAAACGGAAACTTGCCTTGGAACAATTCCTACATAAGAAGGGTGGGTTTGCGTTACTGCCGACCGGCTTTGGTAAAAGCCTAATTTACCAGCTAGCCCCGCTGGTGGCCGAAAGAATGGAGCTCAGCTCAAACCCCGTTGTTGTGGTCTGATTGGTTGAAGGACTATCCAATTGCGTACAGAGTCATTTGAACTGTGCCCTTTGATCCCACCTCTTGTGCAGCAGAAGAGACAGAGCAGACTCCCCAGACTAATGGTGCGTTCTTTTTGTCTTGTAATCGCAACTAGTAGCTCGAGTGTGACGTCACATCCATGTCGGAAAACGAGTTACCGTGGGTTGTTGCGTTCTTTTTGTCACACAATACTACGAGTTGGAGAAAAGATGGATTTTTGTAACATTTTTAGTAACATTTAGGATTCTATTCACCCAGTTATTGACATATTACACAACTATATTTCACAGTTTGATACATGAAAATTACGTTTTGATTAACGTTAACGTTAGGCTACTGCTCTGCTTTCTGCTCAAGACTCGGCTTAAAGCCGTTGTTGTCATATAGCAACCGAGCGTCTCAGCTGCACAAGCTACAAAATAACTAATCAGGCGGTGTTTAACTCATAATAAGACTGTAGCGACATGCCTATAGGTAGCAGTATACAGCGCTATGTTTAACTCATAATAAGACTGTAGAGACATGCCTATAGGTAGCAGTACACAGCGCTATGTTTAACTCATAATAAGACTGTAGAGACATGCCTATAGGTAGCAGTATACAGCGCTATGTTTAACTCCTAATAAGACTGTAGAGACATGCCTATAGGTAGCGGTATACGGCGCTATGTTTAACTCCTAATAAGACTGTAGAGACATGCCTATAGGTAGCGGTATACAGGCTATGTTTAACTCCTAATAAGACTGTAGCGCATGCCTATAGGTAGCAGTATACGGCGCTATGTGTGCGACTTCTTCATTTGGTTACAACAAAGACAAAAGTGCTTAAAACTGTAGAAAACCACAATGTTTACTACGTGTGATGCGACGTAGCCATCTTTGAAAGTGAGCTCGGGGTCCTCTGAGTTCAGACGACTTGACGAGTCGTAAATACGACCTCGGGGGCGTTCTTTTTGCAACTTCCGGGTCGTAACTCCGGAAAACAACTCGTAAAACGACTTCGGTGGACAAAAGTCCACCGAAGGTCGTATTTACGACTCGTCAAGTCGTCTGAACTCAGAGGACCCCGAGCTCACTTTCAAAGATGGCTACGTCATGCATCACACGTAGTAAACATTGTGGTTATCTACAATTTTAAGTACTTTTGCCTTCTTTGTAACCAAATGAAGAATAGTACACATAACGGCTATACTACTACCTATAGGCATGTCGCTACAATCTTATTATGAGTTAAACATACGCTGTATACTACTACCTATAGGCATTCGCTACAGTCTTATTATGAGTTAAACATAGCGTCTATACTGCTACCTATAGGCGTCGCACAGTCTTATTATGAGTTAAACACCGCCAGATTAGTTATTTTGTAGCTTGTGCAGCTGAGACGCTCGGTTGCTATATGACAACAACGGCTTTAAGCCGAGCCTTGAGCAGAAAGCAGAGCAGTAGCCTAACGTTAACGTTAATCAAAACGTAATTTTCATGTAGGCCTATCAAACTGTGAAATATAGTTGTGTAATATGTCAATAACTGGGTGAATAGAATCCTAAATGTTACTAAAAATGTTACAAAATCCATCTTTTTTTTTTTTTTTTTTTTTAAAAAGGAACGCCAACAACCCGCAGGTTATTCGTTTTTCGACACGGATGTGACGTCACGCTCGAGCTACTAGTCGCGATTACAAGACAAAAAGAACGCACCATAACGTTCAGTCTTAAAAGATTGATCTGTGGTGTCCTAATATGTTTTTCCACCTCCAAGATGAAACTTGTCGTCCGTGGTGTTGTAGAGGAGACATGTATGATATTGGGGGGGGGGGTTTAGGTAAATTGACTTGACGCGTGAAAATATTCCTGCCGCATATCTTTAGCGGAGATCCGCTTCACGCATGCTTCTATAGTGGGCACTTTTTCTCCATTTTTTTTTTTTTTTATTCTGCCTTATTATCTGTCCAACTTTAAATAATTTTTCTTTGTCTCCATCCTCTCCCTTTATCATCCTGTCCTTCGTAACTTCATTCCTCCATCCACATCTCTGTCCACTCCTCCTCCCCATCTGTCTCTCCGTCCGTCTCAGGTGTGGAGTCCCTACCAGCAGCCCGAGAGTCTCGGCGACCTGGAGGGCCGCGTGGAGGACAAGTCCCGCAGCCTCTACACCCACGAGGAGTACATCAGCCTGGTGCTGAACAGCGGCAGCGGCCTGTCCCACGACTACGTCAGCCAGTCCATCCAGGAGGACCCGCGCATGATGGCGTTCTTCGACTCGCTGGTGCGCCGAGAGATCGAAGGCTGGAGCTCCGACTCCGACAGCGACCTGAGCGAGGAGGCCATCATGCAGCTCCACGCCCGGGGACGCCGCGCCACCAGGGCCACGCCCGCTCCTCCGGCCGCCGTCCCTGCAGCCGCTCCCCACAGCGACTCGGACAACTCGTCGTCGTCCTCTCTGGCCGGACCCGGCGCCTCCGGAGGGGAGGAGCGAGCCGCGGCGGAGGCGGAGGAGCGGCCGAGGAGACGGAGCAGGCGCCAGCGGCATCAGTCGGGCTTCCTCGTCAACGAGGACTCGGACTCCAGCGAGTTTTGGCTGGACCCCATGCCCCGGCCGCGCTCCCCGAGCCCCAGGGACAACTCCACGCTGTCCAGCCCCCCCTCTTCTCCTTCGCTGCCCGCCGGAGCCTCCAGCTCCTCCACTTCCACGTCCAGCTCCAGCAGCGACGACGAGGAGCGGCGCAGCGCGGTGAGGCGGCGCAACGTCACGAGGCGCCGGCGCACGCACGTGGTCTCCAGAGCCGGGGACCGACCCGAGTCCGCGCAGACTCTGTTCTCGGCCGTCGACTCCTGCAGTTACCCATCGATATCGATCGAGGACCTGACGTCATCGTCCGGCGAGGCGCAAAACTCCCTCCAAATCAAGCCCGGCGCCAAAGACGAGGACAAATGTCTGAGCCCTTCGGACTTTGTCTGTCTGAGTCCAGTCATGTCCTCCGAGAGCCAAGGGAGCGACAAGACGGAGCTGGAAAGACACCCGGCCGCGTCTCAGCGCTCGCCGGACGGCCGCAGGACTGAAGAGAGCGCCGCTCTGGACAGCTCTGATAGCGGCGAGGCTTGCAGCAGCTCGGCGGCTTTAGACGGTAACTCCCCGAGCCGGCGGAGCCCCGGGGTGAACGGGCGACACCGGACCGTAGCGCCTCACGTGAGAGAGAACCTCCACGTCTCCTCAGAATCCGAGGAAGAGCCCGGCGTCACACCCGAAGACACCCGGCCGCAGAGCGAGAAAGGCCCGGCACAGAGCGCTCTGAAGCGGACTCACGTGGGACCGGAGGAGGGCGAGTCAGGCTCCTCTCCCTCAGAGAAGAAGTTAAAAACATAACGACAACTCCTTCTCACCTCGGAAAGAAGTCATTTGTTAACCGACTTAATTTAGGAAGTGGGTTTTCTATGGGTTTCTACAACTCGGCTTTTTCATTTTGCGTCTTGTAGTCGCGTGGCACGCCACGTGAACTCATGCTGATTACGAACACAAGACGTTAAGGAACTAAAAAAAAAAAAAAGAAAAAGAAAAAAAAGAAAGTGCTGTTAATTTTTGTTGTTTACGAACAAATGAATTGGACAATGTCATCCTTCTTTTTTGGTCAAACCAGGGATGACAATAAAAGATGTAAAATATAAAACACGAGTTAAATATTGTTGATAGCTAATGGCGTTTTTGAAGCGAAGCCATTTTATTTTCCTGCGGCATCAGTGTATGTTTCTCATGCTCTGGTTGGGGCTGGTTGAGAGCTCCACCCAGGATTTGAGACCCCTCCAACCATAGCAAAAGAAGAATGCTTATGGAGGACAAAAGCTTTGCAGCATTTTTTTTTTCTTTTCTTCATTTCTACTTTCTTCGTTTCATACTGAGCGTAAATCTTATTGGGCTTATTTTCATTTGTTTTAAGTGATTCTCGGTTGAGACTGCTTCAGGGTGTCTGAAGAATTGACTGTGTCTGTGTGAAATCTTAAGGAGCACCAGTTGTTTAAGCTGTGCATTTGAAAATGATGCTTTCAGTGTCTCCGAAATTATTTTTTTTATTTTATTTTTTTGTCCCATTATCTACTTCTACCCCCCTGGGTACCATTTACAAGCCAGCGCTCGCTTTTGTTTTCTTGCAATTAAAGAATAATTTGTTCTCCAGTGACAACACCACAGCTTCTTCCTAAGGCTTCGCTGATTCACAACACAGTCTGAAATATTGACTTTTTCTGACACGCGTCTGTCTGAAATGAGGGGGAATTATGTTATGTTGCTGTATATCTGAGTCCTTAAAACTACTTCTCGCCAACAGAGTTACCATGGCAACACAGCTTCAACTCTCCCGTGAAAGAAACCTGTTCAGCTGGTCGTGACCTTCAGTAGCCAATGCTGGCCAGAATAGAATATTTGATTGACTCGACTGAAAGCTAATCTTTGTTGTCATTAAGAGAATGGTTAAATCAGTTATTACTATAGCAGGCTGCCACTCTGAATAAAAACCATTCGCTGAGAATTAAAATGATGATTCAGATATCACAAATAGTTCATGTCCACCTCTGGTATGAAAAAAAAAAACCCTTTTGTTTGGAACATTTAGTGCCAAAGTTTGGGGCCACTGTAAAAGATGTATTTAAAGCAGATTACAAAACAAGCTCACCACAATGTCCATTCAGTAGAGGTTCCATCTTTCTGAGCACTCTGAGGACATCTGTTCTATATTGGCTTAAAGGTTGAGATTGAAAGTTCATGCTTGACTTGGAAACTAGGGGTGGGAAAAATAATCGAGTCTTAGATGCATCGCGATTCTCCCTAGAACGATTCGATGCTCGATTCTGATACGTTTAATAACCGAAAAGTTACTGTCTCCAGACAAGTAGAAATCAGAAAACCGAGTGACTGAAAGAGGACGGGATAATGGACAACAACTTAGAGTTTAGGCAAGAGTGCAGAAAAAAACACACAAAAATGAATATAATAAATAAAATAATTAGGCAAAACACACACAGGCTGTTCATCTACTTTATCCCATTACATCTGACCACCTCATGTTTCATGTTCTAAGAAGCCACTGATCCACCTTTAAACCTGACTGAGCCTCTGACATGTTACTGTTACATTACTGGGGGAGAAGGGGACGTTCACAAGCAGGTTTAAGGCTTAAGCATGGAATGACTACAAAAGAAAAACCTCAGTAGACAAAATATTTCATTAAAACTTGTGTGCGACAAATATATGTCCAAATCTAAGCTTTGTTTATTTAAACTCTGAGTAGCAAACTCAGATTTATGTGTATATTTTAAAAAAATCACGCATGGGAATGTACATAAAAAAATGGTTGCATCGATAATCGGCTTAGAATGGAATCGTTGGCCTCTGAATCAGAATCGTGAGATGCCCAGAGACTCCCACCCCTATTGGAAACACGACACAAAACAGTGTCACCACAAGGAAAATGGAAATTTAAGCATCTACAATAATCTACGAAACTGGACAAACTCCATCTGCTCAGTGATGTAATCCAAACCTCCAGAACTAAATGGACCTTGTTTTGTTAACTACTATTTCCAAGTTCAGGAATAACTTTCAATCTCAGCTGTAGTTTAAGCTGTTTATCTAGGTAGTGATTAGAACTTAAACTTTAAGTGTCTTGGAACACTTTTCCCCCGTAAGTGGTCCTTCAGTTTCTCGTGTGTACACTTCATGGTACATAAAGTCTGGAGAATTTTCTGGAACTCCTCTTCTGACTTTGGCTACTTGTCATGTTTTGCATCAAGTCAGCAACAGATAGTTTATAAACTCATGTCCACTAGGGACGTAGCCAAGATTTTAGACCTACTGAGGTTTTTAAGAGAAGATCCCGCACACTGACCATTACGCAAGCAATAATATATTTGACCTGATGAAGGTCTGAGACCGAAACGTTGTATTTTTCTAAATAAATTATTGCTTGCGTAATGGTCAGTGTGCGGGATTTTCTCTTAAAAATTTTGATCTGCTACTTTTGATCATATCCTACGCACCTGCCCGACGAAAGAGGTGTGCAAAAACGTTTTCTTACGTTGCACAGACCTACTGAGGTACAAGGTCCCCCAATGCACCCCCCCCCCCTCTGAAATTTCTGATCCAAAAATGAATTTGGATTTTGTCATTTTTAATGCATTCAACTGATCAATTACATTTTCTGTAAATATAATTTAGCAACGTAAATGAATGCTACATGCTGTTTGAAAACCTCTCGACACAGTCAGACATATTATTCTGATGAATAAATTGTCAGTCCCTTATCTATTTATTTATTTTTGCCAGCTTAAAAGTAGCCAAAACTAATAAAAAAAATAATATATATATATATATTTATTTATTTATTTTACTCAATGATCTTTAAATATAAAAATACTGAAATCGACTTGTGTGCAATTATTTATTCCCAGAACCGGGAACATGACCTCAGTGGTTTTGGCATTGGCTCACAATTTGTCAGGAAACTGAAATAGGGGGTTATCAAGTACATTTTTCAAAGTAAAAGTACATTTAAAGACAAAAACATCAGTGTATTTAAAAAAAAAGACAGGATGTCGACCTGTCATGAGGTGAATAACCATAAATGGACGAGTATCTGTTGAGTAGATAATGTGGCCACACCCACTCCGGTTCCCCGACTGTGTAATGATTGTCCACTAAAACGCATGATGTCATTCCTGTCTGAGGAAACAGCGATGCCGGTTGTGTCCGGTCTACAGCCTGAACCACGGGCACTCTTCTGCCAGACAAAGCAGACTAGCCGAGGGCATACCGGTGGTTGTTGGAAAAGATTACAAAGAAAGAGTCAAGTGGTAATCTGGGGGCAGGCGAACATGCAGTTAAGGGTTATCGAGTTGTTCGTACTGCTCTCTTGTCAAAATAATTTCCTCCACTTCTTAGAACTTCTCAGTGTGGTTGTCCCTTATCTGCAGGAAGTAGACACCCTTCATTTACCTCCCATGCTTCCCCCCCCCAGGGACAAATATTCAAATAGGGATATTGTATGCTTTGGGCTTGTTTACATTTTGACTGGAGTGTGCCTGCTGTGCTGCATATGGCTTAATGATTAATTACCTGCTACACATGTAGAGGTTTACAAGAGAGTCTGTGACTGTAACGTCAATCAAAAAGTATATTAGGAGTTACATTTTACAAATTCCCTGCAAGAATTAAGTCCCGTATATTTGAGTGTAATTTAACACTATGCTAAAGCATGCTTTACTGGGGCGCATTAGAAGAGAATCGAACCCATAAGTGAACTCACAATGGACTTTTAATCTTTATTTATTCAGGGAAGGTGAACTGTTTTTTGTGCTCTTTCGCAGCAACACCCTTCCACATAGGTCACGTTCACAACTGGGAGGGGCCCAATCCAACCACAGACCTTGAGGGCTTCCACTAGAGCGAGCTGGGGTTAAGTCAAATGCACCATATTGGTTTGGGAGGGGACACTTAACTTTTTTCAGTTGTGTTGTGGTCCAACGTGAACACTATTTTCTGCCAAAGTTAGAGGAGTTTTATTTCATTCACATTAGAGATTTCTATATTTGTGTTTTTGTCCTTGCCTTTTTACCGAACCAATCAGGATTTAGCGATACTAAATAAAAATGTGATAGCATTTGTAGGGTTGTTTGCTTATATGTTGCCAATCAAATCTAATTATACCCTAACCAACACAGTCCTGATGAAACGGATTAGTTAAACTCCAAACTTAACCCTTATGTTGTCCTCCAAAATCAATTTTCTTTTAACCACCCAATTTTAATGACCCAAAATAACATGGATGAACACTCTTTGGCAAGTACAAATCTCTACTTTCATTAATTTTGGGGCGTTTTATTAAATTTTATAGCATTTGAAAGAAAAAAAATGAAGTGGTTTCAAAATAGTATTGAGTAAAAGTTGACATATTCCAGTCTGTGATTATCCATCAACATACATTCCTTTAATTTTAGTCTAAATAATTCCTAATTTCTGCTTTTCTAACTAAAAAATTAGGTATTATTTTCTATAAATGAGGTTTATTGACCATAAATTCCAAAAATAAGTGTAAAACTAAAGTTAATAAGTCAGTCTTACTTAGTGTTGAAAACGTAAAAGAAAAGTGACAAACATTGAAAAAAAAGCATCAGAAAGGCACGAAAACCTAAGAAAAAAGTTAAAAACATCGATAAGAAGCGCCAACAAAGGTGTTGATTTTCAATTTTGACGGGAAGACAACACAAGGGTTAAATTAAATTGAATGCACCAATTTAGCATTGCACTCCTTTAACATTGTCCCACTCTCGATGGATAGTATAACAAAAATATATCAAAATGGATCCTGCATGACCAGAGGTATCATCTTCTTTTTTTTATTCCACACATTCTTCTTCTTTATCTAAATCCAGCACCTACATTGCCCACAATGCAACTCAACCACTGACAGTTCTGTGAGAGATGCGTTATTATGGATCCCACGTAACTTCTAGGCACGACCCGCCCTATGAAGCAGGCCGATTGGTTGGGGTTAGGCATTGACCTCTAGTGGTTAAGGTTAGGATAGCCGATTGGTCGGGGGATAGGACCTGAACAAATCAGGTTACGATACCTAGCTTAAGCATGGACGCCTGGCCTATAGTAGCTTGTGAATGCTATTGAAGGGGGTGGGTCTTGCCTAGAAGTTGCGTGGGTTCCATAATAACGCGACAAAGGTTCAGGTGCGTTATGCTAGTAGTGGCTAATGTAGCCTCGCGCTGCTAGCCTCAAGCGGAGATGAGGACCAGGCTACAGAGGTCTGTAAACTCACTTCTTTCTAACTAAACGCCTCCAGATTTATTTCATTTTTAAACTTGATAGTCTTTAGCCCCAACCCACGCTGACTCAAGTGACATCACTTGAGGCCGTTTTTCAGATTTCAACCCGCTCTCTCTGGAGCCACAAAAAGCCTTTATATAACTTTGTTCCCATATTGAGTAGCACCTGTAGTAGACCTGTTAAATCTGTGGAGTTGCCCTTTAAAATTTGAAACCAAGTTTTTATGGGCTTTCAAGTCAGATCCTGTATTTGACCCCAGCCCTCGCCCACTGCTGCAGCATATATTTCCAAAAGAAGGAAACTCTCCTTTTTAGATTGAGTCCTCACATTCTTTATCCCGTGCCTACAGAATGCTCCTTTTGGCCCCCAGATGGGGTTTTTGGCTCTTTTGGTTAGTTTGACCACAAATCTAAACGCATGTACAACTCAATGGGATACCCTGGTTGTTCTGCAGAATCCCATACATGGTTTAGCTTTAACAACAAGGACAGCTATTTAAGAATTCCCCTCCCTACATGACTGGAATACCTTGGGATGTAGCCAGAGACCAGACAGAGCCCAATGTACCGGCTCTTCACATGACCTGTGTGTTTCACAAAGCAGGCCTGAGTTTCTTTGCACTTCGCAAGATATTCTGGGATTCTTGAATACTGTTATGTTGACGTCAACTAGCTGGACCGGATGAAATGACTGCAGTCCAAACTGTGCAGCCTGGCGTGTGCCACCAGAATAATTATACACATTTCAGTGGTTAATTATAATGAGTTAATTGATGCGTTTAATAAGCCATCATTTGCAGCGTTGAGAGGAAAAGCCTCTTTTGTCAGCTGGCCAATTAGACCTCCTGTTGCTGCTCTACGGCTTGGATCGCCTTTAGTTTTTAGTGTTGTGTATTGGCTGTGTGTTTTAAATGACTAAATGGAAAAACTCATTAGCAATTTAAATATAAAGGTAACAATTAAACGCCTTTTTAACCACGCTAGAGGTATGGCTCTAGGCTAGGCAGTTGATCCACCACTTTGGTCTCGGCTGAAATATTTCAACTATTCTGTGAATTGCCTTGAAGTCTTGAACAGACAATGGAGTCCACATTGACTTTGGTGTTCCCCTGACTTAAATTCTGGTGCCACCATCAGGTTGACATTTGTGGTTTTCAGTGAAATGTCTGAACAGCTGTTGGATGTATTGCCATTTAATTTGGCACAGATCGTCACGCTCCCCTCAGGAAGAATTATGAGAACTTAAAGGGGTACTCCAGCATTTTAGTATTGTGCTTCCATAGTGTATTCACTCATAAGGAGCTGATTTAAAAAAAAATGTGAAGGCTTAAAGGAGCAGAGGACGAGATATCGTGACTTTTAGTGCCTAATACGGTCAAGCTCCGAAACCACTCAACCCTACATTTCCTATGAAACAACTCCATGGTGTTTTTTATTGGCTTCCTCGGCCTCCTAAATGCCCACTTCTTTCAAATCCCACACCTCATTTGTAAGGCAGCCTTTTTGTTATAAATTTGAAGTCTCAAGCTCAAGCCAAAATAACTAATAATATTTTTTTTTTCAGACTTTGGAAAGCCTCCTCCAGTGCAACAGCCTGGTACTTTTTGGTACCATCTTGGTCAGGGCTCCAAGTGAGCTGAGCCGAAACTAGAAGGTGGAGTTAAAACGATTGTGATTGGTTTAGAGAAATGGCAATAAACCAGAGCACGTTTTTCTCCCATCCCGGAATGCTGTGTGGACTAACCAGACCCTCCTCCGCAACGCTGTGGAGGAAGGTCTGGCAATTCGAGACTAAAACACTGCAGACCACTGATTGGTCAGAGAGAACGTCACTAGCGACACACAGGACTTCCTCCACAAACCCACAAGGTTTTAAATAGCCAAGATACTGTCAATAGTGACCACCATTTTTTTGATTCACTCTGCCCAAATAAAAATAAAAAATGGCTGTACAGTGCACAGCATAGTTGGCCGCCATTTTTATGAGTCTATGAGTGTAGCCTACATAGTGTACAGTGTACACTATGTAGGCTACACTCATAGACAGTATATAGAAGGGACCGACAGATCCCGTGTCTCTGGACGGAGACCAGTGAAGGATAGCAGAATCACTTTTCCGGTGATGGCTGAGCGTTACTGAGCAGCCTCCAACTGAGCTTGAAGACGTAAATGTGACGTGAGCAACCTGTCTGAAAGTTGGAAGTCTTCTGGTAGCTGTGCCAAGAGAAATCTCAATCATTCCTAGTCTTGCAGAGATAGAGAGCGTAAGTATGTGAGGAGATAACATAGACACAGGCTAATTATTGCTAACTAACATGCTAGTTAACGTTAGTAATTAAACTTAAACAGCTAATGTAAGTCGAAACTGCCTGCGAGCGTCTCCTGTACCATACTATTTTTTTAAGGTAATGGAGCCTTTTATACATTGTCGTGTTTCTTTAGAAATAAACAATGGACAAATAAAGTCTTTAAACGCATCAGATGTAAAGTTATTCGCTGTCAAAGTGACATCAAAATAAATGGCGGTCAATGGAATGGCGGGTGATGGCTTGTTAGCATCAAAATGGCGCCATAGGAGCTACAGGTTGTGGAGAGAGGCTTACCCCTTTGGCTACACTACTGTGTACACTTGACGAAGTGCAGACGCTCCTCTGTTTGGTAGCAGATGAAGGATTCAGCGAGTGTGGCGTTGAAGATGACGTCACGGGTTACTTACTGTCATTAGCATTTACCTCTAAGCACCACTGTGCCTTGAGCACCGCCTCACACAGCTGCTAGCATGGCTGTAGACTCTTGGTTCAAGTTTATTTTGCAAATCCATTTATAAGCTAATTAAATCATTAATTATTTAAAGACACACTAATGAAATGGAGTTATTAATTGACACACAATAATGAGCATTGTGTAACCTTTAACGCAGTAGTTTAATTTAAATGTAAAACTAATTAATCACTTTATTTGTATTAAATGACTGCCGGTTAATTAGCTAATGAAAGAAAGTGTATAATTACTGTAGGCTACCTCCTCCAGACTCCATTACTAACGAGCTGCAGCTCTTTGGCTGCACTCAGCTACTTTTGGTTGTGTTCTATGGTTGCCTTTCATCCCCACCACCAGGCTGCCGTATACATCCATGGTTGGGACCGGGCGGTGAGGTGGCAGTCTGCACCCGCTCCGTGACATCACTTTCCCAAACATTCACCCTTGGAAGTTTGTCCATATATGGAAGAGTGCTCCACTTTCTCTCTGACTGCCAGGGCTATCCCATGTCGGCATCTGCTCTGCTCTGCTCTGCTCTGCTCGTGTGTGTGCGTGTGTGTGTGTGTGTGTATGTGTGACAGAGAGAGAGAGAGAGAGAGAGAGAGAAAAGGAAAAGGAAGAGTCGGTTTACCTTACAAGGCAGACAGACCTGGCCTTCCCTTCCCATGTTTACAGGAGCCTCATTCTGACTCACCTTTCTTTTCTGAATGACTGGAAGTCTGTTGCGCGCATGTGCAGTGAAAATACAGTACAGCGTCTTACACAGTATTTTACACAGGATGGAAGAGCTCAACAATAGCCTATAGAAAGGTGTTTGGTGTTTAAAGTCCCCAACGTCGTCCTAGAAGGCACTAGGACTAGGCTAGGGTTAAAGGTTAGGGTTAGCTGCCTTGAAGTCAATGTTGGGGGCTTAAAACACCATTGAGTAACTAAGTACATTTACTCAAGTAGCCTACTGTATTTAAGTAGCCTACACTTTTGAGGTACTTTACTAGAATATTTCCATTTTCTGCCATTTTATACTTCTACATTTGCACAATGCATCATATTTGATGAGATAATCATATGTAAAGTTGTGTTCCCGTCAACCTTGGAAAAAAACACATTTTTTTCAACGTTTTTGACGCCTTTTTTTCACAGTTTGTTTTTGCTTTTTCCAACGTTTTAAATTGTAAAATTTTTCTTCTTTACTTTTTCAGCGCTTATTTCTACGTCCCATATTTTCTGATATAAAACTAAAATTGAAAACGGGTCAATTTGACCCGAAGTCAACACGGGTTAATGTGCAGAGTATATAACTACAGCTGTCAATCAAATGCTGTGGAGTAAAACGTAGCCTATTCCCCTCTACAATGTAGCATCACATGAAAGTATTTTGAATATGTGCTGAAGTACTTGAGTTAGATACACTCTACAAGAAAAGTCCTGCATTCAAAATCTTCCATAACAGGACAGAATATACTTAAAGTACTCATTAAGCAGAATGGCACATTTCAAAATCATAGTATATTATTGTATTATAATTATTGATGCATTATTATGTTCATCACTTAAATGGTCCTGCTGGTATGGGCTTATTTGAATTCCTTTATATTCTGCTGGGTAGCTAAATCTAAAATAATATATCATTTATCAGTTGATTAATATTTTGTAGTGATCTAAATCTGCAAAGTAGTAACTTAAGGGATAAAATATCAAGTACATGTAGTCAAGTACAAAGTACAATTTTTGGCTCAAAAATATAGTGCAATAGAAGTAGCATAAAATGAAAAGTATGAGTATCCCAGAATTGTACACATTAAAATTATACATTTCTTTTGAAGTGCAAGATTTTAAAATGCAGTTAGAAAACTCAAAATATTGTACATGGGTGTTGTATTTTCTGAAACGGTGATGATATTCCAAAAATCTTTTCTGAAATCAGACATTCTAAATAATGATGACTTTACTGTTTATACTTGAAGTAATATATATATATTATGAAATGTACTTGTAACTGACTATTTTTTTTTTTACATTCATGTATGGATGCTTTTACTTAAATCAATAGTCTGGCAGTGTCCAAGTGTACTCAAGTAGCTTACTGCACTAGAGTTCTGAGTTACTTGTACTTTACTTGTGTACTTAATCTTTGTGTTACTTCACACTTGTAGCCTACAGTACATTCCAGGTGAAAAGATTGTACTTTTATTTTTTAATTTGTTTTACAGCTGTTAGGCTACTTGTTACTTAACAGATAATCTAAATCTGCAGAGTGACCAGTAGGTAAAAAGTACTATATTTGCATCAAAAATGTAGTGGAGAAAGAGACTATAAAGTAGAATGAAATAAAATTAAAAAAAAATAGTACAGTGCTTGAGTAAATGTAGCATAGGCCTACTTAGTTACATTGCACCAGTGGGTATTGCTAATTTGACCAAAGGATCTAACCAGCTTACGTCTTAAACCACTGCTGAAAAAAAACAAAACAAACAATATTAACAAAACTGCCTCGTCAGCAATTGTTAAAAGATGTTTGTTTGTGTCGGTTCTTGAAAAGTTAGATATGTAACGTCACCGCCTGAAGTAACGCATTACACTTACTGTATTCTCACTACAGTCTGAGGTATCCTCGCAGTCAGATCAACCTATATGCAGTCAACCTTGGGTAGCCTATAAAGCCACACTGACAGCCGAACCCAGCCAATCCGCTTCAAGGAGGCGGGTCGTGTGCGCCCCGAGGCGTCCAATCGGATCACTCGGTCGGTTATCGATTCAATGTTGTCTGAAGCAAAGTTTTTGCGTCTGTCGCTCCTCGCTGCTAGACCTGTCTACCGCGGAGAGCCGCCGCTGGGCAACAACACCAGAGCAGATAGAGAGAGAATAGAGGCAGAGTTGGAAGGTGAAGAGAGAGAGAGAGAGAGAGAGAGAGACAGAGAGAGCGAGCGAGAGAGAGAGAGAGAGGGAAGCCGGGGGTGGACCGTTAATTTCATCCACACACCGTCTTGAATGCGTGGCGGAGAGTAGACCGAGCAAGCTAATACTGCTGTAAAACATCACCGCGCCGCGCCGAGGACCGGGGGACACCAGAGAAGCAGAGAGCGTCTAGGCTATATATATCTATATCTATAATACAGACATGCATAATATGGACGAGTATGACGGAGAAATTGACTATATGCATCAGGAAGATGACTGGGATCGGGATCTCCTCCTGGATCCTGCATGGGAGAAGCAGCAGAGAAAGGTGAGTGACTATCCGTCTAAAGTGCGGGGAAGGTGGCGGCTCGGTTACTTGTTTTTTTTTTTTTTTTTTTTTTTTTTTTTTGGTCGGTTCTTTGCTCCCCGGGGGGGGGGCCACCACCGCGTGGTTGTTTTTTTGTTTTTTTTTTTTTTTTTTTTTTTTTTTTTTTTTTTTTTTTTTTTTTTTTTTTTTTTTTCTTCATATCAGGAGGCTGACTGTGCTCCCAAAACTTTTCTCGCCTCCGCATCTCCCACACTCTAGCACACATCCTGTAGGGTACAGCGTTATGAAATATCCTGGAGCAGGAGGGAAGGGAGTAGAAGAATAGGGGAAGTGTAAAAAGAAAAAAAAAAAAGGGGGGGAGGGGGGGTTAGAAAAACGCTTAAAAACTGGACAGGACGCCCACCTTTCTAGCGCAACAGATGTCAGCCATGCGCTTGACTGCATATGGTGTGTGACTGGCCCCTCCTGTCATCTGGCTTATGATGCGACGTGGATTAGCCCATGCTTAACAACCCCGGGGGGATGGAGTGTGTGTTTGGGTGTGGGAGGTGGGGGCTATAAACCCCCATGCACCTTAACTCATTTATTTAGCTGGTTGGCTAATTTACGCATGCCACAGACTTCTCGGGGGGCAAATCAATGTTGCATTTCTTTTTGTGTAGGAATGTTGTTTGCTATATCCAGGCCACAGTCTGGAATCTACTTTATTCGTCTTTTACTTTTCTCAATAAATTAGGCTAGGCTACTGCTTTACTCTCCCCAACCCGGATGAATATGAGCTCCATAACCCGGCGCGCACACGGGCAATCTTTATAATTAAGGGCTGTAAGACATCCCTATACTGTCTTTTAACGAGCCCGAATCACCTACACGCGTCCAACAGCTGCTGCTCTTTTCGTCCAGAGTATGAATGGCCTGTTTCGAGAAGGGGGGGTTACTCTTTTTTTTCTTGCTCCCCATACTTTTCCTCCGCTTTGAAAAACGGGGAGGAAAATCGCTGTGGAATCTGAGTAAGCGCTGCGGTTTGGGCTGGGCTTGCATGGGAGCAAGCGTGCCCAAAAATGGTAATAATCGGCCCCTCTCGCTGCCGCTGGAAAACTTTCCCCTTTAGTTTCTTTCTTGCTCTGCAAGCTCTCAGCTTCTAGTTTCCTGGATTATGTCATCGGCAGGCTGCTACCGGTCGACAGCGAATTAAAGGAGGAAGGGGGGAAAAAAATGGAAAGGTATGCATGGCTGATGTCAGGTGTGGACGTTAGACAGGGCTGGACATCATCTCATGCTGCTACGTCTGCAGTGCCTTAAACGCATCATGCTATAAAGAGAAAGTTTACACATGCCTAAGGGAAGCAGTAACCCATGACAGTTGGCTCACGCACCTCCCCCTCCCAGCCTGGATCACAGGCTTCCATCCTGACTGCAATACTTTCCTGTGATGACCCGCATATTTCTGTGCCTGCATGACCCTCGTTGATCTAATCATCCTGCAGAGAGGATCTTTTTATCCATCCGTTCCTCTCCACAAGAAGGCAGTAATAATAATAATGGCTGTGTTGAGATCGGAGTAGACGAACACAATCACCTGGCTGAGAGGGAAGACTGCGGCCCCCTTGGCGGGCATGCACCTCTGTCCTCGGAGCCAGTATGCGCACGCACGCACGCACGCACGCACGACACACACACACACACACACACACACACAAACACACACACACACACACACACACACACACACACACGGGGTGGCAGTAGCTCAGTCTCTAGGGAGTTGGGTTGGGAACCGGAGGGTCGCTGGGTCAAGTCCCCATACGGTATGATAGAAGTATGGTGGTGGACTGGTAGCTGGAGAGGTGCCAGTTCACCTCCTGGGCACTGCCAATGTGCTCTTGAGCAAGACACTGAACCCCCCCTACTGCTCGGGGCGCCTATCCATGGGCAGCCCCCTCACTCTGACATCTCTCCATTAGTGCGTGTAGAGGTACTGAGCATGTGTGTGTAATTCAGGCCTGTGTGTAATGTGTGTAATAACAACATTGTAATTTCCCCTTGTGGGATTAATAAAGTATAAATTATTCATATGCATATCCATATGCATTTACACACACACACACACACACACACAAACACACGCCGTTCCCTCCAGGCATCAGCAGTCGGCTTTGCTGATTTGTTTCTCATCAAGAAAACCGTTATTATCGTTATTATTATTATTATTATTATTATTATTATTATTATTATTATTATTATTAATGAACTGTTTAGTATTTAAACGAGTCAACCAGCTTCCTTAGCCTTTGAGATAGATGTTGGTGGATTCAGTGTTGGTAACTCGACAGCTGTGCTTCTCTGAGTGTTGCTGTGCTGCTCCATAGCCTTAAGACCATTCATTTGTTGGTCAAGAAGTGACTGCAAACATTTACCCCCAAAGTCGTCTGGTTTGGCTCCCAGACACAAACTAAACTGCCAAAGTAGATTACGGAAGTCTGGTAAATTAGACTTAAACACTGAAAAAAAAATACTTCAAAAGAAGATAAGAAGTATATATTGCGCGGTGAGGACTTTTTTTGGTTTGGCTCCGTTTTGCAGTTCACTTTGACAGAGAGCGTTTCAAATATTTTGAGTCCGATGCAAGTCTTAACCTGACCTTCCCAGGAATAAGGGTGCCGCTCTCCTCTTATCTTGGAAACTTAATGTCTTTGCAGAGGCCAGGTGTCTCAGGTACACTGAGCCAGATGTTAACTTTTAAAGCGGCAGCTCCCACATAATTTCCACTCGACGTGGGACTTTGCTTATGTATTCGTCTGCAAACAAACGCACGCGCCTCACGTCTGTTTTTCACTCTCCAGCCTTTTCTTTCTGTTTTTATAGCTGGGAGGTGGAGTTCAGGTGTTAAGTGCCGAAGCCAATTTGTCCAGGTTTGTCCTTATAAGGAGATACGCTGCTGCAGTAGCTTCGATCCGGCCCTGCCCTGTAAACCTCCCACCTCCCACTTCCCATCTCCCACACCCAGTGGTGGAATGTAACTTAGTGAATTTACTCAAGTACTGTACACATTTGAGATACTTGTACTTTACTTGAGTCTTTTTTTTTTTGCCATGCCACTTTTTTACATCACACATTTCAGAGAGAAATATTGTACTTTTTACTCCACTATTAATCTGACAGCTTTAGTTACTTTACAAAAGATCTTTGCACACAAAACACATGTAAAACGTACTTTAAGTAAACTTTACTGATGATACTTAGATACTTTTACTTAAGTACCGGATCTGAATACTTCTTCCTCCACTGCCCTCACCCCAACCTCTGTGTTCCCAAACACTCCCAACCCACGCCCACATTCCCCTGCTCACAGATAAGATCCACTCATTCCTGATTGGTCTGATGACGATCGGTTCACTTTTGCCAAAAAAAAACCCCGTTTTGTCTCACTTTGTGACTTTGAAGCTCAAATTGATCATTTCTTCTTTTTTTTTGATTAATATTGTATTGGTATTTAGTACATCACATTATATTAGGTGAGGTTACAAGTTGATGGATTGCCAATAAAGGATATCCACAAATGTACGCGCATTGATCGACATAAAAATGGAAAAAAACAAAAAAAGAATAAAACAAAACGAATAACACATTGAATTTGAAGGAAGAAAACAATAAAAATGGATAAATAAAATGAAAAATCATTTCTGCCTCCCCCTTCTCCCATCCCTCAAAGCCCTCCCTTTGGATCCCCACCCTGGACCTGGGGAACATTCAAAGCAATTAATTGTAGTGATTGCTTGTTTCCAGTGTGATGTGTTTGCTATTTCCATGAAGTCGAGAAGCCATCTTTGGCATATTGATCAGTTCTGACAGACATGGACCATACCTCTCTTCTGAGTCTTTCTCAGACACACTTAAGTGAAGAAACCAAGCGAAATTATGAAATAACAGGTTCATTTTCTTTTTGGAGACCAATCAAGGCGTGGGCGTTTCTTGGCTGACGAGCAGCCAACAACAGTGTATTGGTCAATACGTTTCTAGGAATCGTGATGCAAGGCTCGACGAATCCTCCGTGCAGGAACTTGTCTTTTTGTGTGTCAGACATGCGTGTAGTTCCCACCGAGCGAATCAGTCATCGGTCTTGTCGCCACTTTACACTTTGACTAATCAGCGCTCCCCTCGGGCGGGGCCGTCGCTGGCGGCAAAACGTCCAAAGCGAGCATCCTGACCTACATCCACAGTTCCTGACATTTCACCGCTCCTGGAACAAAATAACACGTACCGCAACTGCATGAGGATTAATATTCAGGAAGGAAGACAACCCTGCTTTTGTTTTTCAGTTGAGTTACATTATCTGACAAGTTTCAGGAAACTGACTCAACGCACGTGACGCGCACATGACGTTTTAGTATTATTAAAGAGACGGTGGCTAAATTGCATAATAGGACGTGTAATGTCAGCTCCGGCCACCTCACAAAATGCTTCCTGTCATCAGATTCCACTGTTCCCATGATGCACCTTGCGCAGCCCTCTTTTAACAAAAGAAGAAGAGCATCGCAGACTGGCGTTGACAAAGCAGGGAATGTGGAAAGAGTAAATTCTCTCTCTGTCTCTGTGTGGCAGGTGGCTCTGCTCCCTAGCATGATAAAGGCGTTATGTGCTGAAATGTTGCTTCTTTTCACTACATAAAACATCAGCGCACCTCCACCCCATATTCAATAAATTGTCGCTGTGTCATGGGATGTTTTCCATCCTGCAGCTTGACTCTGAGTCCCTGATTAAACTCACATGCAGTCTTTATCATGCAAGTACACGGTGCTTTCAGTCTGTGAATTACTTTTTTGCATGATTTTATGAAGTTGTGGCATCTGCAGGTCATCAGTTCAGATCCCTTTTTTGGAAAGTTGAGAAAAGCTTTCAATGCTTTCTCTTCCCTCAGAATAAACCACCTGAAAAATATTTCTATTTAACAATAAATATTCTTAACTAAATGTCCACGTGTGAAAGTTTCAGTTTGGAAAGACATCCCCAGCTATTGCTTTCACAGTCAGAAACTCTGAAATAACCCAAACGGTTTCTAGAAGAGTTGGTGTTCGTGTAGCCTACCGTAGGAGCCCGTCCCTCACAGGAAACAAATGGGGACTGAGAAAGTAGGTTATCAGAGCCTTTAAAGTGCCCTTGAGCAGCACAGTAAACCTCCACTTGCTCAGATAAAACTGCTCTTTGGCCTACAAAAGACTATATTTCACATCACTTCTTAAAACTCTTCCATACATAAAATAGTTTGATAACATAAAGTCTCATTCGCTTTCTTGCCAAGAGTAAGACCAAAAGACCAACACCACTCTCATGTCTGCGCGCTAAATACGAAGCTACAGCCAGGAGATTAGGTCAGATGTCCTTACCTTAGGACAGAACCAGGCTAGCTCTTTCTGCCTGTTTTTCTTCTTTCTGAATGTTATTCAAACACTTTATTGTTATTTTATTTGTTTCTGTATTTATTATTTGTTTATTGTTCATTTTAATGTTTAATATGTTTATGTAAGCGCCAACAACCGAGGCAAATTCCTTGTATGTGTTACTTACTTGGCATTAAATCCCTCTACTGATTCTGTGTCCAGTCTTCATGCTAAGCTAAGCTAACCAGCTGCTGCCTGTAACCTTATATTCAACTGAGGTTAAGTCTTAACGCAAGAGAGTGGATTAGCATATTTCAAAGAAATTCCTTTTAGAGAGGTGACAACGAGAGGCAGTCCTGTGTCTCCGATGCGTCCTCCCATGATGCCTCAGGGAAATGAGCCCCCTTCTGTGTGCTTCTCGCCAGGAGACGTGCTCAGTGTTCCTTTCTCAGACACTCTGTGTCGGCTGCCGTCCTCTGTGAAAGAGTAAGAAGTAAGGAACGTTGAACGATATCTTAATAGAAGTCTGGCGTATGCTCTCGGGTGCTGCTAATCCTGCGTCGGCTCGCTCGCTCGCTCGCCGTGGTTAACACAGCCGGGGCCATAAATCCCAACAGGAGCTCCCCGATGGCACCGCGCCGGTCACGCTGTCGGGGCCCTGTCTCGTTGGTCCTGATTGATGGGGGTCACGAGCGGACCCCCCACGCAGCTGAGAGGGCCCAGGAGCATCCGACCATCCACTCGTCCTCTGGCAGGAAGCCTTACGCGTGTGCTCATAGTTCAGTACGATTAGACGTGGAGTCCAACTTTCTTCAATTCAGGACTCGTCCCCTGAAGATGCAGATTGTCTTCTCTGAAACCAGCATTTTGTCGACTACCGTTATGGACTTACCCTAGCTTCCAAAAGTTTGGAATCACCCAGAAATATGTTGACATACTATGATTCTTTAGTTTTTAAGCATAGAAGCAAGTAAAATTAAATGAATTGACTTCAAATTAAAATCGTACAGATTTCCCTTTCCTTCTCTTTGGCTATGGCGATAAGCGGTAATCTCAGGTGTGTTTTTACTTCTTTGAGTTTGCACTTGTTTTTGAAGTTCCATTTGTCTGTAATCATCTCTCTTTCCTTTTCTTTTTGTTCGGCCATAGTAACTGTTTCCTCCCAACCCTAGCAGAGAGATCGCCGCTTCACACACAACATTCGTAATACTGCAAATATAAGGGCTTTCATCAGTGGGCCAATGGCTCAGTCACCGATGTGTTACCTCATTCTGCGATACAAAGGGACTTAGCAGAAATGTATTTAATTGAAAATCTTCGAGATTACTTTAAACTAATCCAATCTGATCATTTAAACAGGATTAATTAAGGATGAGCTTATCATCAAGAGTCAAGACACTAAGGTCATGGCTGCTGGAAACGGGGCCTTCTTTCTTTCTTTTTTCTAGCAGGAATAGCCATTAGCAACATTAATCATTTATCATTAATCATCAGTGTTGAAATGAATGTAATTCCACCTTCATAAAAAAGGAAGAAATCATTTCTATCTAAAACATGAATATTTCTTGCTGACTCTCAACTTTTGACCGCGTTTCTCCTCGAGTCCCAGTTAGGACTCGAAACCCGAGACGAGCTCACTTTCCTACCCACTCCTCATCCTACCTCCCTGTTTCTTTTTCTCCGTCAGCAGTCGGACCAGGGTTTGATCGAGCACGTTTCATAATGAACCGAAACATCTTATTATGTGCCGCTAATGAGAAGCTCTCAGTTGGGAGGAAACCATCTACTCTTTATAGCCTGAAGGCCCGGGCTCGATGTATGTCGCGTCAGACGATACTGACCTGTATCTGTTGACTCCACGTCCCCCCGGTGAGGTGTAGCGAGCCTCTTGTTGGAGAGCTGGTGGCAGTGTTGACTCTAGAGAAGTCAATGGGACAGCTCACGCAGATTGATCCTTTTGTAGAGAGTCGTTTTACTACAAGTGGCTGAAACAAGCAGCTTTTTTTTTCCCACCGAGTTAACAAACTAATTAGAGTTTTAGCCTTGCTAGTGGTTTGGCTCTATGGATGGCGATGACGGTCGGGGTCGGTGCATTGTAATGGAATTTTGTACAGGCGTTCACGGTCCTCAGAGGATGATTCCTCCTGACTTTGGGGATCCCCTGACTTTTCCCTTCAGCGCCACAATGAGGTTCACATTGTGAACAACTATTGGATGCATTTCCATTCAATTTGGTATGTCCCCCTCAGGATGAATTGTAATAAGTTAAACATTGAGTTTTGTTTTAGAATGAATGACATTCCCAGCAGCCTCGGCTATACTTTTTAGTGTTAATTAGCAAATATTAGAATGCTAAAACGTTAAACTAAGATGTTAAACATTAGGGGACCTATTTTAACAATCTAAGCGTACGGCGTGAAGTGTCTGGCGCAGGTGTGTTTAGGGCGTGTCCAAATCCACTTTTGCTAGTTTGACGGCGGAAAAAAGGGTCCGTGCGCCGGGCGCCTGGTTCTAAAGGGTTGTACTTAGTGTCTTCATTAATTCATAGGTGTGTTTTGGGCGTAACATGCAATAAACCAATCAGAGTGTCATCTCCTATTCCCTTTTAAAAGCCAGGCACGTTTGGACCTTGGCGCATTGCTATTATGATGGAGGATTTGCACCGTAATATTTTTATTTGTAATCTTTTGCATGTGTGTGTGCGCTGCTGCACGTCCCTGTGTGTGTGTGTAACAAGCATAGTGTGCACGCGCTGTGTGCCTAGGCGCATTTTAATAATAATATGCTGTTAAAATAACAATGAAATGCTGCGCTATTGACTTTAGACCAGGTTTCTGTTGGTCAATGGCACGATCACTTCCCGCTGCCTCAAGATAGCAATACGCCCAGAATGCACCTGAACACACCTCCCTGTAAGACCAGCACGCCCATGGGAGCACAGATGGGTGCATTTGCTATTTAAACGACGCGGGCGCTGGACGGGAAACTGACAACTGCGTCGGTCTTAAACTAGCAAAGACACTTGCGTCGGGCTTTGCGCCGCACCGGGTGCAAGGTAGGGCCCTAAACCTGCTAAACCTCAGCATGTTGGCATTGTTAGTATGGGGACGTTAGCATTTAGCTAAAACCACCACTGTGCCAAGTGCTCGATGGTGTTTTTTGCCCCCAACTGCTCCTTGAAGGCAGCGCTGCGACCGCTGCCTTCAAGGCACCTAACCCTAACCATAACCAAAAACACCGATAAACGTGCCAAGTAGCCTCCCGGAGCCACTATGGCTAAAGGTTTTCAGTCCCAGACTTACCAACGTTTATGGGATTGGTTGTTATCTTCCATCTGGAGAAAACAAGTTTTAAGATGCATGAAACAACTTTTCGTTGTTGTTCTCTTTGAATATTGGTGAACTGTATCTCCTCTGTGTTTTGCGCTACATCTTTGTTGGGTTTAAAAATACCTCTTTCATTGCCAGTGATTAAGAAAGCAGATCCCAGCTCAATATGTCTGAAGAAAGGAACTCATCCTTTCTCGGTCTGGAAATCATTTTCATGCTTAAGTTGCAGTTCTTGTGCCTGAACAGTTTCAGGAAGGTGAACATTAATTCTTCCTCATCAAGCCTGTACAAAGCATCTTGTTCTAGAAGTCACTGTTTGAAAAGTCAAATGTGAGCAATTACCAGGCCCTTATCTGAGTTGCCAGGGCCCTGATGCAAATTCTTGCATAGCTTATTTTCTCATGCCCGTGCTCCAAATTTAGAAACGTATAGAGAAATACGCTCCGAGCTCTCGGCTCTAGGTCATTAAACAGTTCCAAAGCCAATTGTGGAATGGATTTGAACAACTCTTGCAGGAGTTTGGGTACGTTTGACTGCTTGGCATCGTAGTTTCATCCTTCACAGGATGTGTTCACAGAGTGTTTTTATTCCCAGCTCGGTGGCAGATTTGAGACCCCAGACAGGGAAGTTTTTTTTTTTTTTTGGATTCCACATCCACCATGGGATTTGGGGTCAAGGTGCATTTCCTGTGGAGCAAAGAGTCCAGAGCAAAAAAAAAATAAAAAATAAAAAAAACTGCTCAATGCTCGAACACGTCTGGAACCACTACACACTTATGGTCACATGTCTTCAATAGCAATACGACCCAGAGGGGGTTTATAGGCGATCGGTCCGCATGTTTCCAAGGAATTTTCCTGCCCCACATGGGAAGCATGTAGCTAATGCTATTAATCAAACTGCACGCATTCTCAAGTGCATGTGCTCCCTTTGAAGCCGAGGGGGGGGCTCGTACTGTGCTCGGAGAGTCCGGGAACATGGGAGCAGCTGCGCGGCGTCTCATGGAAGAGTGAAAGCCGTAAATAGATACTGTGGTAAAAGCAGGCAGCAGATACACCTTTCCATTCAGTAGCTGTGTAGGTGGAGCTCCGTGGGGCAGGGGGAGGGGGGGATGGAGGGAGGAAGGAAGGAGGGAGAGTGGAAGAAGAGGTCCAGACAGAGGAGCTTTCAGGTCTCCGCACAAAGAGAGCGTGTTCAGGAGGCCGTTCTTTGTCACACTGTCAACCTGGAGTCAATAATGTATCCTCACTCAGCTATCCAGTGACTCTTTACTGCTTCAGGGTGTTCCCCTCCTGCAACGTATACTTGCTCGGCCATTAACAGCGTTTGGCAAGTTACTTTATAAAATGTTTTCAATTGCTCTCACATATTGGAAGTAACCGTAATTACTCAACAGACAAGTAAGGTGTCCACACATTATATCTGTATTTCAAGTGAAAGTTGAGCATTTTTGGTAAATTTCCTCGTGGAGAGTTCAATGTTAGATATAAGGCAAGAGCCAGCAGCTGCTTAGCTTAGCTTAGCTTACCTTAGCTTAGCATAAAGACTTTCCTTTTAACACATGAGGAAATGGAAAACAAGATATTACGTTTTAACAAGCGCTCAGCGTATTCTAGCAAACAATCCACATTGTCGAAGTAATGGAGCATTACTTGGATTAGGAAATGTAAAAATAACCACTGGATTTCAACTTGTCATCTCTTTGACTACTTGTTACTGGATTAGTATTCACATGACTGTAAGGTGTTACTTAGTAAAGAGTTATTGCCCCAAACTGCTCATTAACCATAATGTTGAGAGGAGGGAAGGCTTTTAAATGAAAGTGGTAACCTGTAAGATCAGAGTGATCTTAAAGGTCATTCTACTGTCAAGCGCGTCTTCTCAATGAAGTTTGACTTTTTTTCGTGGCGACTCCCCAGCTCTTCTCCTGCTGTTTATCCAAAATCCGCCGCTGCTTCTTCTGCCGGAAACTTATCGACGCATCGCTTCCCGTGCAACACAGGATTCTGTCCCCCGGATAAGCTGACTCTGGGAGCGTAGAACTGCGAGAGCTTTAATGACAAAAATTAAGATCTGGAAAAACAAAAGTGTTCCTTATGCCAGTTATGGTTCCTCTCTCAGTAGTTTGTCTCACCTTTGCTTCCCTTTTTCTTTTTGCTCTCTCTCTCTCTCTCTCCACCATCTCTGTATCCCCCCCCCCATCTGCCCAATGTGACTGAGTGGGTGGCGATGCATGTAAGGAAAAAGTTAGTTGAAATCTCCCCCCAGCCTTATCTGGAAGCCGGTCTTCCACCACGCACAGCGTGGTGCGTCACTATTATTTGCTCTTTGTGTAATAAATAGACAATTGCGGCATTTGAACAATGTAGACAGGATGTTTCTTAGGGTTTTATTTACACTGCCGGCAATTAAGTCTAATTCAGAGGGAGTTAAATTCAATGCGGTGAATCAGCCTTCCTAGGTGGCCAACGTTACAGGCAAGGAGTGAGTAATACAGGCAACGATTTAAAAGCCACAGTGCAAAGAAAGAAAGGAGATAAAGCCAAATGTTGTGGAGAACGGTGATAATGTTGGAAATAAATCAATCCATCAATCTGCGTTAGAGAGTCCTTGGGAAGAGGGTGTTCTGAGGGAGGCCAGAGGCTATTTGTCCTGCGCTCTTCCACTCTTTCTAAAGTGGGGCAAGTATTGAACGTCTGAATTTCAATCAGTGGCTGCTATTGATCGTCTGCTCCGCCGGCGCTCCCGATCAGTTGGAGTTTGACTCACTGCAGGCGCGTTGCGTTACGCGCCGATGACTCTGTGCTCTTTGTGGTACAGTCTGCACGATGCAATCCCGCAGCAGCCACAAGAACCGGCCAGCGCTTCTTTTCCCCGCCGCAGGATTAGTCCACACGCGCCGGACGTCACTTGATTTGCGACAGTAAACAACAGCGGCAGCTCTGAAGTGCCCACGGCACGGCACATCTCATTACAAGTTGTAACAGACACCCCCTCTGGTCTGGGACAGCTCCACCCCCTGGTAACCCATTACACGGGGAGAGGCGGACTGCAGCATGCCGGTGCGTAGTGGAGAGCCCTTGTTAGAGCGGCGAGGGCAGCCGAGTGGTTTGAGCCGTGTGAAATGCTGGCAGCTGCTGGAGCTGGACCCTAAATGGACACAGACAGGGGGGGGGGAAACGGCAGCAGCAGTCACAGCCGCTCATTTGGAGTTGCAGGGTCTCTTAAAAAGGCTGAGATGAGCTCTACAGAGAACACACGTGTGTGTGTGCATGTCCTCTTTCTTTACCATTACAAGGCGCAGCACCCAAGCCGTTTTGGGCACCAGTTAAGCCGAATAAATGTTACTAAATGACTTTTCTCAGATCTAATGGTTGTAGTTGGTCCCCAGTTGACTTCTTTAGCAAGTTTTGTCTTTGTCTCTAGCTTTTCCATGGTTTTAAACACAGATATGGTACTAATAATGGTCCAAAATGATGGATATTTTATTGAAAATGTAACATTTTCTTAAGGGACGGCCTATGAATACATCCTACTAAGTCTTCCACAAACCTAGAGAAAACACTTCTTCTTTTTCGTTTCGCCCTGCCGTGAACCATTTCTTTCTTTTCTCGCCTCTTGCGATTCCAACCTCTGTGACCTTCCGCTGATCCAGCCCAGAAAAGCCAGAGAAGAAACTTTCTTTCCCTTTCGAAACCTAATGTTACGTTAATGCCGTCGGCCATGTTCTCCGGTCGAATTTGGGTGAAGCTGTTACTGTGCACCTTGGATACCCTGCAACACGTTCTATATCATCTGTCCTCCAGAACAGTCCCAGCACAGGGTGAGGTGGTTTTACTTTCAGAAGGTTTGCGACGTGCTTCATCACGAACGTAAGATTTGGTCAATCAATCAATCCATCACCTGCCGAGCTGAATCAGACAGATCCTCCAGCCTCTCATCTCAATATGAATGCAAATGACGGTTTAAACAATCACCCCGCTCATTAAATGGCCTTTGCTGTGTGATGTAGCGCCGCTGTTTGCTTTCCCTGAAGCTGAATAAGCCTTATTTATATTATTTATTTATATGATATTTCATAAAAACGTTTCTTAATTTCTTCTGCCGTTGGTGGATGCGATCTTATTTCTGGAAACCCTGCAGCACTATCCCTAGAAATAAAGAAATAAAGAAATGATCATCCTGAGTGTACAATAATGGCACCTTAAAATATAAATATAAAGATTCTGCATGTAACAAAAGCGCGTTTCTTTGTCCTAGATTGATCTATGCATCTTGTGCAGTTAATTGGGGGAGAAGCCGAACAGTTTTTGGTTTTTGCGGAGCTCTACCCTAACCAATCAGCACACACTGATGTATTTTGACCGAAGAAATGCTGTGTCAGGAGTTGTTTCTGTGCGGTAACTCGACTACGACAACCAGTACAGCCGTGGTGATCTGATCAATCTCATGATCAGCCACGCTTTTTATTTTTGTCGTCACCTTTGTGGCCATTAGTCGCTACTTTTCATGGATGCAGCTAGGTTGATAGGAGATACCATGGTGCTTATCTCTCCTGAAACCTGCTTCTAGGTTATTTTTTTTAGTTTTTGCTGAAGTGAAAATGTTACCGCTTCTCTCTTTGACTCACATGTGGAACTGATGATCAGGAAGCTTCATTTTTGTGTGTTTGGATCTCACTCATTAACAACTCTGAGGCCAAAGCAAGCCCTGCACACACGCACACACACAGGCACACGCGCACACACACGCACACGCACACACGCTTATATCTTGCACACAATACATTTTCAAGCAAAGAAGTTCAGGTAAAACATGGAATAATGTGGCATTTTTGTAACATACAAACTACAAAACTTTGAGATACGAGATAGTATCGTTCATTTTGAACAGTGGTGGAATGTTTGAAGTACATTTACTCAAGTACTCTACTTAGGTACAATTTTTGGGGAACTTTGAGGTGCTTTACTTGAGTATTTCCATTTTATGCTTGATACTTTTACTCAGCATTTCGGAAGCCAATATTGAGTGTTTCACTCCACTACATTTATTTGACAGCATGAGTTACATGATATTTTGCATTTTGATGATGAAATTATTATTTTGGATTAATTTACCAGGCAGTATATAAAGAATATGAAAATTAACTCCACCTCTACCAGCTGCTACATTCAAGTGATGAACACATTATTGCATCATGAAATATAATCCAGACATACCGGTATATTATACATTATTCTGAAATGGGCCATTCTGCGTAATGAGCACTTTTGATACTTTAAGTATATTTTGATGTTAATAATTATGTACTTTTACTTAAAGAGATATTTTTATTGTCACACTGCCCACACAAAAATGACACAGAGCTGGATTCAAATGGGCGAAGTTTCCCTTTAAGTAAGATTAGAATGCAGTTTTTTTTTTTTAACTGTAGTATTGCTACTTTTACTTAAGTAAAAGATCTGAGTACTTCTACCACCACTGATTTTGGATATGTTAAAGACGCTATAATGCACTCTGAAGTGTTCTGGTATAAGAACATGTTGAACAATGTATAGGTTTAGTTGTTTTAGCTTCCTGCAGTCTCCAAATAGCTCGTGTGCAGGTAAAGTAAAAAAATCTGTTATTTTGGTCAATATTGACATCACGATTATTAACACGATTACTCATTGACTTTTGGAAAGATGTTGCATTTATTGAACTTAAAAAAACAGTTAAATCAACAATGAAAACACCTTGAACTGTGAAATTTCCCTTAATACTTCTACTGTTGAACTTTTAAAGATAAAGCACAAAGGTAAAGAATATGTTTTAGGTGTCCTTACTTACAATATTAATGAACACCTGTAGCCAATCAGAAAGTATTTTCTTTTTCCATGATACAGAAAGTGTATGTGTTATTTTTATTTATTTTTTTAACAGAAAGTGTTGCGTCTGTGCTCCTGATACCATCGAGCTTGGTGGATAGAAAAGCATAACGCGCGTACAATGGCGTTACCAGAACACATACAGTACGGCCGATGATGTGTTGAAAGTGCTCTTTGTCAGAGTGCAGCGTAGCTCCGCCCAGCTCTGCTTTTCTCCGAGTCAGGTGACGGTCAGCAGTGAAAAAGCGCTGCTCCGGCACAAAGCAGCAGCAGCAACAGCAGCCACGGCCGCGCCGCACACTTCCCAACACACGACCGCTGCGGGCAAATGGAGCTGCAGCTGACTCATGGCTACTGTGTTATGACTCGGGTGAATAGGCCACTGTACTTCCCATCACCCTGTTTAGATTGGCATCTGACTGTTGTGAGAGAGCACGACAGCTCAAGCATGACTCAGGAATTATGGTGTGCTGAGTCGCTGTGATAACATCTTTTATTCCTGTTCAGCGGAAAATAAATTCCTTGTCTCTTTTTTTTTCTGTTCTCTTTTTAAATAAAGTTCTATTGAAATTCATTGATACTTTGACTTTACAGTCATCTAATGATGATGATGTTTGGTAGGTGTTTATATAATGTAGATTATTTTTTTTGTTGCTGTGAATATATAATATAAAATATAAAGTGATACATACATATACAAAATGTATAATATATAGAGGAACTATTCAGAGTTGAATGAGGGGTGGGAAAAATAACAAGCTTCGGCTTTGTCCCGCTCCTTTTCGGACATATTGAACATATTGTTGGTAACGCTGACTTTATAGCTATTGTTTTTTTCTTTTGGTGTGTTGCTACACACTTATTGTGCTTTTATATTGTTTTTTTGTTTGAAATAAAGAGATAAAGAAATAAGCTTTCTTATCAACATACTCTCTTTAGAATGTTACTCATTTTTTACCCTGCAGCTGTATAACTCTGCATGTACGCACGCACTCCTCCATGTTTGTTTAAGTACCATAAAGCCGCGCTGCGGCTTCAGTTTGGTCCCCTGGAGTCCAGAGAACAGGCTTCTCTACAGACGGGCCTTTGTGATGTGGGACACTCCCGCTATGAGCCGGAGAAGCGGGGAGAGACATGCTCATACTGGGCTTTGAAATGACTTGTTGCTCAGCATGGCCTCTTTGATGCCTGGGCTCTATTTGAATAGCATCTGCACGTGGATTTGCATCCAATTTGTGTGCCGTGAGATCAGCACAAGTGCCTCATCTTCTTATCAACTTGCGTCCTGCTCATGTTTAGACATTTGTCAGGACATATTTGTTTTTGTTTTTCTCACCAAATATGGAAGAGCTATAACCACTGAAGCGGACGTGAAGTGTTTCTTGTGTGGGCAGAAGGCCCTTGACAGTTTATAGATGTGAGAAAAATAAAATAAGGCTATAGATTGGTGGGCGGCCTACTTTGTTTTCAGCGGTGGAAGAAATACTCTGATTGTTGAAGTAAAGTATCAATACCACGATGTAAAAAGCCTTGAATAAGGAAGTATCATTATTAAAATGTACTTTTAAAGGCAGGGTTGGTAACTATTTTCAATATACACTTTTCTTTATATATTGTTTGAAATGGTCTTTACACCACGACAGGGGGTTCTGAAAAAGGAGCGAAAAAGATCAATCTGTAGCTGCTGTAATCCTGTAAAAACATCCACCAATCACTGTCTCGAGGTCCGCTTGGAGAGAACCAATGAAATGCCTCCTT
This sequence comes from Perca fluviatilis, assembly GCF_010015445.1. Taxonomy (NCBI): domain Eukaryota; kingdom Metazoa; phylum Chordata; class Actinopteri; order Perciformes; family Percidae; genus Perca; species Perca fluviatilis. The sequence continues at coordinate 10,731,397 of NC_053131.1, read as the reverse complement.
GCCCCGCTGCGTGTACTGCCCCCTCCCGTTTACGAGCCAGAGCTTATTGTGCGTTGTCGCCTCATTGCTAACCGTGGTCCTGTTTGTTTTCAACACACGGTGTGATAATGTTAGGGGTTTGCTGACCGGTTAATGAGACGTGAAGTCAAATTGCGGTCCTTCCTCCGCTCTGCGGAAAACGGCCACGCAGCGGTACTGTGTGTGGGTCGGTGGTCAAAGGTGGTATGGAATGGAAATACTGTATGTGCAGTATTTTAAATGTATTTAGTTGCATCCACGACTGAATATACCACCCTCCCATCCTTTGGAATCTCCAAACAGGATGGATGTTTGATCCAGCAGCAGTTTGAGAATGATTTAGGCAAGATTACTTGAACTGGAAATCCTTGAGATCCACAAAAACATCGTCCAGGCGAACTCTCACCATCACAGACGTTTTTGTGGTTGTAAACTTGTGGTGTGTGTGTGTGTGTGTGTGTGTGTGTGTGTGTGTGTGTGTGTGTGTGTGTGTGTGTGTGTGTGTGTGTGTGTGTGTGTGTGTGTGTGTGTGTGTGTGTGTGTGTGTGTGTGTGTGCGCGCACGCCGACACGTTGGATCGAGCGCTCGGGGAGCCGTGGATGTGGGTTTTAAAGAGCCTCGGTGCAGCCAAGCTGTTTGTTTGTGGGTCTCCAGGCTTTTGTGGTTGTCATAGCAACTGCTCCGTGTTAGGTGCTCTGCGGCATTTTCACAGACGAGCCACTCTTTGTTAAATTAACTCGGCAGAGGAAAGAGCTACTACCACTCTTTGACTTCTCGTCCACACACACACACACACACACACACACACACACACACACACACACACACACAGAGAACACACACACACACACACGAATATGCATCAAGACCACAACAGAGTAAATATCAGTGGACTGGTCACAATAGCTGCTATTCTTTGTCAGTCTGCACTTTTTGACCGGCTCACTGCTCCGTCATCACGTGCTCCAACTGTGGAGAGAGAGAGAGAGAGAGAGTGTGTGTGTGTGTGTGTGTGTCTGTGTGTGTGTGTGTGTGTGTGTGTCTGCATGCACGTGTGCAGGTGCACGTGTTGCAGTGCATTTGCTTGTATGCGTCTGCACGCATGCATTTGTGCACAATCCGTATGCAGACAGACTGTACGTGTGTCTCTGTGTTAGCGTGTTTTTTCTTTGTACTCGCGTTCACGCTCCACAGTGCATTTGCTTCCGCGCACTCTCCCTCGTGCACGCGTGTGCGCTAAAGCAGCAGCCAAGGCGGTGGATAAGTGTAATGGGATGAGATGTGCTGAGTCTGCAGTTTGCAGTAACAGCCTGTTTGAGTGCCCGGTTGGGTGGATGCTGCACCTGAGAGACTGTCTCACTCCATCATGACTGCAGGCTGGAGGAAACAACTCTTCCTCTTCTCTGGTGGGCCGGGAGAGACAATTTTCGGACAATAATCGACTGTGAAAATAATTGTTAGTTGCAGCCCTAGTCTGAACTGAGACGGGGGGGAAACAAAAAAAATGCAAAATGGAAAGGAATGTCGACAGCTTCATCAAGACACGGAGCGAGGCATTCTGGTTTTCTGGTTGTCCGTCAGTCCCATTCTATCTGTATCTCAGATAGAATGGGACTATCTGTATTTTATTTTTTATTGCTACAGCATTATTGTGAATCAAATGCATGAAGTCTCTAATTGTATGCACATTTAATTCTAAGTCAGGGTGACATATTTGGCATCATTGGAAACCTTTGTATCTTGACTAGAATTTCAATTGAAGTCCTGTGGGTTTGAAAGGTCCATGACACACACACACACACACACCCACACAACACACACACACACACAACAGTGTGTGTGTGGGTGGGTAGTCAGGCTGTACTCTCCTGTGAGCTTTAAAGGAAGGAGACAGAGCGGGATGAACGGTGACCTTTGACCCTTTCAGCGCACTCCCCCTGCTATTTGGCAGGCCCTCAGACTCCTGTCCTTCCTGTGTTCAAGAGAGACCGAGAGAGAGAGAGAGAGAGAGCGCTTCGTCTGGGCTGTAACTGAGAGCGGAAGAGAGAGATTTGTCCAGCAGGTTAAGGAGGCAGAAAGGCCATATTGTTCCTGTCCATGACTCACGCTTTGTATGCAGCGCTGTCGTGCTGTTTGTGCTGGAGGTGTAAATGTTGGGGTGTCCCTGTGGACGTCAGTCGTTTGTCCGTTTGTTTGCCTGTCTCAGGGTCAGACGATTTCAATGACCGGTGGCATCAGTGCCCCTTAAAATGCCCATGATAGAAATAGAATATTCTGGTTTACTGCAACTCTGGTGTTATTTAAAGTTTTGACCATCATTTTCATTGGTTATGGAAATATTGAACTACATCCATCTGCATCGGGGCGAGAATCATGAGTGGCCAGACGATCAGACAGGATCGCCACCTGCGTAGCCAGATAATCTAGACCACTTTATTTGGAGGTAAAACTGAAAGGGGAAAAATGTTGCCATGTTCCCAGATCCAGGATCTCTTTATTACTGATAGGAACAATAGCTAAATCTACACAAACAAAGATGCAAATTCTTAAAAAAAATCCAAAAATAACCCTTTAACAATAAAGCGTGGGCGTAAAAGCCCCCATGAAAACGTTTTGTGTCACTTCTGTCTGCTGTGAGCCAAAGTAGGTGATTTGTAGCAGCCTCTTTCCAGCACTTTCTTGGGAAATGCAGCAGTTTGTGGTGAAAAGCAAAACAAGTACACAGCCAAATATCAGTTTTGAGCCCTATTGTGCCCCCTTTTTTATGTGATGGAATGGTTTAGTCTAAGTTCTCGGTCAGAAAATTGCACAAAGAAATGAATTTAATTGCTCACAAAAATAGGCAATGGAAACATGGTGATGTAGCGTCTTTCGCGCTTTCATTGAAGCAGACAATAACATAACATTGGTAGTTAAAGAGGCATTGTACCGTCAACGTCTCATGACTGACTGCAGTCCACGCCACGTCTCTCTAGTGGAATATTGTAGAACAGGGATTTTTGAAATTTGGATGGTTAATTGTTCAGCTCAAAAGTCAGCACTATTGACCATTCGCAATCAGTCGATGGCTCAAACTCACATATCGGAGTTCACAAAAATTCAGCTCTATGTCAAAGCTAACTATGGTTTTCTTTGCCTTCATGAGCATGTCCACCTATTGCTCACATTTCATTGAAAGTAATTGATTTTGTGTGGAAAATTTGCAGTCAAAATGCTGACGTTGGGGGGGAAAAAAACATTTCTTTCCCTGTCTTATTTGTCTGTCTTCCCACCTGAGTCTTCATCAGGAATAGTAGTTGTTCTGCCTTGTCCCTGCTTGTTCTACCGTCATTTTCCTCAGACTTTGCGTCATGCCTCTCTGTTCTCTCGCCTCCCACTCAACTGCTGAGATGGAATTACGCTTTTGAGTCCCTCTTCCTGCCAGATGCATGGAGCCACAGCACAGCGGTCTGCAGAGCGTCCAGACAGCCGCTTGGCCCGTCCTGCATCATGGCCGCTCCATTCACTGCGCTTCACTCGGGCTCTTTTTCCCCTCTCTGCTGGGCAGCAGTAACCTCTCTTCTTTTTTGGATGACAGTTCCTTTTTTATTTTCGGATGTAACCCATATCTGATATCTATATCAACTGACAGCACTGTCAAAAATGCACACATCATCACATCTTTTTCAACATCTGCACTTTTCTAGCTGGTTTGTTTTATCTTTTGACCAAATTGAGGCCTCTCTACCAAATCAAGTTATTCTGTAACTCTCTGTCCTTTTCCTGGCTCAGTCACGCTGCAGTAGGTGTCGGAAGTTTCAACAACTGTTTTCAGGTGAACTAAAGATTTACTTATTGTCATGGCAACACTGAAAAAATCCTCCTCCAGATTACAAGTTGTATGTAGGTTGAAAGGCTTGGGCTACAAATGTTTACCATGTGTTCTCTCCTGCCTTTTGCTGTTAAACTTAATTAGAAATCATCATATTTGCGAAGATCTATAGAGTGGGATTTATCTTTTTTGCTTTGGTGTGACTTCTAGGACTTTGTCTATAAAAACATCTTTTTGTGAAGTTTACTGCCGATGTCCGTTTCCTTCCTCTTTCTTTGTGTTGGCGTTCTAACCTCCGGTGGATTTGTGAGGACTATGGTTAACTGCTCCTCAGATCTCTGCAGGGTAAATCCAGACAGCTAGCTAGACTATCTGTCCAATCAGAGTTTTCTGTTGCACGACTAAAACAACTTTTGAACGTACACATGTTCCACCAAAACAAGTTCCTTCCTGACTGTTATATTGCAGCGGCAAAAAGAAAGTCCCGTGTTCGCCCCGCCCACCCCCGGCCTCCTCCCTACGCGGACTTTGGGATTTCCATTGGTATTGTTTCCGTGGTGCCGGCAAGTCATTCTCACACACAACTTTCCACCACCACGTAGCGCGGTGTTAAGATGTCATGGTCATTTCACGAATTCCTGTGAGTTCAGGCTGGTCAAGAGGGCTTGCTATTGGTCGACGTTGCAAATGTGTCTTTGCCAAAAGTTGAAGTGGTCGCAAAAGATTTCTGCAAATTTACTTCCACGAGTGAATCCACAGATCACAGTGATTTTTATTAAAATTAGTTGATTTGGCTTCAAATTTTTTTTGCTGTTTGGAGCGCTGGTGTGACAAATCCTTTTTCCTGTTCTACATAATACTTCATGTTTACAGCAAGGTGGGACACGGCTACAAGAAAGCAACTCAAATCTCCAGAACAGCCTCGAACGTCTTAGTAGCAGAAGTAAACGAGAGAGGTTCTTCCCTTCTGTATCGTTTGCCGTTATACACCGATACACCCGTGAGCGAGTCGTGCCTCATGCACAGCTCTCCCTTCCTCCCCAGCTGTCCCCCCAGGGTGCCATTTCAAATCAGTGATCGCTCTCAGTTCAACTCGTCTGGTTAAACGCGATGCCCTAATCCATCACACATCAGGAAATCATCTAGGAGTCTGAGAGGGAGTAAGGTGCCGTAGCTGTTAGCAGTTTTCCTGGCACCAGAAACTCTTTCCACCGGCACTTTTCTGGCCCCCCACAAGCCTGAGTGAGACCAAGGCGGCAGAAATAGACTTAACGGGCGAGAAACTGCACTCTGGGATTCGCAGAGGCCCGCCCCCAACCCCAACTCATCCAGACAGTTTTCGTTCTCGCTCGAGCTGTGGGTGGCATTAAATGTTGTGGATTTGATTCTAAAGAGAAATGTTTTTTACCCCCCCCCCTTTTTGACCTCCTCTCGGCTTCTCTCCCCTGCTTTAATGAGCTTTCTGGAGGAGACGCCGGAAAGATATTTTTAAAGACATTTTTTCTTGCAATTTATCTGCCCGTGTCTGGGGTTTCATCGAGACATGAGGGGCCCTCTGGTACCCTGAGCTGGAGACTCAGGCTTGAGAAACTGGCCGCAGTGTTGAAAAGCGCCTTCCTGTGTCAGACGCTCTGCCAGCACTATCTGCCTTTCCTCTCGCTCTTCTAGACTTGTCTGCCCGCCCGTGTGTTCGGATATGGCAGGGGCTCGCACTCATGAGCTGGCTTGTTTGAGTAAAAGGATTGTACTAATATGGACCTGGCAGAGACGCAGGAAATATTTTCCTAACTGAGGTTGATTAATGGAGTGGGGAGTGGACGAGGGGGGGAGGCTGGGAGCTGGGAGAGAGGTGGGGAAAGGAACAGGAGCGAGGAGAGAGTGAGTTTTAAAATAGGAATACTATACATGATGGGTTTAAGGCTTTTCTTTTTGTCATGACGCTGTTTTTTTTATCATCAGATTGTATTTAGATTATGTGGGTCAGTACAGGTAGAGAAAGGTAAAGCTCTTTTGTGATGGTTAAAGACGGTTTATGTAGTTATTTGCGCTAACAGCAAATGGTTGATTACTCGAATAGTTCATAATCAGAAAACTAAGCAAACATTTGTTTTTTTCTTTTTTAAATGTGTCTTGCATTCACGTGTCATAACGATGGATCTGTTTAACCTGACTCCGCCAGATGGACTGCTTCGCATTGCTCGGCATATCCATCTGGGAACTTTCCGTTGGAGAACTTTTGGGAAGGGGCGAAAATACTGGTTAGCTGATTGGATAAACCATCTGTCTATCACCTATGTTGGTGATAGACGGGCCAAATCAACCAATCAGATCAACAAAGCGTATGAAAATACAACCAGAAGCCCCTGCTGCTGCAGGCAAAGCATAGCTCGTTAGCTCCTGTAAGCAAGCAACATGTCGGTAAATAAAATAAAAGGCACCCTTTCAGGTTCCCGGTCCATATTCCAAAAAGAAGGATCCAAGAGAAAAAAGCATTAGCGAGCAGCTACAGAATTAGGGCTACCGCTGTCTGAAAATACTGGTTAGCTGATTGGATAAACCATCTGTCTATCACCACCTAAACCCGCCTCAAAACCAACGCTGATTGGCCCGGTCGTTTGGTGAACGGCTCCAAATTTTCTCTATCTCAAGATGCCAGACGGATCTGCGAGTGGAAAACTGGAGCTCGCCAGATCAGGACGGTCTCACGAGGCTAGGATCTGTTGACATCAAGCTCAAATTTATTTCCATCTGTATCTTGGCACTCAGGAAAGGCACTCTATTTAAAAAAAAAAAAAAATCTTAAACCAAAGATGTATAATAAAAATATAATATATACCGTATACAAAAGATGTCACGGACATATAAGCTTAGTCACTGTTAATCCATAGCTCTATTAGTACTTCTCATCCATTTTGCCTTCATAAGTATTGAAATTCAGATTTGACGTTCAGTATAATCTAGTTTGCCAAAACGATAGGTCTGCGTGCTAGCTTTTCCCAGAGCTTTCATCCTAATCACCCTGTCTGCACAGGTCTTCATCACGAACGTACAAGCGTTCATGTTAATGCTGTACTAATGAACCAATCTTCAGAAAATGCTAGTAAGTGGACCTCGAATTGTAGTTATCTTGCAAAACTATTTCCAAAGTTAAGAGCGAATTTTGATGCATGATAGTTGTTCACAGAAAGCTGCTAAGCTTAGTACTAGGCTGGAGACGGGGGGGGACAGCTAGCCTGGCTCTGTCAAAGCTAACAAAATCAACCTACCAACACCTGTAAATATCACAAATGAACATGTTATATCTCGTTTGTTAAATCTGTACAAAAGCCGAAGTGTGAAAGTCTAATTCTATTGGCCAGATTATAAACTCAGCTAACTGGCTACTGGCTCTAACTTGATATTTAGCATACAGACATGAGAGTGGTATCAATCTCCTCATCCAACTCTCTGCAAGAAAATAATAATAAAATATTCAAGTGTAACTATAAAACTATATTTTTATATCTGTCTAGAAAAAGGCTAAAAAAAACCACACTAGTTGACTCTTCAGGTATGTTGTTTGCTGAGCTATGCGTTCAGTGGTTGCCATGGGAAAAATGCTGCCATAATGACGCTGACTGGCAACTTTCCCTGAAATTGATGCAGAGCAGATTCCCCCCCCCCCCGGCTCTTGACCCCTGTTGTTTTTACAACCCGCCTCAGTTCTGGGAGGCTGAGACGAGAGAGAGAGAGAGAGAGAGAGAGAGAGAGAGAGAGAGAGGGGGCTCTCATAATTTACGACCCTCCAGTTCCTCCCGCAGACAGACAGTCAGTCAGCCGTGCTTTCACTTTGCTCCGTCACACGACATGCTGTACTGAAACTGAAACAGGCTGTGTTTAAGTCACAGCAATGCGAATGATTTTTTCACTGGCACGTTGTTGATGAGCAGGAATTGGTCTCCATGACTCTGGAGCAGACATTTTAACAGCTTAGAGATTCACAGCACATACGGCTCTGACACAAATTGTCCAAGGACAGCACGATCACACATAGAGTGCACAGGGATCATACGACACACACTATACTGTACACAGCAAAGTACTGTGTGCTACAAACAGTCGGTAGACTGCAAATTCTTAAGGCTATGATGCCTCTCCAAACACTTAACACAGACCCTGTTAAACAGCTGTTTGTAATGTACCATGGTTGGGTGTATTTTGTTGCTCCGTTGTTTATAATTAGGTTCTACCCTTTTATAGATAATCCAAGACAATGATACAGAGCGTTTCTGTGGACGTCCCATACATTTAACAGCAATTGCTTACAAGACCCGCCATTTTGCACCCAGCTTTCAACAATTATACAGATGGAAATTTACTGTGAACTTGGCAGAGAGACAGATTTCTCCACCAGCAGGAGCCTCAGTAAACTGCAGAGCAACGCAGCTTCCAGACAACTGGAAAAAAACGTGTTACTTGTGACTTATTTCTTGATCACGTTTTTTTTGGCCTTTGATATTAGGTAGCTCCAATACCAATGCCGATCTGATACTTATATACTGTATATTACATTTGCTTAAATGGTGATTGAAATATGCATCTAACACATTGAAATAACCACTTACACACTTTCACAAGCGTCTTCATTACCATACTGGAGGCCCTGGTTTAGCCTAAATTATTGATATGATATGAACTCCTGAAATAGATGTGAGGCGATTCGCTACAGATGAGACGTCTCGCTCGTTGAAGTTATTGGAATTACAGAAACGCTACAGTCCACTACAGTTGGATTCAAAATATAAAGGTGCCCAGATTGGCCCCGATACCAATCCTTGTGATAATCATCTCTAGTTCTTAGTGTTGATATTGTTCTCCCCAACCGATCTGGCTTTTGTCAAAAGTCATTCTTGGAAGTGGAGGAAATGCCCGACTGGTGAATCAGAATCAGAAAAGCTCTATTACCAAGTAAGTTTTTTACACATACAAGGAATTTGTTTTGGTGTTGTAGGAGCATGTCACACATTCGAAGAAGTAGAAGTAGATAAATCTGGCTGAGCAAAAATAAGTAATTCACATTTCATAATAAAAAAACACTTTAATACAGTGATCGTCATAGGTTATCAGTGCATATACTTTATCTGATAACACCATCGGAGGATAAAGCTTCTCTCGTGGTAGGCCTACATGTTTGTGATGATACTACTCTTCCTGCCAGCTCCTTTGGATATAAATACTTCTGCAAAGGGTAAAAACCAACGGCTGCAGTTGCATTGGAGCGATAGCAACCGATGACAACCCAACTCTCTGGGGGCTTTTTTCTCCGGTGGCTCTTTCAGTCGGCCACCACAACAATTAATTACATCGTGCTGAGTTACAAAGACAAACTAGAGTCATGTATAAATGAATTCACTAGTGGTTCTGTCACCGTCTATCTACCTACTGCAGGTAATACTAGTTTGTTCATAAGCTTCTCATTTCTAGCTGATTTTTTCCAGCTATAGCTAGCTTGCTAATTAAGCTAACTTTAGCTCCATGGGTTGGTTGACGACGCTAAATTTAAAATGTTGCCAGAGGACTTGTTTTAAAAGAAGAAGCCTGTACAAAGAGGCCTAAATATGGACTCCATGGCTACATACATGATCATGTGCTAAAAGACTGAGGCTACATGTCCCAGGCAACGTTAGCATCCTCTCCAGTCAACGATAAAAAAAAAAAAAGCATTGTATGTCTTAAAGGTTGATAATGAGAACCTTCAGATAATGCTAGGCAATATATCGATAAATGAGGCTAGATATCGTCCTTAAATTTGGATATCGTAATATGGCATAATTGTTGTCTTTTACTGGTTTTAAAGACTACATTACAGTAGAGTGATGTCATTTTCTGAACTTACCAGACTGTTCTAGCTGTTCTATTATTTGCCTTTACCCACTTAGTCAATAAATCCACATTACTGATGATTATTATTTAAAACTATCATTGTGTAAATATTTAGTGAAAGCACCAATTGGCTTTTAGGATGAGGACTAACCAATGTGTTTGGCAAATGCAATGCTATCTCGGGTAACCTTGCTGGCATTGTTGGAGAGTAAACTTCCCCAAATCCTATAAACCAGGGGTCACCAACACGGTGCCCACGGGCACCAGGTAGCCCCCAAGGACCACATGAGCAGCCCTCAGGCCTGTTCTAAAAATGAAAATTGAATATTGATATTGTCTGTTTCCCACCTTGTTAAGTCATTGTTGATAATTATTGTGAGAAATCATTAACATGATAAGTATCATTAATCATTAATAATCATATATAACTAAAGGCAAACTGAGCACATTTGTTATTTCAGAAGAGTGTATCAAACTGGTAGCCCTTCGTATGACTCAATACCCATGAAGTAGCTCTCAGTTTCAAAAAGGTTGGTGACCCCTGCTATAAAGGTTACCCAAAACTCTGAAAGCATCGAGGACTGGCTTCCACACAGCACACTGCTTTTTTATATATTCCTCATACTTTCTTTGTACAATACATCATTTATAGATTTTGTGAGTCTGACCAAAGGTTTTCCCTTTGAAGCCCTATCTGTGATGTCTGCTCATGCAGTGATCAGCCGCTGCAACCAGTGGGCCGGTAACTCTGTGTCGTGACCTGCCAAGAGCCCCGGAACACCTGAAGGCCCTGGGAGTGTTGACCGAAACACAGCCAGTGGGTCATGTGACAGTGCAGGTGGCTGCCAGCCTGTGTGCTGCTGCCATGCTCCACAGTGACCCAGAGAGTTAGAGGAGCTGCAGGAGGGCCGGCTAATTCCTTTCAGGAGGAGGCCTGTCGCCCAGCCCCAGAGCAGACAAACTTACCCTCCGTCCAACACATTTAACAAGCTAACATTCCTTCTGTGAACTTTCAGTCGTTTTCACCACTGTGCTCTTTGCAGTGCTGACTCAAAGCCTTTTGACATTTTCAGATGCCTGGTCCTGGTAAAGCTGCACTAAGCAGGAGTTTTAAGTAAAAATGTGCTCATTTTATCTCCTTAAAACACCGGTCCCATTACCCCTTTGTACCTTCTATCTGAAATGATGGTATTAGGAGGTCTCATTGGCAGTGTTTGCATTTTGCTGATGTCACATTAACAAGATGTCAGCTTACTAAAGGTCAACATTTTTAGTTACCTCTTGCTGCCATTTGAGGAAATTAGCAAAATTCCCTTACAGCACTTTGAGTTTCCTTTCTGTCATTGTTTTAAGGTGTTTGTGTTAAGTTAAGCGGTGGGAAAGTCAACCATAAAAGGGAAGAGAAAGACCAGAGGCTGACATTCCAAATGACATCCTGGACCAAAAAAAGAAAACCTCAACAATGTGAGAACCTGGACCTGCAGAGCCAGAAACAACCGTGACGTAACACTTTGATTAAATTATGCAGAATTCACGTTAGCTGCTGACACCACAGCCCTGCCTCCACAGTTTAAAATCTTTGGCAAGCCTCTAAAGGGTCTATTGATTAGGATTAATTGAAATATCTTAGTGCCTGTTCAAGCTTGACTTAAATCATGCCTAGCTTTGGAGGAATATCCCATGGGCTCAGGGCGTGTGTCTGCTGGTTGCCCATAAATCTTCAGTGCTGGTCTTTTTCTGTCAGTTCTACCCTTGGAGATAAAGCACCATATAATCTGCCCGTCTCCCTCCACATCTTCTGCAATATCCCTTGGCTTTTTCATTGGTAGAAACTCCCACCGCATGGCAGCAAACTCGCACACATCTGAAACCCGACTCTCGAGTTTATTGATAGCCGTGTAAACCTCATGCCACCCCATTTTTAAGCGTGACCTCATCGCGGAAGTTCCACGAGTGCTCCAAAGCAGCTCACCAGTGACTTTTAAGTGGCTTTTGTTCCCCCGTCAGTTGAATGCAGGCCAGTAAAAGACAGTGCAGGCTTTCATAAACGCCTGGCTGTGCTCCTGCAGGTCCTCCTTCAGCTCTCTGGTGGAAACATGGTGCCTGGTGTTTCGGCGCTGGGTGTAATTAACTCGGGAACTCATAAAGAGGCGTTCACAGCGGGGTGTATGGCGGGTCCACTCGTCATTGCCAGCTCCTGTTGGGCGGCTGAGCTCCTGCTCCAGATGTTTTCCATTAGTATGTTTGCATGCCAGCAATGCCAGAGAATCCAAAGGCCTGCTACACCTACTGTATACAGTATACAATGCTCCAGTGTGCTGTGGCTCCAAGGAGAGAGTGCAGTACATAAGCTTGACAGCAGCACAGGGAAAGGTTGTCATGACAGGGTGGGAGTTTGTGAATAAAACCGACAGGAAACGCATGTATTAGTCAACAGATCTGGTTCAGCTACAAAACAACATTCACCCAGCTGGTACTGATTTAGTGTTTCGCTAATAGACACACTGAACACAGATTTGAGCTATTAGCATGGCCCTATGGATGGCCATCTGCTGGTCTGTTGGTCAGTCGGTACACCACTTTGGTCCAATGCTAAAATACCTTGTCCTCTATTGGATGGATTGGCATGTACACACTTCCGTGGCTCTCAGAGGACGAATCCCACTGACTTAAGGAATTCGCTCACATTTCATCTAGCACCACCACGAGGATGACATTTGCGGTTTTGAGTGAAAAATCTCAGCAACTATGCAACGCAACTTTGTACAGACATTCGTGTTGGCCTCAGGATGAGTTGTAATAACTTTTGATTAACTTTTCCTCTTTTCCACAAGCTGAAATTCAATTTTTTCACTCTGTTGTTACAGTTACAGACAGGCCTGAAATACACACGCATGCTCAGGACCCATACATGCACAAATGGAGAGATGAGGGGGCAACTGCTGCCCATGGACAGGCGCCCTGAGCAGTTGGGGGTTTGGTGCCTTGCTCAAGGCCTTGGCAGTGCCCAGGAGGTGAACTGGCACCAGTCCACGCTCCGTACTTGGTCTACAGCGTGTTTACTTGAACCATCGTCCCTTCGGTTCCCAAGCCAAGTCCCTACGGACTGAGCCATGGCAGCCCCAAATACTTTGCTTTATGATCAAATACCTGCCTCGGCTGTACTTATATTTATGGCTTATTAGCAAATCTTGTCATGCTAACACGCTAAGCTAAGATGGAAAACATGGCAAACACTGTACCTGATAAACACCAACATCTAGCATTTAGCATTTAGCTCAAAGCAGCGCTGGGAGTACAGCCTCACAGAGCAGCAATCAAGGCTGTAGACTCTTCATGTTGTGACAACACGGGAAGCTTAAACCTTTATCTTCCAGTAGTAAAGAATCTCACTTCTTCACACACCGACCTGCTGCCTTTATGTTTACCAACCCAAATGTAATCCTGCCTCTGATGATGTTAGCCTTGCCGGGTTTAATGCATTGGACTGGTGCCATTATCAACAGGTTGTAAAAATAGTGTGAATTCAATAACTGCGGTGTGAACAAACTTAAAAGAGACTCCGGTCGCTTTCCCAGCAAGCATCGTGACCGGCTGGCTGCTGCAGACACACACACACACACACACAGTATGTAACTAATATGTCTTTGAGTGCTGTGACTGATGGATTGTGTTCTCCCTCTCCTCCGTCTCCGTAGACATTTACAGCTTGGTGTAACTCTCACCTGAGGAAAGCAGGGACGCAGATCGAGAACATCGAGGAGGACTTCCGGGACGGACTGAAACTCATGCTGCTGCTGGAGGTCATCTCAGGTAAACGGCGTTTTCCTTAACAGGATTACCTGAAGGACAACCGTTGGCATGGACAGCGCTGCCACATGCCGAGTTCGGATCGCTCTTAAAGGAATAGTTTGATATATTTTGGGAAATGTGCTTTTTTGCTTTCTTGCTGAAAGTTAGAAGAAAAGATTGATACCACTGTCATGTCTTAGATTGGTATCAATCCTCTAGGGCTGGACTATATTCGACTAACCCGGATATTCGTTCGTTGGGTAGGTGTTCGATTATCAATTTTTAGGATTTGAATATTCGTTTTATTTTCTATTTCCTTCAATAATGTAATATCTGAATCCTCAGATTTTTTTTTTTAATTATTTAATAAAATGAACCCTGAAAAAAATGTCCATGCAGGTTGTAATTCACTGTGTTTTTTTTAATCTGGATTAAGCAGCTACATGTCCGCTAGCTGCTGGCTAAATTATGCAGCGCTATTCCGTCCGTCTCAGCCGAGAACGGGGAAATGTTAAGTTATAACCGAGCAGTCTGGTGTGTAGGGATCTGTGTGGTTCTACTGCACCAGTCTGGTGTCGTTCAGGCGATTTAATGACTGTAGAAATAGTGCGGCCGTGCGTAATGCCACTGCGCTCCGGTAAGGTGTGGCGCTGGCTGGCTGAGTCCGGATCAGAAACTTTGAATATTCGCTATTGATTAGTACCAAAGCTTTCGAAGCACAACAAATGGTATTCAGGACAGCCCTTCAATCTTCTAAGCTAACTCTCAGCAGGTATTTCCCAAAATGTCAAACTATCCCTTTAAAACCATAAGAAACATCACGTAAGGTTGAAAAACTTTTACTAGTTTTGTGGAAAGCTGTGCTCCAGTATTTTCTGCAACCTTATCTCCTCGGCGCAATTTCTCTGTTATTCTATGTTTTGTTCCAGAACAAAGTGTGATTTATTTTAAATGTGATTACTTTGAGAAACCGCCAGACATACCCATCATCCTCTATCTTCCCGCCATCTCGTGTTTCCCTATCTAGGCGAACGCTTGGCCAAACCCGAGAGAGGCAAGATGAGAGTGCACAAGATCTCCAACGTCAACAAAGCTCTTGACTTCATCACCGGCAAAGGAGTGAAGCTGGTGTCTATCGGAGCAGAGGGTGAGTGATGTCACATCTCTGTCAGCCAGAAGATAAAGGTCAGGGATTTCTTCACTAAGTAACCGTCTCTGACTTTGTTTACATCTCCGACTGTCACCTATTGATTTTAAGTAGGCCATCAGCCAAATCAATAGCTACTATTCTGCCTGTTATTCTGTGAATAGTTATGTAGGCCTACAATGTAGTCTCTGGCCCTCTCTCTCTCTCGTTACCATAGCAGTGCTGCTGGTTGCTGTGCAGTTTAATGAGATCCTTATTCCGGATAGTTCCGTTGGAGGTTGTGCTTCGCAGTGCATTTTCTGAGAGTGATCTTAAGGATCAGCAATCCCCTCAGGGGCTGAGGCTGCTCATTGTTCAGCACAAATAACTTGGGGATGTCCAGCCTCCTCCCATCGGAGAGTAAGCAACTCTTTAGCCAAGTAAACTCTCTCTCTCTCTCTCTCTCTCTCTCTCTCTCTCTCTCTCTCTCTCTCTCTCTCTCTCTCTTTTTTTTTTTCCGCTTCCTCTCACTATCTACCTATCTCCCTCTTTCACAACAACACACACCCCTCTGGCATCTTCCACAGATGACAGACTTTGCACATGTGTTGCAAACAGTGTTGGGAGGGTTACTTTGGAAATATAATAGGTTACCATAATTTAAAAGTTATAGTAGTGTAACTATTTTACTTACTTCATCAAAGTAATGTAAGTTATTACATTTAATTACTTTTCAAAATGTCTAATGAATGTTTTCAACTGTTAACCATCACTTTCCGTAGCCATAGTGGCAACCCTCAGACAGCGTGAGAGGCAATTGAACTGTCAGCGCTGCAAATTCAAACAGGAGAACCAATCGAAAGCATCAGAAATCATTCAACTTTACTAAACAACAGCTGTAGATGGAAGTGGCAAAAGAAGCTATTGTGCACATGACAAACATGCAAAGCAACACAATTATTATTATTCCACATATAACCTAGAATTTTACAGAAAATATTCAGACGTAACCCCCAATGTAATCGTGAACATTTTAAGGTTACGGTCATTTAATTACACATTGTTTTTCCATTAACTGTAACGGATTACGTAAAACTGTTACATGTAACTAGGTACTCGCCAACACTGGTCGCAAACAGAAACTACAAGCTGTGTCCACTAAGCCATAAATATCTGAAGGCTCTTAAAGGGTCAGGTCACTCTCAACATACATATTTTGTTCTACTAACCCCTCGTGGTATTTGGCCGTGCAGCAGATATTTTAGGTTTTGAGAGAATACAATGGAGGAGAACAAACATTTAACTGTGTTGCTCAAAAGTGCTGAAAGAAGATATATTTGAAAAACTCAACAGCAACTTGTCTTTCCAGAAACAATGTCCCAATTACTCTGGATCATCCACAAACTTTACTGTTGACAATTCCTGCTGGAACTAATTTCCACTGAAGAAATAGTCCTTTTTTTGGCAAATGTCATTTTTAATTCTCCCTGTTAACGCCCAGGGTTTTGGGATGGCTACAGAGATTTCAGAGGCAAATCTTAAAACTTCAGCAAATAAAACCAAAACTGCATTCGGGGTAAATGTCATTTTGGAATTTTTGGTGAACCGACCATTTAAAGAATATGAACAAATAAGTCAAATTCATGTTAAACACACAGGTAGGGCTGCAGCTAACAATTCTTTTCATAGTCGTTTAATCTGACGATCATTTTCTCGATTAATGGAATAGTTGTTTGGTCTATAAAATATCAGAAAATGGTACAAAATGTAAATCAGATCTCTGCAGGGTAAATCCAGACAGCTAGCTAGATTATCTGTCCAATCTGAGTTTTCTGTTGGAACGACAAAAACAGCTTTTGAATGTACACGTTCCACCAAAACAAGTTCCTTCCAGAGGCTATTTTGCCGAGGCACCGTGGCTCCGTCTGGCGCTTAGGTTCAAAGAAATGCCAATAAACCAGAGCACATTTTTCTCCCATCCCAGAATGCTGGGACCTCCTCCGCAGCTCTGTGGAGGAAGGTCTGGCAAAGCGAGACTAGTTGACAACTAATCAATTAATCGTTGCAGCTCTACACACAGGGGATCTGTGTCTTTCACTCTCTGACACAAACATGTTAAAATAAATCCTTGTAAGGAAAATGATTTAATAACCCCTGAGGTGTAACTGAAGAAATCAGCTGACTAGTGCATAATCCTGCTACATCTCCATTGAAACGTGGATCGATAAGGTAATGATTGCACATATTCTAGCTCATGATTCTCCCCCTGCCTGCTCTGTGCTGCACTCTAGGTTTGCAAGAATCTCTAACTCATCAAGTCATTGTTGTCTTTCATTAGGTTTTTAAACTACTATAACGTCTTATTTTCTTAAAAAGAGTAAAAACAAAATCTGCCAGTGCATTCATTAATCTAATTAGTTTCCAATACAGATCAACCTGTTTCAACAATTTTCTAAAAGTCAGTGTGACCATAGCAACAAGTATCAAAAACGATCAAGTGCAAAAAGTTGTCATAGATAAGTCACCCAATTGTAGTATTGTTTACTGTTTTGGATCATTTAATCATCAAAAATCATAATTTGGCCAATTTTAGACTCTTTGTATTCTGACAGCATTTAACATTTGAGAAGTTAAGCTTCTTTTGTTCAATAAAAAACTAAGTTTATTAAAAATAAACACGGTTATATATCTTAAAGCAAATATCATCATCATCAAGTATCGTTACTGAGAACTCAGGTATCATATTGGCAATAGTATTGAACATTTTGAAACAACACCCAGCTCTAATCTTGACTCTAATGAAGTCAAAGTAAGGCTGATTGTTGGGCTAGAATCAATCAAAATTCTACTCTTTAGGACTTTTGGACTGCAACTAAGGGTTATTTGCATTCTTGACTAATCTGCAGGATATGTTCTTGCTTAATCAATCAATCAATCAATCAATCAATCAATCACTTGATCCATAAAATGTCTGAAAATAATGAAAAAAAGTACTTGTTTTGTCTGACCGGCAGTCTAAAAACCCCAAATATTTGATCTACTATTATAGAAGACAAAAACATATTCACATCTAAGACAGTGGAACCAGGGTGTTGTGATGTTTTGTCATTTACTTTTCTGTATGAATATAATCTTACTAGCAGATTGTCTGTTTTAAGAAAACAAAGACTTTTTGGCTCCAGAAAGAACCAAATTTACTCGATAAGATGGAGATTTATTTTTGCAGTCCACAGAGGCCGGTATCAAAGCTCCTAAGCCAGAGCAGCATTCCAGACAGATTAGCCGCCTGGAATCCCCTCCTGGTGGAGCGGCCCTGCAGCCCCGCTCGCCCCTCGCTGTGGCGGAGGGATGGGACTGGTTGAAGGGTCAGATCCATGCCACTCATCGGAGGGGGGTGGGGGGTGGGGGGTGTAGTGGCTGAGGGACAAAGGTGGAGGGGCAGTTTCAAAGGGAATTACCAGGATTTGTGTTCCCTTCCCCATGTTGATCAGTCATGTTCATTGGGACTAATCTCAACCTGTATCTGCATGTGTCAGCCCCCCCAACAGCTGAGTGCGACGCTTTCCGCCTCCCTAATTCGATCCGATCCGTCTTTCACGCCGCGTTACACGCACAGACATCTGACTGACATCGCGCAGTCCAAGTTTGTCCGTCACAGTCGAGTGGCCGGCGGAGCTCGTGCCCCGCGCCTTATTGGATTAGAGGGAGAAACAAATGATTATTGAAGGCGGGCTAACAGGGTGACTGTTGGGATTTTCATTATCGACAACACAGACCGACAGAGGCAGTTCACTCACTGCTGCTAACTGCAGCCACACTGCAGCTGATTGACAGCTTAACAAGTCCCGGCTCAAAATATTGAACTGAATCATCACACGCTTCATTCAGACTTCCCCCTCTAGAAGTATTAATTGACTAATCTTTTTTTTTTTTTTTTTTTTTAAGATGGTTAATGTGTTGTTTCACATTTTGCTTTCCAGAAGTCGTTACGTTGCCGTATTTGTGAATCGGGGAATTATTTCTTTCCGTTGCACTCTTTTGTTGTTGATTTGTAATATTGGACATCTAGAAATTAAAAGGTAAGTCTACATGTACATGTGGACAAAAGTTCAACTTTGACTTTCAGGTCAAGAGCCATCAAAACATCAAGGTAGAACTTACACATGACATTTAGCTTTTGTTTTCAAGCATTTAAAGAATATTTCAGTGCGATGCAGATCCTTTCAACTTATAGTAAATTACTTATTAAAATGCTTTTGAAACACCTGACAAGATTAGGAATTTACAGCTTGAATAGCTGTGCAATAGATGTCTGAGCACACATCGTTGCACGCTCTTCTTAAAGTTTCTTCTTTTTTCCCTTCCTTTTGGGGGAGTTTTTCCTTCCAAACTGAGGATCTTAAGATAGAGGATGTTGTATGCTTTTGAGCTATATGAATACAAATGACCTGACTAGCAGCTCTCTCAGGCTGTATTTAGGCACAGCGGCGCTTCAAGCTAAATGCTTCAGTCAGTATGCTAACATGGTCACAATGACAATGCTAATATGCCGATGCTTAGCAGGTACAATGTTTATCATGTTCGCCATCCTGGTTT
Source organism: Perca fluviatilis (assembly GCF_010015445.1). Classification (NCBI taxonomy): domain Eukaryota; kingdom Metazoa; phylum Chordata; class Actinopteri; order Perciformes; family Percidae; genus Perca; species Perca fluviatilis. The sequence continues at coordinate 10,712,192 of NC_053131.1, read as the reverse complement.
AGTGTGTTAGCATGCTAATACTTGCTAATTATCCCTAAACACAAACTACAGCTGAGGCCGATGGGAATGTCATTAGTTTAGCAGGTATTTGGTCATGAACTAAAGTATTTGATAGATACATCTTTTTAGTAGGATGTCTGTACAAAATGTATGGCAATCAATCACTAGTTCATGTTCTTCCGTCTGGACCAACGTGGTGGACCAGCATTGCAATCTGTAGAACCTCCGCAGCCAGCTTTCACTTTTCAACCACATTCAGCCCAGTTTAAACCCAAGACATCAGGACAGCTTTTTACCTGGAAATCAGCCGATCTGTGCCTCTGGGCATGTCTGCCAGATGTGAGAAATATACCTTATAAGTGGCTGCTAAATGTGTAAAATCCCGAAATGTAAACGTTATTTCTTTTCCCTTCTTTCAGAGATCGTAGACGGCAACGCCAAGATGACCCTGGGAATGATCTGGACCATAATCCTCCGCTTCGCCATCCAAGACATTTCTGTGGAAGGTACTGTCTATGTGTGTGTGTGTGTGTGTGTGTGTGTGTGTGTGTGTGTGTTGGTGTGTTGGTGTGTTTTCACATTTCCACACGCTTCTTGTTTATTCACTTTATTGAAAAGAACTCCTACTCTCTGTCTTCATTTGCAACTGAAAACTCTTTTTCACTGACACAGCGTCTCAGCGTTAAGACCTTTGTCACGCGTCTCACCGAGCTTAACCCCCCCCCCACATATAGACTCGAGCTAATGCATGTTAATTTGACTGCGAATGTTTCAGAGACTGCTCTTTTCTTTTGGAGGTGGACATGTATGCGTTATGGTCCTCTCCTTGGTTAACATATATAATGCACTTACAATGTAATCCAATTTAAATGTCAGGAGTGATCAGCCTCGATTTAGTTCAGCATTAGATTCCAGCGCGGCGTCTTCTAAAGTATTTAATTTAACAAGTTTTAGGACAACACAATAAACCAGACGCCTTTCTGTATCCGCTGGCAACAAGAGCACGAAACGCCCGAGCAAGCACACATGCTTCCCATTCACTTCACCTCCACTTAATCCACCACTAAACAGGGATTAGTGGAGAGTTGGTCAAAGTAAAAGCCTGAGAGTTTCTTCCAACTTCACAATGATCCCTTCTCTCCGGGCCGCAGAGACATCTGCCAAAGAGGGCCTCCTGTTGTGGTGCCAGAGGAAGACCGCGCCCTACAAGAATGTCAACATCCAAAACTTTCACATCAGGTGAGCAACACACAATAAGTAACCAAAGAAAGGGTGTTTTCCTCACATGCCGAGATGCAGTTACAGTTTATAAGATGACGCAAAGAGTCTCAGCGTCACGCAGGGCAAATTGGGCCAAAGAATGTGAAAGAGCAGGGGTGCCATCATCTCCCCTAAAAGTCACTTTTATTTGGTGTAACGTTTCACTTTGGGAAACTTTGTGTTGGTACATTTGTTTATCTGGCTCTTAAAGGGTTTACTCTGCCAAATTGTATCCGAGCCAGGGCTTATAACCAAAAGTAAGTCCGCGAGAGTTTTCGGTTACTTGTCATCCCTCAAGTTTAGAGATTTTGCTCAAGGGGAACGTCAATACGAATGCACTTGTACTGTAATTTAAGCAGAGCAGAGTTGGGATTTATACCACGCAATCTTTGCAGCAGTGTACACGAGGAAACTGTTGAATATGAGCATCAGTCCAGACTGTGGTTTGTCCTTAGGTCATTTTTGTTCTAGGTTAGGGGCATACAGTATGAAGTTTGCATAAGGTCAGAGGTCTGGAACAATGCTATCAGAATACACTGACATAGCTTGGGAACTAGGCAAATCTGCGGGCGCTGTGCTAAAGCTATGTGTTTTATTTGTTTTATCAGCGATTTGGTCTGGCGATGTCAGGCTAACACTGATGTGAATAATGTAAATAAGAGATCAGTCCGAAAAGTAGCCATTAATGGCGCATGGTCATAACTGAAGGCGACTCAGATGAGCTTTTCAATATTTTGATCCACTCAGAGCTTCTTCCTTCTGAATGTTGGCTGTTGGACAGTATGAGGGCACAATTTGGGGTGTCCCAGTAGCCATGACAGCAACGTCCACAGTTTGACTTCTTGCTGGGGACCTTTGTTGCATGTCACACCCCTCTCTCCCCCCATGCTTCCTGTCTGTTTCTACACTGGCTATCAAATAAAAGCAAAAAACTAAATCTTAAAAAACAAAACCAAAAAGGACATGTTTTAGTGGACTTTTAGTAAATGAATCACACTGAAAGTGTAAAAATGAGAGGGACAGAAATAGGATTTTGAAAAGTGAGGGGGTCATACCCCCACTACCCCTCCTTTTGCAGTCTGGTCTGGATCTGGACATTGTAAACACTTTAAAAAACTTGAGAAACTGCTGTCTATCAGACACTTGTAAATCTGTCTCTTCATTCATTCATTCATTCATACATACAAACATATATACACTTTAAAATCTGTCTATACATACATACATTCATTCATTCATTCATTCATTCTGTGTCACGTGAGTTTAAATAGCTTGTTTTCATCCGGCCAAAGAAACCAGACTTGAAGAGTAATAAGCCTGCAGAGTTTGAATAAAGTGCTTTAAGACTACAATTCTGCACAAGGGCACTAAGAGCGCTCACACAACATTGTAGTAGTATTCAGAAGCTTTAACTATCTCTTAAGGACACTGCCTGTCTGGTTCAATTAAGATTTCATATTAAGTGAAATCTTAAGCACACCAGAATTACATAACTATATCAGAAATAGCTAGTGATTCAGTACAGACCGTGTGGTAGCCTCAGACAGCGCTGATGCTGAACAGAGCAGACCGATTTTAACAGAGAACAGACCAGCAGACATGTTCTCATAAACCAGACTGAGAGGAGGTGGCAGTGATCAACCAGGGCCTTTAAAATGATATCCGTAGTCTTACTGCATGCGCCGCAAACAAGTTGATCAAATCACACTACATGGCGAGAATACGAGGCTAGGAGTTAGCATTTTATCCTAGCATCCTGGTCGTATATACCCTTGTGTGCAGAGACTGCAATTTAATTAAATAAGTATGAATAAGATATGAACTAAGTATAAATATAAAAAAGTATACCCCCTCCCCCCCCTCGCTGTTAAAAAGTAACTTTTACTAGTAAATTAGTTGTACTATATTTGTTGTAATTACTTGTACTAGTAAAGTAAATTTTACATGAGCTACTTTTTACTTTTACTTTGCTTTGTAATTTTACTTGTACGTAAGTAAAAGTTCATCAAAGTAATAGTACGTTTAGTTAAGTAGAATATTTTTGTACTCTTTCCACCTCTGCCTGTGTGTCTGTTCCTGTCACTGTGAGTGGGTTCACAGTATTCAGGCCTCAGTCCATGTCATACTGTAGGATGCATCCACGCGTGTGTTGAATAATTGAAAGAAGACCCCTGTGATCCTCAGATGTGGATGAAAGCGCGAGGAAGAAAGGGGGTCATTTGAGGAGAAGGTAAAGGGAGAGGCCTGGTGATCCCGGTGCAGAGCCGAGGCCAGGCCTTTGATGTGCTCTCTCTGGGAGAGACCAGTCACGAGATGAGACCCAGACCTGGAAGAGTACTGATTTCTTTTCTTCTTCTCAAGTGCTCCTGCTTCAGGAATACGAGTCGCCTCTTAGTATATATTATATTTAAGTATATTTTTCGCCTGCATTTCGCACAAAGAAATCTTAGAGCTGCTATAATCAATGGTTTTATGTTGCCAATGGGGTAAATCAGAGTGAAATGTAAAAGGGGTTGCAGATTTGATTACATTTTTCGATTCAGTATTAGGTTAGGAAATTTTCACTTACAGTACCAATTTTGCTCGGATATAACAGAGATTCTCTGAGAACTTATGCTGTACATTAAATTGTACAAGCAAGAAGCAGCCCTATTCCCTGGGTTAATGTTTACATTAAGAATTACCCCCCAAAAAGTTTGTTTAAAGTACTTTTTACTTAACTTAACAGGACTAACATGACAAACTACAGCAGTCGTCAACACAATACAGTGCGTGTGCGTTGTGTGTGTGTGTGTGTGTGTGTGTGTGTGTGTGTGTGTGTGTGTGTGTGTGTGTGTGTGTGTGTGTGTGTGTGTGTGTGTGTATATATATATATATATATATATATATATATATATATATACACACACACACACACATATATACACACTGTATTGTATGTATATATGTGTATTGTCACAAACTGACTCAATGCATGTGACAAAAGAGGGGAGACCAAACAGGTTAAAATGCCAATAAAGTGTTTATTGCAACATAAAGTAACTACTATTAATAAAAGAATCAAAACAGATGTGGAATCAGTGTTATCAGTAGTGTAAGCGGTGTATGTGTGAGTGAAAGATATATAAGCAAATGACAACTGCAACAAAAGAAACAAACCAAACCCAAACCAGGAGATCTGGAACCTAGGAGCAGGAGAATGAAGACCCAGAACAATCAAACATGACTTGTAGAAATAGTCTTGGTTGAGGCCTACCCAGGTGTCCACCAATCAAGTAACGAGCCCTCCCAAACTGCCAGCTCAGCCAATCAAGCCAAAGAAGCCAACAGCAGGCAGAAAAGGGTGGGTTAGTAACAAAATATATATATATATATATATATATATATATATATATATATAAGGCAAATATTAAAAGATTGATTTCAGGATTATTTTAATTGATCTTAGATCACTTAAACAAAGATCAATTTTAATTGGAGAATAGATTATTTTTTATTTATTTATATAACAGCATGTCTATGATGGGTTTACAGCTGCCTCTAAGTGCTCAAAGAAAATCACTTAATGCAGCTTTGACTTAATATGGCAAATTGTGGCTAATGGGAGCATTACACACACAACATTTACATGGTAAAGACATTATAAATAACAATGGAAAATACATAAATAGATGAGCTTTTATGGCTTGATGAAAATGTGTTATCTTGTGTTTGGAGTGACTGCAGCAGTCGGTAAAACTTGGACCACATCTGTACGTCAGTAAGTCACCGTGAGACCACTTGCCAAGAAAATTACCCTGGAAAAGTAAAGTAAATCAGTACCAAAGCACCACGTCTGTTCAGTGTACAAAAGTAAGCCAAGCAGGGATTTATCTTTCTCAGAACTTGTTCCAGAATCTGGCCCTCAGATGCTATATGACTGCTATTAACAATTTTGTCTTAGTCCTTGAAAATAATTTTGATTGCTCCCCACTTTTTCCTCTTCAGAGAGGCCCAGCACGCTTTTCCTTTGACGTGGTATGCTGTAGATTGAGTTTGTTCCAACACACTCTGCAACTTTGTCTTATTTAACGTTAAGAAATCTCAGTAATAGTCTGAAAAACCAAAGATCTTCTTGGAACTAGTCTTTGGTTAGGGGGGCATGAATAAAATCTAGTGAGTTTTCTCAATGCTCCCTAATCTTTTAGTCTATCTTATAACTGTATTTTTTTTCTAAAAATAAAATAAATAAATCTATGGAGTGGGGAAAGTGTCTCTCCTCAAATAACTCTATGACAAAGCATCAGAAACATGTCATTTCTCTAACTTCCGAAGCTGTTCTTCAGCTTTAATTGGAGACCTGGACCACGTGGTACATCAGATGATCTGACTTCCCCTTTTAGGCTGACAGTGGTCAGCTTTCTGCTGGGTTACAGTAACCCACCACGTGCCTCTGGAAGGATGTGGGCGGGTTACATGGAGCTAATTGGGCTGAGTCAGACGGAGGGGAACGGTGCCGATCAAAGATTGGAGTCCGACTCCTTTTCTTCTCCTCAGCCCGCTAGGTTTCACCTCCCTTTCACCCTCATCCAGTGGTGGAATGTAACCGAGTACATTCACTCAAGTACTGTACTTAAGTACACATTTGAGGTACTTGAACTTTACTTGAGTCCTTTCTTTTCATGCCCTTTTCTACTTCTACTTCACTAGATTTCAGAGAGAAATTGTACTTGTACTCCACTACATTCATCTGACAGCTTTAGTTACTAGTTACTTTACAAATTACTTTACTTTACAATTAATCCTAACACCTGTAAATATGATATTTTATTATAAACAATATATAATATTACAAGTACAGCTGAAATGACTATCTTATTAAACACAGAACTGTTTAGATCGTTTCCAGTTTCTAAAATGGGAGGATTTTTCTGCAATGAGTACTTTTACTTTTCATACTTTAAGTACATTTTCCTGATGATACTTAGATACTTTTACTTAAGTAATATTTCCAATGCAGGACTTTTACTTGTAACAGTATTTTTACAGTGAGGTATTAGTAGTTTTACTTTAGTAAAATATGTGAATACTTCTTCTGGGGCTGGGCAATATGGAGGAAATCAAATATCACGATATTTTTGACCAAATACCTCGATATTGCTATCGCAGTGATATTGTAGAATATTGGTGGGTTCACAAAATATTTACACAATGAGATTTTTGATAGATAATCATAAGTAATGTAGATATAATAACTATGTGGGTAAAGGCAAATAATGGAACAGCTAGAACAGTCTGGTGTGTTTAGAAAATGACATCACTTTACTGTAATGCAGCCTTTAAAACCAGGAAAACAACACTTATGCCATATTACGATATCCAAAATCTAAGACAATAACTAGTCTGATATCACAATATCGATATAATATCGATATGTTGCCCAGCTCTAACTTCTTCCACCACTGCTCTCATCCCGACTCTTTCTCTCTCTCGGTTTCAGCTGGAAAGATGGTTTGGGTTTCTGTGCGCTCATTCACCGACACCGTCCAGAGCTCATCGACTACGGAAAACTGCGCAAGGTGAGCGAGCGCTGTCTGACATTAACCAAGACCATGGAGCACAACTACTAATGCGAGTTCACCATACGTCAAACGTTTCTACGCAAAGCCAACACAAGGACGGTAGCCTCTCACGATCAAACCAGGTCAAACAGCAGTTGTACGTTAGAAACCAATAAGGAAACTCCAAGGCACTCTCTTTTAGAATGATACAAAGCCTTTATTTATGGCTTGGTCATCACAAATCTTCAAGTACTCCGACGCGTTTCGGCATACAAGCCTTTGTCAGGGAGTCAATCGAAGCAGTTGTACGTTCTTGTCTTGGTGTCAACCAGGTTGACGCATCCCGCTGAGACACGTTCACAGAGAAAGAAATAAGAAAGTTCTTCTCTGACTGTGAAGGCTGTGCTAGTAAATCAACCCATGTACAGTACCGCACAGCATCTGGCAGCAAAATACACACGCATCATGTCACACCATTAAGACGTTAGTTTAAAAGACTCTTTTATTTGAGAGGTCTTTATTTGTGAGCTTTTTCAAGCAACCGAATGTTTAAAAAAAACAACAACAAAAAAACTTGCTTTAATTAATAAAACCAAAGCATTCATCTTGCTAATGGTAAATTATAAAAAACGGACTCCGCAAAGAAAAATAATTTCTCTATGTTTTCAATTTGTAGATGCACAAGTGCTCTTTTGTCAGTTTTTGTTGAGAGCAGCTACAAAATGGGGCTTCTTCGACTAACCATTATTTGAATAATCAATGAATCTGCCTATTATGTATTGTCCTGCCAACAGTCCAAAACCCAGACATATTCAGTTTACTATCACATTAAACAATCCTCACATTCTGCATTTTTGTTAGGAAAGAAAAAAAGACTCTGTTTGTAAAATAGTTGCAGATGAATTTCCTGTCGATCAGTGATTCGTTAATTGTTTTAGCTATACTCAATTTATTGTTACATACGTGGCAAAATGTAGATTCATTATTGATCACGTGTGTTTTGAAAAATGTATTTAATTACCTGTAGCTCGGTTGCTTAAATCGTGAAAATCTGGTTTCTATAGCTCTGGTGCCTCTACAAGCAACAAACGTAGAAAAACAGTACTTGACACGAAAACCAGTACAAGAGTTGGACCTTTGGAAGTGATAACTTACAGCTTTGAACCAAGATGTTTTGTGAGAAATCTCCAAACATGACGCTCCTCCTGTCAATTGTTTAGAGAGTGTGCAATGAGTTGATGGTGCGCTGTGTCTGTCTGCCGTTGCCAGGACGACCCCATGACCAACCTGAACACAGCCTTTGACGTGGCAGAGAAGTACCTGGACATCCCCAAGATGTTGGACGCAGAAGGTGAGGGGGTAGTACAATGATGATGAGGAGAACAGACTTCTTCCTGTGTTCAAAGACCAAAATATTCTCTGTCAGAAGTGATGCAAAGCTCCCTTCAGGACATAGACGGGGTCTGCACCGCACAGTTTTTTAAATTTTCTTATTATAAATTCCTAAAAAAAATAGCTGCAATTTGCCAGCGATTAGCCTGGTCCGCAAAGGTGTGCAAATGGGCAGAGCTTTTCTTCACATTCCTACTTACATTACATCACTTTACAAGTTGACTGCTGAATCGCACCATTTGCCTCTGTGCTGGCAGCGGTGAGAGTTGAAGTGCTTTCAAAAGGAGACATGGGCTGGGTATGGTTCAAAACATTTCCATACTGGTACCGATACCTGGAATTCAATACATGTTCCTGAACGATACTTTTTTCGATACCAATTTTATAAAGTCCATTTCAGCAAAAACAATGACAACATTTTACATTACGGTACAATTTTTTTCCGTTAGCTTTACAACTATGTGACGCACACTGTAGTCATACCTCTCAAAATCCAACTGACACGTGAGCCCTGTCTCTGTGCGTAAAGTAGAGGTTTTCCTTCCCTGTCTCTACGGGGGGAGAGAGGAGAGAGCCCTAGAGGAGACGAAGATGAAGTTCTGAACAGCAGCTAGTGAGATGAGACAGTAGACTCTCGTAGGCTGCTCATTAATCTCTAGGCATCAATTTCTTTGAGAGATTATATTTTGGCCTTAACAGTCACACATGCAGCTGTGCACACAGAGGGAGACACACATCCTTTTTTCTACTGAATGTAAAACATGCAGTTCTCGCTCTACAAACAAATGAAAGCCTTTGGACGTCATCCTAAATCTTCAACCGTGCTTTCTGCTTAGAATTGTGCTTGTAGACTTGCAAAGTCTGTGTGTGTGTGTGTGTGTGTGTGTGTGTGTGTGTGTGTGTGTGTGTGTGTGTTTTTCAGTGTCTGAGACAGACTGCAAGGGCTAAATCCAATCCTCCCCGCTCGGAACATCTGGACAGTGACCCAGCGTGTTTTTCTTTCCACTCTGGATGTTGTTTATGTGAAGAGCTGAACCCCAGCTCCACTTCCTGTTTCTTCATTAACCTGTGCTCAACCTCACCCTCCATTCCTCCGACCCCCACCCCTTCTCTTCCCCGCAGACATTGTGGGCACTGCCCGTCCGGACGAGAAGGCCATCATGACCTACGTCTCTAGCTTCTACCACGCCTTCTCAGGCGCCCAGAAGGTATCCTGGATGCAGCGTCTCCTTCCTCTTCCTCTTCCTCACCCCTCTCCTCCCTCCTCGTTTCGACTTCCGGGTGTTTCTCCTAACAGTTCCCCTTCTCTTTCTGCAGTGCACAACGCCCCCCTGCAGGGGTCACTCTCCTTCACTTTCCGCATGGTTCACACCACCAAATGCATGATGGGACGACGATTCTGTTTTCAGAGGCAATGAGCACAAGTGTATTTCCGGTCTACCTGTTTTTCGTTTGTTTTTTTTACGGCGCTGCAGGCGGGCAAAATTCGCTCCCAATTAGCGGTCTGTTCCGCTGAGCAGAAGCTGAGCGGAGTGGGAGGTGCGGCGAAGTTAGTCTGATAACTGATGGTGACTGCCTGTGATAAAAAGCCACGGGTGCTGACGGAGGGAAACAAATTAGCCTGAAGTCTTGCACATTTAAATGGTTACATTCAGACATGACAGTGACGGCCTAAATGGTGTGTAGAGGAACGAATGAAATGAAATCAAAATTAAAAGTGGCACAAAAAGGCGAGCAGCAAGCTGTCTTTTAATTGTAATGGATATGCGCTGTCTGGCTTAGGTAGGGAGTCTGTTTCCTTGTTTCTCTGCAGGGAAGAAGTGTGGGGGGGGGGTTTTTTTTTGGGGGGGGGGGGGGTGGTGTGTTTTTGGGCGGGTCTTAGGCGTGGGGGGGGGTTTTTTGTGGGGGGGGGGGGGGGGGGTGTGTGGGTGTCTGCGGGGGTCTTCAGGCACAACAGAAACGCTGAGATTGTGCTGCGCTTCCTCTCAGGGAGAGACAGCTGAGCATCTCAAAGCAGAAGTTATATAAGAGCCAGGTCCATTTGAGAGGCCCAGCAGCAGTGAGAGTATTTCGACACAGCTGTGTTTAAGCAACTCGGATAATAAAAAAAAATTCTGTCTGTTTAACTGTTAAACTGGAGAGCGTGGAGAAACGTCAGCTGGACTCTTGTTTGCATCGTAGATCTGAGAATGGCAGGTTCTTAAATAAAAACTTGACCAAGTTTAGTTTTAAAATACAAAGAAATACAAAGTTTATAAGTTGAGAAAGTCCCCCCCCCCCCCTTCCATACAAAATTAATGATTAGAGAAAATTGTAACCTTCTGTCTCTCGACTGGCTCCATCCTCCATATTTGACAGTTTTTGGCAGATAATAGATACCAAATCTCTGGTTGTGTTTTTGGATGAACTGCTCCAGTTACTTGGCTTCAGTGTGTTAAACTGAGCCGGAGCATCCCAGCTACATAAATAAACTACGTATTAATACATTTTCAAAAACTTTATTTTCACTTTGTTCGTTCACTTCCCACTTCATATTCAGTGACCTCTAGCTTGACATTTTTAGGGGAAATAGAGAAAACCAACCAACCTAGAGGTAGACTGGAGATGACTTGTGCCACCACTGTTGCCTCCTCTTGTGATCGCGCCCCTTGCTGGCCCTTTTGTCTCTGCACTCTTTTACTCTTGTGCATTTTTTTTCTCTTCTCTGTCCTCTCTCCCCTTTCCTCTGTTCCCTGGGCAGATATCATTAGCACCTTGAGGCCAGATGAGAAGGCCGTCATGACTTATGTGTCGTGTTACTACCACGCGTTCTCAGGCAAGCAGAAGGTGAGAAATGAAATGGCAAAAAAAATGTCTGGCAGAGAATGACCAGTCGTTTTTGCCAACATACAAATACAATTCTTTTTGGCTGCTTACATTTTGAACTATCCCAAAAAAAAAGACAATATCAGGCAATACAGTACCTTAGTAATATGTCTTTACTAAAGGTTGAAAGATGCCTTTTGTTTGGAATTAAGTGTTCCTTTTTATCAGCCATTATACTGATGCTGTGAAATATACATGTCACATTTTGAGGGCTCGGTTTTTAAAGCTGCTCTAATCAATATTCTTGGATTAATTAACAATAGATAGAATAGAAGACACTTTATTGTCCCCGAGGGGAAATTTGTCTTGGGCATAGTGCTGCAATCTGTTGCTTCACAACACAAACATGTAACAGAAAAACCATTCTAAAATCGACACAAAAACATAACCTAAGATCATAAGGTCAACGAAGCATCTTAGGACATAAATAAATATGTGTAATGTGAGAGGGGAGAGGGGTCGCTCGTCATGATAAACCCACAGACAATTATTCCAAAGTTTTTTGGCATCTTTCAGCCCATTGTTTCGGTTTTACAGTCCTACGGTCCTATCGTTCGGGGTTTCGTCCGGAGTCGGACACGAGTCCGGACTCGAGACGCTTTTCTGTTGTCTTGGACTCGTCTTGGACTCGTCTTGGTCTCGTTGGTATTTGGACTCGGACTTGACTCGGGCATTGGACTCGCCAAATATTGTAGTTGGTCTCGACCGAGTCCAGCACTATATTCCTTTGTTCTAACGCAACTCCTTCCTTCAAAACAAAACCATAGATGAAGCGCGCTTATTCAGAAAACAGGTATTAGTTTGATTCAAAATCCATCTAGAACAGGCATTGAGATTGGTCGCCTGGTATACACCTGGCTGCATCATATACAGTGCTGCTCATGAGTATAGGAACCCATGCTAAAGTTGACTAAGAAGAGGAATAAAAAATCATCTTTTGGAAATTGATCTTAATGCCTTAATTATATCTAGAGATTGGCATGGTTTATTTCAGTTAGCCTAATAGCTGGTTTGATTTCCATTGAGAGATGATTTTATGGAAAGTACCCCATACCAATCTCTAGGTATGGTGAAGGGTATGTGATGATGTGGGGCTATTTTAATTCCAAAGGCCAAGGGAACTTTATCAGGATGCATAGTATCCTGGATCCATGAAATAACTGGCCTTTAAAAATAAAAATCTGCCTGCCTCTATGGGAATTTAACATAGGGGTGTGTATACTTAGACTTGTCTTGGACTCGACAAAGGTGGACTAGACTACAGCCCAGGTTTATGGTAACTGTTCTGGTTCCCTCTCACCGCTTTCACAGAGTTGTTTCCAGCTTCAGTCGGAAGCTGTTTTCAGCAACAACAAAAAAATCTCCCACAAACCCCCACTGTACACTACCTGCTCAGCACCAAACGGCAGACAGGCAAAGTTAGAGACTAGCTGGTGAACATAGTGGAGCATTTAGCAGCTAAGGAGACCGATATTTCTCTCGGTTGTTGGTATTAAAACAGACCTGAGCTAAAAAAGGAGAGCGAATATTGGACTAAAATTCATCAGCTGGACACAAACATGGCTCCAAATGAACGATAGTGTTCCTCCGTAACTGCTGGATATGTAAAAAAAGCGCTTGTATTTCTGGTCGATACACGCTCATTAAAAACATTAACCAGACCAAACACACACACACACACACACACACACGTATATTGCTGACATCTTAACACTGAGCAGAACTGCTGAACTATGTATGTGCCTTGAATGGCCATAACTTAATACATTTCCTATAGTGGGTGGCCCCGGTGGGAAACCAAACCCTCAGTTATTCAGCACCTCCTTATCTGTGCTCTTTCAGCAGCGTATTGATCCTTGATAAAGCAGCCAACCTTTCTCCTCTGCCAACATGAATACAGTTCTTATACTCTCAGAGGAATACATTATGCCAAAGACATGCTAAATCTGCTAGAGATCTCTGCAGAGAATAAAAGAGACTTATCGCACACACACAGGATATCCGCTAAGCCCCCTGTACTTAAAATCTTTATTAGGATCCACTTGTTAATGGAGCAGGAGTCTGGAAACCACTGCAGGCGCTGGCATGGATCTCACACACTGTCTAACACCTCCGATTGCTCCCTCCAGGGCACACATTTCCCCAAAAACACCATCACCCCTACTTTTTACCTTGTTGGCCTGACATGAAAATCCTCACTTTACCGTTGCAACGAAAGGGTCAGTGTTAGTGTTAGTTTGTGCCTTATCTTAAGGGATTTACAGAAGTCTCAAAACCCTTTCTGTCCATCTGGATCAAAAAAATATAATCGTTTAATATAATAAAAATGTTACATCTGTTTTCTAAAGTGTAACGTTGTTCCCTATTTTTTAAAAGGGAGCCAGAAATGACATATCGGTTTTTCTGTTTTGTATGTAAAAAAAAATTATAATTCATTATTTTAAATGGATTTAGTGTTTCCCACCATTGCATACCTGGCAGTGTGGAGAAGGCTTTGAAACAACATGCCCAATCACGTAGGTACTGTCGATCAAATTTACAGAAAATATAGGTATATATATATATATATATATATATATATATATATATATATATATATATATATATATATACATACAGTACAGGCCAAAAGTTTGGACACACCTTCTCATTCAATGCGTTTCCTTTATTTTCATGACTATTTACATTGTAGATTCTCACTGAAGGCATCAAAACTATGAATGAACACATATGGAATTATATACTTTACAAAAAAGTGTGAAATAACTGAAAACATATCTTATATTTTAGATTCTTCAAAGTAGCCACCCTTTGCTTTTTTGATAACTCTGCAAACCCTTGGTGTTCTCTCAATGAGCTTCATGAGGTAGTCACCTGAAATGGTTTTCACTTCACAGGTGTGCTTTGTCAGGGTTAATTAGTGGAATTTTTTCCCTTATTAATAAAAAAAGCAAAGGGTGGCTACTTTGAAGAATCAAAAATATAAGACATGTTTTCAGTTATTTCACACTTTTTTGTTAAGTATATAATTCCATAATGTGTTCATTCATCGTTTTGATGCCTTCAGTGAGAATCTACAATGTAAATAGTCATGAAAATAAAAAGTAACTGTAACTTAATTAAGTGTTTTAGTTGCATTAAGTCAAACGTAACCTCAAAGCTGCTAAATTTAATGTTATGTTAATGTGTAAATGCTGTCTTCACAGCTTATTTCTGCTGCCCCCAAGTGGCAAAAAAAAGAAGTTATTGCAGTTTTAAGTGCATAAATAAAATGTAAAACAAATTTGATGGCTAGTCCAAAAAGTCTTATGAGGGTGGGGTTTTAGGACTCACCACCTTTAGTGTTTTTAAATCCTGGATAAATGCACCTGTTAATATAACTTTTTAATACTGTTCACCACCACATACAGATTAAACCAGAAGATGGGTCACTTCTGTCCACCATTTGCCTTCTTTTAATTGTGCAGTTGACAGAAAGGAGTGATACTAGAAATAATTTGAGAACTGCTGAAAGTCTTAGAAGGCCTTCTGGGTTTTTGAAAGCCCATCAGATAATAAAAACCTGCTCATCTCTGTGATGAAAACATTAAGAGAATACATGAGAGAATCAGACTGAAGCTACTGTAGGTCCTCGGCTTCACAGATCAACTGTGAGATAGTTTTATCCCTAATCAATCGTGCCACTGTCCTGTCTCTGCTACCTCAGATGTCAGGACAAAGTCATTCATAAAAGAGGTCAGTAAACAGGCCCAGCGTGCAAACATTTGCCCACAGAAGCACGACCTGCACATCCTGGCTCTCCTTTTAAGGCAGCTGGCCCACTGCTCTCGGTGGAGCCCCCCTCCCCACCCTCCTGGAACATGTGTCTCCGACCGAGCCAAGTTTCCCCCGTGATCTTCTGACAAAGGAGGCTGGAAGCAGTCCTCTGTGGGGGATGCCAGTCTCTCAGCTATGGAATGGGGTGGGCAGGAGATTTAAGTCTATCTCACTGTGTCTGCTCTTCTGAAAAGACACTTCCGCGACGTTATATACCGCCTTTTAAGTCAGTGGATTTCCTTGTCGAGCTCTTTCCGAGGGAAATCGATAATGGTGCAGTTTGGGTCGCACATGGATTTCTTTCAATTTTGATTTTCACTGAAGCACTTTAACTTCAACACTTTAAAAAAGTTTCACATGGAGCTGAATGTGCAACATTTCTGAGCTAAAACTCCACCGCATATCTTCCAGACTTTTGTGCAAGTTGCTTACATTTCTCCGTGTATTTTTGCTCTGCTCTTGCTTTCAATGAGCCCTCCCTGACCACATTTACTCATCTTGAACCCAACGGGTTAACTGACTCCATGTTGTCATGGAAACTCTTCGCTCATGCATTGCCGGTCCAGTGATGAAGACTGACAGGCCAGTGTGTAAGGAAGTGTTGTGTCATGGATGGAGCCCCTCTTTATCCCCACTGGGCCGTTTTTATTCCCCCAGGGAGCCTGGCTCTTCTATTTCCCCGGGCCTGTGTACTGTATGTAGGCTGAGAGGCTAAAATAACCTGCTGCACTCTGCTGTTCTATTAAAAGACTGGTGCAGAGAGGAAGGTGCCCCTACACCTGACGACAGGTACAATATGATACAGCATGTCCTTGTTGAAGCTCCCTGGGTCTGGAAACAGCCATTAGATTATTAAGACACAGAGACGACATCACACTGTAGCTGTCCTGTCTTTTTTTACTTGCTTGTTGCTACACCCCCAAAACGTCTCAATTGGGAAATCTTGGCGTGCTTGTGTAGGCAGCGTAGATGGATGGATGCAGTTTTAATAGCGGAAATGAATGGGTTTAAAATTAGCACCATCCATAAGCCAAATGCTGGTAAAATATGCAACGGCTGGTAGATTTGCTTCACTCAGCAGCCAAAAAACAACAATTGTAATCCATTGAGCGTCTGGTATAATTTGAACATTCACTAGCCATTTGGCTGCCGGACAAAAAAGTCAATTTTGAACCCTATGATATGCAACTCCATTACAAGAAAATGTCCTGCATTAAATACTGTACAGAGCAGCAAAATGTACTTAAAAATCTAAAGTAAAAGTACTCGTTATACATGACATTATTAGGTTGTTAATTCTGATGGTTCAATGTGTAAGCAGCATTTTAATTTTGTTTTGTAGCAGGTCAAAGGAGTTTCTCCTTTAAGTAAAAAGTTCTGCTGCACATTTGTATATATTTTTTGAAAACTCCACTAAATCGTTTCTTTATCAATTTACTTCTTTAGGCCATACAGAGTTAATTAAACGTGCAATATGTAATTTTCTGCCCCTAGGGGTCTCTCAATCAAAACAATGCATGTAAACGCGGCCTTTTGATGACGTCGTGGGGTTGCGTGGGATCGTGGGAGTTGTAGTTTTCACTGCCGATTAAAAATCTGTTTGCGGACCAGTTAATGTATTCAAGTCTTATTCTCATTACGTTTATTAACGTTTATGCATTTTAATGCAGAACTATTACATATGTTACCTTTAAATAGAAATCTGATCAAAATCTAATCAAAACAACTCATCTGAAATGACCCATCATGCAGTGCTTGTGTACAGCAGGCAGCGCAGATGGATATGCATCTACAAACCATTTTACTTGATCATTACAAGTAAAATGGTTTTGTCAGTGATCACATTACTTTTATTTAAAATATCTGAAAAGTAACTAGTAAATACAGCAGTCATATAAAAGTAAAGTACAGTAAAAAGTAAAATATTTCCCTCTGAGATGTAGCGGAGTAGAAGTATAGAGTAGCATAAGTAAAGTACACATACAGTACCTCAGAATTGTACTTAAGTAAATTTGACTTCTTCCACCACTAAAAAGACTTCATAAAGCTCGCCTCACACAGACTACACATGCGTTGTGCAGTACAGATGGCTCTCTCACACTGTTTCTCCCCTCGCCCTCGTCTTCCAGGCAGAGACGGCGGCCAACAGGATCTGCAAGGTGCTGGCTGTCAACCAAGAGAATGAGCAGCTGATGGAGGACTATGAGAAGCTGGCCACTGATGTGAGCACTCCCCGACTTTCTCCTATAATTGTCCTGCACCTCCTCTGCTATTCTACCTCCCTGTTCTCCTTTTTATTTAAGCTGGCCTCCCAGCCCCCGGGGGCGTTTCCCAAATCATTCATTTCTTAGATTAGTTGTTGTTGTTTTTGACCACCTGGGAAGCCTTTGGTTTCAGTGCTAAAAGTATTTTGCAACAATTTTGATTATTTGATTAATCGTTTCAAGGCAGGGGTCTTCTACGTTTTTTAAGCCAAGGGCCCCTTGACTAAAAGAGAGATGGAGCATGGACCCCATACTACGTGTATTGTACAAAATGAAGTTGCATATTAAACTGGGCCTACAATAACGTGTAGGGCAGCCTAAAGAATACTAAGCTATTACAATAATAATTGTTGGCATGTTTTTATAAATAATTTTTTTAAAGGCCCACACAGGTGTTTTCAGTTAATGTGGCTGATTAGACCTCTCCCCAGGACTGTGTGGGTGTGTATAGACTGTGCTTGATTGACATCTTCATGAGTCACCTGTTAGCTTTGTTGTACCTGTTAGGGCAGGACAAATGACACCTTTATCACTCTTATTGGTAGGAAAGATTTGTGACCTAATAAATTCCCATCTAAGCTCCGGCCCACCTTCAACCTGAGCAGAGTCCAGTCAGCCCGAATAACTAAAAACCACCTGTGTGGCTGTTCCGAGGCTTTATGTTAAACAGGCCAGTAAGCGTATCATTAATGTGTTTTTTTTTTTTTGTTCACTAATAGATTTATATTTGCTAATAATATGTTATGACGTTTTTAATTTTTGAAAAAACTTTCAATAAATTAACAATAATTTGGTGGCCCCCCTGCAGTAACTCTGAGGACCTCTTAAGGGATTTGTGAAGCTAAAATGCCAAATAGTTAATGGTTCCAGCTTCTTAAAGTTAAGGATTTGCTGCTTGTCTTTGTGTTATGTCACTATAAACGGAATATTTTGGGAGTTTTGAACTTTTGGTTTGAACAAAACCCGACATTTACTGTACACACATCCGGTTGCAAGAAATGAACCACTAACCAATTATCTCAACCTGTATTCTTTCCCCACTCATTTCAAACATGAATTACATCCACTACACCTCATTAATTCCCCTTTTCCTTTTATGTGCATGCTTCTCCTTTGCATCTCTGCATTTTCTTTCCCTTGAATGGTACTTGTTTCTCCCCCGTCCCCTCTCTCTTTAACACACACACACACACACACACACCCTCAACACCCCAGCTGTTGGAGTGGATCCGGCGCACCATCCCCTGGCTGGAGAACCGCCTGCCCGAGAACACCATGCAGGCCATGCAGCAGAAGCTGGAGGACTTCCGAGATTACCGCCGCCTCCACAAGCCGCCCAAAGTGCAGGAGAAGTGCCAGCTGGAGATCAACTTCAACACGCTGCAGACCAAGCTGAGGCTCAGCAACAGGCCCGCCTTCATGCCCTCGGAGGGAAAGATGGTCTCGGTAGGTCATGGACACTCGTAAAAGTACAAACTCGCCCCACAAAAATTCCAATTTCTTTCAGAAAGGTTTGAGTGTTTTCGCTGTTGATTTGTTTAACCGTTTCACTGTTTTTTCGGTTCAAGAATTGCACCGTCTTTCAAAAGACAATGAGTAATCGTGTTAAATAATCGCGATTTTAACATTGACCAAAATAATCATGATTATGGTTTTTTCCATAATCGAGCAGCCCTGCTTGGCTTACATGAATCATGTAGACACACATGATGCCAGGGAACATTTGATCCCATGTGTAACCCGTGTCTCACTTGGTTGCTTGGTGAAATGTCCATCTACAGTTCAGCCCAAATATGGCAGAGAGTATCGTTGCCTATATAGGTGAAGCTGGAGAAGATGTGGCTAACATCACCAGTGGCCAAAACCCTGTTACTAAAGATTTAAATATATACTGTATATAGTATGTAGTTTCTTTTCTGCGCTCTATTATTTTAATGTACAAATATATCATGTGAATAAATGCACACAGTCACAACTGTTATAAAATTGAATGATCATACTTATTTAGTTCGCCACATCAACTTAAAAGACGATATGTCAAAGCTGTGTTCACAGCTTGTTTCCGCTGCCCCCATGTGGCAAAAAAAAGTCTGTTAAAGCAGGTTTAACCTTTGTTTAACTTAAGTCATGCACGCACAGCTGTCCTGAAATGTCTTTACAAAAAGGTACAGCATGTATGTGATATGACAGCACCAGCAGGTTTTTTACAGAACAGGTTTTCACTCTTTGCACTCCTAGCCCTATTTACACATGTTGCTATTCTTGTGTTCTTTTTCTCCTTCTCTTTTTTTGTCAAGAATACATTCTCACGTGTTCTTTCCTTTGCCCCGTACAGGACATTAACAATGCATGGGGGAATCTAGAGGGAGCAGAGAAGGGCTACGAGGAGTGGCTCCTCAATGAGATTCGCAGGCTGGAAAGACTCGACCACCTGGCGGAGAAATTCCGCCAGAAAGCAGCCATCCATGAAGCTTGGACTGCAGGTACTGAGGAGAAACACTCAAGAGCCAGCTTCTGTGTTCTAGTCTCATATTAGTCTCCCATTGCCAGACCTATCTCCACAGCACTGTGGAGTAAGGTCTGGCTCCTCCACACACATACATTCTGGGATAGGAGAAAAGAAATGCTCTGGGTTGTTTGCATTTCTTTAAACCAATCACAGTCGCCTTGGGCGGGGCTAAGCTCCAGACACAGAGACGGTGGCTCTGCTAAATAGTCTCGGGAAGGAACTTGTTTTGGTGGAACATTCGCCCCCCGCAAAAGAAAACTCCACATACACTATTAAATTAAGTCAAATATCACGATATTTTCGACCAAATACCTCGATATCGATACCGCAACGATATTGTAGTGTTGACTATTGGTGCTTTCACAAAATATTTACACAGTGAGATTTTTGGTAAATAATCATCAGTAATGTGGATATAATGACTAAGTGGTCAAAGGCAGATAATAGAACAGTTACAACAGTCTGATAAGTTCAGAAAATGACATCACTTTACTGTAATGCAGCCTTTAAAACCAGGAAAAAACAACACTTATGTCATATTACGATATCCAAAATCTAAGACAATATCTAGTCTCATATCACGATTTCGATATAATATTGCTATATTGCCCAGCTCTAAACGTGAGCTATTTAAATTCGCTGGATACATGGTTAAACCTCATTGTCTCTTACCAGTGTATCTCCGTGTGTACTTCATCCACAGCAATCCCACCAATCGGTCCCAAAACCTCCCAGTTGGAGAGGAAATGCTGTTAACACATTCTTTATAAATCTTTACAATCATTCCCGAAAGAACAAACGTTAAAAAAGAGATTACAGCCTATAAGTAATTGTCCTTTTTCACCTAACAAGCACTGTAAACAGACAGCTCTCGTTGTCGATAGATTTGACATACGTCTTTTTGTCTTCACTTTGCTGGTACGTTCTCTGCGTCCCCCCCCCCCTGCAGGTAAGGAGGACATGCTGCAGAAGCATGACTTTGAGACGGCCTCGCTGTCAGAGATCAAGGCCCTGCTGAAGAAACACGAGGCCTTCGAGAGCGATCTGGCGGCACATCAGGACCGCGTGGAGCAGATCGCTGCCATCGCACAGGAATTAAAGTGAGACACGATAAACGGGAGCAAAAAGATTGTGCTGCTACGTTCTATTGATCAATAAAAGATAAAATAGAGTAGGATAGGTTGAGGGGTGCAATGTCAGTGCGTCTGTTCTTCCACGGTTGCATTGATCATGTCGCTGTTAAGAAAGTGTTAAGAAATATTTTGCTCATGTTTCTAGATTTAGAAATCTTTTGGACCAATGTTTTGTGTCCTTGTTTAGTCAAATTTAATGAAAACACATATTTGATTTTATGTTTCTGTTATTTATGACACAATTTCAATACTTCAATTAATTATTATGGTTTATTCACTTACATAACCTTTGAGCTTAGGTTGTACTGATTTTAGGGATATGATGCATTTGAAGATATAGGTATTTTTGGTATATTTTGCTTATTGGGATGAAAATACCAATGTCGGCACTGGCGGACCATTTCTATTCCAGAGTTCATAGGGTTAAGTAAAAGAAAGTGTAAATGGAAGCTGCGGTGATGCAGGTAATGCTAATGCTAAGCTACCTCTTGTTCCCCGGTGTGTTTGTGCTCCAGTGAGCTGGACTACTACGACTCCCCCAGTGTGAACGCTCGCTGCCAGCGGATCTGTGACCAGTGGGACGCACTGGGAGCTCTGACCCAGAAACGCAGCGAGGCTCTGCAGGTGAGACCAATTTAGAAAGAGACTGGAAACGAGTTACTGGAGAGTTTCTAACTTCTAAAATCACTTTTTTAGCCCTCTTTTTTAAGATTCCTCTTTCCTTCTTGGTGCTGGTTAGAGCAGAAATAATTACAAATTTAGAGATGAAAGTGTTCTCACTCGCAGCGAGAGCCTGTGAGGAGATTTGATTTTCAGGATTCCCGCTGGCCTTGAAGATCCTTTTTAAGTTTGGAGATTTGAGATTTTTTTTTTTATTTGTGAAAATACAGCATGACCCTCCCCCCAAATCCATCAGTATATGCCCCGGTTCTCTGGAAGATGATATGAATAAAACGAAGCTTCACAACAGGACTTTGAAGGGCATTTAAAACGGCCTGTGATTGGGTGTGTTAACCTTGTTTTTTTTGTTTTTTTTAATGCTCCACAGAGAACTGAGAAGCTGCTTGAAACCATTGACCAACTGTACCTCGAGTTTGCCAAAAGAGCGGCTCCCTTCAACAACTGGATGGAGGGCGCCATGGAGGATCTGCAGGACACCTTTATCGTCCACACCATCGAAGAAATCCAGGTGAGCACAGAGAGGACCGGACGTCATTTACCATCGCAGGATTCAAAGCAGTAACATGCAGAATGTGAACAGTTGTAGGGTTATGAACAAAAAACAATTGAGGTTTTCCTCAATTTTGGGTTATTGGCTTTGAACGGCTTTGGACAGAGCCAGGCTGGCTGGTTGTCCCCGTTGATGCTAAGCTAACCTGACCGGTTTGTTACATTTACCGGACAGATGTGAGAGTGGTATCAATCTTCTTATTCAACTCTCGACAAGAAAGCACAAAAACGTCAAACTTTTTTTAAGTCAAATGTTGGGAAGC
The DNA here is from genome assembly GCF_010015445.1 of Perca fluviatilis. Taxonomy (NCBI): domain Eukaryota; kingdom Metazoa; phylum Chordata; class Actinopteri; order Perciformes; family Percidae; genus Perca; species Perca fluviatilis. Next base: position 10,689,920 of record NC_053131.1, on the reverse strand, counting down.
ATAGGAATCACATGGATTACTAACTTGTATGTTACTAGTCGCATTATAAGTATGAAACCAAGGGAAAATACTGTAGGTTTACAGTATCATACATGCATGTAGTAAGAACTGTAAATATAAAACGTATTTATGTCATAAATGTGTGACCATTGCATGTACAACACATGAAACAATGGAATAACTAAGAACATGTACAGTAAATGTGTCAATAGCGTCCAACTGAAGAATAACATTTCCAGTACCAAGCTATAACATTTAGTGAAATATTATCTGTGCACAGTATCACTACAGTATATTAATATGTCTTTTGGTGTATGTTATCCTGAGATTTGAACACTGAAATCATACCGTTGTCCTTCTGATTTTTAAATACATTTTTAGTTTGAAGTTTGAAGACAGGGCAAGTGCATTTCTCCTTTAGTTGTAAAAAAAAAAGGGAAAAAGAGGCCTTTTAACGTTGCTTTAGATGATCATCGTCTGTGTTTGTGTGTTGTGTCTTTAGGGATTGAGCACAGCCCACGAGCAGTTCAAAGCCACGCTGCCAGAGGCGGACAAAGAGCGCCAGGCCATCCTGGGCATCCACAACGAGATTGCCAAGATCGTGCAGACCTATCATGTGAATATGGCTGGCACCAACCCCTACACCACCATCAACCCACAGGAGATCAACGCCAAATGGGACAAGGTAATAAAAATCAATCATGAGCAAGGAAATACACATGTCAAGATGGTTTCTCCAAGGAAGATCTAATCCTGCAGTTCCATGTCTGCCCAGTACAGACAGTCCTTTGGTTTGTTGTACACAGACACCAGTGGGATTGATTTCCTCATCTAACTCTCAGCAAGAAAATGAATAAACACATTTCTTTACTCTTTAGTATATTTAAAGTGCTCATATTATGCTCATTTTCAGGTTCATAATTGTATTTAGAGGTTGTACCAGAATAGGTTAACATGGTTTAATTTTCAAAGAACACCATATTTTTGTTGTACTGCACATTGCCGCAGCTCCTCTTTTCACCCTGTGTGTTGAGCTCTCTGTTTTAGCTACAGAGTGAGGCATCTCACTTCTGTTCCATCTTTGTTGGGAGTCGCACATGCTCAGTAGCTAGGTAAGGACTACTAGCCAGTCAGAAGCAGAGTATGAGGGTGTACCATGCTAGCAGCTAGGTGAGCATTATAATATATATATATATATATATATATATATATATATATATATATATATATACACAATAGAGCTGTTTGGAGCAGTTTATGCTTTCTGTAGGAGATGGTAAGTCCCTTTGGGGTGGACTTTGGGCTTTTTCACTTTGTAAACCTATAACATGCACAAAAAGATATATAACACAATAAAGGAAAGGGGAAAAGACAAAAAGCATAATATGAGCACTTTAACTTATATCCCATACCGTCTTTAAGATGTTGCAGCCTTTATGTTTAACTGAAAATCCCAAATTCGACAAGTTTTGCTTTTGATATTTTTGGCCCAGCTAGCGTTTTCTAAAAGGAAGTCGTCTCTGTCATGAGTTTATTTATTTTAGGTTTATTTATCAAGGACAATGCACACTAATAACTATAATACATGAATACATTTTGAATATGTCAGAGTTCAAGCCCCTCTGTGCACTCTGGTCGATGTAGGCTCTAACAACTACATAAAATGAGCCTGGCTGTTACGCTGCTCCCCGTTAGTTTTAGAAAAAGGTAGATACTGGGGCGAGAATTTCAGTTTATGTTTAAGAGGCATTCATCATTTATGGAAAATGGCCAAAGTAGAAACAAAATGCAATGTTTTCTGTCCATTCTAAGGTTCATTCTCCCGTCTTCATCAGCATCACATTAATGTGAATAATCCCATGTGCCTCTCCTGCCTGCTGTAGGTCCGGCAGCTGGTGCCGCAGCGCGACCAGGCTCTGATCGAGGAACACGCCCGGCAGCAGAACAACGAGCGTCTGCGCCGACAGTTTGCCAACCAGGCCAACGTCATCGGGCCCTGGATCCAGAACAAGATGGAGGTCAGTGCGAGCAAACGCCGACATTCAAAATGACCACGTTACGGCGAGGTGGCGAGTGCAGCCTGTGTGTGGTTTCAGTGCATTTTTATGTTTTTAGTCTTAAACTCCCGGACACTGTCTAACCTGCAAAAATGAATGTAATAGCTGGCATTCTCAGTATGTAACATCATTTGCCTGAGGAAGGTCTAGTACGGAAATGTTGCCAGCTATTACATTTAGCTTTGTTAGACACAAGTTGGACAGTGTGCGGGAGTTTCTTGGCACCTTTTGAGCTACTCGTCCCCCTTCCGACGATTTTTCTGTTTTAGTCTTAAGCTTACCAGTCCAAGTTTAAAATAAGAAGTGGTGAAACTTTCTGACTCCATTTGAATGTTTATCTCGTGTGGTCACTGATGTGTCCAGGAATTGATATTAAGCTATGTGAAAACAGGCTGTTAATCGTTATAGTGGGGTATATAAGGTCTCTGTAAATTATATCAAATATTGCGATATGAGACTAGATACCGTCTTAGATTTTGGATATCGTAACATCGTAATATGGCTTACTGTTAGTGTTGTCATTTCCTGGTTTTAAAGGCTGTATTACAGTAGAGTGATGTCATTTTCTGAACTTGCCAGACTGTTCTAGCTGTTCCATTATTTGCCTTTACCCACTTAGTCATTGTATAAACATCATTGATGATTCTTTATCTGAAATCTCACCCAACAGTCAACCCTACAATATGGATGTAGTAATATCAACATTGAGGTATTTGGTCAAAAATATCGTGACATCTGATTTTCTCCATATCGCCCAGCCCTCGTCTAGACCTACTCTATCTGTAAAGTGTCCTGAGATTTGACGCTATAAATGAAGTTGAATTGAATACCTACATTAGATATGATAAGAATGTGTCTGTATGACAGTGTAGTGTAAGGTTGTGATAACTGATAAATGCCAGGCAGAAATGGAGTTTTTTGAGGGTCATTTGTGTATATTCTTTTCATGTCCTCCACTATGCAGTGACTCATTCTGTGTGTGTGCGTGTGTCTGTGTGTGTGTAGGAGATCGGCCGCATCTCGATCGAGATGCACGGCACCCTGGAGGACCAGCTGACCCACCTCCGCCAGTACGAGAAGAGCATCGTCAACTACAAGCCAAAGATCGACCAGCTGGAGGGAGACCACCAGCTCATTCAGGAAGCTCTCATCTTTGACAACAAGCACACCAACTACACCATGGAGGTAAAAACCCTGCAGCCGGCCTTTTTAATCACCAAACGTAACCGAGAAAAGACCGGGATTGTTGTTGGTCTTGTTGACATAATCATCTGGCCGGACACTGCAAATACTTTTCATGCGTTGTTAAATGTTGCCTTAGTGTCAGATGGTTGTGGTTTGCCACAGAGAACAAAGCAAAGGGCGGCAGGATGTTGAGACAACCACAGGAAAGAGTTTAATACGGAAACCTTCCTGACGTTGCAGTTTACCATCCAGGCTCCAGTGTACTTAACTTTTTGTGGAAGTGCTGGAAAACTATAAACCCCCGCCTGCCTGCCTGCCTGCCTGCGTTCCTGCCTGCCATGAATTATTTTTACTGGCCAATAATTCAAATTCATCTTATTATTGAAGCTCTGCACATCAACTGACCCATTTTCAAAGCTATTATGTAGGTCTGTATTGTGCTGATGCAGTCCAATCCCAGTTATCCGACCCTCCATGCAGGTTAAATTAAACATTACTTTTTTTTTTTCAAACCACTGTTTAACCCAAGGCTAGAGCCCAGCTAAAACCAATGCCTCTGGGACTCTTTTACTCTCCGTCTCTCTTCCTTTAACTTCCTCTCTCTCTCTGTCTCTCTGCCCCCTGCAGCACATCCGCGTGGGCTGGGAGCAGCTGCTCACCACCATCGCCCGCACCATCAACGAAATCGAGAACCAGGTCTTGACGCGGGACGCCAAGGGCATCAGCCAGGAGCAGCTGAACGAGTACCGCGCTTCCTTCAACCACTTCGACAGGGTCAGTACTCGAACTTAGTCCCGGTGGCGAGGAGAGGCGCTCTAGTTGCTACGCTGCTCATTTACATCATAGTGAGAAATGGGAAACAGAAAAGGTTTTCACGTTATTGAAGGAATAGTGCGACATTTGGGAAACACTCGTGCAGTGCCCGTTTGGAGCCTGTTCGGAACGTTCCCAGTATGTGTTTTTTTTTTTGTTTTTTTTGCTCTGCCTTAAATCATGATTTTATAAACGCGACATCATCTGAAAAAAATACCCAAACACATGAGTTAAAGACAACAGCTGTGCTGTGAGTTCGGCTGTATTTACTTATAAAAATGATCCCACAGAGAGAATGTTAGAATCGATAGAATGTCTTTCTTACTTAGAGAGAGAGAGAGAGAGAGAGAGAGAGAGAGAAAAAAAGATGTTGCGACCGCAAGAGAGAAAGACCTCGCTCTCTCTAGGCACAATACTGGCGTCTCTCTTGTACAGAAAGTCACTAGATTTGTCGCTAGTTGCTTTTTTGATCCCGCCCCTGCTGCCCTAAGAGGCTCGTAGGCTCTCCATTGGTAGCAGAGCCTTGCACCGCAATCAGCCGTCTAGGGATGTAGCAACTCCCCGACCCCGCTGCTGCTGTACTGCGCATGCGGGAGACACACACCCAAAAAAACACACACAAAAAAACCACACACACACAGAGATTCATTGATTTATAGTTGGATGTTTATTCGCTTTCTTGCCCGAGAGTTAACGAGAAGATCCTTTCCCTCTTCTCATCTAACTTTCAGCAAAAAAGTGAATAAGTGTATTTCCTAAAGTGTCAAACTTCTGCTTGAAAGAATAATGTAAGAACTTTTGGCATGTGGAGTCACAGCTTTGTCTTTTTATATATTTAGACCGCATCAACAAGGCAAAGAAGTTGAGGTGAGGATATGTCATTTCTGGGTCTGCCCGAGGTGTGGCTAACGGCAAACCTTTACTGACCCTTTAAGCAGAAAAGATTGAGTGTGCCGAGCGTACGCTTAGTGTGTGTGTGTGTGTGTGTGTGTGTGTGTGTGTGTGTGTGTGTGTGTGTGTGTGTGTGTGTGTGTGTGTGTGTGTGTGTGTGTGTGTGTGTGTGTGTGTGTGTGTGTAATGCATCAGGCCGTGCATTGACCCTTACCGCTTGGTTGAAAAGAGACTTACAGTTCAGTCACACGTTAAAAGCTCGGGGGCTTTGAGGCATACGAAGGAAAATGGCAGCCAGACTCAGCCTCATGCAACAGCTGAAATCTTTTATTGTGAAATACAAGAATAAGACAATAAATACCGAGCATGTAGATATGGAAATTGAGAATCTTCTCATTGAAGGCTGTTTCTATGAAACACCCCTCCTACCTCCAGAACCTAGTGGAGTTCTCCGCCATTACCTCATGCATTTTTCCAGAGCTGGCCATTTGTTGATCAATACCTGAGGTTGAGGGTCGGAGCCCAAAGGAAGCCGACTGTGAACCTGAACTTGGGCTTTTGTTTCATATTTCATTAGGAATGCCGATTTTAGCTTCTTTTTTTTTTAGAAGGATAGGATATGTGTTACATTAGTGCAAATTACAAATCTTTGACTATCTTGTTCACAAAAAACAGCAATTTGAAGATATCAATATGGAATTGGGATGGGCGTTTATCATTATTCTTTATATCTCCATTTCATAAACTTACTTAACCCTTGTGTGGTCCTTCGGGTCCCAGTGACCCGAAGGACAACACAAGGATTATGTACTTCCGTTTACTTTGTTGAGAATTGCTCTCTAAACAAGGGTTAATACAGCACCTTAGTTCTTGTTTGTACAGCATTTTGGTCAGCTTAAACTGTGTTTAAATGTGTTCTAGAAATAAACTTTACTTACTTACTTTACAAGAAACAGGGTTTAGAGAGCAATTCTCAACAAAGTAAAGGGAAGTACATAATCCTTGTGTTGTCCTTTGGGTCACTGGGACCCGGGCGACCGCTTGTTAAGGAGTTTGAGATTTAAGCTAGATAATTTGTTAAATTTCACTTTGCTTTTTTTTTTTTTTTTAATTTGGGGTGTTTGTAGTGTAAGCACTGTCGCTAATAGCGCCAGCGTAGGGCTAATGGATTTGGTGTCTCTTAACATTCCCACTAATAATGCCCGGAATGATACCAACGTCTACGTAGTACAAATAGGTTATGCACTCATAAAACGATGGATTGGAAAGTTTGTAAATTTGGTAATACACAGACGTTTATGTAAATAACACTTGCCTGGGCTTCTGCTCTCTGCTGCTGTTGTTGCTGCTGTGTAAGAGTGCTTAGGGCCGTCTACAAATTACAACACCGAAAAGAGATGCAACAAAAATATTTATTAATTTAAGTAATTTTTTTAAAGTAAGTGCTGTAGAATAACTAGCAGGAGACAAGTTTTAATTGAGGTAAGTTTGGAGACATTACCTTATTTAATCATTAAATTAATAAATATTTTTGTTGCATCTCTTTTCGGTGTTGTAATTTGTAGACGGCCCTAAGCACTCGTCTTACAGCAGGTAGCAGCAGCAGCAACAGAGAGCAGAAGCAAGCAGGCAAGTGTTATTTACATAAACTTCTGGTGTACTTACAAACTTTACAATCCATCGTTTTATGAGAGCATAACCTATTTGTACTACTTGTAGACGTTTGGTATCATTTCGGGCATTATTAGTGGGGTAATGTTAAGAGACACTTTGGATCCATTAGCCTCTGCGCTAAGCTATTCAGCTGATAACGCTACTCTACGCTAACTCTCCCAATGTTAGACCCAGGTGAAAAAAGCTTCTGGGGGAGTGTTTGGCTCGAGGTCATGGTGCAAAGGACCCTAGGGTGAAATTACTCCGAACCATCACTTTAATTAGTTTAATAATCTAAACAAACTAAACAACACATTAATCCACAGTGAAAATAATCTTTAGTAGAGCTGAAAAAAATGAGTTGCTTAATTGATAGAAGCTTAATGCGAGTTGTTCTAAAACTCCACTAGTAATTTTAAGGAAAAATGGCAAAAATAATGACAGCCAGTTTCAGCTTCTCAAGTGTAAATTATTTCCGCTTTTCTTAGTCCTGTATGGTATTAAACTGAATATATTTGGGTTTGGACTGTTGGTCAGACAAAATGAGACATTTTAAGACAAACTGTTAAGCTTGAGTTATACTTCTGTGTAAAATCTACGCCTTTGCGCCATAGCCTGACGCGCACCTCTCGCAAAATGTAACTACACATTGCGGCGACGCACATCTCTCGGCCGTGGCGTGGTAGCGTTGCATTTCCCCCGACTCATTTCCTGGTTCTTCTTCTCCATAAACAACGTGAAATCAAGCAGAGGGTTAACTTCTCCTGCTCCAGATTTCCCACCGTGGTCAGAAAGAACAGGGGAGACACTTTTGTTTCTCTCGCTATGACTCTGGAGTTGGTAATCACTCCGAAGCTAATCGCTTCTTACTTACTTTCTCCCTCGCTCTATCATGCACTCCACACACACACACACACACACATGCCGGCTCGACGCACACACCAGCGCACAAGTATAAACTTCAGGCCACTTACGTAGGCTACGGCGAAACCTCCGCACAACCATTAATCGCGCTTTAGGCCCTGGGAGCTTGTGATGAACATTTGTTTTGCGATTTGCTGACATCTAATAGGCCAAACGACAACAACAAAAAAAGTTGAGAAAATATTCAGTACATTAAAAATCGTCCAAAGTATGTGTATCTAAATTTACGTCATACGAGTATGTGGGGAAAATGAATGTGATTGTAAATGTTTGAAGTGTTTAATGAAGCATTTTGCATTGATGATGCTCTTCTAAGAAGAGCCTTTATTGTGCTGTTAAGCACCATGTGCCATGGACCATATGAATAACCCCACCGCAGGGCCCTGTAGGCTGCCTGCACTGCACATTAACGCCTCTGAATGCCTCGCCCAGCAGTGTGTTCACCTGCCACATCCTAATCAATTTGCACTGTGTTCTCTGTTCTTTATCTCGTGCATGGCCCTCTCCCCCCCACACCCCCACCCCACTTCCTTTTTACCCCCTGTGCATGGTGCACCCCTCCACCCCACCCAACACCACCTCACCTACCTCCCCATCCCACCCCATTCACCCGTTCACCGTCACTGACCCCGCTGTATGTGTTGCTGCATGGCCTCGCCTGGCACTGGCCCCCCCCCCCACACCCCAGGACCACTCGGGCACTCTGGGCGCGGAAGAGTTCAAGGCCTGCCTGATCAGCCTGGGCTTCGATATCGCCAACGATGCACAGGTACTTACTCGTAGCCACACCTCTGCTGTAAGAGGCTTAACTGGTTTCTTTTTCTTTTTTTCTTTTATATCCCCCCTCCCCCTTTCCCTGTACCTCTATCCTTTCCCTTATTCTCCCTCTATTCCCACCTTTTACTGCTCATCCCTCCGGTCTAAATTTCCTTTGTGATTTCCACAAACCTTGCAACGTCCACATTGTGGCTTGTTGTGGTTTTTCCTCCTTAATTCGTCTCTTTGTTCATCCTTTCCTCTTCCAACGATTTCCCTCCGCTGTCCCTGCCACTCGGCATCTTTCTCCTTCTCCTCCTGGTTTCGTTTGTCCATCACGGACCTTGTAGAAGAGATCAGGAATCATGGACGCCGAAGACTTCAAAACCTGCCTTATCTCCGTTGGTTACAACCTGGTAAAGCCACGAGAACTCTTTAAGTTTGTTTGCGTGTAATTAATGAGACCGGTCGGAAGTGGTAATGGATAGATGTAACCTTCATTTTATGTATTATTATTATTATTATTATTATTATTATTGTTTCAGATTTATTTTCCATACTGCTCCATTATAGTAATGTATTAGAATGCATGGTGATGCAAATTCAACAGTACCTCGACTCAATTTTAAAAACAAGGAATAAGTTATATCTCCGAGTGCAGAATACCTGCCCTTTTGGTTTTTGTGTGTTGCCGTGGGGACTGTCACCACGGCGACTGAGCCTCACAGTTCCTCTCTGTTGCCACCAGGGGGAGAATGAGTTCTCCCGCATCATGAGCATAGTGGATCCCAACCGGATGGGCATCGTCACCTTCCAGGCCTTCATCGACTTCATGTCCCGCGAGACGGCCGACACGGACACCGCCGACCAAGTCATGGCCTCCTTCAAAGTCCTGGCCGGGGATAAGGTACGGCCTTGTTGTTGTCTACATCCCAACCTCTATCAAGCTGCTGAACTTCAACAGTAAATCTCAGCACAACAGAGCAAAGTGCAGTAAATACACCAGCACTTTTTGCACTTTGCACTTTAATTACTACAGTCACTTTTTAAGACGTGGTATTGTCTGTACAGTCATGTGTCCTTCTTTCATGTCCTAAGATGCTTTGTTGATCTTATGGTGTTTTTATGTTGATTTGATTTATGAAGACAAATTTCCCCTCAGGGACAATAAAGTGCATTATATTCTCTATAATGATGCAGAGTAGAAATTCCCATTGTGGATTAAGCTCCATTTGGCCAAAAGATGAATATTTTATCTTTATCATCATTTCTAAATCATCATTTATAAAGAGACAAAAATATGAAGAAGCACAAATAAAAACCCGGAAAAAGACTAAGCAGCACATTTAAAACTTTTTAGATTAACAATGAATCAAATTACTTTTTTTATTTTTTTTCACTTGACTCTGCAGCTCTACAGAGCTGTTTAGCATTCACTCTTATTAGTGTCATTTTGGGGCGTGAAACGCAGGTGTTTCAGTGGATAAACACTCTAATAAAACCAGTGTATGCTACCTGTCCAGCACCAAACAGCAGACCGACAAAGTCACCGACTAGCTGGTGAACATAGTGGAGCATTTAGCAGCTAAAGAGCCAGATATTTCCCTCAGGAGTTGTTGGAGGCCAAAACCGTTCTGAAAAGAGATAGAATATTAGACTTACATTCATCAGGTGGCCAGAAACACGACTGTAAATGAATGCTAATTTTTGCCATATCAACCGAAATGTGATTATACTGTATGTTGTGTCTCTAACATCTTGTTTCCACTGTCTCCAAGTGGCCAAAAAAATCTGTAAATGCAGGTTATGAGATGTCTTTAAGGTCTTAATGTCTTTTAAATCTATTCACAACCGCGGAATTTCAAAGCCAGAAAACTCTTCAGCTGCCAAATTATTCATTAAGTCCCTGATAGCCTACAAAAATGCATTTCTAACCACTAAAGGACAGAAATAAGAACGCAGTTATACTTTATTGAGGTTAGTCACACATCTGATAGAAATGGAGCAACAAAGACATCTCATTAGACTTCTTTTCCATGTTACCTTGACTTTTGTCTGCCAACTGCAGAGAAAAATATCTAAGTCTTTTTGGCTAGCCAGCTGTTTGACTCATTTATTCCAGCTCTCATCGTTCGTACAATGGGCTCGACCGTAAAATGAGATGAAAGTGGCTGAAAGCGCCGTTGCTCTGCAGAGATTTAATAGTAACAACTCTTTCACATTACAGGGAATTTTAAGTAAAATGACTTCTTTTTTTTATTATTTGTCACATCCAATTTGACAGTACAATGCAGTGAAATGTAATTACTGCATTTAACCCATCCTAGGGCCCGGACACACACCAAAGCTTGTGCAAAGACAATAAAGTCTATTCTATTCTATTAAGCTCATTTTATTTCCCCAATTTCTCACCATCTGCTCCTTCTGAATATATAGAATGCATTGATAGCATACAGCCCCTTTTCTAACATCAAAAACATTTTATTTTATTTTTCTCCTCCTTGACAGAACTACATTTTAGCTGATGAGCTGCGCCGGGAGCTGCCTCCAGACCAGGCGGAGTACTGCATGGCCCGCATGGCCCCCTACACGGGCCCCGACGCCGTGCCCGGAGCCCTGGACTACATGTCCTTCTCTACGGCTCTGTACGGAGAGAGCGACCTCTGAACACTCTGTCAGTCGTCCTGACTCGGGACCACCAGCCTACCCGCTCTGATCACCGCCACGTACTCCGTCTGCTCCCTTTTCACCAAACTCCTGTCCTACTACGCTCATTTTTTGTATGTCTCTGGCCTTATCTTTTTTGTCATTATCCTCTGTCTCCTCCTTCCTCCCACCTCTCCATCCGCATCACTGCTCCCTCACATTCTGTCTCCGTTGTATTTGCTTCCCACGCAATACAGCAGCTCTCCAGGTTTACAAAGAGGGAGAGCGAAAAAAACGTTTTTTTCTGTTTTTATTTTGTTGTTGTCATTGTTTTTCTTCATAAAATGAATAAAGTTAACATATTTTATTATACTGAACAAAAAAAAGGTATTTTTCTTCACCTGATTGAAAATAACAGACAAAAATTGTAATAAAGAAAAATTGCTATACTTTCTCTTCTTATTCTGTTTGCTTCAGGGATCACTATGTTTTTAATGGATTTACTTTTGTGCATTTAGCTGACTCTGAAAATCAAACGCCTATATCCTAAACTGTATGTATATATCCCTCTGTCCCTGGAGAAGCAGGTAACAACAGGACCCACACTCATTGACATGATAATGGTGGCCTTCGTACTCCCACAAGACGTTAGTGATCAAGAGAAGATGGAATTGAGGAAACTGGAGAGGATATGTTAGCGGTGTGTTGTACTTCTGTCCACTGTTAAAACCAGACATTTTCTTCAGCTCAGCACTTTGTTCTGTTAGGAGTTTAAGATTAGCATTATGGTAAATCAGGATTATGCATGTGTTAAGACACCAGTGTTTTTGCATGTTTTTTGTTGTTGTATACTTTGGAATGTGGTTAACTGTCCCACAGAAAAACTACACTTTAACTTTGGGCCCTCAACAAAATAGGGTCTCAAGATTTAAGACAGGTGTATTTATATCATTTCAGTGTATTTCATTTAGTGGTGCATACAGAATCCACAGACAAATGTGTCATTAAGTTACAATAAAGTAATTGCCGCATAGTGAACCTGGAGAATGAGGGTCTTTGACGCAACTGCCATACAACCAAAGAATTTCTAAGAAGGGAGACGTGCTTTGAAAGAAGAAGAAGAAGAAGAAGAAGAAGAGGAGGAGGAGGAGGAGGAGGAGGAAGGGTATTTGTCGCCATGAGGCCCAAAGGCCGGTAGTCAGGCATTGGTTCCTCCCAAAAAGCTCCTGTAGTAGCACCTGCCCACATGCTGCATCCACCTCGCTGGAAACACCTGAATGGGTCAACAGACAGGAGTGTGAACTGAAACTAACGGCTGCAAAGATGGTAGGAAAACACAAAAAATGTTCGGTCGTGTGAAATGGTCAGCAGTTGTGTAAAGTGTAAAGTTATGCGTTCGTTATAAAAGACACCAATTTCAATGTAGAAAGTTAAAAGTGCGAATGTGTTTGAGAGACTGCAAGAAATGAGGACAAGGCACGACGAACCAACCGAATTAAACATCACAAGGAGTACTCGGCGACAACGGGAGGAGTTTTGACATTCAACAAACACATCTAATAAAAAATAATACTTATTTCCCATCGCCATCCCTGAGACCGACACAGACCGGAACCTTTGATCGCGTCTTCACAATTCTATGCACAATTTAGTGCGGCGGACCCATTCAGGAAGCGCGTCCCGGTGGCTGTGAATGGCTGTGACCTGCTCGGTGTTTTCATCAGTAAAATGGACTTGTAGCTGGAGAGAAGAGACATGTTTACCTTAAAGGCTTTGCAGAAAAACAAAACTGTCAAATATGGAGTCCCTATGCTTGTAAGTAACTTTTATTTCACGTTTTTACTAACGTTGATAAGCCTGTTAGGTAACACTTTTGCTAGCAAGTTATCAGTGTCATGATACAGGTCACGCTGCTGTCAAACGTCAGAGCGAGATATTTTCAGTTAACCGTTAATAATACAGTCTAATTATATCGTCCATAAAGTTGTAGCTTTTTCTTTTTAAATCCGTGTTTCAAAGCACGATTTAACGCGAGCTAGTGTTCCTTTTCCTCTGGCAAATGTACATATAGTTTAAGTCATATAAGAGCATGTGCTAAAGGGCAAAAGAGAGGTTATCCATATGGATGGGGTTTAAATAAATGTAGTCATTACACTCAGTTGCCAGTTTATTAAAGGTCCCATGATATGGTGCTCTTTGGATGCTTTTATATAGACCTTAGTGGTCCCCTAATACTGTATCTGAAGTCTCTTTTATATAGACCTTAGTGGTCCCCTAATACTGTATCTGAAGTCTCTTTTATATAGGCCTTAGTGGTCCTCTAATACTGTATCTGAAGTCTCTTTTATATAGACCTTAGTGGTCCCCTAATACTGTATCTGAAGTCTCTTTTATATAGACCTTAGTGGTCCCCTAATACTGTATCTGAAGTCTCTTTTATAAAGGCCTTAGTGGTCCCCTAATACTGTATCTGAAGTCTCTTTTTATATAGACCTTAGTGGTCCCCTAATACTGTATCTGAAGTCTCTTTTATATAGACCTTAGTGGTCCCCTAATACTGTATCTGAAGTCTCTTTTATATAGGCCTTAGTGGTCCCCTAATACTGTATCTGAAGTCTCTTTCCCGAAATTCAGCCTTGGTGCAGAATTACAGTCACTAGAGCCAGTCCCACTATGACCTTGCCTTAGGATGTGCCATTTCTGTGTCTAGCTATTGAGGAGGAGAGAGGAAAGCCATGATGTCTCTCTCTCATGGGTGTGCCAAATTCTCTGGGCAGGCAAAGCAGAGAAAGGGGAGGTAACCTTTCCCCTTATGACCTCATAAGGAGAAGATTCCAGATCAGCCCATCTGAGCTTTCATTTTCTCAAAGGCAGGGCAGGATACCCAGGGCTCGGTTTACACCTATCACCATTTCTAGCCACTGGAGGACCACAGGCAGGCTGGGGGAACTCTTATTAATGTTAAAAAACCTCATAAAGTAACATTTTCATGCCATGGGACCTTTTAAATATTTGTTTGCACCATGTATTGTTATGAAAGGGTGTGGATACCCTTGACCACGTTTAGAAATCACAAACACTAATGCTGTTTAAACCTACTTTCAGATTGGTATACAAAGAAAACCAACAACAGCAAAAACTACACTTTCAGATTTGATTATGAAAACTTGTTTTCCCAACCAGACCACATCAGACAGGTCTAGATTAATAAAAAAATAAATAAAAAATACAATATTTGGACTTGTCAAATCCAGACAACCTTACCCATTAAGACTCCTGAGACATCTTTTAAAAATTTGACAAAGAAAGAAATTCATTGCCGAAGTGTGACCGTCTCATTACGGTCTGGATGTGGAAAAAAGAAGTGAAGTCACCGCTTTTGTTTTCTCAAATAGATTAAATATTTCACAAATCTGAAACTGTGTTTTAAAAGCTTACTTGTAAAACCAGAACTTGATAGAGAAGTTGAGTGTATAAAGGATCTGAGCTAGACCTGGTCTATTAACATCTGGATGAAGAGAGAATGCAGTGAAATCGGCTAAAAAAGAGATTTAACAAATCCGAAAGTGGGTTTTAAGCAGCATTGAGGCTTTAACTAGGAACACCATTTTATAACAAGAAGTGAGGCAAAAAATCGGAGCATCTATAGCTCAATATTGTCATTTAAGTTTCCCTTAACCTTTGGCACTGGCCAGTTTTAAGGATTTATTTGTTTTTTTATTTTTTAAGATAACAAATGCTAAAATTAATTAGTCAAAGTTTAACTGGGCACTAGTGTTACTGCCATGTCAAGTCCACATTATTCAGAAGTAACTTGAACTTTGCTGAAGCAAATACTCTGCAATGCCCTAACATCAGTAACCAAAGTATTTAGGATTAAATTAACTATATACAACATATGTACTCTCAATGTTTTTTCAGTTGCTCGTAGTTGGAGGTTCCTTTGGCCTGCGAGAGTTTACACAAATTCGCTATGATGCGCAGAGGATCAGAAAAAAGGTTTGTTTGCTTACATTTTTTTTTTCCCCCTTTGTTTTTATTGAACATTGAAGAACTTACAAACATAAGCATACAATGTAGGGCTGGGCAATATATCGATATCGTGATATAAGACTAGATATCGTCTTAGATTTTGGTTATCGTAATTTCGTATTATGACATAAGTGTTGTCTTTTACTGGTTTTAAAGGCTACATTACAGTAGAGTGATGCACTTTTCTGAACTTACCAGACTGTTCTAGCTGTTCTATTATTTGCCTTTTCCCCACGTAGACATTATGTCCACATTACTGATGATTAAAAGCTAAGTGTGAAGATATTTGGTTTGAACACAAATTGTCAACCCTCGAAAATCGCCGCAATATCGATATTGAGGTATTTGGTCAAGAATATCGTGATATCTGATTTTTCTCCATATCGCCCAGCCCTAGTACAATGTCTTGTAGAGGATGTACATTCAATCAAAAATACACACAAGGGAATATAATATTCAACCTTGAAGAAGACAAGGAAACAAATAAATACAAAATGAGTAATCAAAATAAAAAAAGACTATGGGGGATTGATGTAGGAATATAATGAAATATCTTCGAATTAAACTCCTAAATAAAACACCAAATCGCATAAAAAGACCAAATTCCGAACAATTAGAAAAATCTACACGTATCTGATTTGCAATCCTACTGGACTGCTTCTTTCTCAGTGACTAGAAGAACAACTTCAAATCATTTAGAACGGAGGGTCCACTCGCTACAGTGAAGATGCGTCTTACATTAGCCTACACATAATTGATGGAGAGTTGCTTCTGATAAACGTGCCAGTAGATTAAGCTCCTCACATTTCCTCCATCACAAGAAACCAGTGGAAAGAATCGCCTCCCACTGTCTCTGTCCAGCCAGTGTGCAATGACTCCTCCCAGTGGTTAGACACTTAATCGCACATGAGGATCGTGGTTTTTAATCTAAAGAGGACGCTGTAAAAATAGCCAACATATAGAGATGTTTGGGGCTGTCTGCCAGGACTGCTGGGATCTCCCAGTGCAGTGTGGTTGATTGAGGCTTATTTATTAATAGAATTAGATACGATTTGTCTATCCATCATTCCAGACACTGCAGGCATACAGCACAGCACTGACAGGCTTTTCTAACGCATTTAGTGAGTCAATACAAGAGAACAAGCTCTACTAATTCATTAAATGACAGGCACAATTCATTAGAATGACAGAAAGACCAGCCCTTTATTAGAAGCTATCGCAATGTGATGAGCTGGCTGCGCAAGGGGCCGTGGCTGTTTTGTGCTATTTTGCTTTGACAAACGGCGATGTGGGTGGGAGCCAGATGGCGGGGGGCATCTTTTCTTATTACTGTCCGCGTGAAGCGGCACTGGACTGTGGACGACGACGGTGGAGGGGAGGCGTCGTGCCCCTGGCAGCGTGCATGGGCAGCTGCCCCCAACACGACTCGCTCTGTTCTGACAGGGCCTGCGGCACTGTGTGTGTGTGTGTGTGTGTGTGTGTGTGTGTGTTATATCATATATAAACAGTTGTCAAACTGCACATGATTAAAACCACTCTTGCGGTTCTCACTCCGAGCTGTCATTAGCCGATTCCATTATTCTGTTCTTACAGATATTTGCCCCCTTAAATCATTAAAACCGCTGTGAGGGTTAAGTCACTGTATGATCCAATTAGTATTTTCCATTCCACCGATGTTATTTAGCCTGCGGAAGAGATGAACTTGAAGGCCTTTTGTCTTCCCTATCCAGGATTTGTGCGCGTTTTCTTCACCCCTGATGCTCCCAGTTAGACTTTGAGGAGAAAAGCTAATAACACCTCCATAGTAGGTGTCCTTACTAATTACTCGGGCTATGAATTTCCTGGTCTGAAGGCTGCAAAATATTCTATATATTTTATTTGCGGTAGTAATGTAGGTCTAATTACAAATCAGTCATGGAATTTTGAAAGGCACCAGTCACCGGAGTAACCGCAGCGTTATTGCTGTGAAATATTAGAACTCATTAAAAGTAATGATTCAGAATGGGATTCATTTCAGTCCTATTCTCGGGCAAAATCAATTTGAATTGCAAAACCCAGATAACTCCATTGGGCTCGACTCTCTCTCTCTCTCTCTCTCTCTCTCTCTCTCTCTCTCTCCCAAAACCTCTGACACATAATCGTTTGCCTTTTTACTAAACCTGGTGATGTTGATGCCAAATCAAGCGGAATAATTTAGAGAGTAAAAACAGGTTACGTTGTAGCGCTCGCTCTAGGTTCTCAGTGCTTATCTCTTCCACACACGGTTATGGGCCGCCTGAAAACCACTGCACCTCTAATGCAGATGTCGTCATCTCATCATTTAAAGAAATAATACACGAAGAAGAGGAGGGGGGGGGAGGCTGCTTCGGTTGGGCGTTGCAACCACACTAGGGCTTCACAATATGTCGTTTTCCTATCGTCATCGCGATATCAACTAGCACTGTACGCACTGCGAAAGGCTGCGACACATCGCGAGAGACACTTTTTGATTTTCTGTGTTAGTCGAAAGAAAATATCAGTAGAAAAACTGAACTTTATAATGCAACTGTCATTCTGTTTTTTTGGTGGTGCCTTTTTTATATTCAATTCAATGTTCAATTTGTTCAATAAAATGTTGGAAATTATTTTCTTTCTTTTTTTTTTTATTCAAAACGCACTTTGTTGTATTTTAGCAGAATACTGAAAGCGGCAGAAATGCAGAACTGAGTACACTTTAGTATCTTGTTTATTTATCGCAAGTAATATCGTTATCCCGATATTCAACAATGTTATCGCATATTTTCCTCATATCGGGCAGCCCTAATACGAACCTCCCCAAACGGTTTTGTCACTCTTAAATTCTCTTCAGCAACAGTAATGACTCTGTTTGAATTTTGATAGCCACCGAATGTATCTCTCAAACAAGAAGCCTCTCCACGTCTTTGACTTTCCATTGAGCTCTTCCTTACTTTTGATAGGTTTTCCTTTTCTCCGTGGTGTTGTGAATGCGTGACTTCCTATCAGAAAGCTCCGTATCCTAACATTTCTTCTCCTCCCTCTCCCTCTCTCGCTCTCTCTCAGCTGGATCCGTCTCTGGAGGCCAAAGTAAATGTCCAGAAGCAGTCAGCCATGCTGGAGGAGGAGTATGAGGTAAGGAGACACAGGCTGGGCCCGGGGTAGGGTAGGGTGGGGGGGGGGGAGACAAAAGAATCTAACTGGTTTTGTCCGTCTGCAAGAAAGTAGAGCTGGTCAACAATATGTGCTTGACACAGGGGTGTCATCAGAATGCAAGATGTTTTAAAAGGGGTGTAGAATCGGCCCATTTTCATCATGGATCCTGTAAAAGCTCTCTCTCTCTCTCTCTCTCTCTCTCTCTCTCTCTCTCTCTCTCTCTCTCTCTCTCTCTCTCTCTCTCTCTCTCTCTCTCTCTCGTGCAGGCAGGTTAGAGTGAAAGATGGGGATTGTATTTGGAACTTCATACAATGTCATCATTTTTAACCTCATTTAGTAGATTATTGGGAATGCCATTCTTAAACAATCTTTAATAACTTTAATACATTTTCGTTATTAAATCAAGTGTTCATTTGTTTAGGTTATTAGTAATTTAGTAATATAATATAAGTAATATAGCGTGGCCCAGATGTCTCCTACTATTGATCAGGTGTGTTGAGTCCCTCTGTTTGTTTTTTTTCATACTACATACTAACAAAAACAGTCGATAGAAATGTAATGTTTAGATTTGAAGACAAGATACAGATTAGCAGCACAAACTGTTGCTGTTCGATGAATATTAGGGCTGCACGATACGAGGAAAATATCTAATTGTGGTTCTTTTGACTGATCTTGTGATTGCGATATGATTCCCGATATTGGAGGGAATGATCACTTTTGTAAAAGTTTAATCCATCAACTAGCGTTGCTCTGGCTGGTTGTAGCGCTATCCTATTGCGTGCAGAGAGAATTTGAAGGACAGCCTTTTATCCCGCCCCTGCCAATGGTGTGTTCCCAGACCCAACATCTGGATGTTGTCAGGCTACCTTTATATTGCCAAACAACCACACTGTAGGGCGGAGTAAAAAAGCCATCCGTCATTGAGATTGTTTCAATATGGGGAAAACTGCACACAGTGTCTCCCTGGAGGCAGGTGGCTGTGAATGTGGGATTATCGGTTCCAGAAAGTTCCAGAAGTCAGACTCGGTCCTCCTAATCTGTTCGGGGAGGGGAGCTTACCGAAGCTATTCTCCAATCCGACAAGCTGTTCTGAAGAAGCATACCGGCAGCTTAATTCTTGCCTCCTCTCACCTGCATGACATACCAGATGGTTGTAATTTTCCACATATGGACTATCAAAGTACATGAAGTAAACTGAGAAAACAAATCCTAAATTGACTTTGAAATATTGTCTTGTGTTCATGCAAGAACACAAGTTCATGTTTTTAGAGTTGAAATAATCCTGTACAGTTTTCAGTAGGGCTAGATAATAAATAGATATTGTATCAATATTGTGATATGAGAGCAGATATCTTCTTAGATTTTGGATATCGTAAGTGTTGTCTTTTCCCTGTTTTAAAGGCTGCATTTAGGGCTGGGTATCATTCAAAATACGTTTGTACCGTAACTTCGATACTTTTTTTTCGATACCAATTTTATAAAACAAAAAGAAATGACAGTGTTACGGCACAAATGTTTGTATTTATTTTCCAGCTCCTACTACGTGAGCCTGGTCTCTGTGCGCAACGTCGAGTTTTTCCTGGGTGTCTCTACGACGTGTAACGTTAAACAGCCAATCAGCAGCATTATTAGATCTAGGTAGAAGCATGCTGCGTGCTTATTGGCTCACTGACGCTGATGAGATTTATGCTGCGTTCCAGACACAATTTTTAGCCCGTAAGTTACGACTTCAAGTCACGACTCACGACTTGGTAGCGTTCCAGGCAAAGTCACGACAAAGTTAGCTAGCGGCTACCTAACGTTGACGTTAGCGAGCGCTAGCTGATACTAGCGATTTGTATTGTTTTGATTACAATGTGCGGAATTACTTTACGTTGCCTATTTAGGTCTATTTATTTCTGTTTGTCACCGTTAATCACCGGCGTCTGTACAGCATCATTGTTGTTTATGTGTGTGTGACGTCAAAAACTGTAACTGGGAGTACAACCATCTGGTACCATTTCACGGGTAGTAAGTTACGGGTTTGACTGCCGTTCCAGGGCACTTTCAGTTCAATTTTATTTATAGTGTCAAATCATAACAAGAGTTATCTCAAGACACTTTACAGATAGAGTAGGTCTAGACCACACGCTATAATTTAAAAAGACCCAGCAATTCCAGTAATTTCCCCAAGAGTGGCGAGGAAAAACTCCCTTTTTAGGAAGAAACCTGGGACAGACCCAGGCTCTTGGTAGGCGGTGTCTGACGGTGCCGGTTGGGGGTGTGATGAACAGTGGCAATAACTGTCACAATAAAGCTGATGGAACAATGACCAGAAATAGTAGTTGTAGTAGTTCATGGCATAGCAGGGCATTACAGGACGTAGCAGGGCACTGCATAAGGACTCCGGGTAGAAGGTTGTGAAAACACGGGTTACGGGTTGCCTGGAACGCAGCATAACTCCTTGGGTATTGAATGACGAGGCATTTTTCGATACGCAATTTGGTCGGTGCCTAAAAAGTATCGAAGTTCGGTTCCCAGCCCTAGCTGGATTATAGTAAAGTGATGTCATTTTCTGAACTTACCAGACTCTTGTAACTGTTCTATTATCTGCCTTTACCCACTTGGTCATTATATCCACATTACTGATGATTATTTATCTAAAATCTCATTGTGTAAATATTTTGTGAAAGCACCAATAGTCAACACAACAATATGGTTGTAAAATCAGCATTGAGGTATTGTGATTTTCTCCCAGCCCTAGTTTTCAGAGTTGAATCTATGTCTGGTCAAATGGAGAATTCCTGAAGTATTAAACCTTGTCTCCTGTTGTTGTTGTTTTTCTCCCTTCTGCAGAAGTTGAAGGAGGTGAATTTGGAGGAGTGGAAGAACATCCGCGGTCCTCGTCCATGGGAGGACTCCAGGGAGTACCAGGAGCAGCAGCGCGCCAGGCAGAATAAAAAAGACTGAGGCTGCACACACACACCGCAGCAGGTCGGACCAGACGGGAATGGGCCGAGTCTGGGGGCAAAGACTGAGACTAGGGGTGTAAATCCCAAATTTTATCTCGATACCATATTCTGTTGATTCTTTGGACACCGATACAATATTTACTGATATCCAAAAGTCTGTCACGATACGATTTTGGTTGAATTCAGGGGCCTGTGATCGATACGAGACGTGATCATATGCCTATTTTACACAGTAAAACATGCTAAAATATGATTTGTCAGTTTTATGACTGAGCTCTTCCAGGCATTTAAATTACAAACAAACTATTCTTTTTAATATAAAGAATAAAAATGAAGTGGGAATCTAAAAAATAAAGGGGCATCTTACATACAATATGTGGCTTTGCATCCATAATATTGGATCGTGGCATATTGAAAGGATATGACGATCCAGATCTCTATGGTTACACCCCTGACTGAGACCCAGGCGCTGCAGCCTCAGGGCATGGACTCCACTTCTATGGTCTTGGTTTGTGTTGGACTTTAAACTTTGCAACGTGTGTGTGTGTGTGTGTGTGTGTGTGTGTGTGTGTGTGTGTGTGTGTGTGTGTGTGTGTGTGTGTGTGTGTGTGTGTGTGTGTGTGTGTGTGTGTGTGTGTGTGTGTGTGTGTGTGTGTGTGTGTGTGTGTGTGTGTGTGTGTGTGTGTGTGTGTGTGTGTGTGTGTGTGTGTGTCAGGAGCTTGTCTTAAACAACCAGTAGGTGGCACATCTGTGTGCTGCTGTACCTTACACACAAAAGCAAGGTAGGACAAATGTATAGCAATGTATGATTCCCATGTCTCAATAAATTACTTTCTATTGATCCAAATGGTTACATTTTACTTTCATTTAGGTTTTGACAAAAGCTCGTAGACGTGGTGAGTCTTTGTTTACAACAGCATAGCATTGATTTACCAGTTGTAAATATAAAAGAATAAATAACCCAACGGTCCAGCCTTTTCCTCAGGCTTTATAGGTCTCGACAGTAATCTGTTTATCTGACAGTTATTACTTTGCAATGCGGTGGATTTATTACCTTTTTATAATGGAAATAGTATTAGCTTTTGCTCCTTTTTTTTTGTTTGTTTGTTCTACAAACCGAAAGAACATGATTTTTTTACGGCAAGTCTTCAGATTGTACATATGAGTAATGTTTGGCTGACTGACAGATAATGTATGTGTACTGCCTTACCTCATTCAGTTGTGAAATAGGATGTAATGAATATTCTTCAGGTGGAGAGGTCTGTATGAAAATGTCCTGTGATACATTTTCTGTAATCACATTTTTTTCCGGCTCATAATTTTTGAGTCCCGTTAATAACCAGTGTTCCTCAGGCTCGAGAATGTACGGGCCACAAACGGCTCACGTGCGGATTATAGATGTTTTTATTTTTATTTTTTTTCGTGAACAGGTTGTACAGATGGAAATCTTCCTGCGTTGTCGTTGCTTGTTTTGAGTGTGAAGCAGCAATTGCCTCTAATCCGGCGAACAGATTAATAAAGTAATTTGTGACAGGATTGGTAGATCAGATCAAGCCTTTTTCGTCAGGCTGTGTGTTGATTTAAAAAAAAAAAAAAGATAGTCTGGTGAATGCTTCTGTTTCTGAAGAAGCCTCTCTAAATTTAGAGCGGTCACACGTTGGTGCGTCTGTAATCTTAGAGGTCAATCACACACTTATTCTGGATGCTCCACAGGCCTGCCCCTGGGCTGTTTGTGATTGCGAACTGTGGGAAAGGAGAAATATTGAGTTTGATAGTTGATAAGCCAATCTGAGCTGTACTTAGAGGATGTGGCTTCTGCTGTAAGGTTAGTAATGGTGGAACAAGTGTTGGACTTTGGAATCCGTCTGGATAATACACAAAACACTCCCAGGGACTATTTCTTTGGGAGAAAGTAGTCGACAATGTGTATGTCTTTTTTTTTTTTTTCTGTTGATAATTTGACAATCTATAATGTGCCAGTTTTTCCATATTCTGCGGATGAAATGGTATGTCAAATTATCTTATTTGGCCACGCTTTTTTACTATATATTTCACTTCCTCCTTAAGGTCTTTAAGTATTCCGATTTCTTTATTTTAGCAAAAGTACTAATACCACACTGTAAAAATACCATGTTACAAGTAAAAGTCCTGCATTGAAAATGTACTTAAAGTATTAAAAGTAAAAGTCCTCAATGCAGAAAAATCCTCACATTTTAGAATACTGGAAACCATCTGTCAGTCAAGTGTTTAATGGTTAATCATTTCAGCTGGACTTGACGAAAAACATATTTTATGAACTACATGTTTTTTGTGTGCGAAAAAAAAATCGTAATTTGTAAAGTAACTAAAGCTGTCAGACGAATGTAGTGGAGTAAAAAGTACAATATTTCTCTCTGAAATGTAGCGAAGTAGAAAGTGGCATGGAAAGAAAAGAATCAAGTAAAGTACAAATAACTCAAATGTATACTTAAGTACAGTACTTGAATGAATGTACTTGGTTATATTCCACCACTGTTAAATACACATCACAAGTATTTATGAGCTGTGTGTTTGGTGACCGTTCTGTAAGCTCACTAGCTGTGCAAAGCCACACCGCCTCGTAGCTTCTCCATAGAGTCCACTTCTAATGAACCGTGTGAAGGAGACTTTAGAGCGCCCGAGCGGAGATATGTTACGGCACGCTGCACTTCTTTTCTGGAGAGGCGGCGCGGGTGTAGTCGTCAGACGCCAAGATGGGTCAGTCCGGGAGGCCTCGCTGTCGTAACCGAGCCGCCAGGATGCGTATTGGGTTTAAAAAAATAAAACGATCAAATATTAATTGGACATGGGCTAAGAAAAGAAGAAATCCAATTCAATATTTACAACTTCATTCCACGAGCGGCAGAACTAATGAGGTCTTAGAAACGAGAATCGTGTAGCTGGTTGAAAATCCGGCCTCCGAAATGCAAAATAACTAATCCCTACACTCTTCCAGGGGCCCTCTCCAGCGCCGTGGCCCCCTGAATCATTCCGATTTCCCCCTCCTAATGTGCGGCCCTGTGAGTTGGTTTGCCTGCTGCCAGATCATCGCAGCTCTGATGTGTCTGCTCTCAGTCTTTTCTGGCCCTTGATGAATGAAAAGTCCCTCCTCCCAAACACACTCTCACGCACTCCAGATGAAGATGAATTACCACTGGTATTATCTCACAGGAAGACATTTCTTACAAAGATTAGAGACATGATTATTCCATTCCACGAGCGAAATACTAAATATTTGACCACATTCTGTGAATGGGCAGAGGATTTCCCCCCCCCCCCCACCCCACGGCGAATCCTCTAACCAGGTTGACAGCCAATGGGATGTATTTCCTTTTTTATAAACAAATAGGTGGTCACTTGTGGAGGGAAAGGCAGTTTTCTCAACGAGCAGAAAAGGGAGATTTTCCAAAAATGTGTGATGACTACATCTGCTAGTGCAGCACAAACTCACCTCTGAAGATGCACTTCCGTTTCCCAGGAAACGTATTTTAAAATGATAAAACCCTGAATATAAAAGAAATAAAACCCTGTCTTTGGTTACATTTATCATTGTATCAACGATATCTATTCAATGCATCGACATTCAGTTTTTTCCAGTCTTTGGAGTAGTTTTCATCGTTGTCGGCGGAGTTCACCATTGCTATATTTAAATGCAAGAACTTACAGGAAGCAATGCACACACATGTAATTCAGCATTATGGTAATTTGATATCAGCCTCACTGTTTAGGCTACTCTACTCTCCAACAGCTGTATCAGAGCGGTGTTTTTCATAAACTCATAAACAACCAGCGTTGAGAAGAGAGAGACTTCAGATACAGTATTAGGGGACCACTAAGGCCTATATAAAAGAGACTTCAGATACAGTATTAGGGGACCACTAAGGCCTATATAAAAGAGACTTCAGATACAGTATTAGGGGACTACTAAGGTCTATATAAAAGAGACTTCAGATACAGTATTAGGGGACCACTAAGGTCTATATAAAAGAGACTTCAGATACAGTATTAGGGGACCACTAAGGTCTATATAAAAGAGACTTCAGATACAGTATTAGGGGACCACTAAGGCCTATATAAAAGACTTCAGATACAGTATTAGGGGACCACTAAGGTCTATATAAAAGAGACTTCAGATACAGTATTAGGGGACCACTAAGGCCTATATAAAAGAGACTTCAGATACAGTATTAGGGGACCACTAAGGCCTATATAAAAGACTTCAGATACAGTATTAGGGGACCACTAAGGTCTATATAAAAGAGACTTCAGATACAGTATTAGGGGACCACTAAGGCCTATATAAAAGAGACTTCAGATACAGTATTAGGTGACCACTAAGGTCTATATAAAAGAGACTTCAGATACAGTATTAGGGGACCACTAAGGCCTATATAAAAGAGACTTCAGATACAGTATTAGGGGACCACTAAGGTCTATATAAAAGAGACTTCAGATACAGTATTAGGGGACCACTAAGGTCTATATAAAAGAGACTTCAGATACAGTATTAGGGGACCACTAAGGCCTATATAAAAGAGACTTCAGATACAGTATTAGGGGACCACTAAGGTCTATATAAAAGCATCCAAAGAGCACCATGTCATGTGACCTTTTAAACATCTTTGGCATCCCTGTATGTTTCATTACTTTATTTATCAGCTGGCAACGATCAATATTGTTATATCTGCAATAAGCTGATTTATCGGTCTATCTCCAAGTGACACTCACCTATTGGCCTTAGTGGAAACTTCCTGTTTTTCTGTTTTAGTAAAGACCTTTTTGATGGCAGACATATTGACATGTCATAGTAGGAAAAGCACAGATGTGTTCAAAACCATTAATGATGGCTGCATTCCACTTAGGAGAGGTCCTGGTATTGTGCACGCTGACTCACTGAAATAGCTTACTGGGACACTTGATGGAATTGAGCCATCGTTATGGTTATCAATTTCAGCTGTGATTTTCCTACTATGATAAGTCAAAAAATGCCTGCTGTGAAAAAGGTCCATTGTAGTTGCCTCTGATCGCTAGAATACAGTCACCGTTTGTAGCAGCTCTCTTGTCCGTAAACAGTGTGAGGAGGAGCCACAGTGGAGGAGCCACATAAAATGGCTCCCAAAACATGAGAATCATTTGTGTGTCACATTATTATTTCAAGTGTTTGTATTCTAAAAAAGCGTTAGTTATTTAGCACTATACACCTATTCGAAACTATAGGTTAACTTGTCATGTTTGATAAATGATCCCATCTTTCCAGTATGATCGTTTTAAAGTCATTATTAACTAGAAATGCCAGTTATTCGCTGGGTCCAGCTTCTCAAATGTGAGGATGTGCCACTCTCTCTGTTTTATAGTAGAATCTTTGAATCTTTTTTTATACTGTTGATCAAACAAAATAAGAAATTTGAAGATGTCACATTAGACAGTGGGAAAATGTGATGGTTGTTTTTTCATTATTTCAGAAACGTTATGGACTATAATGATTAACTGGAAAAAAAATAATTGACAACAATGCTTTAGTTCAGGTCTAATATACAATGTTTTTTTTTTTTTTTTATTATTAATCCCCTTTCCCAGAAAGGAAGCAAAGCCAATGAAGCTGTGGTCAGTGAAAGCCTTAACCTACACTACATCTACTGACTCACTGAAATGTCACTTACAGAGAGCTGCAGAATCAAATGCCAAAAAAATAGACCTATTCTACATGGAGGAGGGAGGAAAATGAGCGGAGAAATTCTCTCTCCTCTCTCTCTCTCTCTCTCTCTCTCTCTCTCTCTCTCTCTCTCTCTCTCTCTCTCTCTCTCTCTCATATAATTTCTATAAATAGACAGACGCTTGGCAGCTGAGGGGTAGTCCACGCAGAACAAATGCACCCCCTGGCTGTTTCACTCCATTCCCCACATAATGAGGCAGACAGAACGCACACAGATCGCCGCCGTCACTTCCACTCTCCCCAGGACCGAGGCAGGGGCCACACGTTGCCATGGAGACGTGGCTGTTGGGCAGAGCCCCCACCCCCGCCGAACATGCATAAGATGAGCTGACCCCTCCGTTGTATCATCCAATCCTTCCCCTACTTTTGATCCTCTTCCCCTTCTTCCTCTCTTTCATTCAGCACCATAAGGCACGGGGGGAGATGAGTAGATGAGAGTGGAGTCCAGTGTCCTACACTCGTCTTCTGTGCACTGTGTCTCTTATGTAATGGAGTCAGTGTGGGTATCCCTCTCTCACCCATCTTCCTCTACAAATATATTCCAGACCAGTGAGCCACTGAATGCTCAGCTCCAATAGCTGCAGCTGCAGAAGGGGCACTCTCCATTGATGAGCTATGCTATGCTACATGTGTGCAAATACTGGTCTCTACGGATCTCATTTGAACTGAAAGTACATACAGTGTGAAAGCTTGGCACCGGACTCCTTTCTATCTGCATTGCACTCTGTATATTTATGGAGTTGTCAGGGTTTTATTTGAGGAGAGGATTTATTAGTGCAGGGTTGTCAAGGTTATGGCGCGTTATATGAAGAGTAACCAGCGCTTCTCTGTATGATTATGTGCACCTATCAAGCCTGTATGTCTGCATGATGGGATGACCGTGACGGTGTGTGGCTATAGATGCCACACGCGTGGTGTATTTAGTGCAGTGGCTCCTGTCCTTTTTGCCTTGTGGCCATGTCAAAGGAATATTTGTGATTACAGTTTATGGCCCAAGCAGTTTGATCAAATAATTATTTTCCTTTCTCGGGCAATTTGAATTTAAGGGTAAACATGTTCAGTATTACAAAAGAAGCCATGAAAAGACGAAACATCATTTTGTGTAACATCATTTTTTCCCCTCAGATTTATTTTAAGGTGGCAATCTGCTCTCGTGATCCACTGCTATAGTGGTTTTATATGTCTAGGTTTTTTTTTATATCTGTCTCCAAGATTTGTGTTTTCCACCGTAAGACTAGATGAAATTACATTTAAATGCAATGCACTTTTCAGGAAATATTTTCTACTAAAGAAATGATCCCAATGAAATCTATTGACAGCAGGTCATGGGGATTACGCAGAGCGGTGGTTACTCCCCGACTCATAGACTCATAGCTGTGACACGACGTCTCAATGTATAAACAGGTCACAAGCACAAAACCTTTGGAACAACTGTCCCAGAGTAACAGGGGCAAAGGTAAAGGTACTTTATTGTCACATACGCATACATGTAGCGGAATTCATTCTCTGCATTTAACCCATCCCTCAAGGGAGCAGTGGGCAGCCAATCACAGCGCCCGGGGACCAACTCCAGATCTGAGCCAGTGCCTTGATCAAGGGCACTGACTGGAGAACCTAGTCTTCTGAAAAGAGATTTTGCTATTGGGATTTTTGTTTAACTTAACTTTTCAGATTTGTGAGCTCCACAAATTAAATACCATTCACCTGCATCCCAGTGAGGTAAAGGCAGAAATCTGTAAGACCGATATCTCCAAACCTGATAAATAAAACCCAAACTGTTTGCACGACCAGCACTAGAGGTGAGAGAGAACTGTTTTTTGTAATTAAGGGGGAAGTGACCTGTGAAAAAGCTGCCTTTTCTCCTTTCTCAATAGGCCCTGGTTCCAAAATGAACAGTGTTTTGTGTCTGCGTAATCCTTAATTTCAGTATAAGGTTTTCAGTTTATTGGAAACATTATCATTTGATATATAAAATATGTAATGTATAAAATGACATAGGCCTGTTTAGTTGGTTAATGGGTTCATAGTATTCTAGTTCTGGTTGTGCCTGTGATGTGGGGGGGGAGATCAGCTGCTCACCAGCTAATCAAGTAAAGTACATACATGTGTGCCTGATTAGCTTCTCTCAGCAGGGAGGGGCTGGCCACTCCTAAGGGGTAGGAGAATAGGTAAGATAGTTTAGCAGTAAATTACATTTTTATAATATTTGTCGTGCTTTTTGCTATGGGTGCGCATATGTAATTTCAGCAGTAACTATAAATGTGAATCTAATGGTATGAAATGTTGCTTTTTCTTAGCTTAGCTCACCCTATACTTACCTGTGCAGGTGGTACGTTCCAGTGAAGTGAGGCTGAAATGTGAAATGGACTTCAGGACCAAGGGGGTAAGCGAGCATCCGGAAAGCGTACCTCCTGTGGGGAGATTCTTAGGCTAACAAGCCATCACCTTCCGTTAGCATTCCATTGACTTTGACTCTGATTTTGGCGTCACTTTGACAGTGAATAACTTTACATCTGAAGCGTTTAAAGACTTTATTTTTCTCTGTAAAAATCGGCTAAAGATTGTGTCATAGCCAGTAGAGATATTACCGTATAGTCAGGAGAAGCTCGCAGGCAATCAGTGGGGGACGTGGAGACATACAGTCAAGGGAGAAGCCCATAGAGAGTCCATGAAAAGCATCGGAACAAAGTTTTTCAGCAACGTTTTGATGGATTGGAAATACTTTGGTATGTGGCAAGTGTTTTCATATGAAGTAACATTTATCACACTCTCCGTCTCTGCAAGACTGGGAATGATTGAGATTTCTCTTGGCACAGCTACCATAAGACTTCCAACTTTCAGACAGGTTGCTCACGTCACATCTCAGTTGGAGGCTGCGCAGTAACACTCAGCCATCACCGGAAAAGTGCTTCTAATACATGTTCTAATATCCTTCACTGGTCGCTGTCGAAGTCTGTGTCCATTTTGTATACTGTCTATGTTCAGGACAAGGGAGGAAGAGCTTTCCGGGGTTTTTCTTTAATGCTAATTTGCCTTTTTGTAATTCCCAGGTTTCATTTTGTGCCCTTTGTTTTTTTTGTTAAAGGTCCCATGATATGCTTTTATATAGACCTCAGTGGTCCCTTAATACTGTATCTGAAGTCTCTTTTATATAGACCTTAGTGGTCCCCTAATACTGTATCTGAAGTCTCTTTTATATAGACCTTAGTGGTCCCCTAATACTGTATCTGAAGTCTCTTTTATATAGACCTTAGTGGTCCCCTAATACTGTATCTGAAGTCTCTTTTATATAGGCCTTAGTGGTCCCCTAATACTGTATCTGAAGTCTCTTTTATATAGACCTTAGTGGTCCCCTAATACTGTATCTGAAGTCTCTTTTATATAGACCTTAGTGGTCCCCTAATACTGTATCTGAAGTCTCTTTTATATAGACCTTAGTGGTCCCTTAATACTGTATCTGAAGTCTCTTTTATATAGACCTTAGTGGTCCCTTAATACTGTATCTGAAGTCTCTTTTATATAGACCTTAGTGGTCCCCTAATACTGTATCTGAAGTCTCTTTTATATAGACCTTAGTGGTCCCCTAATACTGTATCTGAAGTCTTTTATATAGGCCTTAGTGGTCCCCTAATACTGTATCTGAAGTCTTTTATATAGGCCTTAGTGGTCCCCAAATACTGTATCTGAAGTCTCTTTTATATAGGCCTTAGTGGTCCCCTAATACTGTATCTGAAGTCTCTTTTATATAGACCTTAGTGGTCCCCTAATACTGTATCTGAAGTCTTTTATGTAGACCTTAGTGGTCCCCTAATACTGTATCTGAAGTCTCTTTTATATAGACCTTAGTGGTCCCCTAATACTGTATCTGAAGTCTCTTTTATATAGACCTTAGTGGTCCCCTAATACTGTATCTGAAGTCTCTTTTATATAGACCTTAGTGGTCCCCTAATACTGTATCTGAAGTCTCTTTTATATAGACCTTAGTGGTCCCCTAATACTGTATCTGAAGTCTCTTTTATATAGACCTTAGTGGTCCCCTAATACTGTATCTGAAGTCTCTTTCCCGAAATTCAGCCTTGGTGCAGAATTACAGCCACTAGAGCCAGTCCCACAATGAGCTTTCCTTAGGATATAACATTTCTGTGTCTGTAGCTATTGAGGAGGAGAGAGGGGGGGGGGCAAGGTGGAGGGTGGGGGTGTGGCCTTGACCAACTGTCACTTTGCTCTTTTGAAAGCCATGATGTCTCTATTTTTCATGGGTGGGCCAAGTTCTCTGGGCGGGCAGAGCAGAGAAAGGGGAGGTAACCTTGCTCCTTATGACCTCATAAGGAGAAGATTCCAGATCGGCCCATCTGAGCTTTCATTTTCTCAAAGGCAGAGCAGGATACCCAGGGCTTGGTTTACACCTATCGCCATTTCTAGCCACATAGGCTGGCTGTGGGAATGCATATTAATGTTAAAAACCTCATAAAGTGAAATTTTCATGCCATGGGACCTTTAAACACCACAGTTTGGCACTTCTCCAGCTTCCTGTCCGACTTCTTCCATCTGTAAAAGCTTCACTTCATCGCCCTTTGCACGCAATGGTGGGGTGACATGACCCTTATAAAATCGCAGTATTTGTGTCCCTGCAGCCCATGCATCTTTTAAAGTGAGTCCTCAAGGCAAGGGGTGGTTTGTGCCTTGCTCAGTCTGACCCCCACTGCCACACCACCCTCTAAACACACACATTCACCAGTGACAGGAAGTGGCCCTCCAGCCTTAAGCTCTTTAGATTCTGATGTGAGGTGACTCTTTACCTTTCTCATTTCACAGCTTCACTATTCATTACTGACCGTCGTAAGCGGACGTCGCCCAGGGGTGATGTCAGTGTTAACTCCCCCTGATGACCCCCTTCCCTCCCCTCACACACCGCCTGACTTTTCTTTTTCCCCATTAAAGTCGTTGCGGCTCGAGCCTACAAATTATCAGCATGTGCAGAGTGCCGAGCGCAGCACGGAGAGAGAAAATCCAAATCCCAAAGTGCAAGTGCAGCACTATTCTCTTGTGCGGTACCGTATCGTTCCCTGCTCCAGATTCTCTGCTGCTGCATGCCAGACCATTTTAATGAAACTGATCCAGGACGCAGCCGCCGTCAAGTGTGCAGGAAGAAGAAGAAGAAGAAGAAGAAGAAGAAAAATAAAACCGTAAGGCGAGGTGAAGTCGCTTTACTCTCAGAGAATTAATGCAAGCAGTCAGTTTCAGGGCTACGGCCATCAAGTTTCCCTCCCTTGTAAGTGCTGCTCCTCTCAGTGGGAAACACAAGCAGGCCTGCTGTGTTGATTACAAGTATAATCCATTAATCATCACTGAACGCATGGAGGACTTTGATGAGAGAGGCAAGAGCAGCCATTGAATTCTAATCTGATGCATACTGGCTGCAGGTACACTTAAAGAGCCTGCACACCAATCTGTCCAGTGTGTTTTCTGCCTTCACCCTTTTTCCCGCAGATAAGAAAACTTCATTAAAACATCCAACCATATTCTCCATACTAATCACAGCATTACATAGAGAGGGAGTGGAGGATGGCCGCCGCCGCCGCCGCCGCCTGACCAGATTGGCCCGTCTCATCCCTCCCATCCCCACTTGGGAAGTGATTGTTTTTTGAATTTCATATTTGAATTTAACAAGCGTGGAAATCTGAACAGGCTAATAAGATTCTGTACCACACTGCCGGACTATGTAATTAAAATCGGATCCAATTGATTTTTTTTTTTTTTTTTCCCCTCCTGCTTTGCATATAGGCTCCATCCCAAAAGAAAAGTGACTACTGCAATAAGATGACTGCTCCAAGTCTCTCCATGTTGTTTCTGGTTGGATTAATTATAATTCATTATTGATTAATCGCTAATGAATTTAAAAGACTCTTCAATACTTATGTTCTTAATATTACGTATTAATATTACATAGGCTACAGTTTCATTTGCCCTGGGACTTTTAGGATTTTTTTTTTCCCTCTGCAATGCTTCAGGCCTGTATGATTCTGTAATTGGAGGTGGTGGCAGTGTGAACACCCTGCTGTGCTCCTGTCTTTGGGGCTTTGTCTGTCTCGTCAGCAGTGGTTATGGGTGATAGTGCTGCATCAAGGACTGTGTGCCCAGTGAAGCTCATTATCTACTGGCTAGTATTGCATCTTACTGGGGAGGGAAGATTATTGGGTTGTGCAATGCAAGTGCAAGAAGGGAGACAAAGAAACACAGGAGGTGATGAGTATTTGATGAGAATGTTTCCTGGACTCTGGTGGACCCTGAGCAGGATTTGTTTAAAGGAATAGTTAGTAGACATTTTGGGAAATGCACTTATTTGCTTTCTCAGAGAGATAGATGAGAAGATGAATACCACTGCGCTTCATCAAAGATAGGTAGGCTACTCTATAGCTCAAGATTGCACATTTCAAGCAGTGCCAACCGTATGAAATGGTTTAGACTTCCTGTCTCCTATGTGGGCGTGGCCTTGTTTGCAAATGTAGTGAACGTTGTTAGATATTTACACAGCTAAAAGCAATATTAAAGTGATGGTTCAGAGTAATTTCACCCTAGGGTCCTTTGCACCATGACCTCGAGCCAAACACCCCCCCAGAAGCTTTTTTCACCTGGGTCTAACATTGGGAGAATTAGCTAGAGTAGCGTTATCAGCTGAATAGCGCGGCTAGGGCACGGACCACGTTTGTATTCGGAATGACCTTACTAATCGTGCCGAAATGATACCAAACGTCTACTAGTAGTAATAAATAGTTATGCTCTCATAAAACGATGGATTGGAAAGTTTGTAAGTACACCAGAAGTTTATGTAAATAACACTTGCCTGCTGGCTTCTGCTCTCTGCTGTTGTTGCTGCTGCTGTAAGACGAGTGCTTAGGGACGTCTACAAATTACAACACCGAAAAGAGATGCAACAAAAATATTTATTAATTTAACTTTTTTTTTAAAGTAAGTGCTGTAGTATAACTAGCAGGAGACAAGTAATAATTGAGGTAAGTTTGGAGACATTATCTTATTTAATCATTGAATTAATAAATATTTTTGTTGTAACTCTTTTCGGTGTAGTAATTTGTAGACGGCCCTAAGCACTCGTCTAACTGCAGGTAGCAGCAGCAGCAACAGAGAGCAGAAGAGAGCAGGCAAGTGTTCATAAACTTCTGGTGTACTTACAAACTTTCCAATCCATCGTTTTATGAGTGCATAACCTATTTGTACTAGTGTAGAAGTTTGGTATCATTTCGGGCATTATTAGTGGGGTAAATTAGAAGATACAAACGTGGGTCCATTAGCCCCTGCGCTAAGCTATTCAGCTGATAACGCTACTCTACGCTAACTCTCCCAATGTTCGACCCAGGTGTTGAACGAGAGTATGTGAAAATCCAAAATACAATTAAAAACTATACTCCTGCTTTTTGAAATATTTTTGCTTTTTGAAATGTATTTCTATTAATCCAAAAGACAGCTAAAACTATACTTCTGCTTTTGAAATGTATCAGCTCAAGAACAGTTGAGACTGTATTTCTGCTTGTGACATGAGTTTAACCCAAAAACAGCTAAATATATATTTCTGCTTGTGAAACTATAATGCTGCCTTTGATTTTGGTTTGTGAGTGCTGATGTGCCTTTAGGAATATGATCATGCTAAGTTTTTGTGTTACTGATATTACTATATACATGCTTAGAGACATTTTAGTGTGAGTTACTGTGTAAAGCTGCCTATTTGACCCTGCAGTCGTGAAGAGGAAGTGTCTGCAAGAGGCTTCAGATGCATAAGTGGCTTTGTGTAACTGTCTGTCTAAACCTGCACAGCTGGAAAGAGGAAGTGCTGTTGGGGCCTTGTATACATGCACTTAGGGGCTAGGCTCTGGATGCACAGAGGGGTGAAAGAGGTTATTGCATTGACCTAGTGATGAACCGAGCCGTTAGATTGTATGTTAGATAGCAACATGCATATGCATATAGGAAATATCGTCATATGAGATGTTTTTACGTTTATCCAACCTGATGCTTGTTTTAAGACTGTATTACCATGTAAGGTGAAAACAAAGGTGGAAAAACACACCTCGCTGTGATGGGGGGTTGAACCCCAAGAAATGTACATATAAAAATGGGTGCTTTGCCAAAAAGCAGCCCCCTTGGGTTCGTTTTCTGCTCTTTTGACCAAAACTCTACGAGTAGGGACCTCCTGTGTCTTAGAGCATTTTTTGAGTGATTGAACTCTGTTCATTTTTTCATTTTATTTTGTTTGCTTGTTAACTTTTTGCTTTAAAAAAAAAAATAATAATAAAACCGCCTGTGTCCGTCTTGAGCAAGGTGACCCAAAAAGCCTTGTCTTTTTTCGCTCTTTTAGAAGACTTTTTTTTCCCCTTTTTTTTTTTCTTTTTCTTCTTTTTGCCACTTGCCCGTGTGAGCGGGGACACCCCGAAAGGGGAAGTGGTGGCCTCCTCTTTAGCCGTGCGGTTTGCAGCAACCCCGGGGACCGACCTGACAAGCAGACCTTTGATCCTCCAGCTGAGCGGAAACCTCTGTGACCACGGCAGAGGCAGCTGTCCGAGTGTGAGTAATCAATTGTAATTGTTTGGTTATAAAGATCTTCTGTGTGCTGTGTATTTCACATACGGGGGACATCTAGGTTGTCAATCAAAAGCCTCTTGTCTCGTCATCGGGTTTCCACTGTAGCGAGAACCCGCCAGTGCGGGGGTGTGTGTGTCTCTCTAGAAATAATCTAAAAGCCATAGGGAAGTATCTAAACTAATTCCTTTGAACCTATTAATATTTATAATACAGTATTTATAATATTTGAGCCTATAATGTTTTAATACCTACAGTATTAAATATAGGGAAGTATCTCAAACAACTCCTCTAATATAGGCTTAACCATCCGCCCCGCTGACAGTATCTGTAACGGCTGTACGGCTGAAGAGGGCATAGAGGGCGAGGGTTATCGGGGGGAAGAAGGGGGGTTGGCTTTAAAAGAAAAAAGCGATACTATGCCTCGATAACTGTCACGTCGTTCCACACAGGTGAAAAAAGCTTCTGGGGGGGGTGTTTGGCTCGAGGTCATGGTGCAAAGGACCCTAGGGTGAATTACTCCGAACCATCACTTTAAGCATTACAAAAATTAGTTTAATTAGAGAGTTAGCTGACTGACATTATCTTGTGTCATAGCCAGATCTCGCGAGAGTTTGTTCCTGAGACAGAAACAGTTAGCTTAGCATAGCACAAAGACTGTAAGCAAGCCTGGCTCTGTAGGAAGAAATTCTATATAGAGTGCATTTACTAATTAAGATGTTATATGTATTGTTTAATTAGTTTAAATGACAAGTTGTGGTTTTATGAGGAGTTATGTGACTGTTTCTTTGCCTGTGCGGTGACTTTCTGGAGTCTTGTTGCTAGGCAACCAGCCACAACTTGTCAGAAACCCAAACATCAAATGCCCTTGTCATTTTTACACTTTGGCTTTTGTGTGGCTAAAACAAACAAGATATAACATGTTACTTAGTTTTTTAACCTTTGGATAGAGGCTAGCTGTTTGCCCCTGTTCCGAGTATGTGTGCTAAGCTAAGCTAAGCTAAGCTAACTGACTGCTGGCTGTTGCTTCATATTTTTAGGATAAACATGAGAGTGCGTCTTCTCATCTGCTAACTCTCGGCCAGAAATCCAGTAAGCGTGTTTCCTAAAAAGTCAAACCATTCTTTTCAGGGCCTTTTGATGATGAATTGGCACAATTAGCCCTCGAGTTGTTGTGTTTATTGGAGGTTTTATTTGTCACATTTCTATTATTCTATCAATTAAGCCGCCCTTGATCACAGTAATGACCCTTACGTGGATTGACACTCCTTTCCAGTATGGGCTTGATCTGATATTAGTGTTGTACTCTTGATATGCATAACTTAAACTTATAAGTTTAGAAAACTGTGCTTTTTTTTTGCATTCATGTGCTTTTGTGTGATTTTGCACATGATTACAGTTTCTGTTTGTCTGCATACAATACATATTTAATAGCCTACACTTTGAATACAATATCATGCTCATTAAGCTGCAAACATTTGTGTTACCGCAACTATAAAGTTGGCATGAGAAGATCTGTTAGTAAATCTTACATCTAGCTAGTCCATCTCTGCATTTATAATGTGCAGTGGTGGAAGTAGTAGTCAGATCCTTTACTTAAAGTAAAAGTACTAATACCACACTTAACTGTGAACATACTCTTACAAGTAAAAGTCCTGCATTGAAAATGTTACTTAAGTAAAAGTATGTAGCCTGAGTATCATCAGGAAAATGTACTTAAAAGTATTAAAAGTAAAAGTACTCAATGCAGAAAAATCCTCCCGTTTTAGAAAACTGGAAACGATCAAAACGGTTCTGTCAATCAACCAAGTTTGTAATTGGCTAATCATTTCTTGTGTGTGTGTGTGTGTGTGTGTGTGTGTGTGTGTGTGTGTGTGTGTGTGTGTGTGTGTGTGTGTGTGTGTGTGTGTGTGTGTGTGTGTGTGTGTGAGAGAGAGAGAGAGAGAGAGACAGACAGATTTAGCCTATATGGCATGTGGCAAGATTAAATGCCGGTGACTCAGTGATCATCTTCCTGCTGTCACTTACTTTTTGTGTCTTAAATTAGCAGCAC
The DNA here is from genome assembly GCF_010015445.1 of Perca fluviatilis. NCBI lineage: Eukaryota > Metazoa > Chordata > Actinopteri > Perciformes > Percidae > Perca > Perca fluviatilis. The sequence continues at coordinate 10,652,486 of NC_053131.1, read as the reverse complement.
ATGCCCATCAGGGCAGTTTTGGGTGTGAAATGCAGGTGATACCTTTATTCTAAGCGGTTTTTCCTCCTCCTCCTCCCCCGCCCCCTCCTCTCCTGTTGCGAACCCCTGTCACGGTGGGCTGTGGGTCTGAATGATATTGGTGCTTCGTGGTGCAGGTTCTTCTTCTCTCAGCCGATGGTGACGTAGTTGCGCGCCTAACTGAGCCTGTCTGTGTGTGACTTTTAAAGAAAAGAAAAAAAAATCGGGTGCGAAGGGCTGTAGGGCGCAACCATTTCACACCTCCACCGCGCGACAAAAGGCCTAATATTAATACTAATTATCCGAGGGCGAGAATTTATAGGCTACATAAAAAGCGCTCATCTCCAGCAACCGTAAGCTCCAGAAACTGACTCGGCGCAGAGGAGACAAACCGTGGTCATTCCGATGGTGCGCCAATTGGTCCCGCTGCCCGCCTGCCTGCCCGCCTGCCTGCCTGGGTAACTTCCATAGCCTGCACAAAGCTGAGCGCCTTTCTAATGTAACACAGGCGTTTAATATGAATTGTAGTGTGTCGTTTCTGTAGAGAAGACAGCCGGGCAAGAGACAGCTTCCACGGCAGTGCCTATACTACAGTAGGTATAGCGGCATCGTAGAATCCCCTGCGCCGAGAGAGGGGGAGGAGGAGAGCGCTGATTCACGGCTTGCAGGAGGAGGGAGAGCCGTGCGGACGGGGGGCTCTGAAGATCCATCTCTGATCTTAAAATACCGACCCCCCTCTCCTCTCCTCTCCTCCCCCCCATCCCCATCTTCCTCCTCCTCCTCCTCCCCCCCCCTCGTCATTGACAGCTCTGCGACCCGGTCAATCCGTCAGACAGGGGAGGATCTGGGGAGGAGGGCGCCAAGGCGGGAGACAGCACGAAAGGCGATCACCTCTGGCCGGTTTTGATCCAATCGCCGATATCTACCGAGCAGCGGGCTGCACGGGCACCTGCCTCTCCCTCTCCGTGCATGAGGACGACACAGTGGCTTCACCGGGGGATTTGTGGTGCGAGGAGCGCGCTTTTACTCAAGACGTCCAAGCAGCGAGATTATAGCCTACTGTGACTGCTGATAGAGTGATCTGACCGGCCAAACAACAACAATAATAATAATAATAATAATAAAGGGAGGCGGAGAGGAGCTATTTCGCGGTTTCTACACAAACTCCCCGGAATACAAATCCAGGTAGGTTATGGGCATGATGCAAACTCCGTGATATTAGGCTACATAATCAGTGTGTTGGTTGAGCGATGTAACCTGGCGAACCATCAGTGATAAACAACGAGACACAGATGGGCTTTCCAGCTGAATATGTGACAGATTGTAGTAACACTATAGTAGCCTAACCATATTGGATGCATTTCAAGATCCGCGATAGCTGCAAATAACAGTCGATAAGTGATGTGATGTGGTCCGTCACTCCGGAGCGCTTTCATGCTGCCAGGGCTCCAAACCTGTCCAAACTCCCATTGCTCCTCATCATTGTGCAGATATTGTGATCCATTGCAACAGGCTGCAATGGATTCGTGATATAGCGTCTAATGGGTGTGCCATTTAAAATAATTGGCGTGTGTCAACGCAAGTTATAGGATACCGGTTGTTACAGCCTGGCGAGCCCATTCCTGCTGCTGATTGGCTGAACACCTGCATTTCCAGGTTTTAATAGAACATCTTTAGTTGTTGCTAATACGGGCTATATTTTTGGCTTCTTCTGCACGGCCTGCCACTGTCTGGAGTTGGATTTGGACACAGTTGTGTTTCCTGAGGCTGGCCTGTTATAGTTTCAGGGGAGCTCTTATATTCTTTGTGCATCTTTCCGCGTATAGGCCTGTATGCACCCTATAAGTTATGGTGCGGGCCTATGGGTGCTCCAGCAGGGATTCCCCCCCCAGGTAGCCTACATTGCCATCGGTATATAGTGAGCGAAACGGCCTTCTGATGATTAATCAGCAACAGCTGAGGCTCTCTGTGTGTCTGCTGAGTGCATGTTTACGCGCATCTCGAGTAGCCTGTTTAAACAAGACCCTCGTCCCAAAATAGGGGAAAGGGAAAGAGATCTGTGAGAAGAGCAGCCGCTCTCCCTCTCTCAGCAACTGTCTTAACGCTGTGCTGTGCTGCCTGCACCAGTCAGGGAATATAAAGGGTGGTGATCACTTAAAACATGCACAAAATCAAACATTAATGTTGATTTTCTCTTTACAATCGACTGTGTCAGAGGTGTACAGAAAGGCATAGAGTAAGACTGATCAGGGCTTCAACTATCTGTAGGCTATGATCATTTGATCCATGAAATCACACTCACAAAATCACACAAAAAAATAAATTTCCCAAAGCCAGATGGATATATTCACGTAGTTTGTTTGGTCAGTCCAACAGTCCAGAACACAACGTTATTTAGTTTAATATCAGAAGAAAATAGCTTGGACCACAGAATGTTTTTAGCATTTTTGCTTAAAAACGCTTAATCGATTATCGAGGTTCCTCACTCATAACAAAGCTCTTGCAGTACATCATTTTCTTCCTAACACATTTTAGCCTATTTACTCTGTTATTCAGTTGATTTGGACACATTTTATATAATTAAAAATACAAAATCAAAAAGCCTATAGTGTTTCTTCTCATTGTAGTAAAAAAATGTCTTACTGTAAAGATCTAATTCTAAAGCAATTTAATCAGTTCAGACTTGAATTAGTTTTACTATCCCATTATGATGGTCTAAATGCTGTTTCAGGCATTTTACACCTAACAGGATTAAAAATCAGGGAAAAAAATTAACTCATTTTGAAATTTTATAGAAAATACTAACCGGTTCAATATAACAGTATATTAATATTTGCACAGTTATCTCTGTAAGCATCAGTTCAACCCTTTTATTAACAAATTTGTATTTGTCTGCTTTATAAGATGGGAGAAGTTGTTTATTGTTATAATGGGCACTTTTTCTGAACTTTATAATAATAATTTTGTTTATATTTTGTGGTTAAGAGTTGTGTAAATGGAGTTTAAGTGGGTTCACCCTCAACTATTTGTGGTTGAAGAGGTCGGTGTTGGACTTAATTGGAATATGTCAATGCTGAATTTCACCCTTAATTTAAATATGTCAGTGGTAATATGACTCTTAAGTTCCTGTGCAGTTTTTGTGAACAACTTTGTCTTTTCGGTTGATTTTTAATACTTTTTGGTGGAAGCTGAACAGTCTTGATTAAACTCCAGCGACAGTCCTCCTCTACATTCACTATGCAAAATACAATCCTTAAAACAGTAATTAGTATGCAAATTGTTTTGTGTAGCTTCTAATTTAGGGGTCACGGCTCTAATGTTGGTACACGTGGAAGAAATGGAATCGTTCACTCTGCAATCAGCTGCCAGCACCCAATACACTTTGCTGTGCTGTGATAGAAAATCAATATTTAAAATACAAAATCCCTGTGAGGTTGAATGTAATCATTTTAACGAGCTTTCCATTATTGCCAAGACTGTGTGGTTGTGTGTCTTAAATGGTTTCTCAGTCAATAAAACTAACCAATCAAATCAATCCATCCCTATTGGATATATTACCAGCATTGTTTGCAATATGAAGATTTTGTTAAAGGGGCACTATTGAGCCTGCATGTGAAAATAGTTGTATGATGTATTCTGTGGTTCTGGAAGTGGATATGTGTACTGGGCGGGTCAGGGAGGGTCCAGTGCACATTACGGAGGTGCATTATAGGAATTGTAGGTTCCAGCATTTTTTGAGCTTCCAGGAAATAAGGCCCCCGTTTACAACTGGCGTTAACATGTGATCTGTATGTCTGGAGAAGGAAAAACACATGGTAATCAATGCAAGGTGTGAATACATGCAGAATGCATTGTGGTCAGAATGTGATGGATTGGCTGCCCACACCACGCCTTGAGGTGGTCTGGTGTAAATGCATATCATACAACATGATCATTCTTTTTTCTTTAAGATTATTTTTTGGGCTTTGTATGGCCTTTAATTGACAGGATAGCTTGAAGACAGGAAAGGGGAGAGAGAGCAGGGACGACAGGCAGCAACGGGCCGCGGGTCGGATTCGAACCCGTGCTGCTGTCAAGGACTCAGCCTACATGGGGCGTACACTCTACTGGGTGAGCTAGAGGTCGCACTTTCCACCCAGTAAGTGTAAAATGTCAGCAAACTTCTCCTTTTCCAGTTGCCTGTTAGGATTTTAAATGGACTGTGCCCCCTCCCACTGCCATGTTTCCCTACTGTGCAGCTACCTGCCTGAACTGCACTTTCTTTGGACTAAACACATGACTGCATTGCACTTGCACTTTACATACTGTGCTGCTATTCTGCACAAGCTGTGGAGAGTACTCCACTGCACTTTAATATTCTGTGCCCAAACTCCTCTTATGTTTATATGCTTTAGATCGTATTTTATGTGTTTTTTATCCTATTTATTTACTTGTTTTATACTGACACTAGCTGGGGGAACAGTATTTAATTTTTGCATGTACGGAAGCACAAATGACAATGACAATAAAGTAAATCTTGAGTCATGTAGACATGTAGCCTATTAGCAGTAGCTATGGAGGATGCTTATGGATACCAGGTGTAAATGCAGAGGCCCCTGCTCCAGATGTCATCATCCAGATTAGGTATAGATCACGTTATTAATACCAGATGTAAATGGGGATTTTAAGTCAGCAAGTATCATAGCGATACTGCTTTGATTCTTTTTTAAATCTGTCTCTGACAAGTCTTCTAACTTTATGGACCACCATCTCCTCGAAAAGAAGTTTGTAAAGTTTTCCCAATGATGTGGTGTTGGGAAATGTAATTGCTGCACGGATTATGTTCACAGGCAGTGTTATTTTCGAGGAAGGGCAAGATCGATGTACCGTAAGGACAAAGCATTTGGTTTTTGGTAGTGAAAGATTGTGGTTTCAGTTAAATGTTAATAACATTGTGTCTTGCGTAACCACTATCTTTCCTAACCTTAACCAAGTGCTGTGTGTGCCTGACTGTGACCTAAAAAAGTCAAATAATGCTTTAGTTGCTATTGATATTGTAGAGAATAAATGATATACCTTGTCAGTGAACATTGTACTGGTTTGTTCAGTATCAATATTTTGCAACTTGCTAGATACTGCAATTACATTTCCTCATTATGTTGATAAAAACATTAGCTGCATGGCAATACATTTTGTTTTTAAATGTTAATATTGGAAATTAGTATATAAAGGTAATTTATAGGAGATGGTTGTTATAGAAGTGAAATATTAAATTAATGGAGTACCCCTTTAACAGTCTTGTGTCAGCCGTGGTAGTTGTAGTAACAAGGTTAGTAGAAGTAGTCATGGTAGATTAGTAGTAGTAGTAGTAGTAGTAGTAGTAGTTGGTAGCAGTATTGTTAGTGTTAGTACAGGCAGTATAGTAATGCTTTTGAAAGTAATATTCATACCAGTAGCATTAGAGGAAGTAGTAGTACAAGTAGTGCTAGTAGGGCCTTAAAGGAATAAGCCACCATTTGTTGAAATTGGGCTTATCACGCTCTCCCCTAATTTGTAGATAGGTGGCCCAATGCATTTTTTTGTCTCAGTGCAAGTAATTAGGTTGTTTTTTTGTCTTTTGTTGGCTCACTTTTGCTCACAGCATGCTAACCGGCAACATAGGATTCCATTCACTACGCTAAGCTAACTAGCGGTGGCACTGCCGGTGTTGCACCGGACCAAAACAATGCATGCACAAAAAATGCGTTGGCCCACCTATCTACAGCCAGGGTAGACCGTGATAAGCCCTATTTCAACAAACGGTGGCGTATCCCTTTAAGGATGAGGTAAAATTCAGAGGTTAGGAATTCATTTTTATATGCACAAAAAAGATTACTACTTAGCATAGCACACATTTGTCTTTTGGGAGCGCCTGAAATGAGCACAACTTTAGTTTACAATTACAAACTTCTTTCTGAGCATGATTTTTTTTTTTTCAGCTTGTGAAATTGTTATGTCTACGGGAAAAGGCAGGAAGTAGTTAGCTGACAATTGAGTCCCTGTCCAGTCTTACTGTATGGTCTTTATATCTTTAAAATTCTCTGTGTCACTCTGGTAGTTTGCTCTTGGATTTATGGGTATTTGGCTTGTTTACCGTTTTGTTGTACCTCTGTTTATCCAGAGTAGGCCGACTGAGCACATTTACTCTTTTTCATCACTGTCCTCCTTCGATACTATCATAACACATTTACACATGGAGGCATCAGTCTCCAACTGTCTGCATTAAAGCCCTGAAGTGTTAAAAGGACAGTAAATGTCAGCTCATTTAAAGCTGCTGTAATGAGTATTATTAGATACTGTGAGTACCTGTATGTAAAAGAGGTTGTTTGTAGTGATGAAACTAGAGACGATTATTTGCACCTTTACTGCTTTGGTTCACTCTCACGGCTCACATAGAGTCGTATTTGGCTGTAGCAGCTGTTTTAAGCAAACCGTACGCTACATTCCCAGCACCGAACAGTAGACGGATAATGGTAGCCAGCTAGCTGGTGAACATAATGCAGAATTTAGCAGCTGAAGAGCCAGATATTTCCCTCTGGAGTTGGTGTAGACCAAAACAGATCTAAAAGAATAGTTCATCTTGGATTTTTATTCCTCATGTGGACAGAAACATGACTTCAGACTAGGAAGGCACTCAGAGAGTGCAGACCTCTGCCAAACCCATGCCCTTTTCCACAATGTTAATGCAGTGTGAATTTTCCCATTTGGGAACTCATTTTTCGGATAATTCTGAAACCGCACGAATGCAACCCAAAAGCCCTATCTGGCTATGTTAACAAAAATGAAAAATATTTTTTGTATTCCCCCGTGATTTGGATCGGCTCCAAAATGTAATTGCTTCTTCCATGGCCTTCCACCCAGTGTCAATAAATTCGGGCCTGTAGTTTTTTCATAATCCTGCTGAGCGACCAACGGACAAACCAAACCGAAAACGTAACTTTTTTGGCGGAGGTAATTAATGTTGCTAAGGGACTGTTCGTTATTTATTTCAGGGGCCACCGGAGGAGTTTTGGGACCTTCAGTCAAAATAGACATGACCCTGCCCTCGCCAGTAATAATTTTTCTATGACCCTCCAAAACGATTTGGAAAAAAGGCATGACCCTCCCCCAACTATTTATCGATACCTTCTGTACTGGTTTGCGCTTGGCAAAGATATACAGATTACCGTTGTTTTTTTACAGCAATGACATACGTGATTTAACCTCTGCATTCTCATCTGACGCATCACACTCCTCTATTATAGTGTGGGGGCCATTTCAGTAGATTTACTAACTAACGTTGTTGTGGAAACACAATAAGCATGGAAACTAAATGCACACTTCCTGCATCACTGCATTACATCAGCCAGGAAATATTTTTTTTTACTAAAGCAGTATATGAAATCAGATGTATTACCTACCACCAATTAGTTGTTTTGTGTTATTTAGCTAAGATATTTATAAAATATCTGAACATGCCAGACGTAATTATTCCACTAATTCTTTTAAACAATGCAATTACCCGTTTCAGCCACCAGGCCTGCAGCGAGATGCACTTGCACCCTCTGCCTCCCAGCAAACTCATGGGTCAGACCCATCTGGTAGCGAGGGCCGAGACTGAGAGCTACATGGATAAATATGCATTAAACAAGCCACTTTGAAATTTTGCTGTTTCTCTGAATACAAATTAGTTGGACTCTTTTTGATGACCCTCCCCTCAACAAAGAATAAAAAGACATGACCCTCCCCTATTTTCCTCCGGTGGTCCATTGCATGAATACCGAACGGTCCCTAATGTTGCTCTGTGCTGGATGTATACATGTAGGCAACTGTTTGCCAATACAGTAAGCTTGCCACGTCAACGATGGAGTAATCTTGAATCACGTTGCTTTTTAAATGACTAGTCTAAAAATAGTGCGATTAACCCAGCCAGCCTACAAATGATAACATCATTTTAGTAAGTATATAATAAGTGGTTTGACTTTGACTCGACACTTTGGATTTAGGATACTCTGCCTCTTGTTTATCACCTAGCGATTAAATGACCAGTCATTTAATCATTCCCGTCCCCAGGTTGCAACAACCTCTCTAGCCTTTAAATTCTGGATGCTTGGTCTGTTTCTGCCTCATTGCAGTTTCTGACCATCCACCCCAGCTAGCCACTATGCAATAAAAAAGACAGGGAGAAGCTAGCAGGTCAGCAGTGTTAGCTCTGATTCTGAAACTGGAAGCAGCACTCCCTTCAGCCTTTTTCAAAAGGTTTCCTTGCTGTCACTTTTCAAATAAAAGTCATTTCCAGTACATGATGATAGAGCTCTAGGACTGTAATTTAAGCGATGCACACATTTTCTTCATTCCTAAAAGTGTACTCTTGTAGGTGAGTTTCTGTGTTAAACTTTCAGACGGATACAAAAGAGCTGCAAATTCCATAGTTTTTCGGATTCAACTTTTCTCTCATTAAGTAACAACTTTGTCACTCAATTATTTCCCTGTTGTTTTTGTTTGTGCTCAGCGCTGTCGGTTCTCACAGGGATTGCATAGCTGGCTCCTGTCCATATAAATGGCTCTGCTGATTCAGTTAAATTTAAGTTCCTTGTCTCTCGCTTCTGCTGCTGTTCGCTGTCATCCCTTCTTCTATCCTCCAGATCAGCGTGCTGCTGTTGCAGTCAACATCTTTTTTTAACATCTAAGGAGTTTCATTTCAAACTGAGATATCCTGCATTACTTTTTTTGCATTACTACAGTTTTATCACCTCTTTAAAAAAGCACTTCTGGAAAGACATATCTTTCTAAATGTTATTGAGGTTGTGATCCCTTGAAAGACATCGTAATACTGATATTGATGCAATTATTTGTATCTATGAACCATTAAATTAGAAATATTAGGAATGATTTATTCCAGAATATATTATTATTATTATTGGTTTTGCGAAACCATCAGTTTGCACACGGGGTCTATGTTCCCACAGCCCAATGGTCCCACAGCCCAATGGTCCCACAGCCCAATGTTCCCACAGCCCAATGTTCCCACAGCCCAATGGTCCCACAGCCCAATGTACCCACAGCCCAATGTACCCACAGCCCAATGGTCCCTCAGCCCTATGGTCCCAAAGCCCAATGTACCCACAGCCCAATGGTCCCACAGCCCAATGGTCCCACAGCCCTATGTTCCCACATTTCTAAGAATTTCTTTTTCACTGAAAATCAGGCCCTATGTTCCCACTGCCCTATGTTCCCACATTTCTAAGATTTTCTTAAAATTAGGCCCTATGTTAGGGTTAGGGTTACATTCCATCTGTAGTCTATTGCTACTGGATAATAGGTTGGGTGTAATTGGCTACCAAATTGGGAGAAAGGGGGATACAATCTGATAATAATTTATGAAAAAGGAAATGTGGGAACATAGGGCCTAATTTTCAGTGAAACTTTTTTTTTCTTAGAAATGTGGGAACATAGGGCTGTGGGAACAAAGTCCCTTGCACACAAGACATTGATAGAAACTTTGCCAATTTTTGTTTTGCAGACATTGTGTGTTGACACTGACCAGGTTCCAGAGACAATATTTGGCTTTTAAATTGGTGTCAGTGCCAGCTCCTGTTTGACTATCATTACTTCCACTGAAAAATCTGTCAGCTATCCAAAACAAGCCAGTGGTCCGTCTGGTTGATGGATATCCTTTAAAAACGTATCACCTGGGAGTTTCAAGTAGTTTTAAAAGTCTTCAGATCCAGTGTACTGCACAATACTTGAATCGAATAAGAAATCTGCATTAAACAGCATAACATATGCCATTTAGTGGATGCTTTTATCCAAAGTGCCTTGAAGTGCCATGAGTGCGTACTGTACAGATTTTAGTGCAGGCGGCCCCAGAGGTAATCAACCCTTTAACCAGCAATCAGAACACAAGAATGCACTTTTAGGTACAAAATGTAGAAAATCTCCAACTACATTTAGCTCAACAAAAGCAAAGGGAAACAAGTGTGACAGTAATAAAAAATATAAATCCTCCAGTGAATTCAGGACAGGATGATTACCTTCAGAGTCTGTATCTGTCTCGGGAGATCATTCTAATTCAGACTAAACTGTCTGTGTGTCTCATGGGCCCAAAGGTGTGGAGGAGGCTGCAGAAGGGCCCCACCCATCCTCCCGAAGCCCCAAATAATCACAGGTACTACTGAGAAGAGAGCCTTTATAATAAATCCCCTGTCTTATCTCTTAAAGCAGCTCACGTCTTCTCAGTTTGGGGTGGATAACTGTTCTTCATGCTCCCATTGCCTCTGGCCTCCGCTGTTAGCATCAAAAGAATTGTTAAGTCCTATCTCGTAAGTGCTGAAGAGGTGCGTAAGATGCTTAGCCTGAGCTTTTATGACTTCGGACAACATCTGCAATGGTATTGTAAAGCTGCTCTCTCTTGCGGAAGCGGCAAGTATATAATGAATTTGGACGGGACATCTGTACCCTTTGTTTCAGTTTGCTTGATGGTCTCCTGCCTCCCCTCTGCTGTTATTTTTTTATTTTTTTTTTATTTTTTTTGCCAATGCGACATTTTGGACAGTGCTTAGTTTGGCAACATTGTACGCCTGCTGAGCGAGCTGTTTGGTTCCGAGCTGTGTATTACCCCTGAGATCTCAGACAATCCCACTCAAATCCACATTATTGGACGCACGTATCCACATCTTAACTGAAAATAAACGTTATGATTAGAAATGAGCCCACAGGCCATGATTTTATTAAACTAATGTTATCTACATCGTTCACATTACCACAAATCTCATGAATTCCTAAGCATGGGGAAGTATTTTACAGACCGCCTCTCATAGATAACACAAAGGTTTCACGACTGCTGTTTGTAAAGAAGGAGGCAGAAACTCATTGAAGTCTTACAGAAGGATCGTGGGATAATGTGTATTCTTACACTACTATGAAATTGAGAAATTCTTTTCAGTGTATGTTTCTGAAATGCAAACACACAGTCTTACACACTTGTACTAACACTGCTCCTCAGATTTGGGATTTAAAACAGTGTGAGTCTAAGGTTGGACAACCATTCCATTATGTGATTAAAGTAATTACTGAACTATTATGTTTAATAAGTAATGCATGAAGAAAGTACAATAAATATTTATAAAGCAAAATATGCATTTATCTGTCTAGTAATAAGATGCCAAGCAACATGATGCAATTGTTTTACCACTGTTTCCCCTGTTTGAAAGCTTTCTGTCATATGAGAGTAGACTCTTTGTCTCTTAAATAAATATATTTATATATAAGATCCATATAATCTTTGTTGTTTCTGTCTGTTGTGTTTAGGTGGTGAATAGAGAAAAGTCACAGCCCAGTGCTGGATCCCAGGGGGACTGTCAGCGTGGTAAGGACCCTTGAGACGAAGGAGGGTGCATGGAGGGTTCAAGGCCTGTAAAGCCAGGGTCGTCGGCCTGCCTCTGGTTGGGGCTGGTCTCTGTGGCTGTAGCCTTCCTTTGTACAGAGGCCCGGACCACTCCGAGCCCTCTGCTAACCCCTAGCAATGCAACCTGCTCGGGAAACTCCAAGTGTCATGCAGGGATCATCCTGCCCATCTGGTATCCCGAGGATCCCTCCATGGGAGACAAGATCGCACGGGTCATTGTGTATTTTGTGGCCATGATCTACATGTTTCTCGGAGTGTCCATCATTGCCGACCGCTTCATGGCGGCCATCGAGGTCATCACCTCCCAGGAGAAGGAACTTGTCATCAAAAGGCCCAATGGGGAAACAACCACCACCACAATTCGGGTGTGGAATGAAACGGTCTCGAACCTCACCCTCATGGCCTTGGGCTCGTCCGCCCCTGAGATTATGCTCTCTGTAATTGAGATTTGTGGACATGGGTTCAAATCTGGTGAGCTTGGGCCAGCCACAATTGTCGGCAGTGCAGCCTTCAATATGTTTGTCATCATTGGCCTCTGTGTGTCTGTCATTCCCCAAGGAGAGGTACGCAAGATCAAACACCTCCGAGTGTTCTTTGTCACTGCAGGCTGGAGCATCTTTGCTTACATCTGGCTCTACATGATTCTGGCTGTGTTTTCTCCCAACGTAGTCCAGGTCTGGGAGGGTCTACTCACACTGGCCTTCTTCCCCATATGCGTACTCCTTGCATGGGTAGCGGACAGACGACTGCTCTTCTACAAGTTCATGCACAAGAAGTATCGCACCGACAAACACAGGGGCGTCATCATTGAGACGGAGGCAGAACGCTCCAAGGGGATTGAGATGGACGGCAAGATGGTCAACTCTCACTTCATGGATGGAGGGGCGGCAAGCAATCTCATTGGTCTGATCGAGAGCAAAGAGGTTGACGAGTCCCGGCGCGACATGATCCGCATCTTGAAAGACCTGAAGCAGAAGCACCCCGAGAAAGAGATGGATCAGCTGGTTGAGATGGCCAACTACTACGCTCTCTCCCACCAGCAAAAGAGCCGTGCCTTCTACCGCATTCAAGCTACACGCATGATGACAGGCGCGGGGAACATCCTGAAGAAGCACGTCGCCGAGCAGGCGAAGAAGAGCATCAGCGTGCAGGAGGTGCACGTGGAGGAGCCAGAAGAGTACGTGTCTCGAATTGCGTTTGAGCCTGCCGTCTACCAGTGCCTCGAGAACTGTGGCGCCGCCATTCTGTCCATCACCAGAAAGGGTGGCGACATCAACAAGACCATTTATGTGGATTATAAGACGGAGGACGGCTCGGCCAACGCCGGGGCCGACTACGAGTTCTCAGAGGGTACAGTAGTGTTCAAACCAGGAGAGATGATCAAGGAAATCAACATTGGCATCATAGACGACGACATCTTTGAAGAGGACGAGCACTTTTTTGTGCGGCTCTGTAATCTGCGTGTCCTGGAGACGGAGGACGAGGTGCTGTCCCCCAACAGTCTCCCATACCCAAAGGCCATGCTGGGCTTCCCCACCGTGGCCACCGTGACCATTCTGGATGACGATCATTCGGGCATCTTCACCTTTGAGAGCAGCTCGGTGCACATCAGTGAGAGCATTGGTATTATGGAAGTGAAAGTGATAAGGACTTCTGGAGCAAGGGGGACGGTCGTCGTGCCTTATCGCACCATGGAGGGACTCGCCAAAGGAGGAGGGGAGGACTTTGAAGACACCTACGGAGAGCTTGAGTTCAAAAACGACGAGACCTGGTAAGACAGCAACTCTTTTTTTTTTTTTTTTTCATGGTTGTGCGGCAATTGCTTTTCATTAACGTGCTGTTGGCGATTTATTATTGATGATTTTTAATCAGCCAAGGTTATTGAAAATGAAGTGCATTTAGGAGTTATAAATAATCCTATCGATCTGTGCGTTTTTGTTTTTGAATTGCAGTTTGATGGTGATAAACCTGTCAAGTAACGATAGCGACAGTATATAATATATGAACGCTAGCTTCAAAGCTATTCGGCAGCCTGCCAGACATGCGTCTCATTCAGCGTTTGATACAAAGATGTAGTCTTCTTTGCCTCTTGACATCATTTAATTTAGAACATAACCTATTCATGTGCTGTTTGCACTCATCACTGTGAATTTAAAAATAAAAAAAAATAATTCTTTACATGGCTCTCATCTGAGCGTGCACTCTGTATCCCCTTGTTTTCCTGTCAAGAGATTTTGCTCTAATCAAAGCTGTAGCAATTCTGTGTGTGTTGCGTGCAATAGGGATTCAACTTTGGGATTCGTCACACAACTGTGGAAACGGGAAGTCCTTAAGTAACCCCCCAGCCCCTTGCTTCACTAATCCCTGCTGCGAACTGGATTTTTGCACTTTTTCTTTTATTGTTTCTGTGTCACGTCTGCTTCGATTAAAAGAAAGCAGTATGGAAGAAAAGGAACCGTAAACTACGAGACTAGTGTTGATATAACAGCAACATACTGTACTGTAGCACAAATTGCACCGGGGGGCCATGCATTGTATGATAGTACAGCCTTTTTTGTCCCGTGTATGTAAGGCAGTGCTCTGAGATACTGGCACAGAATTGCGCCTGAGAAATATTGATTTGTTTATTTCACAGCTTGCATCCGCTTGCATCTCACACATTGGTCCGCAGGCACTAAATCAAAGTGACATGCCTCTGTGACATCCCCCTTCCCTCACCAATCAGTAGCCTCTCAGCGTGCTGTGGCTCACTGGCAGGGCCTGAGCTCCAGGGTGTGGGTTCCTGAGGGCTGAGGCAGCCCAGGAGACAGCAGCAGGGGAACGAGTGTCGGGGTGATCAGCATGCTCTTGGGGCCTGCTGAGCTCTCAGGGTTTTTGCTTGATTTATGTGAGAGATGCTTTATGGGCCAGGCCTGAAGGCTGCCGGCAGGAGTAGAGGGGAGAGATGTGGAGAAAGACTGTTATTATGAGACTGCGATGATGATGTTGGCATTGTGAGGAAATGCTGGTATATTGATCTGTTCATTGTGTTGCGCGTCGTGCTGCGAGTTAGATGTTCTTACAGTGCAGCACCGCTTTGTTTGTGAGAGTGCACAAGTCGACACGCTGCGAACTGATGAATGCTAGTAGTGATCTGGGAGAACAATCGGACTTCATGGTCAGAAAATTATCGCTTGAGAACATCTCAATATCAAGATTCAAGATTACTTATTATTTGTCCTGAGGGAAATTTGTCTTGGACATTAAAGGCTGTTAATACACAGACGTTAAGTCAGACATGACATGAAGTGCATTCAAATGCCCTTTCAAAACCCTTCTAATGACCTGAGTTTAGGAGATTCACTGACAGAGGGGTGAAAGGACTTGTGTTCAAACAATCTGGGAGAAGAATCGGACTTTATAGACAGAATAATAATTTAATAATAGCCTCAGAACATTCAATAGAAAAGTAAGGATCTATGTTAAAGAGATCGCCAAACTCACCAGACTCCATGTAAATAAACAGCACTTTTAGCTTGCATAGAGGCAGCATATTTTCACATGTAAATGGGTGAATTTAGGTTTTATTTCAACCAGACCAGAGTGGTGAATGTTTCTACAGTGGAAAGATGAACCAAGACAGCCTTTTGTTTTTGACTGTTTATTTAAATGGAGTCTGGCGGGTTTGGCGATGGTGATTTCGGGGATGTTTCATGTAAAACAAAAAGGATCTTATTCTTCAACAAAAAGGTCTATCTCTGTAGGGATCCTTTTTTATAATGTAGTCAGACAATTTGACTAATAATCTGAGCCTGTCGGTGGCAAAACAAGCACTTTTAATGGACTGAAATTTAAGGTGCGCAATTGCAGCGCCCTTGCTTAATACTGGACCAATTTCAAAGATTGTTGTTCCCATCAGTCACTTACACACACAAACATGGGAAAATAGGTTGGGAAAAAAAACATCATCCATATCATATTCTAGAAACAAACCTCTGTTATGCATTGAGGTTGTGGATGTGCAGATTTATTATTTAATCAAAATATCAATGTCGATGAATTGGCGTGGCCTTTTGATCACTTTAGCAAGAAATGAAATCATCTTGTTTCTTTTAAATCTGTTGTAAATGTAAACTCTGACATTTGTGTGCTTGCAAAGAAAAAATAATATAACCAAATAATACGTGTCGAAATCACCGTATGTGGAATAAATGTGGAGGAAATGGTCTTGTTGACATGTGCACAGTGATACGCAGAATACACACTAACAAGAGATGACTTTAACTGCAGAGGGACAGTACAAGACCTATTGTGGATATTACGCTAAACTCACGTGGATATTACGCTAAACTCACACAGTCGGTGTGGATTAATGCACTCACTATAAAGTACTGATAGATTTCTGAAAACATACAGGATATTATTCAGTTAAGCAGTTAAAACAAAGAAAATTGTTCATTTGCATGAACACACTTGAGTATTAATGACTTTTTTTTCCCCTTTCCCCCTTCAGAGACTTCTGGGGTCTTTTGTAGAAATGGCAGACTGCTGTTACAGAACTCCCAACAAATCTCTAGAAATTTCCATAATTACGCTCGGATAGTGATGAATTAGATTCCGTGTGCATCCATAAAAAAGACAAAGAGGAGCAGTGGAAGTGACAGCTTCATCCAAAAGCATACTAGAAGATTCATGAGAACATTTCCATACACAAAACAAAAGGGGATGAATGTGTAGAATATTCACTAAAAGGCATAATTACAACGATGCTTCTTCCGCTGCCTTGGAGGCTCTCCTCAGGGTCCTTTTTCGCGCTCGAGACATGAAAAAGAATCCAGAATTCATTTGCCTCCATTGCCTTCACGTTCATATTCCAACTGAAATTGACAATGGAAATGTCATGTTTATTTCCTGTTTGCATATATGCAGAAATGACAGAAAGATTCCCTCCTTGGCACACAGTTTAAAACCGTTTTCCTTCTTGCTGCTAATTCAGTGTTAATTGTGACGAGTAAATGAGGGCAGAGTGTGCTCCCTGTCTAAAGGGCCAGGGCTTTCTTTGCTGTCCTTGTTAGGACAATTAGACCACATAGCGCGTCAGCTCTCATGCTCTTCTTTTCTCTCTCCCCCTGTTTTACGAGGCATTGACTCTCAATCTCTTTTGACACACTTTGGGCCCATTGTTATCAACCAGAGTGGAAATTTATTACAGTCCTAATCTGGAGCTCTGGAATACATCACTCCAATTTTTAGCCAGACAATAGTTCTCAGCAAGGATGGAATGTAATAGTTTCCTGGTGGCAGGGCTTCTGCTCCGAGCTAACGGATATGAAGCTCATCGAGGCTCCGCAAGCTTCTTAAATGTACATTGTAAGGCGGTCAAAGCTATAAAGTGACTCTGAAGTTAAAGAGCGCTTCCTAATAGGTTAGGAAAAGCTAACATGGACACATTTTTGGGTGGCACAGAGCAGGGACCCCCACCTTTCTGGCTTGTGACACTTAACCCCTGTGTTGTCTTCCCGTCGACCATGCAACTTTTGGTTTTTCTGGGTCAAAATTCAAAATTAAAACCGTAAGACACTTTTTGCTTTTTGTCACTTTTCCCGATGTACTTTATCACTTTTTATGATGTCTTTGTCGATTTTCTTTCTGCGCTTTTTGTTTTTTTGTCCAACTTTTTTTGGCACTTTTTTCAACGTTCTTTTATCAATTTTCTTCTTCAAATGCTATTAAATTGAATCAAACACCCAAATCCAATGAAAGTAATGA